>NC_137775.1:155403247-156130744 GCF_963455305.1 Plecotus auritus
AGTTTGCTGTCATTAGAATAAAAAATTAAGTAGTTTTCAGAAAATATTCTAGTTTAGCAATTATGCACATTTTCTCATTATTTTTACAGTTTTAACTAAAAAGATATTAATGAAAAATTGTATTTAATTCATATGAAACCTATGGTAATATATAATTAAATCAGGACATGTTAATCTCAATAGACTCCATGGAACAACATCAAATAGTAGACTATATTAGGCTAGTTGACATCACTCTGAATGATTTTTAAAAATTCAGATTTCTTATACTTTTAATTCTAAAGCCAAATAACTCCCTATTTGTTATAAGAATTTTTCATTATTAGCTGAGTTGTAAAGGACACAATGTGTAAATTGATTCATTGCCAAGTTATATAAGTTTTCAGGTGCATAGCCTATTTATGATGTGTTAATAGGATCACCTTCAATGCAATATTAATGTGTAACTGTTAATACCTGGGGAATATTTTTTATTCAACTAGGGGAATATATTATCATGAGATTAATACAAAGAAGGTGAAAATCCTATATCTCCCTTTTTATGAATTTGACTACAGGCCCAGTGCACAAAATTTGTGCACTCGGGATGGGGGGTCCTTCAGCCCGGCCTGCGCCCTCTTGCAGTCCAGGAGCCCTCGGGGGATGTCCGACTGACGACTTAGGCCCACTCCCCACAGGTTTTCAGGTGCAGAACCCAAATATATATGTGTACTTACATTAATATGAAGGCCTAAGCCATCAGTCGGACATCCTTAGTGCTGCTGTGGAAGTGGGAGAGGCTCCTGCCACCGCTGCTGTGCTCGCCAGCCATGAGCCAGGCTCAGGGCTTCTGGCTGAGCAGCACTCTTCCTGTGGGAGTGCACTGACCACCAGGGGGCAGTTCCTGTGTTGAGTGACTTCCCCCTGGTGGTCAGTGCACATCATAGTGACCTGTCGTTCCGCCATTTGGTCGATTTGCATTACTAGCCTTTTATTATATAGGATTAGAGGATTTCTGATTATTAAAATAATGTAAGTCTTTATACTTTTCTCCTATGTTTTCTTTTTAGAAGATTTATAGTTTCAGCTCTTAAATTTTAAGTCTTTAATCCATGATGAGTTGATTTTTGTGTAAGTGAGGGGCAGAGTTTCACTTATCTTTTTTTGTTTCCCAACACCATTTATTGAAGAAAATGTCCTTTCCCCAATGTGTGCTCTTGGCACCTTTGTCAAACATCAGTTGACCATACACATGAAGGTTTATTTCTGGGCTCTCCATTTTGTTCCATTGGTTTACATGGTCTTTATGCCAGTACCTTACTGTTTTAATTACTGTGGCTTTTTTATGTATTTTGAAATCAGAAAGTGTGATGCTTCCACCTTTGTTACTTCTCAAGATTTCTTTGACTATTCTCACTCATTTGTGTTTTTATATGTATTTTAGGGTTTTTAATCAATTTCCACAAAAAAATGCCATTAAGATTTTGATAGGGATAGCATTTAATCTGTAAATTGCTTTGGTTAGTATGGACATTTTAACAAAATTAGTTCTTCCAATTCATGAATATAGGATGTCTTTCCATTTATTTGTGTCTTCTTTGATTTCTTTCATCATTTTTTATAGCTTTCAAGGTACATGCATTTCACATCTTGATTAACCTTATTTCCAAGTATTGTATTCTCTTTGATGAAGTGATAAATTGGATTTTTTTTTCAATTTCATTTTCAAAGTTACAATAAATCTTAACTTCTGGACTGCTTATTCAGCTTTCTACCTTGCTTCTTCATTAGTAGTACTTACCATCTTTTAACATAGTATACAGTCTACCTTTGTTGTTGTTGTTTCTGTCCTCCCATTAGGAAGGGATTGTGTCTGCTTTGTATTTGCTTTACTGCTATATTTCCTGTAAGAAAAAATAGTTGACAACTAATATGAACTCAATAAATATGATTAACATAATGAGTAGCACTCAGTTATATTGAAATTATACATTCAATATCTATTATTTGGAATATCAGATAAGCATTTCAAGTTCAGGAAAACTATCAATTCTTGCTGATTAAGAGATTGATGTAGGAGATAATTAAATAGAACCCAAATATATATGTGTACTTACATTAATATGTATTTTGTCATTAGCTAAAAGAATAGTTTTCCGTATAATAGGAAGGGGAGAACATGGATAAGATTTGAAGTTTAGAGATGGAAACTGATAGAATCTCTCTCATTGTGTTTACTTTTCTCTGTGAAGAGAAAAGGCCAAGTAATTGGTTGGTGTAAGATTTAAGGAAAATGGGCAATAGTTACAACAGTAATTGTGGTCAATGTGTGATCAGTGTTAATGACCAAGCTGTGAATCATATTGGGAAAATAGGAATGAAAATGATAATAGTAAACCTCCAAAGTGGGTATGAAGAAATGTAAAAGCAGGAGTCATTTATGAAATAAGCAGTTTTAGGGTTAATAGGTGTCCTGATAAAATCAGACAGCAAGACTTTAGAAATGACTGATAGGGTCAGAATAAAAAGTAAATCTGAGAAGTGTATTAATTTGTAATCTCATCTGTGGAACAATTCCTGTTGATGCTATATGGCCATTAGAAAAAGCTATAAAAGAAAGACAATAAGCTTTTAGGAGGCAAGCATGATTTTGATAAAAGGCCACTCAACAACAGATATTTATGCCTATGATGCTAGGCAATAGTGTTGCAGGTAAAAGTAGGCTTCTTTACAGTGTTACGAGAAAGGGATTTCAAAAGGCACAGGTGTGGAGAGTTCAAGTGTAGTGATAAAGTTTTATTGGGTGAAATCATATACCCTCAGGGATGTAGAGGGTGGGCAGGCTCTAGCAGAGCTGCCCCAAGACTCCTGATAATCCTCCATATTTTTTCTTGGTTCTCATAAGGAGGAAGGTGCCATTCAAACCATCCCACCCAATTCCTGATTCTTTCCTGGCTTCAGTTGGGCCCTCCTCTTAATCAGTTCCTTTCCTAGACCTACCCGGTCCACATTCCCTATCCAATATGATCTTTTTCCTAGATTTTCCCAGACTAGATTTCCCATGCCTGAAAGTAGAAGCACCTCTCCAGGCACCGTCTTAGCTTCCATTGCACATGTCTAAAAGTTCTGTAATGTCATCTGGTCTCTACTGTTCATGTGCCAGCAGAGGAATTTCCCCTCCTCCTTCCTCTGATAATCCAGTTCCAGGCTGGCAGCACTCCTCGGGAGGCTTTCCTGCCTGCTTGGAGGATTAAGTCTCCTTGGTGGCGGCCCCATGGAGTGTGTGAATGAGTGTGTGAATGAGTGTGTAAGTGCTATAGCTTCCTAGTAAGTGTAAAGGAATGCTTCCTAACATGTGATTCAGCTTCCCAATTTATTTAGTGTAATATCTGATTCAGTTCCCTAATTTATTAAGGTCAATGTCTGATTCCCTTTGCTCTTCCACTTTATTAATAACTAGATAACTACCTATGCCAACACTAGGAAATAAAAAAAATAAATAAAAGACATGACCTCCAAAAAAAACCCGTTTGTTTAATGGGTGATAAAAGTAAACACACAGATAATGAAAATGTAGTAAAACAACCTATAATAGAAGTAAGAAGAGATCACCAATTTAGCAAAGGTTGGGCAAAGGATGGATAACCTCCAAAACCTGGTATCCAAAGTCTTGCCAAAACAGATTAATCAATGCATGTTAACCAAGGACAAATAATTTTAATAAAATTAATAGAAAATTACCTTAAAATTTAAAATTAGAAACTGTTCAACACCTGATAAAGTTATTTAAACATATAACAATATGAATATCTTATTTATTTGCTATTTATAATTCAACACATTACAACTCATAAATTCTGTGAAATGAAAAGGGAGACACTATTGGCAAAAGTTAAAATCCAGTTTTACAGGTATTACTCTGAGGTACCTTACTTTACAACACAATAAATATATTTTTTACTTATATCTCTGAATAACTAAAATTATGTTAATTTAAATACGCATTTATTTAAAGATTAAAATTTGTTAGCATTAAATTGAGCTCTGGATGTTTTTGATATTAAATAAATTCTGTGATTTTAATTGATATTTTTCCCCATAAGTTTCAACACAATGCCTAAAATGGTTTGGTAGCACTTTCTATAAGGTGTATATGGTTAGATGGGAAACAGTGTTAAACAGAAGGACCACTTATTCAAATATAATGATATGTGTAAATATTTATAGACATTTTGCTTTTTTATTTCAAAATGTAGATATTTATAATATTATAATAAAGTTGCTAACAAGATAGCTCTATTAACAAATTATATTTAAGACAAGCAAGCTTATAGTGGCAACTAGCAAAGTTGTTTTATTCTCTGAGAGGTGCTCTGCCAGCTTTCTTCTGTACCAGCTGCTGCACAACATTGTCAACCACATGCTCTTAGAGTTGCAATATGTCTTTAGGCCACGGAGCAGTAGAGCTGGTATGATATCTATAAAACTTCACATTTGGTAATAAGATCTGATTTCATGGCCTGACCCAAAATAAAGTAAACTTCAGATTTATCAATGAAAGCAATATTACTGATTAAATACTTTTGAATATATAAGTTTTAAATTGTATATTTAAATGTTTGTTTTTTAAGTTAGCAAAGTGTGGTAAGACATTAAAGGTAGACATGAGGTGATTCTTCTTTCATTTGTTTTGTCATGAGTTGTTACACATGTGAAAAGAATGTGCAGTTAATCTCTGCTGATTCCTGATAGTGAGAAGGGCATACAGATATAGCTCAGATAATTCAACTGTTTCAACCTTACATAAGCTAGGAAGGAAAGAAGGAAGGGAGGGAGGGAGGGAAGGGAGGGAGGAAAGGAAGGGAGAAAGGGTGGGAGGGAGGGAGGAAGGAAGAAAGGAAAGAGAAAGAGAGGAAGAAGCTGCTAATATAGGAAATAGGCCTCTGTGATCCATCTTCAGCATAGTCAACTTTTAATGGAAAATATTACTGAAGAAGATATAAGAACAAAGAACTGTGGATGTGAGCCAGCATTATGGTGGAAACTCCAGAGGCGCCCTCCTGACTAAACAGGGGGAGTTAGAGACAACTAGAACAGGCCTCACCCAATGAGGAACCGGAGGAGGAGGAGGGTCTCTCACAACCTAAGGAAATAAATAGGCTGTGATCTCTACTCCATGAGTGCCTGTACAACCGGACACTGGCTCTCCAGAACATATTAAAAGTCTTGTTTCACCATACTTCTCTCTCTGAGTCCATTATTTAAATTTGGACAGGTGAGCATTTCTCACACTAAGAAGAAGCAATACTAAAGGTATTAAACTTCAGATAGTAAAGTACTGCTTTTTATGAATCTAGGCCTTTAAAAAATGGTTTTGTCACTATTTTGAATTTTCCATTCTGTGTTGGTCAAGCAGCTATGAAAACAGTCCATATGACAAGAATATCAAAAGTGATAAACTTTTAAGAGATTTAGAAAGACAGAAATGTTAGATTGTATTCAAATTAAATTTTTACATTAAAGAACTCGGTATCTGATGTTTATGGTGTTTGGTATGAACTGCAATTTAAATGCAAAAACCTAATATGCATATAAATGAGTTTTCTTTGATACTATAAACTAAAAATATGCTCTAATAGAGAGTCCAGGTGGCATTTATGGATGTTATTTCCATGTAAATAATGATAATCTTGGACTAAATTCCAAGGCTGGCGTAAGGTATGTGTGCTACAATGAAACCTGTCATGGAGGCAAAGGAAAGGAGTAACAGTGGTGGGACTGTTTCTCACATTAAAGTTCTATGCCTTTAATCTCCTTTCCTGTACAAGGAAAAGAAATATTTTGTTTATGTCCTATATCAACAAGTCTCAAACCCAACTGAATGGTACAAAAAAGTAAACTCACTCAGATCTGGTCCAGTAAAAACAAGACTGAGTTAAATATATTTCATGTTAAGTTTGGAAAATATTACCACCAAACTGGATAGATTCCTGAAACCCCAGGCCATTTTTTCATCTGGCACTGTGGTCAGAAAACTGTTCCAAGTGTAGCACTCCATCCCACCGGCCCACCAAGTTTTCAAAAACCACACTTTCTAAGTAGATTCTCATGAATGAGAGAAGAATCAGTTGTCAATGCATTTATCATAGGAACAGTTTCATGTTCTTACTTTAATCTCTTTATAATCTAGTATTGTGTTAAACTTACTTCTGTTTACCTGCATGATGTTCTCTCTTGCTTTTTTCCCTCTGCAAAGTTATTTAAATACTTCATATACAGTAAGCTCAGTTTTCATCTAAATATATTTTAACAATGTCTTTGTAATATGTGGCCAGACATCCCAGTTTCACTGACTTAGTACGTATAAACTGCTTTTTAGGAAACTCTTGGGTATTGCATTGGCATTTATTTATAACTATAGTGTTGCCATATATTTAACTATACTTTTTATCCTTTAAAATAAAAAGCAGAGAATAGATTGATTGAATAAAATGCTAAAGACAAAAAAATATGTCAGCATTAAATTTTTACCAATAGTAGGTGATCGGTGAACTGTGAAATGGACCAGATAGTGAGTTTCTTAAAGGCAGGGTACATACATTGCATTTTTGGGTGAATTTTCCATCACAGTAGTTCATCTATAGCACATAGCACCAATTTTTCTTCAAATAAATCATATTAATAATTACATATTAATATAGAATGTTTTTCTTAAAGGACATTTTTCTTTGTAAAACTATATTGCTAAGTTTTATGTTTCCTCATGTTATCTGTTCCATGATTAAGGGAAATTTATTTGAAAGCAAATGAAGCTATGTTGCATATAAGAAGCTTGAATTAATTTATTGCTTCTAAAATTATTTCCCCTACCTACCTATTAAATCAATGACATACAGATGTGTACCTGTTTGTGTCAAAAATGAGAAAACGCCAACAAAGTAATTTTTAAAGTTATTAAATTCACCAAGCCCATTGATTAAGTAGTTCTTAAAAATCTCAATAGTCTTAAATCTAAATTAAATGTTTATTTGGTCATTGTTTTAGTTTGCCATGCTGCTGTAACAAAATACCACACACTGCGTGGCTTCAACAAATATTTATTGTCTCACAGTTCTGGAAACTAGAAGTCCAAGATCAAGGAGACAGCAGAGTTGATTCCTTGTGCAGGCTGTGAGAAATAATTGGTTCCATGCCTCTCTTTTAGCTTCTGGTGGTTGGCTAGCTATTGTTATTATTCCTGGGTTTGTAGAAATATCTCGCGCATCTCTACCTTTACCTTCAGATGATGTTCACCCTGTGTGTGTGTGTCTCCAAATTTCTCTTTTTTATGAAGACATTATGTTGGATTAGAGCCCATTCTAGTGAGGTCTTTTTAGCCGAATCACCTCTATAAAGACCTGATCTCCAAATAAGATCACATTCTGAGATAATGTGGATTAGGACTTCAGCATATGAATTTTGGGAAGACATAATTAATTTAATCCATAGCAGTCACCATATAGTAAAAATAAAAGATATGTGACCTAGAAACCTATGTGTTGCAAAACATTTCCACTTAAAGGGCAATTTATGATTGTCAAAGAAATGGCATACCTGTTAGACAGAGGCAAGATATATAGTGTATAAATGACTTGAGTGCAATGTGCCCAAATGGTATAAAATTGCAAGTATTAATTTTCTTCTGAATGTTGCAAAAAAAATTAGAAAATTTGTGAACTAATTAAAGTTTGATGATTCAGTAATAGTTATAGCTACATATAAGTAAAACCTGAGAAAAATTAATGGGCAAAAGAAAATAAAAAAGATGATCGATGATAGATAGATGGATAGACAGACAGACTGACTGACATGGTCCAAATATGTGGTTTCTAGAGGTTTTGTTGTATTCTTACATTGATTTACAATTGATAAAAATTAAAGTATGTTTAACCTATATTTTTACTAATCATATTTCTATTTTTATTAAAAGGATATTATCATTTGAAGTGTTTAAGTGACTCACTCCATAATTTTATTTTTCTCTTATTATCCTTATCCTATATCTCATATTAAACTACTCTTCTCCAAAAATAATGTGCCTACAAACCTTGCTTACATTAATAAATCAAATACAGAATTGTTTTTACTCTTATTTCCAAAGAAGTACAGTACTTCCATGTAATTTAGAGCAAATAATTATTTTGAAAAAGATGAAGGTATATATTTCAAAACATATATCAAAAAAGTTCTTGCCTGACCAGTGTGGCTCAGTGGTTGAGCATTGACCCAGGAAGCAAGAGGTCACTGGTTCGATTCCCTGTCAGGTCACATTACAGGGTCGCGGGCTCTATTCCCAGTGGGGGCCACACAGGAGGCAGCAGATCAATGATTCTCATCAATGTTTCTCTCTCTCTCTGCCTCTTCCTTTCTGAAATCAATAAAAATATATTGTCTTTGTCTCAGTGTAAAAGTCTCTTTTGTTCTGTAATTCTTTAGGCATGTCACTTTATTACAAATAGAGAGCTCCAGGGTTAATGGGAAAGCCATGCTTATTATCAGCATGTATTTAATCCAACCAGTTTATTAATAAGGATTAAACAGGAGAGCATCATGTGTATAACACTATGAGGCAGCATGGAAATAAGAAAAGTATAAGACATGATCCCTGCCTTAAAGATCTCAGCATATACTTAGACACAATTAGAATGCTTAGACTATAAAGGCTATAATCAATATCTACAAAATTTGTTTAATGCAAAAAATAAAAAAATATTAGTATGTTACATTTCACTCATTTTATTTCCGCACTGTTTTCTAAGTTCTGAAGTATGATATGTTGAAAAGATACTTAGTACTTGTAGCTCCAAGCCAAGCCATAATGGAAACTGAGGCAAAAGAAAATATCAGTAATACTGATCCTGTCTTTATTCAACTTCTTAGATCTTATGGAACTTTGGCATTAACCTTTATATTTTATATACAGGATTAAATGTTACTTTTCTTTTTCATTGAGGGGTGTTTTTGCACCCTCTTAAATTTTGCACCCAAGGTGAGTGCCTCACTACGCTCACCTTACTCCCAGCTCTGAGTACTTGTATTAACTATTTTTCCCTCTGGTTTACCTTGCATAGCATCATTTTTTTAAAAAAAAGTAAGTGTGTAGGTTTCCATTTTGCATGTATAAACATGAAATTTATATGGTTTAAATGTTCCTTGTCTTTTATTAACTGCTGTACTCCACCAAGCCACAGAGCAAATTAGACAATTACAGACAAAGCGGACAGTTTAGATTAATGCTAGCATCTCAGCTTTGACTTGATTTTTGTGTAGTCTACTCATTCGTGTGAAAGCTTTTAGAAAAACCACTAGGCTTCTTAATATCTTTGTCAGTTTTTATTATAAAATGTGCTTTTGAAAGCATGACGGGTATATTGGGGGAAGCGGGGAGGTGGCTTATGAGCAGAAACTGTCTGGAATTGCTTGTTAAGTTTCTAGACCAGCCATGGGCAAACTACGGCCTGCGGGCCGGATCCAGCCCGTTCGGCTGTTCTATCCGGCCCGCGGAGCCGAAAGAGCGGAGGGTTCTCTTGCTCTCCCCTCCGCTCCTTCACCAGCAGCAGTGTTAACATGGCAACCTTGGGAAACAGGGCCGCAGCTCCTTCTTCTGAGTGGGCGGATTTATATCCGCCCATTCAGTAGAAGGAACAACCTCTCAATGTTCCAGAGGCTCCTTGTAATGCTCGCGGACACGTCCCCCGACATCACCCTGGGAATGCGTAGACATGTTATCGTGGTGATGTAGGGAGACACGCCCCTGGAGAGCACAGTATCAGAGCATTAGCTAAAAAGGAGACCAACAACACTGTTCCCACTGAAGTTGATGTTTTAAAGACCAAAAACCTTTCAACCCAGTCTACATTGCCATCTACATCTACGTCCCGGGCATAATTTGGAAGTTGCACTAAAGAAAATGTTTAATTTACTGTTTACACATTTTGTTCTTTTCTATTTGTTTTAGTTTTAAATTATTTTATTATATTTAAGTTTAATTTGAAAGGCTTTTGTACCTTTCCTTTGTTAGGCAATTTTATTTTGCCTTTGCCATCTTCAATATAAGGTATGTTATTGTGCTATGATTCCTCCATTTTTTGAAGTTTCAAATTATAATAATTAGTGTTTACATTCTTCTTGTTAAAATGTTTGAAATGAATAAAACTATTGAAATAAAAAAAAAAGACCGTACCCTTTTATGTAATGATGTTTACTTTGAATTTATATTAGCTCACACAAACACTCCATCCATGCTTTTGTTCCGGCCCTCCGGTCCAGTTTAAGAACCCATTGTGGCCCTCGAGTCAAAAAGTTTGCCCACCCCTGTTCTAGACTGTACCAGTATGCCTATCACATTCAGCTTTCCAATTAGGAAACTATTTTTTTTCTTTGATGCACAATTTGAGATATATAACCGAAAAACATTTTATTCACTTAGATTTCATGTATTTCTGGTATGAGTCTGAATTGTTGACTTACCAGCATTCAGTAATATTTAAAGGAGGCTTTATGCTTTGGCTGGAATTCATCTGGGGAAGAGGAAAGCTCGAGTGATCATATGCCCCTGTCTGAGAGGATATTCATCCTTATCAAATTGCCATGTGTTGCTTTCTCTACTTGGCAGTCCCACCAAGGCCTGCACTGGCATTAAAAGGCAATTATTTCTCAATCTTAGAGAATTATAAGATTTCCAGAGCAACATCACAAAGAGGCACACAAACCCCCTACAAGCACTGTCCTTATGAGATTATTTCACAGTGCACACTGGACTAATATTGCAGCCTGTAGGACTCCTGGCTCCTTGGCATGAGGAGAGTTTCCAATATTCTGAAGAGCAATTACTACAAGTGAAAAATTGTCATCTCTACCCCTACTCTTTAAGATCTTTAAAATAGAACTCCTCTAAGAAATTGTGGGTTTTTTTAAATACTTATTGCTAAAACTGTCACCGCCCCTTTTTTTAGAGCTTTAAAGTGACATAACTGCATTGATAAAATATTTTACTAACCATTGGATGGTATATGCTACATTTTCTAATCAAGCAATTAGAACTTTATAAATAATCTCTTAGAAATATTTTGTATAAGAGGAGTTAAATTAGAGCATTAAAAATCTAAATGACTTATTGACTAGTATCTATTTAGTAACAGACCTAAATTGGGACTGAGATTTTCTATATAACTGTAAAGTGCATTAATTGAATTTCCTAACAATTGAGTGGAAATTTAAGTATAAGTTCACCAAAAATACAAATAATTAAGAAAAGAATATTCTAATTAGCACAGGTTTTTTTTGTTTTGTTTGTTTTTTGTTTTGTTTTTTCCCCTGCCTTTGGCATAGCCATAAAAAATGCTAGGTGCTATGGATTGAATGCTTGTCTCCCCCAAATCCATATGTCAAAATCTTAATTTCCAACATGATGTTACTTGGAGGTCAGGCCTTTGGGAAATGATTAGAGTTTGATTAGGTCATAGGGGTGGAGCATAGTGAGGAGATGACCTGCAAAGTACCTTGTATTCATCCATCTCCTTTCCCTAATTTAAATAGCATTTATGTTATTTACCATTGATTTGCCAAATACTACAACTTTTCTATATAACTAATATATACATAGTATTATATGTTACAGTTTAAGAGCAAGGGCTCAGAAGTCAATTTCCTATATTTAAAAGTTGACTCAATCCTGTTTCTAATTGGTGACTTTGGTAAACTTTGAAAACTTCTTTGTGCCTCAGTTTCTTCAACAGTACAAAAGACTTCGTGTGAAAAATCAATGGGTAAAAATTTATATAAGTGCTTACCAAGTATGGATGCTCAATAATGTTATAGTTGCTTCTTCTTATCATTATTATTATTATGTTATTGTTTAACTTCTCAGTTTCTTCTGTGGGCACACACATACACACAACTGATTACCAATGCTTATCATTTCCTCTTATGAACAAACTGCCTCAGGTAGTACTTGCTTATAGTAATTATGTTAGAATTAAATATATTAATATTTAAATGATTTAACAAGGTCTGGCACAGAGTAATTGCTCAGTAAAGGTTTATATTTATTGTTAGCATTGTTAGTCTTTTTCCTTATTATTCCAATCCCAAAATAAAGCTTAGATGTGCCTTCTTCTCTGTTTCTGCTACCATGACCTTAGTTTAGGCTCTTGTCACTTTTTATAAGGACTGGGTCACCAGGCTCCCTGCTAATATCCTTGAGCTTAATGTCTTAACTCTTAGTCTATCTCTCACACCAGATATAGGCACCCCTATGTCATTGCAGTGTTATTTAGAATAGCCAAGATATCAAAGCAGCCCAAGTACTCATCAAGAGATGAGTGGATGAAGAAGATGTGATATATATACATAATGGAATATTACTCGGCCATAAAAAAGAATGAACTTTTACCATTTGTGACAGCATGGATGGATCTAGAAGGTATTAAGCTAAGGAAATAAGCCAGACCGAGAAATACAAATAACATATAATTATACTTATAAATGGAATTTAAAGATGAAAATAAATGAATAAATAGAACAGAAATAGAACCAGATACAGAGAACAAACTATTGGTTGCCAGAGAGGAGAATTGATAAGGGACTGGGGGAAAATGTGAAGAAGGGATTATAAAGTTTAAGTTTATAATTACAAAACAATCATGTGGATATAGATTATAGCATAGGAAATATGGTAAATAATATTGTAATAATTATGTATGGTGCCAGGTAGGTACTTGAATTATTGGGGGATCACTTAATAGACTATAATTGCCTGGCCTCTATGTTGTACATCTGAAACTACTATAAAATAACATTGAATGTCATAAAGAGTGTTCACCAAATAATTATAAAAATATTTATTCAATTCCTATGAGACATTCAGTCTTTTGGATTGGGCTATAGAAAGAAAACAAGACAAAAAGTTCCCACTCACATAAAAATTAAATATGCAAAGAAGACAGGCTACAGACAACTAAATGAGGTTGACAATTTCAGAGAGATATAGTCACTATTAAAACAATGAAACAGAGTAACATGATAAAGAGAAAACCTGGTAATGAAACTAATTAGAATACAGTCAGGAAATGAAATTTGAGCTAAATCTTGAATGATGAGAAGACATCACCAGTGCAAATGCCTGCGAAAAGAAGTCACAGGAGAAAGGAACATCAGTGCCCAACGGTCCTGGGGGTAGCTGGCCTATTTGAGGTACAAAGAGAATGCCTGTGAGCAAGAGTGACAAAGCATGGTGTGAGGTCAAGAGGTAGAAATCACTATAGATATCATTACTTTTGGATAATCTTATTTTTCACTTAGGAAAAAAATAGCTTAAAACAGTATTTGAATAACTATATGTGTTTAAGAACACACTTGCTGTCATTTTGAAACAAGTATAATTAGTGTTTTCTTATTAGGCTTTTATTTTTGAATTGTTTTTCTGAACTTCTGAAATTAAATAAACTTCACTTTAAATATTTTTTCTTAAGCTAAATTTACTTTTCTGTGGCTAAAATGTTCTCTTTTACTTGATATTTTCTCACTGTAGTAAGAAAGCCAATTCTTTAGTGTATATAACTATTTTTCAGAGGTCTCAAAAGAAGACATTATGCTTTAATACCCTGAAGATTTATTTGTAAAACTTCTAGAAGGAAAGAAGGGAAACCACAGAAAATTTTGAAGCAGGAGATGAAAAGTAAACACAGTAGTTTGTTGAAATATGGTTAGCAAATGATGAGGTCAGCTGTAGAAAAAGAACTTAGAATTCTCTCTCCTGTTTGAATTAAGAACCCATAAAGTGATAAGTCATGAAGGAACAGTTTCAGTTTTCAGTAAAATAAGTGGATTCCAAGAGAAAGGAAAATTGTGAATCTCTTCAGTCATTTAATATAAAAAAATATACTGACCTTTTTTTGCCTCTTATTCTTTTAAATTATAACTCAAAATTAAATGTTCTATAACTTAACTTTGAAAATCAGAATTAGCCCTCAATATTAGTATATTATAGAAGATGATCACAATAGTTTAAAAATATTTCATTGATGGCCCTTTAGAAACATTATCTTTTTATAAAATAATTTTTGTTGTTAAAAATGATAAGAGGAATGAGACAATTTGATTTTACATAATATGTTAATGTAGATTTATTTTAAATCTGTCTTTTAGTTTTTAAAAAAATAAATCTGACATTAGTTTTTGTGAAGAAAAAATTATGGAAATTTTCTAGTCTATTTTTTTGTTAACTTTTGTATTTTTCTGGAACATATCTAGAGAAACTAGAATAGAAAGCCTACATTTTCCTGACAATATATTTTTAAAATCTAATTTGTCAAAGATATCTATACATATAAAAGCCTAAGCGACCTAACGACTGGTCAACTGGTGGCTATGATGCGCACTGACCACTAGGGGGCAGATGTTCAATGCAGGAGCTGCCCCCTGGTGGTCAGTGTACTCCCACAGCCAACATCCTGCGGCCGGCCAACCCCCTGTGTTCCCTCCCCCCAGACTAGGCAAGATGGCCCCAATCGGCCCTGATCGCTGGCCAAACCGAGGGAACCCACCCATGCACAAATTTGTGCATTGGGCCTCTAGTATCTGTATAAATTAGAATATAGCTAGACAAACTAAATATATCTACACAATATACCTGGATACCATATATATATATATATATATATATATATATATATATATATATATATATTTGTATTTACTTCAGACAACTAAAGTGTATTTTTTTTCACATTGAAAGAAAATCTTAAGATCCCAATATCTTTCACTCACTTTTGAATTGTCCTGCCACACTAAAAATAACTTCAGTTATGTTTTCTCCATATACAATGCAAATGTTAAGAGTACTTAATATTAGTTTTGAGGAAATAAGGATGGGGGACAGTTGTAGAGTGAAGGGACTCTCATATTTTACCCCTTATACTTTAGGATTGATTGCATTTATTTTACCATGTATTAATTTGTTATATTCTTAAAGATAAGTACAAAAAAGCAGAATCTATACACAGATGTTTACAGCAACTTTATTAAGTGCCCAATCTTGAAAGCAACCAAGATGTCCTAAAAGTAGGTAAATGCGTAAATAAACTATAGAACATCCGAACAATAGAATATTGTTAAGTGCTAAATATAAATGAGCAATCAAGACATGAAAAGACATGAAAGAAATTTAAATACACATTGCTAAGTGAAAGAAGCCAATCTAGAAAGGCTGCATTTTATTATGAGTTCAATAATATGACATTCTGGCAAAGGCAAAACTATGGAGACAGTAAAAAGATCAGTACTTACCAATAGTTGGGATTGAGAGTGGGGAGATGAATAGGCGGAATGCAGAGGATTTCCAGTCAGTGAAACTATTCTGTATGATACTATAATGGTGAATACCTCATTATACATGTCTTCAAACTCTAGACTATACAACACCAAGAGTAAACCCTTGGGTAAACTATAGACTTTGGGTGTTTATTATGTGTTCATATAGGTTTATTAATGGAAACAAGTGTACCACTCTGGTGGAGGATGTGATAATGGAGAGGTTATGCATGCATGGGGGCAGCAAGTTTATGGAAAATCCCTGTACCTTCCTCTCAATTTTGCTGTGAACCTAAATTGCTGTTAAAGAAAAACAACAAAAGAACAAAAATAGCTTCAAAGGAAGAGATTTATATGATATGAAAATTTAATCTACATATAAATATAAAATAATTTATTAAGATGTTAATTTAAAGACTAAAAACAAAATACCTGGGGGGAAATCATAACTTAAAGTCTCTTAGTATGACATTTATAATGAATGGCATGCAGAGTGACATTTTTCTCAGCTACACAATGATTAATCCACAAAGTAGTGGGGGGAAACAAAACAAAACTTCTTTACTTGGGCTAATTCTTACTGGAATGTGGGGGAGTACATTGTGACTTAATGGTGATTTTGTGACAATAATGAAGGGGAATCAAGTGAAACTCAAGATTGTTCCAATAAAACAGTAGATCTGGCCTCTGTACAGAAAATAAATGTCTCTGACATCTACAACTAGAAAGCACATTTTAAACATAGAATTGGACCCTGACATACAACCATGACTAATAAAGTAAACTGTAGACACAGCGGCTTTTTGCAGATATTAAAAATATTTTTGTATCATTGAAATTTACATCTTACTTAGAATGCCTCCTATATGTTTACATGTTGAATTGAATTAAAAGGAGAGGATAATATTTTGAATACTCTATGTTTTAGACTCTGGTATAATTCTAATCCTGAGTAATTCTGAAGGGCCTTAGAATTCTCTTAGCAACTGAACACTTCATATTTAGTTTTGCTCCCCTACAAAATAAAAGGCTGAAAATTATTTAAATTATAATTATTGTTATGGCTGCACTTAATATTTTAAATTACTTAAGTAAATGTGGCTTAGTATTCATGTTCCAAGCCTTGCCCAGGTTCATCCCTGTATTCATGAGCTTTATTTATGCTATAGTGTATCCTAACCTTATCCACTAATGCTTCACCATCCCATAAAACTCCAAAGGTAAGAATTGTCTCAGTTTGAATATCACCCTTCCTCAGATACCCAAAATTTGTGATTTACAATTCTTCTATTTCCTCTTCAGGAAAGAATTTATGTTCTCCCAGTCCCTGGCTATCCCTTTAGGAAGTATTAGATCTCCTCAGGTCTCTCTGGATCTCTGGAGATATCCTAAGGGAGTTCATATTGATAGGAAAGCATTATGTTAAATGTATGCAAATGTTCACAGCCATGATTAAAATTGTGTGTGTGTTGTGTGTGTATAGGAGTTTTAATCAAGAGATTAAAGAGAGAAAATTAAGTTGAAAATTTATATTCTTTTTTATCCTTACTCAAGGATATGTTTATTGATTTTTAGAGAGAGAAAAACAGAGAGTGGAGAAACTTTAATGTGAGAGAGAAACATAGATCAGTTGCCTCCCCAGTTACCTCCCCAGTTCAGGATGGAACCCACAACCTGGGTATGTGCCCTATCCAGGGATAGAACCCAAGACATTTTGGATACAGGAGGATGCTCCAACTAACTTAAAAGAATATTTTCCAGGACCAAGTGGAAAGGGGAAAAATTTACACAGCTATCATAATATGAAGATATGAAACTATACCAGGATGTTTTATAGAAATAATTTAGTAAGGGAATGTGGTTACTAGTTTCTAATCAATTAAAATTAAGGAACAAATGTGATTACTCAATTTGGGCAGGGTCTATCTTACCTAATAATAGACAAACATGCAAATTGACAATACCTCTGCTATGCCCACAGCCAAACAGAGTGAGTATGCAAATTAGAAGGCCAAAGATAGTGGCTGCCCAGCTGCTCCAGGTGCGGAGTAGCCAGGCGGGGCAGGACGCCTGCTATGAGAGGGAGGGTGGGGAGCAAAGGGATCTACAGGAGCAGAGAGCCTCAGTGAAGACAAGGCTGCAGACTCCGGAGTCTGCAGCAAAGACGAAGAAGGCAGACTCCGACCGGAGCCAAAGCCTGGGTCCCGGGTGCCAGAGGAAAACCGGTGCTGGAAGCCAAGGGAAGGAAGGCCTATTGTACGAATCTCTTCGTGCAATGGGCCCCTAGTGTATTTTATATTTGTGAACCTTTATTGATTCACTGAACAAATATTTGTTGAGAATGCCTAGCAGTAAACAAGTAAATAAACAAGATAATTGTGGTTCTTATGCATAAAGGGCTTAGAGAGTAGGACTACGATAAGGCTATTATAAGGTTAGGTTAATAATATCATTTGGGCAAGTAAGGGCTTACATGTAGGTGATTCATTTCCAAAACCCTGTGGTAACCTCAGTTCATTAGTAAAAGAATAACAAGAGAGAAAGAGAGAGAGTGTGTCTTTTAAGGCAGGGGAAGTAATGGGGAAATCCTGAGTAGAAGTCTTTCGCTTTTACTTGGGTTCATCTCCAAGGAGATACCCTGGATATTGTTGAAAGGGCAGGAAACACCTTTCACAAGACACTTTCTTCAGTTATGAATGGAAGGAACTACAAGGGATCTGAGACAGAACACTGGAAACAGTCACTAGTATTATGATAGCCCATTTTTATTTAAATTAAATATATCCGATCAGATAAGTTAAGGCAGAACATTTTTTCATTCTTTAACATTCCAAATAATTTACATTTCTAATCTAAAGTTCACTGCTGAGTCATTACCTATTGAGTCACAGTATTGGCTCCAAATTCTTGGCTTGGTGGAGGAGATTTAAAAATAAGCAACTTGTTACAAATTTCACGAAAATGCCTTTGATTTTATTATTTTATGATTTTTTTCTTTCAAATTGATAACAGACAGACTTGGGACCTGTGGATGGTCTCTCAGTCTAACTTTACATAAGACGGATCTCCTTATTGGCATGCTTTCTTTCCACTTACAATCTTTTCCCTTGGACCTTATCTTTATAATATCAACTAAATAAGGTTGGAAACAAGTTATCAAATTCAATAAGAATTCTAAATTGAATAGATAAGAGTCCACTTTCTCTTACCAATGATGTCTATGCCCAACTCAAAGTTGAAACAGATAAGTAGGGTAAGTGTTCGTCAATTTACTTTTCAATAGTTATTTGTATGTCAGACCTTTAATCTGATCCTTTCATAAGCAGCTTTCACATTAGCATAGCTGACATTCTTATCTAAAATCCAGAAAGCCCCTGGGAGAATGAAAGTTAAGGAAAACCATTTTAAGGAAACTATATCTTTCTCTAGAAAATGATTAAACCTCATAAGAGTTTTATATAAATAATTAAAAGCTCTCCTATTTGACGATTTATTTTATCTTCACCCAAGGATATTTTTTATTGATTTTAAAGGGAGAAGAATGGAGAGAAACATCGGTTGCCACCTGTATGAACTTCGACCAGGGATCAAACCCACAAACGAGGTATGTTTCATAGAATGGAACCCGTATCCTTTTGATGTAAGGGATGATGCTCCAACCAACTGAGCCACTTGGCCAGGGCATGATTGTTTTTATCCTGACCCAAAGGTGAGATTAACTTCATTTGGTTGATTTGTTTTTATTGATTTGGTCACTAGTTTACTGTTAGTTTTCTAAGTACTAAAAATACATTTAAATTTCAAAACTTTCTGCTTTCTGAACATATGGATGCATAGATAAATAGAATAATAAATACATTTGCATCTAAAAGAAATTGGTTCTTGATCAGCTCTTTGAAGGTATGTACTTGGCAGACCCCCCCCCAAAAAAAAAAGGGAAAGATAAAGGTAAATTGTGTTGTGCTCTATATTTCAACGTCTTCTAGTTAGATGTAATTAGTCAAAAGGCCCCCCCAAATTTGTACATGCTTCCAAATCCAATAAATAAAAAATTTTAGTACATTTATTAATTAAATGCATTACAACAAATGTAGGTAGCTGGAACTTACTTTAAAGGCTCCAATTAGTTATATTTAACATAAGTTTCAAAATAATAACATAGACATTATATAACATAATACTTAGTAGATGCTTTAACTCTTTACTTTTAGTTTTTAGAAAGGTTATAGACATTATAAACCAAAAGAAATAGGATAAAAGTTAATACCATATATTTACACTGATTAACATACCTGGCCCCGAAAAACAAAGACACATTTAAAGTTCTTCAAGCAGATCAGCAGGTCACATATTTTAAGAGGGTTATGCTTAGACCTGTGGTTCTTTACTTTTCTGGAGGCACAGTTTCCTGAGATTTACAAGGACTATTGTTCCCCCTACTCAAGAAAATATGACATATGTATCTATATATATAAAAGGCTAATATGCTAAGTGTCCGTCCAACTGGTCGCTATTGACATGCACTGACCACCAGGGGGCAGACACCCAATGCAGGAGCTGCCGTGACGTGCACTGGCCATTTACAGAGAAACAGCACCGCAGACCTGGTGCCCACAAAGCAAGATTCGGCTTCCCCCAAGTGGGACACAGGCCCTGCCACCACCCTGGAGCAACAGCTCACCAAATTGCAGCTGATGCTGCCAAGACCCCATGGCGCAAAATGCAGGCCACAGCCCAGCCCAGCCTGGAAAGGGTCGCTGTGGGCGCCATGTAATGATGTCATTTAGCAATGCCCGGCTTCCTTTCCTAGCGACTAGACTCCTTGGAGTTTCTTCAGCCCAGGAACACAATTTGCTTGAGAGCCAGGTGGAAACACTTTACACTTTAACCAAGTGTCTGTGAAGCATTTTCCCATGCCTCATCTCATTTGATCCTCACAGAAGTCCTGGAGTAGGTAGATAGGAGAATCAGTGGAATCCTATTTCCTTTTCATTAGCTGGAAAACGGAGATTTAGAAGGCTTAGAAACTTGACCTGACTGAAAAGAAATAAGAAATGGTGGACCTTGAAAATGACTTCAGGTCTTCTCACTGCACAGAATATAGACAAATATTGCTGCAGTTAAATATTTTACCCTTTGTTCTCCCTGCGTGATCTACAATAATAATCAGCTTCGTGTAGATATTTACTGCTGTGTTGCTGACAATTACCTGAAAGAGAAGTTGGGGTGCTTCACTGGGCTGGAAAAAGTCTAGCTAAATCAGAAAGCTTGTCTAATTAAGCAAATTTATTCTATATATATATAAAAGGCTAAGTTGACTCCTGCATGTGTGATACATATAATGCTCTCGCTGGCGCCAATTGCACGTGTGTGTTTCAATCTGTCATTCTTGATCGTGAATTGCTTGACACTTTTATTATAGAGAAAGGGCAAATAGCGATATTAAAATATTTCTTCTAATTAATTTCCTTTCAATGTGCACGAATTCATGCACTGGGCCTCTAGTATACTTATAAAACGCTTGTTAGGCCTTGGGAAACTCAGCTTGTCTGATTTGAAAAAAGACAAAATCAAAGTCAGATACACACAATGCTTTCTGATGTACACTTTTTGTTTTTATATCTAAACACAAATGTGAATTCCTGTGTCTCTCAAAACCTTGTTATTCTCTGAATGAGTTAGTTACTATTTTTGTATTAATGAATGAACTTAACATTTAATAATATCTTTAGATTATAAAGTAGCTCAGCTATTTTGGAAAGCAATTTGGGAGAATCACTTTTGAATGAGAAAATCTATTTCCAGAAATTTTTTTAGACAAATAATCTGAAATGCAGATTCATGTTAAAAAATGTTGACAATAAATACATTATAATTCCTAGTATGTATTTAGTACTTCCTATATGCTGAGGTTTTTCTTTTCTATGTGTTTTAAGTCAATTAGTCTTAACAATTGCCATGTATGTACTATTTACTGTCATCCATTTTAAATAAGTGGGAAAAACACTGGAGTTAAAGGTTTTAATAATTAACCCCATATTTGTATTAGTAAATGACATAGTTGAGACATGAATCCAGGTCAGCCTGCAGTTATGCTTTTACTGATATACTTTTCAGGATATGTTTTATATTAATGGAAAATCAGAGGCAGCCTAAATATCTAATAATAAAGGGATGTTTAAGCACCACAAAACTATAGCTATAGGATACAGACCATCCAACCTCAGAGAGAAGGCAGGGGCGGGGGAGGTGGAGGGAAGGGGGATATAAGAGATCAACCAAAGAACTTGTATGCATGCATATTAGCATAACCAATGGACATGGACACTGGGGCGGTAGGGGCTTGTCCTGGGCGGTGGGAGTGGCTGGTGGGGTGTCAATCAGAGAAAGAGGAGACATATGTAATACTTTAAACAAAAAAAAAGAAGAAAGAAAGAAATTGCATTTAACCAAATAATGTAATGCCATGGGAATACTTAGGATATATACTTAAGTGTATGAAAGCAAACTGAAAATCATTCATATTGCAAAAATATATGTGTAATATGAAAATAATTTTATATGTGACTGACAAAATTGCCAAGTATTAATAAAAATTGCTTTTGGATTTTTGTCACTTTATGTTTTTCCAGTCTATTAAATTTTCTATAAAAAGCATGCATTGCTCTTATAAAACTAAACATTTTAGCTATATTTGTAATTATTATTGATTTACAATTCTTCACCTATTAACCAGGGCTGTTTCAAAATGAAAAGGAAAAAACTTAAGTAAAATCTCTCTGATAAAAAAGCAGAACATGCCCCCTAGTGGTCCTCGAAATTATTAGGGTCTTTGTTTCTTTTTGAGGTGAGAGAATTTTCCTTAACTTTCATGTATTTGACAGTATCCTAGGATGAAAGTCAGTGGTATCTAATTAGGATCTGAGTTATTTAGAATGCTTTACCCTACTTTGATAAAAATGTTTAAATTAGATCAATCTATTAAATATGGATATTCAGCAATATTTAAAATTGCAGTCATTTATTTGTTTTGCCCATTTGAATTTTAAACCCATCTTTACTTTTAGGATTTTCTAGAGTGAAGCTTAGCTTTATTTTTATACAGGCTAAACTCACTGCCCTGCAGTTAAAGTGCTTTATTTCTTAAACTGGTCTGTACTTGATGAAAAAGTTGGTAAGTAAGTATACTGATGAATAGACTTATGAAATAATGTGGAAAATGATGATAAATAAAAACGTATCTAAATGGTGAATAAATGCATCTGTATATTTATAAAATTATAATACCTTAATGTGAGATATTACATTTATTATTATTATTATTAATATTTGAAAATGAGAAGAGACAATAGCTAATGTTTTCCTGCTTGGGAAGATTTAATATTGTAAAGACATAAATTTTCCCAAAATTGAAATCAAGATACAATGTATATAAAATAAAAATTCAGAAGGTGGTACAGTTTATTTTATTTTTATTAATATATTTTATTGATTTTCTACAGAGAGGAAGGAAGAGGGATAGAGAGTTAGAAACATCGATGAGAGAGAAACATCGATCAGCTGCCTCTTGCACACCTCCTACTGGGGATGTGCCCGCAACCAAGTTACATGCCCTTGACTGGAATTGAACCTGGGACCTTTCAGTCCGCAGGCTGACGCTCTATCCACTGAGCCAAACCGGTCTTGGCAAGAAGGTGGTACAGTTTAGGTTAGGGGCTTCAAAGTCTACTTTTGATCTTATCCCTAATGCCCACTGCCTGTATAACTTAGGTAATATTAGTTAACTGTCCTGCATCACCATGTTCTTGTTTGTATAATACATATAATAACCATATAGTGTCTACCTTAGAGAGTTATGGCCAATAATGCTTGGCATAAAGGAGAAACTCAATAAACAGTAATACAATTGTATTATCAATTTTAATTCACTTTCATTCAAGATTTGAACAAAACTAATCTGTGTTTTGCAAATTCATAGTAAAATTTACCTTGAAGAAGCACTTAAAATAGGTAATATAGTGCTGAAATATAACAAAAATGGAAGGCACTAACTCCTCCCCCCCCCCCCCCCCCCGCCGAATAAATGTGTACCTATATAGAATCAGCAAATGCATCATTACATACCAGTGAAATAGACTACTACTTTACTGATAAAAATAATCAGGTCAAAGTGCCCTTTAAAAGATGATTGCTTAAAGAAGATGTGGTTCATATATACAATGGAATACTACTCAGCTATAAGAAAAGAAAAGAAGAAATATTACCATTTGTGACAACATGGATGGGCTTTGAGAATATTATGCTAAGCGAAATAAGTCAGGCAGAAAAAGTTAAGGACCCATATGATTTCACTCATATGTGGGATATAAAACTGAAAGCAACAAATACTGGTAAACAAATACAAAAAACAAAAAACTCATAGATACAGACAACGGTATGGTGATTACTAGAGAGAAGGAGGGTGAGAGAGTAGTAATGAGTAAAGGGGGTCAAATATATGGTGACAGAAGATGATTTGACTTTGCGTGGTGGGCACACAATGCAATATACAGATCATGTATCATAGAAATGTACACTTGAAATTTATATAATCTTATTGACTAACTAGAGGCCCAATACATGAAATTCGTCCAAGAGGAGGCCTTCCTTCCCCCAGCTGCCGGCCCAGCTTTCCTCTGGCCCCTGGGACCGGGCTTTCCTCACAGCCCCGGCTTCATCCAGAAGGATGTCCTGTCTAATTAGCATATTACACTTTTATTATTATAGATGTCACCCCAATAAAATTAATTTTAAAAATCAGATAGAAACATATAGTAGAGTCATGCCTTATCAGGGAATTTGGTTCTAAAGATTCTAAATTTACTTGTAATCAAAATTATACTTAAAACTATCTCAGTAAGTTGTCACATTGGAGACAATGGCCCTGGGTAAATTAGTTAATTACTGTGTAACGAAGATGTTTTACAAAACATACATTTTTCAAATACTCAATCAAATTTAATGCTACAAGAGCTCACATTTGAAAAGGCTCTGAGTAGTCTTAGGAACTGAGACCAACAGAGGGTACAAAGGAAATGAAAGGAAAACTTTGTCTATACTGATTCAGAGATATTCTGCTTATTGAACAGAAATATCTATACAGATTTTATAATTTCTCCTATTTTTTATTTCAGATTATGTATATTTCATTTTAGATAAGTTAAAATACATATGAAGTGGAGGCATATCCATAATAAAAAATAAATTACAGAACTGTATTATAATATACTGCTATAAAATACATATATGCACACACAATGTATTTTTATAAAAATGAATCAAGGTATGCATAAAACATTGTAATATATACATTTTTTATATTTAAAGAGTTGTACATTTATAAAAGGGTTTGAAAGAAGATAAATCAAGAATTGTAGTTGTTTCTGTGGAATAATATCAGGTAGGGGAGGGATTTTCCTTATATATCATTAGATGTTCAAGGAGCATATGTAAATTTTGTGATAAAATAGCATATATAGAGAGTGAATAAATTAAAATAGAAACTGAAAATTTTAAAAGGAAACTTTTGTAGCATTTTCTGTTAACATATGACTTAAAACAAATTAGATAATAAAGACGGAACAACAGAACAGGAAAAATTTCCATAGCTCGTATAAATAATAGCATCTAAATATTGTATATCTGTACCTATAAATGTATATTCCCGTGTGTGTGTGTGTACCATAGTTATTAATTCCTATCCAGTGTGCTTCCCAGTTGTTCCTGGAATCTGCCACTCCCTCTTTATCATTGCTACTATTGCCCTATTGAGTCAAGCAAAGGCAAACGGATTGTTTTTGGGATAGATCAAATGCACAGACATAATTTTTTAAAACCAGATATTGACTTAAAATTATAAATTTAATTAATAATTCCTAAAATGATGAGATTTGGTTTTGGCTTCTTGTATAGGATTTAAAAATCTAGAATATTTAGTCCACATGTCCACATAACAATTAGCTTCAGAATCTGAGCAAATGATACCTACTTTAGGTACAGCTCTCAATTTTCCACAGTTCTGACTGGCCCTGTTTCACCTGTTTAAGTGAACTGCCTGGCCTTTGATATTGGTTGTCATAAATGTATCTCTTCAAAGTATTATTATGGCCTCAAAACTGGTCTGGAGTTACTCCAAGATGCCAGTCCTGTTCTATTTAGCAAAGACAATTGTGCCACTTCTTGGTTTCAGTGAAGCACTTGCAAATCTGCCACCATTCCTTCTTCATCACTTATTTTCCTTGTATGTGCCTTGCTTTATCCAGAGTCCCCGTTTCTCTCACTGTTCTTTCTTATGCTCCAAATGCACATCTCCTGTCATTCAGTAAAGTGGATGTTTACAGAGTACTCATCACATGCCAGGCTCTGTGCTGGGTGGTGTGGATATAGAGTTCATAATCGAGTGGGGGAATAGAAAAAATATTATTTGCAATTAAATTGCTAGAGTTGATGATACTAGAGCACTTAGAAAAACTAACTGATTTTGCCTGCACAGGGGTAAGTCAAAGAAGGCTTAATGAAGATGAGATGAAATTATTCAAGACATAATTGTTAGAGATGAGATGTGAACTGAGGATATGATTTTCATAATGTATAGATTGACTTTTTCTTGAGGGATCCCTATTCAGGTACCTATTAGGGGTAGCTTTAAAAAGGAAATTTTAAAGGTAAAACAATTATTGGATGTATTTAAATACTTATTTTAAAAATATACAGTATAAAGTACTAACATTATTAAAGCATAAATATTGAAATATAATAATAATATCAATACCATGTCATTATTTTCTTAAATATTGGATAAATATAACTCATCCAATCATTTTGAAAATGCCAGAATCCTATAATGAATGGATAATATACTTATGAAAAGAGAATTGTCAGGTAATAATAAAAATAAGTGCCTATAGGTATATCTGGAATTCTCAGTTATTTCACATTCATCAATAAAAAACTAGAGGAGTAAGTCCTAATTTATCCTAGAGCTCCGCCTGCTGCTGCATCTTATTATTGCATGTTGTTTTTTATAAATACTGTACTATAAATGTGAAATTCCAGTCTTTGGAGGAAATAAGTGTCTTATTGAATGTGTCATGGTAAGTTTACTAGCAAGTTAGTATATAAGCTTAATTTAGATATTTAAAATATTTTAATGTAAATAAACAGAGTAAATCAAGAAAGTTGGCACTCTATCAGTATCCTCAAATATAAAATAGCAATTTTAATAAATAAATCAAGATTATATACTGTGATAGAAGGTTATACAGATACATAAACACTTTTCTTTCCTAAGCCAATATATACTTTGCTCTTTTTATTACACTTTAATTCATGCTCTCCAGTTAAAAAAAATAGCTCAACAAATGGAAAAGGATTCTAATATTAAATGCTTTATATATTTTTAGAGAACCAACAGTAGTCTCAGAGGCAATGAATAGAAGAAAACATGCCAAGTAAAGAGAATTGATTAAGCAGATATGGAGAGATGTATACATATAGTATGATTTTAGAAAGTAATTCAGGGAAACAGAAGCATGATCTTGGTGCCAGAATGTGTGTGTGTGTGTGTGTGTGGGGGGAGGGGGGTAATAGAAAAAAACTGACAGGGTCCATATGCAGAGTCCTAAATATCAAACCAGAGTTCACTTTTATGTGAATATAGGTGCTCATCACAGTTTTCAGGTGGGACAACTGATTACATGTATTTGTATTATTATGGTGGTAGTATTTCTGGATGCAGAGAGGGATATAAAAAGTAAGTTCTAAGATCTGAATCAGGATGGGGTATCAATAGTCAGAAAAAATATGCTGGATGTGAGAGGTAATAATGGGGGAAATTTTACACAAGAGGGCATCAGAAATGATAGTATAATTAAGTTGAAATAAGTTTATTTAGAATTGCCTAAGGAAATAAGTGACTCTTAAGAAAATTGTGTTTGTGAGAAAGAAGGCTATTTACATCATTAACACTGGAGGAAAGAGTAGGAAACATACATGAAATCATAAAGATATTTTTGAATTTTGCCAGAAAGTATAGAACTGGCACAATCCATGAAACTAACATTTTTATTATCAGTAATAAACATTGTGATTATGGCATGGAAAGACCAGAAGCAAGATTAGGGAAAGCACTCAGAAAATATATTCTACTTTTTCACTTAAATCCCAGGACAGAAAGAAGGCAGCGAGAGAAAAAGGAAAGAAGAAAGGAAGGGAATATTTGAATTATATTACTTATATAAAAGTGTTAAATATGCAGCATAGTAAATGCTCTTTTGTTGTTTTGTTTGTTAAATCTTTATTGTTGAAAGTATTACATATGTCCCCCATTGACTCCTTCCAGCCTGCCCCCGCCCTCCCACCCTCCCAACCCCGCCACCTTAGGCCTTCACCACATTATTGTCTGTGTCCATGGGTTATCCATATATGCATACAAATTCTTTGTTGTTTTTTTAAACTATCAAATATAAATACAGTTTGGTATTTAAAAGAAGAGCGTGATACTTTGGAAAGATAGTTGGAAGAGTCAAAAGTTGTGAATTTAAGGTCTGTTTTGGCCTTTTTTTTTTTTTTTTTCTGTGACACTTTAGAAACTTAATTGTCCCAAGCTCAATTTGTCCCTATTCTTCCTTCTCCACCAAAATTTATCAGATTTCGATTCTCCATGTGGTGGTGGGGAAAATCTCTCTTGTCCAGGGAAGATTTAACTCTCCACTATTTTCCTTCACCTTCCTTCTCCAGTGTGGGGCTTCTAGACCTTCCCACTTGTCACCCCGCAGGGCTTGGCCACCAAGAGAGGCTGTGTACTTACCAATGAAGACTAACTCATCCCTCAGAATAGGTGCTGCTTTGCATTCTCCCACTTCACCTCAGCCAATAATGTCTTCTCTCTCTTGTGCTCCTCTCTTTTATATTCTCTCTTCCATATTTTGTATTTAGTTATTTGTATTTAGTTATTATTATTACCTGAATAGCTTGGAACTGTTTTTGAGAACATCTCTGTTTAATCAATTATAACATTTAAGCATCTTGGAATTGTAATGATGTGCAAAAGAAACTAAATATGACCAAGAACTCAAGCATTCAATTTTTCACAAAGTTGTTTTACACAAGCTTTGTTAAGAGAAGTCTGTGTGGTTTGCCTCCACCTGAACTCTCCTTTATGCTCAAGTCCTTTCTTCTGTCCAAATGAGGATGCCCAACTGTGTACAGCTAATGAAGTTGTCATATGTAAGCAATTTTTCATTAGCTTCATAGTTTTGATCAAACTTCCTTATGTGATCTAAATTCAAACAATCTCCTGCTCTGGAGTAGAAGGCTGTTAATCCTGATGGAATCACTTATAACACAATACTCCTTTCTCTACCCTTCCCTGTCAGGACCGAACTGCTGGCTTGTTTATACCTGTTTTCCAGAAAAGACAATCTCTTTCCATGGTTACAGCTGTCTTATTATAATGTTTTGTGTTGTGTGTTAAAAAAACACACAACACAAAACATTATATAAAGAAGAGGAAGGAAATGAAATTTTAAGTCTGATTAAAATGCTCTGGCATTTTTAATCATTATTATATTACATTCTAATAAAATTATGCAACAGATTAATGAGCTTGAAGGACTCTTCAGTGGAGCATGATGTTCTATATTAAATTAATCTCAGGAAAGGGAGTTCAGCTCTGCCTTTTCCTTGTTGCTCTCTTCTCTCTGGTCGTCAGGCCACGAGTTCTAGCCACAGTGATCTCCCAGAATTTCAAGTCTGTCTCATCTCTTTAGCTCAGGCAGCTCACCAGGCATTGTTTGGGTTCTGCCTTGCTGAGCTGCAGACTGAAATTCCAGAGTGAGCTGTGGCAATGTGAGGACTGACCTTGTTTGTTTTTCTTCCCTCAGGCATCCCTGCAGTGTGCTGCCTGTTGTCCAATGTGTCAAGGCAGTGATGGTATAGCATATATTTTGTTTTGGTTTCATGTGCATGTTTTTTAAAGTTTTTTTTTGTATTTTGCTTTGTTTTGTTTTAGGTTTTTTGTTTGTTTGTTTGTTTGTTTAAGGCAGATGTACAAAACCAATCCTGACTAATCCATCATGAACAGAAGAGAGCCAAGAATTGACGTATTTTCACTCTAGTAAGTAGACCAACATAAATGAGGATTCCAATATAGAACAGACTATATATATTACAAGCCCTAATTATATAGAAATAATACTAATAATCAAAGGAAGAAGGGAAAATAGAAGTGGTATAAGAAAGCTGTTTCCTTATGTTTTATTGCAAGAATTAAACATTAGTTAATTAATAATACATCATGTAAAAAGAGGTTATAAAGGTAACCACCAAGAAGTTAATACAATTAACTAAAATTAAAAGGTTTAGAGGAGGAAGAGAAGGAGGAAAAGTAAAGTGTATTAATAATGTTCTTATTGTTCATAATAGAGATTTAATCAATAGTATATAAATTGGCATTTATTTATATAAATGCTTTATATCTCATATCTGAAATGTAGCTACTAAATAAATATATAAACCATTCAATTTTCAGAATATGTACATATACAGGGATTATACAATAAAAGATTGCAGGAAAAAAAAATTGTAAAAAGAGAAGGCATTACATAAAATATGGTGCCAGAACAAAACACACATATGTTTACCATATTAGTAAATATTGAATGGTCAAAATCTTAAATTGAAGAAAAATAGTTTCTTATTAGATAATAAAGGAAAATGCTATGCAATCAAAGGAGATTTCAGCAAGGCCGTCGGAAAACCCGTGACCCAAATCTCTGGTCCAAGGAGTTCCTTGTCTTCCGGGAGTGGATCTCTCTTAGGATTCTGTTGCCTCAGTCGTGGGCTGGGAGTAGCCCATGGGAAGTGTGTCCTGGGCACATACACACTCATTACACATTTCAGAATACAGATACCAGGCCCTTGGTCAATTATTCTTCCACAGTTGGAGGTCTTTGAGGCCCATTCTCATGGTCACCATAAAGGAGCATTGTGTTAGAGATTTAAATAAAAACAAAAGCAAAAACAAAATACCGAATACCATTTAAGACCATGCAACTGGCTCAAATTACCCCCTGAAACTATAAATGATTACATGAGAATGAGATGATCCCTCTTCAAAACTCAGAAGTGCTTTGTGTCCTGTTTCACACTTATTTATGCTTATCATCTATGTAAATCAATAAAGTTACTTTTATTTTGTCATTGGCCTATTAAATTATTGCAAATAAATAGCCAGACTAGGCAGACATGCAGAAAAGCAGGCTTTGATTTTATGGGAGTGTGGGTGGCCAAAATTAATGTTTATTCCAGCTTTTTGTCATAATCCTTGATCCTCCACTATTATTACAAGAGGGAAGACAAGTTTTTAAAAAAATTAATAAATACAATCATTAGAAATCATTAGAAACTGAATAAAACAAATAATGCTATTAAAATTTATGGAAAATCGTATGCATAATTTTCCTTTGAACCAGAAAAATATACTATAACATACAATGGGAAATTCAACTATTTTTCTCTTGTAATGCAAAGAAATAATGTAAGTTATATTTCAAATATTGTGGATAGATCAATGTTTGTATAACAGTAATTCTAACAGACTGGCCTAGGAACACACTACTTACTGATTCTGAGAATGATGTGTAATATAATTATTTGATTTCTGTATCAGATGTTTTAGTCAAAGTAATTATTTTAAGATATTTCCAAAGAATTTATAAAGCTCAACACCAGGAAGACAGATAATCTAATTCAAAAATGGACAAAGGACTTGAATAGACACTTCTTCAAGGAGGACATATAGATGACCAAAAGACATATGAAAAAATACTCAGTCACTAATCATCAGAGAGATGAAAATTAAAACCACAATGAGATATCACCTCACATCTGTCAGAATAGCTACCATCAATAAATCAACAGACAACAAATGCTGGTGAGGATGTGGAGAAAAGGGAACCCTCATGTACTGTTGATGGAAATGCAGACTGGTGCAGCCACTGTGAAGAAGAGTATGGAGTTTCCTCAAAAATTAAAAATTGAATTGCCTTATGACCTGATGATCCCTCCTCTGGGAATATATCCTAAGAATCCTGAAACACCAATCAGAAAGAATATATGCACCCCTGTGTTTATAGCAGGATATTTGTAATAGCCAAGATCTGGAAACAGCCCAAGTGCCCATTAGTAGATGAATGAATAAAGAAACAACAACAAACGTGGTACATTTACACAATGGACTATAGATTCCTTCCCCTCCCCCTCACATTACTACCACATTACTAAAGACCTAGTTAGAGAGGTTTTTTTGACCCAGTACATCGTGTCATGTTATCAACAAAAAAGTTGCAAAGCATACTGAAAGGTAAAAACACAGTTGGAAGACAGAGCAAGCATCAAACCAGACATTGCAGGAATGTTGGAATTATCTATCTGGGAAATTAAAACAACTATGATTAATATGCTAGGGTTCCTAATGTAGGGGTCCTAAAGGAGATAGCAAGCAAGAACCAATAGACAATGCAAGCAGAGAAATAGAAATCCTAAAAAGAAAAATGCTAGTGATCAGACAGACTGTAACAAAAATGAAATATGCCTTTGATGGGCTTATTAGTATACTGGATTCGGCTCAAGAAGGAAATGCTGAGCTGGAGGATATATCAATAGAAATCTTCAAAGTGAAAAAAACAGAAAAAAAAAAGATTAAAATATTAAAAAAATACCATGGTAACCAATGTCTGTGGGACAGCTACAGATGATGTAGCATATATATAATGGGAATACAAAACAGAGAAGAAAAAGAGAATGGAACAGAAGAAATATTTGAAACAATAAGGACTGAAAATACCCCTGCATTAATTTCAGACACCTAACCATAGATCCAAGAAACCAGATAAATGTTAAAACAAACAAAAAACAAAATAAAGAAAACAAATAAAATTACATCTAAACCTTGTGATATCAGAGGAATAGTAGCATGAGAGGTCCTCTTGGCCTCCCTTTGAAGTTTATAATTTAAACTTTCTTATAATGTCTTATGCATAAGAGGGTGCTTTATAAAAGTTTAAGAATAAGAAAATTGTATAAATTCAATTCAATAGAATTTTTCTAAAGATTCATAAAAATAAACTAAGAAGTGTAAAGCCACCCCAAGCCAACTCTTCCATCGCCATTTATTTGATATATGATGTTATGTTAACATCACATGATGTTATTCAATTATTAAAATACTATAGGCCTGATGCACAAAATTTGTGAATGAGGGGGGTGTCCCTCAGCCTAGCCTGCGCCCTCTCACAATCCGAGACCCTTTGCTCCTAACTGCCCGCCTGCTGGCTCCTAACCGCCCACCTGCTAGCTCCTTACCACCCGCTAAGAAGTAATATTATCAAAAATTTGTAAGTGAAGTTTCTTTTGCTACTAGATGTATCCAATACATTTCCCAATTATCTCTTTTTTCATCCTTCACAGTTTTGTGTTGCTGTTTAAAACTAACAAACTTTTACATATTTTTCAAATATGTTGGAATCAGAAAAAATCTATATACTAGTATATAAAAGCCTAAGTGACCTTTATGACAGAACAAGAACGACTGGTCACTATGATGTGCACTGACCACCAGGGGCAGACGCTCCACATAGGAGCTGCCCCTTGGTGGTCAGTGCACTCCCACAATGGGAGCGCCGTTCAGCCAGAAGCCGGGCTCACAGCTGGAGAGCGCTGTGGCAGTGGCGGGAGCCTCTCCTGCCTCAGAGCAGCGCTAAGGAGCACCGAGCCAAGTGGTAAGGAGCAAGCAGCAGTAAGGAGCGAGCAGGTGGGTGGTTAGGAGCCAGCAGGCAGGCAGTTAGGAGCAAAGGGTCTCGGATTGCGAGAGGGCACAGGCCGGGCTGAGGGACACCCCCCTCATTCATAAATTTCGTGCATCGGGCCTGTAGTATTTTAATAATTGAATAACATCATGTGATGTTAACATAACATCATATATCAAATAAATGACAATGGAAGAGTTGGCTTGGGGTGGTGAACATGCAGCACAATATACAGATGATGTATTATATAACTGTACACCTGAAACTTATCTAATATTATTAGTCAGCATCACCCCAATAAATTCAATAAAAAAGTAAAGAGGGATTTTATATAGATACTAGAGGCCCGGTGCACGAAATTCATGCACCGGGGTGGGGGGGTGTCCCTCAGGCCAGCCTGCACCCTCTCCAATCTGGGACCCACCGGGATTGGGCTTAAACGGGCAGTCGGACATCCCTCTCACAATCCAGGACTGCTGGCTCCCAACTGCTCGCCTGCTTGCCTTCCTGATTGCCCCTAACCACTTCTGCCTGCCAGCCTGATCACCCCCTAACCACTCCCCTGCCAGACTCATTGATGCCTAACTGCTCCCCTGCCAGCCTGTTTGCCCCTTAACTGCCCTCCCCTGCAGGCCTGGTTACCCCTAACTGCCCTCCCCTGCAGCCATGGTCTCCCCCAACTGCTCTCCTCTGCAGGCCTGGTCCCTCCCAACTGCTCTCCCCTGCAGGCATGGGTCCCTCCCAATTGCCCTTCCCTGCAGGCCTGGTCACCCCAACTTCCCTCCTCTGCCAGCTTGGTCACCCCTAACTGCCCTCCCCTGCTGGCCTGATCGCCCACAACTGCCCTTCCTTGGAGACCTGGTCCCTCCCAACTGCCTTCCCTTGCTGGCCATCTTGTGGTGGCCATCTTGTGTCCACATGGGGGCAGGATCTTTGACCACATGATGGCAGCCATCTTGTGTGTTGGAGTGATGGTCAATCTGCATATTACTCTTTTATTAGATAGGTTAGAGGCCTGGTGCACGGGTGGGGTCCGGCTGGTTTGGCCTGAAGGGTGTCCCGGATCAGGGTGGGGGTTCCCTTGGGGCATGGGGCGGCCTGGGCGAGGGGCCTGGGGTGGTTTGCAGGCTGGCCACGCCCCCTGGTGACCCAAGCAGAGACCCTGGTATATGGGGTCTATTTATCTTCCAAAATTGAAACTTTGTAGCCTGGAGTGGAGCCAAGCCTTCTGCTTGCTCCGTGGCAGAAGCCATTTTTTTTGGATTTATGTATCTTCTATAATTGAAACTTTGTAGCCTTAAGTGGAGGCCTGGGCGGGCCAGGGCTGCAGAAGCTTGGCTTCCTCCATCGCTGGGGGCAACCCTAACCTCCTGCTCTTTCCAGCTCCATGGCTGCTGCCATTTCTGTTTGGGTTTATGTATCTTCTATCATTGAAACTTTGTAGCCTTGAGTGGAGGCCTAGGCCGGCAAGGGCAGGCGGAAAGCTTGGCTTCCTCCATTGTTGGGGAAACCCAAGCCTCCCTCCTACTCTCTGTGGCCATAGCCATCTTGGTTGGGTTTATTTGCATATTCGCTCCTGATTGGCTTGTGGGCGTGGCTTGTGGGCGTGGCTTGTGGATGTAGCGGAGTGGTGATTAATTTGCATATTACTCTTTTATTAGATAGGACTGGAAGCCCAATTCACGAAGATTCGTGCTAGAATGGGCTTTCCTTTTCCTGGCTGTTAGCACTGCCTTTCCACTCTGGCCCAGCCCCTTTCCACTCAGGCCCCAGAGCCGCCTCTTTTGGCTCCAAGAGCCGCCTCTTTCCGCTCTGGGAGACGCCTCTTTCTGCTCTGGCCCAGCCTTCCCATGCTGCCCAGAGGCCCTGAGAGACCAGGGGTGGGGCAGAACACCTGTGTCGTCGCCATGGTGATGCAAGTGTCCTGCCCCCTGTCACTTGACACCTGTGTATGCAAATTAACCGCCATCTTTGTTGGGTTAATTTGCATATTACTCCTGATTGGCTGGTGGCATAGTGGAGGTACGGTCAATTTGCATGTTTGTCTACTATTAAGTAAGATTTTAAATGTATAAATCATGTATGGACAAAGGACATTTTCTCTTGGTTATTACTTAGAATAAAGTCACCAAGAATTCTCAATATGAAGCATTAGCTATATAAGCTAACTTGGATAAAGTCTTGAAAAATAAAACACAAATCTGATCAGATACATACTAGAAATGAAGAAAAGGCTTTTTTATGATTATTATATAAAAATATTGCCATTTGATAATTATTAGCAAGGAGTCTTCTTGATTATCTACTTTGAATGAAGCAATTGCTTTTTAGGAGATCCTAGCTATAAAAACACATACTCTGAAAGGAGCTTCCCTTAATAGTTAGTATAGTACATATGTAAGCATCAGTTGAGATCATTCTTGCCTATACTGAGAGAAGAAGGCAGAGGGAAGGAAATATTACAACCAAAGCTAGGGACTACAAGGAAGGATAGATTGGCACAAATTGATGGCTTAGGAATTCAGTGATCTGAATTCTGTCATCTTTGACAGCCAGAGGTAAAAAAAAAAAAAAAAAAAAAAGCCAGAATCAGACCTAGGATATATTTACTCAGGGTAATGGAACTTTAGTGAAAAGTGAATTCTGAACCATGGTAAGTCTGCCCCACCAATGTCAGGACTTTGGGGATAAAAAGTAAAATTTGGAGTCAAGACATCTGGGATGATACACTTGATAAACTTTAAACTAGTTTTCCTCTGAACTTTGGGCCTGTTGAGGATGAGTGCTCCCCATTGGCTTTAAGACAACACCTAGCAATTTAACTTGTAGGTCATTTAGAATCAATCTCCACCTCCTCTCCTTGCTTCCAGACCAATAATGTGGGTCAAGCCAAAACATAACTCAGCTGATTCTGCCAGGGAAGGAAAATGCCTATGCACCAGAGAAGCTGCAGAACTTAGTGTGTTGGTATGCTTGGGATGCTATAACAAATTACCATAAATTTGGTGGTTTACAAACAACCAAAATTTATTTCTCATAGTTCTGGAGGCCGGGAAGTCCAAGATCAAGGCACAGACAGATTCAGTGTCTGGTGACACCTCACTTTCTTGTTCACAGATGCCTTCTAATTATAACCTCACATTGTGGAAGAAAGGGTTTAGGGGGCTCTGTGGGGTCTTTTTTATAAGAGCAATAATCCCATTCATGAGGTTGCCACCCTTATGACCTAATCACTTCCTAACAACTCCACCTCCTAACAATATCATTATGAACATTATGTTTCAACATATGAATTTTAGGGGATCACGAAAATTTAGATCACAGCATCCAGCTAACATGTACCAGCACAAGCTGCCAAAGTATATATGTCATTCAATCCTTATGTGCTGAGGTTGATGGATCTAGAATTCTAGAACATAAAATTGATAAGGCTCAATCCTATATAATAAAAGCCTAATATGCTAAGTGTCCAGTCACCAGGTTGTCCAACCAATCAAAGCACAATATGCTAATGATATGCTAAGGCTGCTCAACCACTCGCTATGATGTGCACTGACCACCAGGGTGCAGACCGTCGACCAGTCGCTATGTCATGCACTGACCACCAGGGGGCAGGTGCTCCAACTTGTAGGTTAGCTTACTGCTGGGGTCTGGCAGATCAGGACTGAGTGAGATGGGCCGGACATGCCCTGGAGCCCTCCCACAGTCTCTCCCCAGCTGGCCAACCACCCTGTGTCCCTCCTCAGCCCTGATTGTGCACCAGTGGGGTCCCTGAGCCCTCTCGCAATCTGGGACCTTTTGGTGGATGTCCGAGAGCCGGTTTCAGCCCGATCTCACAGGCCAGGCCGAGGGACCCCTAGTTTATCAATATGATGATGATGAATAATAGTCTGTCAAGGACCATGGGAAACAGTGTTAACATATTCCTGGAAGCTTAGAAAAATAAAGAGATACACTAAAGGAAGTAAAAATTGCAGAATATTCATAGCAGATTGTTTAGGAAGGAGTCAAATGGCTCACAGAAATGGCCTTCTAGAGGACATATTATATATGCATAGGGGTAAAAAAACCACCTTCCAACTGTTCTCCAGAGAACACTGAATTTTCTACATCAGTAAGGAATCCACTGGTGAGAGTGGCATCCCATTGAGAACCTCAGTGGTAGCTGTTTCCTGTAGGCCAGAGCTGATAGTAGTGTTTCTGTTATAGAACTGAGCACTCTGATTGCCATGGAGATAATAGGATACCAAAATGAGAAAATTCACGTACTTAAGAGTCTGGAGCGAGAAGTATTGTAGAGAGCAACATGGTCAGAGTAGCAGCTAAAAATGCCTGGCACATGGAGAGTTACATGTGCCAGGATACATGATTCCATGTACAAGTCAGATGGATAACCAATTAGGGTAGTTCACAATTTATATAATTAAGAGAATTGAAAGATTCATAATCCAAGACTTAGGGCATCCATCCCAATAAAAAGTTTGATCCCATGCTAGTACCCAGAGCTGAGATATTTTGAAGACTCAGAAGGGGCATCTGGGTCCTTATGAGAAAGAAAAATATCCATTAATACTACAGAATGTGTATGTGGCGATACTTTCTCTAGTAGTCTTTCCCCAAGGGAAACTTGGATCGTTTTCTTCTATAAGTGATCAATGTAAAAAAGGGAAATATCAGACATTTGACAACTGTTGGATACAGGATTCAAGTTGAAATTGATTTGTTCAGTCTGAAGCATTGCCATGGCCTGAGATTCAGGGCTCCTGGAGGCCAGGTGAAAATAGATGAAGTCCCCGCCCAGGTTCCCTTCACTGTCAGCTTACTCAGCTCACACTCCATCTGGTAAGCATTTCCACAGTGCCTAGTGTATAATTGGCGTGGACATACTTGGTTGTTGGAAGAATTACATCATTAATTCCTTGGCCTGTTGCAAAAGCCAAAAGTTAGTCTCCAAAACTGCCCCTCCCTGGCAAAAATAGTAAATATAAAACAACAACAAAAAGAATAGTATAATCTAGGACTAGATGAGATGTGACAGGAATTAGTGGTACCCTTGAAGATATAAAGGATGGTAATAGTTTCCATATAAGCCCCATTTAATTCACAAGTCTTTCCTGCACAAAAATTAGATGGCTTCTTGTGGATGAGAGGAAATTATCAAACTCAACCCAATTTCAGCTCTTGGGTTAGATATGGCAACTCTACTAGAGCAAATCAACACAGACTCAGGTAAATAGTATAAAGACATTGTTGAATACATCGTGTTTATCCATATGAGAAATGGGTTTATATTCCTGGAATGGACAATCCTAATATATAAAAACCTTGGGTCCGTCACATCTACAACGACTGGGAGGCTCAACCATTTGCCAGACTGCACATGCAGCAGGCAAGCGGGCTGAACTGCTGACCTCTTGGAGAGAGAGGTAGGGCTGATCAGCACTGGCAGCGGCTGCTGGTGAGGCCCAGATAGAGAAGCAGGGTGATCAGACCTTGCTTCTCTCTTCTTCACCAGCAGCCAAGCCTCTCTCTCTCCCTGCTAATCAGCCCTACCTCTATGATCAGGCTTGGAGATAGGCCCGGAGATGCTGACTGGAATAGAAACCAACCAATCAGAACCAAATCTGGGTCAACTGTGAGGAGCCAGTGGCTGCCTAGGAGGCGGAGCTTTTGACACTGACTGGCATAGGAACCGACCAATCAGAACCAAATTGGCCAGCAGAGGAGGGCAGTTGGTGGTGACTGGGCCGGCAGGGGAGGGCTGTTCAGGGTGATCAGGCCATCAGGGGAGCAGTCAGGTGTTAATCAGACCAGCAGGGGAGCAGTTAGGGGGTGATCAGGCTGGCAGGCAGAAGCAGTTAGGGGCAATCAGGCAGGTAGGCACGTGAGCAGTTAGGAGCCAACAGTCCCGGATTGTGAGACAGGGATCGGGCCTAAACCAGCAGTTGGACATCCCCCGAGGGGTCCCAGATTGGAGAGGGTGCAGGCTGGGCTGAGCCCCCCCCCCCCCCGCCCCGCCCAGTGCACAAATTTCATGTACTGGGCCTCTAGTAATGTATATGTAAGGTCTTGTGAGGATTTAAGTTGATTCTCTCACTTTTTGTCATAATATCATCTAAAGGATCCAGGACTGACTTGGATACAACATCACATTGTTTCATTATATCTATGCCATTATAATAATTGTATAGATGAGCAAGAAGTGGTAAGAAATATGAAGGTCTTGGTAGGACACATGCACATCAGAGGACGCAAGATGAACCTACAAAGATTCAGAGGCCTACACCTTAGTAACTTTTTTCAGATTTCCCTTGGTTTGTGGTAACTGGGACATTCCCTCTAAAACAGTGGTTCTCAACCTTTCTAATGCTGTGACCTTTTAATACAGTTCCTCATGTTGTGGTGACCCCCAACCATAAAATTATTTTCGTTGCTACTTCATAACTGTAATTTTGCTACTGTTATAAATCGTAATGTAAATATCTATGTTTTCCGATGGTCTTAGGCAACCCTGCTAGCGGTTCTCAACCTGTGGGTCGCCGAAAATAATTTTATGGTTGGGGGTCACCACAATGTGAGGAACTGTATTAAAGGGTCATGGCATTATGAAGGTTGAGAACCACTGCTCTAAAATAAAGGAAAATTATTTCACTTTGTACTTTCCACTTGTTAAAATGGAAGCACAACACCTGGTAATAATAGTACACTGATCTATCTATTAGGTGACATTCAAATCTAACAAATTTGAGTGGAGCTCAGAGCAGGAAAGGGCTGTGCAACAAGTCTAGGTTATAGAGTAAGCAGCCCTGTCTCCTAGGCCATGTGACCTAGCAGGCATCTATAATACTAAGGACTCTGGTGAGAAAGGCATCATATAGATTTTCAGGAAAAAAAAAAAAAAACAACAACAACAATAAAAGAATGATAATGTAAACCCGCAGGTTTTAGTGGCAAGGCAATGCCATCTACAGGAGAGAGCTCTACACCATTCTAAGAAACAAAAAACCCAGCTGCTGGTGTGCTAGAAATAAACTATCTGACCATGGAATACTAAGTGACCATGTGGCTACAGCTGCCCTTCAAGAGCCAGGTTATATCGGGCCAATTAAAAGAAAACCTTGACTGGGAGGAGCCAACAATAATTCAGGGTAAAACCGAAGTACATCTGGAATGGTGCATGTTCGATGCCATAGGACACAAGTTATCTGCATGACTGGTGGCTCAGACCTCTGTGCCTCTCATTACTGTTGCACTGATGTTTCTCCCTCAGCTCACATCTATGGAACAGCATATCCAGGTGCTGGAGGAGGAAAGAGGCTGAGTTTGTTTCACTGGTGAGCTGGCTTGGTATTTGGATGCACACAGAAAAGGGGCTTCTGTTGCAGCTGGTCTGAAAACAACACTGCTATTTCAAATCTCCTTTCCCTACTGCCTATTTTATATTCCTTTCACGCTAGGCTAGAACCTCAGATGGGTCCTCTGTTGCACCTGATTCTGCTCTCACTACCTTAGGTACTGGCTCCCAAGGCCTTCCTGCAGGCAAATTGCTGCCTGAGAACTATTTTTTTTTTTTTTCAGGGAATCTGACCTAAGACACTATATGACTTGGGGTGTAAACTTGGGGAAAAATTTCAGCAAATGCAAATTTGTTTTTGTTTTTTACTTCAATATTGCTACTCTATTTTTGCAGAACGCTTAAGCTATTGAGGTATGTTAGGATATTGGAATTCAGTAAGAATATGACATAGTTCATTGTTGAAAAGGTATGAATTTGTTTACCACTTAGATATTTGATATTGTCTTTTGAAAAAGAGAATCAAATCCAGTTTCTGAGTAGTTTAATAAAGAATTCAGTCTTATTTAATGATATTATTTTAATTTATACATGATTTCACATGAATGATCTTTATTTTTAAATGTCTTAATTTTATGTTAATTATTGAATACAATCTGAACACAATTAGAATCCTCAATTTATTTTTCTGTTGGTGATCAGTCTATCATTGTAAAATTTTAAACTAAAAACATCTCTACAGCAAGTAAACCTTTGCATAATTGCAACAGAAGTCAGACCTATGAAGATATGTGACAGGTTACACAAAAGCATCCACTTATTTTGAAATAATGGGTACAGTTTTATTGTTAGAAGCTGTTTTTATAAAAGACCTTTTCAAATATAGCAAGTGATGTGAAGATGTGGTGACCTTTATTCTGGTTAAAGTCAAATGTCTTCCACCAGAATCACTTTTTTTTCTTAATTGCTCAACATCTTGACTTCACCTGTCTGACTGTTGAATAAATATTGCATTCCTGTCACTGAAGAAAAAGAAACAAATACTTGTTAAAATATTTATACAAACTTGAGTGACTGTTAACTATTGAAGTTATAATTTGATCAATAAAAGTTAATAGAATGAGAAATATTTTATAATGGTAATTCTTGGAAGAGGTAACTTTTATCATTAATCATTGGTTCAGCAGGTATATGTACATATCAAAATATTTTGATTGATTGTGTTTTTCTGATTCTGGTGAAAAAAAAGACTATTGGTAGAAATAAAACAGAAAGGTAGTGCAAAAAGAACCCACTCAATGAAGTCCTTTGCAAAAGAATAAAGGCATGACATAACATGACAGACCAGTGAGCTATACAAGTGGTGTTATGCCAGAATTAATGGCATATATTTGGGGTTGAATATGTCTGAGGATAGTGAAGATCATGATTGTTTTATTAGCTAAGGATTTTGGAATTTTGGCAGTATGAAGTTGGCCCCCCATCTCTGTTTCCTTATAGGTTAAAATTGGAATAATGATATTACCTCTTTCTTGATGGTTTCATGACAATTGCATATTGAGATTTTTTTCTTACACTACAGGCCTAGTAGGTAGTACATATTCACATAATGTTGCCCATATTTTATGTTGTTTACATAGTAGCAGTAGAGGCAGTATTTGAAATTGTTGAAGAAAATGCAGGATAGAAACAGTGAGGCCAATTAGGAGCATTAAGCATAGCCTTGACAAGCAAAAAGTGATTAATTAAGGCTATTTAAGTAGCAGTGGAGATTAATGGGAGATAACAGTGGCATTTGAATCTACTTGGGATGAGGTTTGTGAATTTTCAGAATATAGGTTTTAAAAAAAGTATCTCAAACATTTAGGAATCATTGTGATTAAGAAGAAATTAAATAATGAATTTTTGAATAGCAGAACAATTTATTATTACAATGCACTTGTTCTTTAAACAAAAATAAGCATTTGTAATTTCCTTAATTTATGCATAGTTTGCATAATTAAAACCTGACACTGCATTAATTAATAACTCCATAATTCTTCTCATCAGTATTGTGAAACCTTTTCCATGCTTTTAGAACACTTTTAAACATCTGAACATTGGAATTGTCTTTTGTTCTTACCAGGATCTATTGCACGTCCATCATAAACTCTTGATGGCTAAAAGAAAATAATTTACAATTATTATTCTGTTCTAAATGTATATTTCTATATGTAGATGCTGACATTATCAATGACCTTGTAATTCCTAATAGGATTACTATTTTTCAATTCACACTCACTCTACCAGAGTCATTTTATATAAGAAATTTGATAACTGATTAAAATATTGTCTTGTTAATCCTATTATTCATGTATTAAGTAAATATTTTTATAGCGTACTGAAAGCTTCCTTATGGTTTCATAGCAATTACTTGTTGATACTAAAGCTTTACTTAGGCATATCCAAGACACTGGTCAATATCACACTTTGTGCCATGGCAGCAAGAAAGAATATGAAATGGTACCTTTCTATCAACTCCTGAACAATGTGTTTAGAGAAATCAGAATTAGGCCATACTCCCCTCAATATTGGGTCATTTGAGACATGGATAAAGGACCATTTCAATTGAATGATGGAAAACAATTCCTGTTTGGAATGAATGAGTAAATCTTTGGGGGCAAGGAATTACATATATCCAGGCTAGGTAATTCTTTTAAAGGTGTTATAAAGAACAGAAATGGAGTGGTTGCTAAAGAGAAAAATTGGGTCAAGGGAGTCACTTTGAAAAGCAGAATATTATAAGTCATGTCAGGCAATGTGAATGATCTAGGAGAGAGAGGGAGAGAATTTTCCCCATGAGAATACTAGAGAGATAGTTACCCGAAGCATAACTGAAAGGATACCCTTAGATAGGAGCAGGACTTGGGAAGGTCAGGCTGTATAGTACTAATGCAGGCAGGTTTATGGAGTTGGTTCTAGAAGTCTGAGAGAATTTTAAAATCTAATTATTTTGTTTTATGAATTGTGATGATATATCACAGCTCAGAAGAATTGAACATATTGGAGATTTGAGAAAGCAGGAAACTTTGAAATTGTTATCACTGAAAATGGTAAAGTGAATTTATTAGGGACGTGTCGACAGGTGAAGATGTATCGAGCTACATTTGAAGCATAGTCATAAATCTGAAGTAAGATCAGAATGCATAGTTGTGTCATTTTCAACAGAATCATACTGATGCTTAAGTGCAGTCATAGGGCATCTCATAGTTGGATTTAGAGTGAAGGACAAGAGTAGGGTAAGATAAGTTAAAAGAACTGATCAGATGTGATATTGGTGGATCATTTTGTGAAAGTTCAATATGACATGAAAAATGTCAAGAAAAGTGGTAGGAATAATCCCTGTGAGCCAGAAATAAATGTCATTGATGAAATCGAAGATAATAATGATAATAATTCCTATTAAAACTAGTGATACCCCAAAGGGCAGTTGCAATTGTGAAGAAGGAAGGAAACATGATAGAAGAGGAAGAAATGAGGAACAAGTCACTTATTGCATCTCTAGGCTCGCAGATATTGGGGTATGTTTGGAAAAATAACTTTCATAGTAGTGTTCTTTAACAAAAAAAAATTAGTGCAAGGAGGTGAAAGGAAGAGCATGGAGGGAGAGTCTGACACATGTATTATAGTATAGTGCCATATATGCTGTGATGGAGTATATATAGGTTTCTATAGATGCATCTAACTTTGAACTACATTGTGGAATTGGAGAGGGTGACAGTTAGGATATAAGCTCAGTTCCTAATTATTAGAAAGACAAAGAAGGGAAAGCTGGTCCTTGTGGACAGAAAACTTGTGAAAAGGCCTGGAGTTTATTTCAAGACTGTGCAACCTCTTTTCATTGTTGTCCATCTATAAAAATACAAATTTTCTTCATGTGAACCCCAGTGGAAATTCTTTTTCAAAGTTTCCTCTGACTGGTCCACCTCATAAGGACCTTGATGTTCTTGGAATTCCTATGGGGATATGCATATTGACATAATATGCTACCATACTTTACTTTCTACAATATTTTACTTGTATATTTTTCCAACTGGAATATGGGTCTTGACAAGTGCAGACCATGTTTTTTACTTCTTTAAATTCTTTTATTTTTTTGGCATGACTGGAAAATATCTTACCTATTCAAAAACATTGAGTCAAATATAGTTTTATGTAAAAAATTAGTTCTGAAATTCAATAAAATGTCGTGCTTTGATTTTAATATTTTAACCCCAATGATATCACTGATATCTCAATGCCAACCACTTAAAGTTGAAATTTAGCTCTTTTACCCCTCAATTTCCATTTTTACTTTCAACTGATAAGCATTAATCCTCTCATTTGTCTTTATGCATTATAATTCATTATAGTAATTTATTTGCAAGTGCTTTTTTGTCTGTGTTATGAAAAATAAAAGAATTATTGTAATACCTATGAAATTATTTTTCCCTTTGTCCTTACCTGATGATTTCCAGGTAGCAAGTTTGGCTTTGTGCTTGGTTTTGGGTCACTATTCAAAAAATTGCCAGAGCTATGAAAATATTAAAGAAATAATGAAAATATTTGTTTTAATCTCTAATACAAAAATATATTTTAGTGCATATAAAAAATAAATGGTTCAATAATTTAATTTTGTAAGTAGGTAAACAAGCACTAAATAATACTATATTTAAACAGACCTTAAATTGTCTTATAATAAATCATAATCATGTTATTAAGTACAAAGGGAATTATTTGTATTATATTAATTTTAGATAATACTTTTTCTAGATAGAGATCATGGATCTTGATGCTGTTCTAAGACAAAAATTTATAAATTTCATCTTAGATTCTTTTTTTTTTTTTTAAATATATTTTATTGATATTTTACAGAGAGGAAAGGAGAGGGATAGAAAGCTAGAAACATCGATGAGAGAGAAACATCGATCAGTTGCCTCCTGCACACCTCCCACTGGGGATGTGCCCGCAACCAAGGTACATGCCCTTGACCGGAATCGAACCCGGGACCCTTCAGTCCGCAGGCCGACGCTCTATCCACTGAGCCAAACCAGTTTCAGCTCATCTTAGATTCTTGAAAACAATTGTATTTGTCCTCATTCTTATGGTATTCATGCCTCCTCATTGTGAAAAAACAAAAAATAGGGATACCATTATGCAGTTGGCAATAGAATATCAGTCGTAGATCTTAATGCTCATCTGTAAATATGATTTCACTCTATGCTGGAATAGAATTACATGGTTAATAAGTATTGTTGAATGAATATAGGACTACTTAAAATTATTTTGATAAATAACTTAGGGATGAAATTAAACCTTTTAAATGCCAATCAACATTTTATGGCTCTAAACTTGAAATTTAGTGAAGTGCTAAGGACCCCAGTCTTAAAGTCTAAAATTTTGTTCTGTAAAGCTTCAAGGCAATTTCTACCTTGGTACCTGCCCAGGCTCCTTGGTAGTAAGATTTGGTAGGCTCTGCTGATGTTTGTGACAGTGGGGAAAAAATCTTGAACAGGAAGGAGTACTACAGATAAAGGAACAAGAAAAAAAAAAAAAGAAATATAATTATATAATTTTTTAAAAAAGAAACTTTATTTTTCATCAAAATTAATTCCCTTCTATGACATTAATCAAATAGCATTAAGTGTCCTTGTTAACAAACACCACAGACACAGATAAATAATAAAACTTAATCTAAACAAAATGCTAATTGATATTTCTTTTGTATATGGAACTGAATATTTCTTTAAACCATTTCAATAAAATTTCCATAAGAAAAGATCAGATCTTTAGGTACTCAAGATATTTCATATTACTCTGCTATTTTTATTCAGGAAAAAAAACCTATGAGTATCATAGATGACTTTGGGTTACCTGGGGAGAAGTTTCTAGTTGAACAAAAACTGTGTGGTAGCATTTTATATGATTCCTACATGCTCCTCTCTGCAATAGCAATCAGACATCCCTTTCCATGGCATATAATTTCAGATCAGAAATTGATTATAGAGAAGAGCGGGATATGGGTTCAGCAGACTTTTAAACCCACTTATTACACTTTCTTAGTTTACTATATTTTTCAGATAAATGGTTTTTGTTTGTTTTGTTTTTTAGCTTGAACCATTTGATTGACTGCTTAGGGATAGAGCATTAGCTTTATAACCAGAAGATTGTGGTTAACATTCTGTTATCCAAACATAAAAAGCGATGCTGTTTTATATATCTCAGCTTTGTTGTGATTATCAGCAAGGATAACACCAGTAAAGCATAAAAGTAATAAATGATCAATGCATTTTTCCTAATCTCTTTCTCCCCTTCCATCATGGCCTTTTCAAGGCATTCTTGATGAACTTTATGAACAATGAATGAATTCAAATAGAAGCAGTAATTCAAATCTTACTCTTTGAAGAGGCACCATGCAATAGCATAGAGACACATCACAAAAAGAACTCCTGTTAGAGTTAACACTGCAGAGATCCAGTTATCAGGGCTCCAATAATACGAAATCTTTATTAAGACAGAAGTTGTAATCTGATGAATAGAACAAATATTTGTTAAATATTAATAGCAGTGCTGTTGACAAAATTATGAACAGTTTAGGCTGAATACAGTGTTTTGCACATTTGACTTGCTTCTTTTTATATTATTTAAATCAGATTATCGTCTGATTCTTAACTGAAACATGAAAAAAACACAGTTACAGAAAATTACAAGGCATAATAAACGAATACCTCTTTCTGCCACCAAAAATAAATGTCTTTCTTTAGAAGCAAATATCTTTGTTCATAATATTGCTTCTGGCTAGAATCGCCTTTCCTGTCATGAAGAACCCCAGGTGAACACTTGTCCACTTATGGTGCTTTTGCAAGAGTCCTGACTTCTTGGTAGAAATTACCATGTCTCCTTGTTCATATTTCTACTGTAATATCTAGTGCAATCTACCGCAAGTATTTCCTTAATTCTGATTCTTCTGTTGGGGAAAAACTTCTGTTAAACAAAGACCATTAGTTGCTCATCTATAGAGATATGGATTCTTTGTAGTTCTTGCCACAGAGAAGATATCAATGAGTGTTGGCTAAATGACAGACTGAATGAATTGGCAAGTTGTTTACAGGACAAAGTATTATTTTGAAAATGAATTGTTGCCCTTTGAGTTCCTTATTATGAAAGCACAAAAGGTGTTTTTTTTCTCAGATAAATTCTCATCTAAAATTACCATTTAAAAAGTAAGTAATATAATTTAATGAAGTTCAATTTCTTTGACTAAGTAACATTGTATTCCAGCAGATGGCAGCATAGGATAGAATACATTTTGTGAACATGAACTCATTAGGTGTACCATTTCTTAAGGCAACATAAGACATGGAGCTAGTTTCACAGAAATGAAAAAGGAAATAAACCTTTGCAAATAAAGATCAATCAATAGAGGTGGTAGCAGAAATAGTACTCCTTATATAATTCAGTGATGGGAATCCTGATTACTTTGTTGAATATTAGTAGTTGTTGAGATTAAGTATTATATCACTAAGCATTCTATTTTACGCTACAGCAACCTGGGCATGTCTGGGCAAAGAAAGATCAGGACATCTATGTTCCAGCAGTGTCAGTTGAAATACTGCAGCCTTGTTTTCTTAAATAAATAATACACTTTATTTCCAAATAATAAACAGGCCAAAAGGATAACAATTTGGTCATATCATTTAATTATCTTGTATATAAAGTCATTCACTTCATTAAAATAATATATCTCCACCAAATACATTTGGCAAGAAAGCCAATACTCAATAAAAAAAAAAAAAAAAAAAAAAAAAAAGGACTGGAAACCAAGATGGCGGCATAGGTAAACACCTAAACTGCCTCACATAACAATTTCAAAACTACAACTAAAAGACAAAACGGACATCATCCAGAACCACAGGAAGGCTGGCTGAGTGGAAATTCTATAAGTAGAAGGAAAGAAAAAAGCACACTGAGACTCAGAGGGACTGCGGAAGGCAGAGGTACCGAGGTGCGCGTGTGGAGAGGGCTGGCAACTGAGTACGCGGCTGGCTTTCTCAAGTGGGAGTGAGACAAAAGCTCCCGACTGCACTGAAATCCAGTTCTGGGTGAGACTCTGGGGACGCAGACTCATTTGGGGAGAAACTGGACTGTCTGGCAGTGGGCGGAACTCGAGGGCAGCTTTCTCTCAGAGATGCTTGCAGCGATTACCATGGGACACTGAGACACAGGGGCCTATTAGGACAGGGCTTACGGGAAACCAATGCTGTCTGCTCCGCCCTGAGACTCCGCCCCATCCAAGCTGAGCACAGAGGCTTTTGCAAATCTTCTCTCATAAGGGTGTCTCCAGCACAAAAGTTCTCCCAGCGTAGACACAGCTGATCCTCACAGACAATTGGCCTGGAGGTCAATTCCTCCCAGTGATACCAACAACAATCAAGACTTAACTACAACAAGACTGTGCACACAGCCCACAAAGGGGTGCACCAAGAGTGCCCACCTCAGGTAACTGGGGAGGTTGAGCCACTGGGCCCTATAGGACACCTAGCACACAAAGCCACTCTATCAACTCAGGAAAGCAGCCAAAATGCAGAGACAAACAGATCACAAATGAAAGAAATGGAGGAAAGCAAATGACTATATATAGAGTTCAAAACCACGGTTATAAGGTTTTTCAAGAATTTTCTAGAAAAGGCCGATAAATTTAGCGAGACCCTAGAGGATATGAAAAAGGACCAACTAGAAATTAAGCATACACTGACTGAAATAAAAAATATTATACAGAGATCTAACAGCAGACTAGAGGATCGCAAGAATCAAGTCAAAGATTTGAAATACAAAGAAGCAAAAAACACTCAACCGGAAAAGCAAAAAGAAAAAAGAATCCAAAAATATGAAGATAGTGTAAGGAGCCTCTGGGACAACTTCAAGAGTACCAACATCAGAATTATGGGGGTGCCAGAAGAAGAGAGAGAGCAAGACACTGAAAACCTATTTGAAGAAATAATGACAGAAAACTTCCCCCACCTGGTGAAAGAAATAGACTTACAAGTCCAGGAAGCGCAGAGAACCCTAAACAAAAGGAATCCAAAGAGGACCACACCAAGACACATCATAATTAAAATGCCAAGAGCAAAGACAGACAATATTAAAAGCAGCAAGAGAAAAACAGTTAGTTACCTACAAGGGAATACCCATACTACTGTCAGCTGATTTCTCAACAGAAACTATGCAGGCCAGAAGGGAGTGGCAAGAAATATTCAAAGTGAATATTATATGAAATGCTGAAAGGTATTCTTTAAGAAGAGGAAGAAGAAGAAAAAGGTAAAGATAAAAATTATGAACAACAAAAACATATCTATCAACAAGTGAAACTAAAAATCAAATGAATAAAAAAATCTGATGAACAGAATAAACTGGTGAATATAATAGAATCAGGGGCATAGAAAAGGAGTGGACTGACAATTCTCAGGGGGAAAGGGGTATGGGAGGTGCGGGGAGAGACTGGACAAAAATCATACACCTATGGATGAGGACAGTGGTGGGGGGTAAGGGTAGAGGGTGGGGTGGGAACTGGGTGGAGGGGAGCTGTGGGGGAAAAAAGAGGAACAATTGTAATAATCTGAACAATAAAGATTCATTAAATTAAAAAAAAGATTCCAGGCCTAACCCTATTAAGTTAACTAGCAAACTTCCTTTTTCTTTCTTCTTTTCCTTTTTCTTTCTTTCTTTCTCTCAACAAATATTTATTAAACACCTGCTATATCCCAAGAAGTATACATCAAAATAACTTTATAAAGGAAATTTAAAACTGAAAAGGGTACATTTATTCAACAGCCACTATGTGCTTTTTAGCTATATTATATCAGTTTCCCCTAATGCAATCCGAAAAGAAAGGTGTTCACTGCTTCCAATTTACAAAGGAGGACTGAGGCCCAGGAGGTCCTTTCCTATGTCACCTAAAGTTCCACAGTTACTAAGCGGCAGAACTGGTGTTCACGTCCAGATTTGTGTGTTTCTAAAGACCATGTTCTTTCTAATAGACAACGCTACCTGTCAAGAAAATGAGGATAATGTGAGAATTTTGAGGGGGGAAATTAATTCCTATATCACATTAGTGTCATTATAATTTTTTATGAGAATTCAACTGTATAGATCTAATTCAAGGTAATTTTTGTTTAAAAATTGTTTAGAGGTAAGAGGAAAGAATCATCCTTATTTCTTGTACTTGGTTTGCCTGACAAACAAGGTGGATGTCACAGTTCCTTCATTCTCTTTTTTCCCTCCTTTCTCATGCACACACACCAAAAATATCTAAAGCTTTTAGTTAAAAAAAACTAGAGGCCTGATGCAAGAAATTCACGCAAGCATATTCCCTCACAGTTTTTGCCTCGCAGTCCCCCCCCCCCCCCCCCCCAACACTGGTCGCTCTGGAAAGTCATTTCAGAAGGTCGTTCTACTGGCTGGTCTAATTAGCATATTAGCTCTTTATTATATAGGATAGTGCAGTGGTCAGCAAACTGCGGCACGCAAGCCACATGCGGCTCATGAGCCGCAGTTTGCCGACCACTGGGATAGTGCATCTTTTTTTTTTTTTTTTAATATTTCAAAATCTAAGACAAGTCAGACTATTACTTTTCTTCAGGAATTATGTTTAAAAAGCAAATTTCTTATACAGGAATTAAATATAATATTACTGACTTGTATTTAAATAGCATGTTTATTACAAGAGCTTTCATGTCTCTTGTTTCATTTGATCCTGGCAACATCCTTTGCACTATACACAGTTATTTTAATCTTTTTAGTAATCCATGTACAGTACACAGAGTAAATATTTAAATATGTATTATTTGCAAGCTTTGGCTCTCTCAAGTACATATTCTTTCAATTGCTGATTCAGAACAATTAAAAAAACAAATTTGGGTATTAGCATTTGATACTCTCAGCATTTGATACTCCATAGCTTACTACATTATCATTGGATATTTTAGTTTATAAAATTTTTGGAATCCCCAAAAGATAAAAATCATGAAGGCAAGGACATTCACTCTTGCCTTACTTCTTGAAATACTGACCTAACTGGTCTTCTCTTCCCCATTCTATCCTCCCCTCTGCTGGTATACTTTTGTCCTAAAACTATTAATTTCTACTCCCCAGGGATCTAAATTGCTTTTGTATTGTCTAAAACAAAGTCCAAAATCCATATTATTGATGCTAGACCTGTTTCAATCTATGTAACATCTACCTTTCTGGGCTGGTCTCTGGCTGACCCTCCTCAAAGGTTCTAGACACTCTTGGCTTTAATTCTTTCAAGACCATGTATTCTCATACCTATATTCCTTAATTTCCACTATTTCTAAAGGTCTTTGCTTCTTGTTCTAGCTATCAAAGGCCTATATAAAATTCAAATATCTTTTCTTGGAACTTCTCATATTCTCCGAGCCAGAATTTTTGACATTGTCTTTACTACCATACATTTACTCTTCCTTTATAGCACTTGTCATAATGACCTATAATTTGACTGATTTAAAATAAATCTATATGCTTTTTGTTGTTTATAAGTAATTGCATGATATAAACCCTGCCAGTCTCTTCACTTTATTTCACTCTTTTCTCTAACTCACCACATTTATCCTCAACCATTTCTCTACCTTTTTTGCCAGTCTTCATGGTTCTACTACTTACTAAGTCTGTAACTTTGGGAAAGTTATTTAAACTCCTGGAATATCAGTTTTCTTTTTTGTACCATAAAAAAAAGTAGTTAAAACTTTGATTTTGAATAAATCATTTTTATTTAATTGGTGTGACAATTTAATTTGATAGATTTGTAAATATAAATTTCATGATTAGCAAGGAATTTTTTAACATATGGATGTAATTATCTTCTCATAGGAAAATTATGAAAATTTGATGTAATTATTATTTCCTAAAATTCCTAGAAATCATTTTAGCTCATGTATATATTATTGTGTAACATATTCTCTTTTTTAAAATTTATCTTCATTGTTGAAAGTATTACAGTGTCCCTTTTTTTCCCTCCAATCCATTGACCCCCTCCACCCTGTTCCAGCCCCCTCCGCAGGCCTTCACCACACCTATTGTCTGTGTCCATGGGTTAAAAATATTCTCTTTTTATATTTAAATTTTAATTATGGGTTGAAACCTTTTTTATTGCTTACTGGCTTTCTTAAGCAGAACCCATGAAGATACTTTTTATAGTTGAACAGTTGAGCTGTTACTTCTCTCTGGAATGAACATGAGGAATGATATAATGAATGGCTCAAGATTGACAGGACACTGGACTATGTATGTCATCAGATATTTATCTCATCATTAGGTAAATCACCAGTGAAAACAAAAGAATTTCCCATCTGTTATTTGGTCATGTACTAAGCTTCTTACAGCTGTTTGCAGTTAATTTGGCTTGATTTCTAGCCTTAATTACTTAAGTTGTTATATCTTACAGAAAGGACAATAATAACATTCTTCCCTATCATAAAATCTTTCATCATTGGGTATTAGGGTCACAGGAGTTGTGCAAGGTTATAACCCAGCAGAGTACAATTTCTATATTTCTGCTGACTGTCAGAATATTTCAATTAACTCTTGAGGAAGAATTTTTAAAAGTTTGCCAATAAGAAATTCTGATTCAAGTTTATATAATAGTTGCTTTTCATGCTGTCTCAAATACTTCGTCAAGTATAGACCAGATATTTATAGAAAATTAAGTAAATTTTAGTAGTAAAAAGTTGAAAATTTAAGTGAAAATGCTGATGTTCCTCTTTTACCAAAGATATAGTATAAAAATTAATATTATCAACTACATTTAAAAATATTAATATTATAAAGAAAACATGAAAACTTTTGTTTTCCTTAGTGGGAACTGCAAATAAGAAGTAGAGCATAGAGGAGGAAAAATAATTTTCTCTCTATTCTTCTAGGTTCTTGACTGAGAACCCTTCCCTCCCCTTCACATACCCCCGCCTCCTAGTAAAAGACAGATTAACAGGAAAACAAACAGAAGTTTAATAATACATATAGCTCTTTGAAATGGTCCAAGCTACCACCTTAAATGCCTTCTCCAGATAAGACAAAAGAAGATGTTGAGGGTGGGAGAGCCAGTTATGATAGGCAATTAGAAAAACACAATAAACAAGAATAAGGTTGGTATGCAGATTTAGATCCTTGATTATTCCATAAATTTCTAGAGATTGGGTCATCCTCCTCTTTCTGGTACAAAAAGGGAGACACCAATCTCTTACAAAAGGGTCATTTTTACTCCAATTTCAGAACTTTGCCTGTCTCTGCTTTCTTAAAAATAGTCAGCAGAAAATAATCCTTAGGTCAAATAGGTATATCTTGTAAGGGCAAATTCTGCTCCCTTTCAAGAAGTTTGCAAACCATGTCAGTCATGACGTATGCCTAATGTTTTCAAACAAACTGTTTCTGTGTTTTTAGTTAATTGATAAACATTTATAAATTAATATAATGCTACTACTTATTAATCACCTCCTATGTTCTGGGCACTGCACTAGGAGAGGCTTATGAAATACCTTTTAATAATCCCTATTGACACATTAGAAACTGAGGTGTGGATATGGTAAATAACTCAGCCCAGGCTCAAGGTTACTGAGTGGAAGACCCAGGATTCAAATGTAGATCTGTTTTATTCCCCACACCACTCTCTTTCTGTTGTGGGTGAAGATTGCCTACTGTCTATATAAAAACAGTTTTGACAGAATCTGTGTGAACTTATATCATTAGCATTTCTTTCATTTCAAACTTGCATTTGAAACTTTACTTCCTTTGCATTAGAAGGCCTGGTCATACTATGTGAATGAATGAGTATGGGGAGAATTTAAAAAGGAATGCTGTCAAAATGTTTTCTGGGCATTAAGTTAGTATTTAAAAATTAACTTGTTTAACCTTCTGTTATCATATTACTCCTAGAGCTTCTTATTCATCTCATATCCAAGAGGCTCATTAAACTAGTACATATTATACAAATGAAAATAAATGCCAAAGGAGAAAAAAATGTGGAAAATTGATTTAAAAATATAAAGTTTGAACTATAAAGACAGAAATTTAAAGTTATTAAATGCCTAACCATGATTTTCTTAGATTGAAAGACAGAACCAATTAGCAAAAAGACATTATTAGAAATGCTAAATAAATAAGTAAACAAATAAATAAATACATTTCCTAAGTTTCTTTAACCAATTTGTCTCACTTTTATTACCCATTTATTACTTGTGAAGGCAAGTACCTACTTTGTGACCTACTTTGTATTTTATAAAATAAATAGATTATTATTTTCTAGTTTATAAATAACTTCTTGAAATAAATCAACTATACTAAGAAAGTTATATTCTATCTTAAAATGAGGTAGCATTAAATCTGAGGTCCTAGATGGCAGCTGATAGATGGCAGGCTGCAAGATAGTGTGTGAGTGAGAGAGTGAAAGGAGAGTGCGTGGACATGCTGGGAGTGTCTGTATTTGTGAGTGAGGGATAGCTATATTCCACAGGACTGTTGGGGACTGGCGGACCAGGCTTTCTGGCTGGGCAGCCTCTACTACTGCTGAAATCTCTCCTGGAGTGGCTGGCTCTGCCACAGAGACTGTGCCATCTTGAAGGGGAGAGTGGCTGTGATCAGAAGCCCAGCCTTACCTTCACCCAGGGAGACCTCGGATACCTCCTGAGACCCTACAACCACTACGCCCAGGGACCAGCCTCTCTGGCACCTAAAAAGTTTGTCCAGGGGGAGACAAAGTGGCACCGAATACGCGGACGGTCCCTGTGCCTTCTCAGAGAGCAGGTAGAAGTAACAGCTGAATCGAACAACATCCACCCGGAATTGGCAAATGAAACACAGCTGGTGAGGCAATCTGTGGACGGAAAGATCAGAGATTGCCTGGAGAGAGCTCTGCCTCCTCCAATTCAGCTGGGTGTTGTTTGGGTGTTTGTTGTTTGCATTTTTTGGATTAGCAATTGGTTTTTTGGTGTTTTCTCCCATATACATATATTTTCCCCTTCTTTCTTCTTGTTTTTCTTTTCTCTCTTACATTTTTTCCTTTTTACAATATCATTTTTGCACTCTTTTTCTCTCCCCTAATTCTCTTTTCTCTGGTGGTCACCTTTATTTGGGGTTATTGGTATTGTGAATACATTTGTGTGTGGTGCCCTGTGTGTTGTGTCTTGTCATATTGTATTGTGTGCCTTTAAGTCAATGTAGGAGAGAGAGAGCTACATAACCAGACACCCTGAGAAGAGCGAACATGGGGAGACAAAGAAACAGCACCCATATGAAAGAAAAGGAGGAATCACCAGAAAAGGAAGTAAACAAAATGGAGGCAAGGTATATGTCAGAGAAAAAGGTAGGAAAAATACCCAAGCAGAACAACTGGAAAAAAAAACTTAAAAAATAGGAGGAGAGCCTAAGGGAACCTTGAGACAAGACAAAACAAAACAACATCCACATAATATGGGTGCCAGAAAGAGAAGAAACCGAGCAAGAAATAGAAAACCTGTTTGGTGAAATAATGACAGAAAACTTCACTGATAGTGGGAAGAAGAAAAAACTCATACAAGTCCAAGAAGCTCACAGAGTCCCAAACAAGATGAACCAAAAAAGACCAACACCAAGACACATTATAATTAAATTGGAAAACACCAACGACAAAGTAAGAATCTTAAAGGCTGCCAGAGACAGACAGAAAGTTACCTACAAGGGATCTCCCATCAGACTATCAACTGATTTCTCAACAGAAACACATCAGGTCAGAGGGAATAGAATTAAATATACAAAGTCATGCAAAGGAAGGGTGTGAATCCAAGAACAATATACCCAGCAAGGCTATCAATCAAAGTTGAGCATGAAATCAGGAGCTTCACAGACAAAAAAGGGCTAAGAGAGTTTATTACTACCAAACCAGCAATGCAGCAAATGCTAAAGGGACTGCTGTAAAAAGAAGAAATAGGAAGGGAAGAAGGAACACAGCCATAAAGAATAAAAATTGTGACAAACAAGTACTTATCAATAATAACTTTAGCCAAAACCGGTTTGGCTCAGTGGATAGAGCGTCAGCCTGCAGACTGAAAGGTCCCAGGTTTGATTCCGGTCAAGGGCACTTACCTTGGTTGCGGGCACATCTCCAGTAGGAGGTGTGCAGGAGGCAGCTGATCGATGTTTCTCTCTCATCGATGTTTCTAACTCTCTATCCCTTTCCTTTCCTCTCTGTAAAATATCAATAAAATATATTAAAAAAAATAATAATAATAACTTTAAATGTAAATGGATTAAATGTCCAAATTAAAAGACATAGGGTAGCTGAGTGGATAAGAAAACATGACCCATATATCTGCTGTCTATAGGAGACCCACCTCAGAACAAAGGACTCACACAGACTGATGGTGAAGGGATGGAAAAAGGTTTTTCAGGCGAATGGAAATGAAAAAAAAAAAAAAAAGCTGGGGTAGCAATACTTATATCTGACAAATTAGACATCAAAGTGAAGGCCATAACAAGAGATAAGGAAGGCCACTTCATAATATTAAAAGGAGCAATTCAACAAGAAGATATAACTCAGGTAAACATATATGCACCCAATACAGAAGCACCCAAATACATAAAAAAAACTTCTGGGGGATATCAAAGGAGAGATTGACAGCAATACAATCATAGTAGGAGACTTTAATAGCCCACTAACACCACTGGATAAATCCTCTAAACAAAAAAATCAGAAAAGAAACATCAATCCTAAATGAATCACTTGATCAGATGGAATTAATTAACATCTTCAGAACATTTCACCCCAAAGCCACAGAATATACATTCTTCTCAAGTACACATGGGTCATTTTCAAAGATAGACCATATATTGAGACATAGGCAAAGTCTCTTCAAATTCAAGAAGATAGAAATCATATCAAGCATCTTCTCAGATCACAGTGGCATAAAACTGGAGATCAACTACAATAAAAACAATAAAAAAAAATCAAACACATGGAGACTAAACAGCATGCTATTAAACAATGACTGGGTTACCAGAGAGATCAAAGAAGAAATAAAAAACATCATGGCAACAAACGACAATGAAAACACAACAATCCAAAATCTATGGGACACAGTGAAAGCAGTCTTGAGAGGGAATTTCATAGCTCTACAGGCCTACCTCAAAAAAACAAGAAAAAATGGTAATAAATTATCTAGCCCTACAACTCAAAGAGTTAAAAAGAGAACAACTAGAAAAGCCCAACATAAGCAGAAGGAAGGAAATAATAAAAATCAGAGCTGAAATAAACAACATAGAGACCAAAAAAAAAAAAATGATATAAATGATCAAAAAAACAAGAGCTGGTTTTTGAAAGGATAAACAGTATTGATGAACCTCTAGCCAGGATCACCAAAGAGCAAAGAGAGAGGACCCAAATAAAGTCAGAAATGAAAGAGGTGAAGTAACAACCGATCCCACAGACATACAAAGGATTATGAAAAAAATACTATGAACAACTCTTCCAACAAAATGGACAAACTAGATGAAATGGACATATTCTTAGAAAAATACAAGCTCCCAAAACTCAATCAAGAGAATAAAAAAAAAACAGAATAGGCCAACAACTACTGAAGAAATTGAAGCAGTGATCAGAAATCTTCCGGCAAACAAAAGCCCTGATCTGGACAGCTTTATAGGGGAGTTCTACCAAGCATTCAAAGAATAATTAAACCTATCCTCCTCAGACTTTTCCAAAAAATTCAAGAGGAAGGCACACTTCCAAGCTCTTTCTATGAAGCCAGCATTACCCTAATTCCAAAACCAGAGAAAGACACCACAAAAAAAAAGAGAACTACTGGCCAATATCCTTAATGAACATAGATGCTATAATCCTCAACAAAATTCTAGCAAATCGGATTCAGCATTCCATTAGAAAGATCATACACTATGACCAAGTGGGATTTATTCAGGGATGCAAGGATGGTACAATATCCGCAAATCAATAAATGTGATACATCAAATAAGTAAATTGAGAGACAAAAATCACATAATCATATCAATCACTGCAGAAAAAGCATTTGACAAAACCCAACATCTTTTCTTGATAAAAACTCTCAGCAAAGTGGGAATACAGGGATCATACCTCAACATAATAAAACCTTATATTACAAACCTACAGCTAACATCACACTCATTGGGCGAAAACTAAACTCATTTCCCCTGAGAACAGGAATAAGAGAGGGATGTTCCCTTTCACCACTCCTGTTTGATATAGTACTGTGTTAGCCATAGTGATCAGACAAGAAGAAGAAATAAAAGGCATCCAAATTGGAAAAGAAGAAGTAAAACTGTCCTTATTCACAAATGACATGATACTATACATAGAGAACCCCAAAGACTCCATCAAAAAACTACTAGACCTAATAAATGAATTAGGCAATGTAGCAGGATACAAAATTAACACCTAAAATCTATGACCTTTTTATACACCAATAATGAACTCAGAGAAAGAGAAATGAAAAATACAATCCCAAATTATCATTGCACCAAAAAAATTAAGATACCTAGGAATTAACTTAACTAAGGAAATAAAAGACCCATACTCAGTAAACTACAGGACACTGAAAAAAAGAGATAGAGGAAGACATAAACAAATGGAAGAACATACCGTGTTCATGGATTGGTGGAATCAACATCATTAAAATGTCCATACTACCCAAAGAAATCTACAGATTCAATGCAATCCCCATTAAAATACCAACAGCATACTTCAAAGATCTAGTACAAACTCTCCAAAAATTCACCTGGAATAAAAAAAGACCCTGAATAGCCACAACAATCCTGAGAAAGAAAAACAAATTTGGAAGGATCACAATATCTGATATTGAGCTTTATTGCCAAACCACGGTTCTCAAAACTACCTGGTACTTGCACAAAAACAGACATATATACCAATGGAACAGACCAGGAACCCGGAAATCAACCCTAACCATTATGCTCAATTAATATTTGACAAAGGAGGCAAGAGCATACAACGGAGTTAAGACAGTGTCTTCAATAAATGGTGTTGGGAAATTTGGTCAGATACATGCAAAAAAATGAAACTAGATCACCAATTTACACCATACACAAAAACAAACTCAAAATGGCTAAAGGACTTACATAAAAGATGGGAAACCATAAAAATCCTACCAGACTCCATAGGCAGCAAAATAGCAGACATATGTCATAGCAATATCTTTACAGACACAGCCCCTAGGGCAATGGAGACTAAGGAGAAATTAAACAAATGGGACTACATCAAAATAAAAAGCTTCTGCATAGCAAAAGAAACCATAAACAAAACAACAAAAAGGCCACTGCATGGGAGAACATATTTGCCAATGATATTTCCGATAAGGGTTTAATCTCCAAAATTTACAGAGAACTTATACAACTTAATAAAAGGAAGAAAAACGATCCAATCAAAAAATGGGCAAAGGACCTAAATAGACACTTTATGAAAGAGGACATACAGAAAGCCGAGAGACATATGAAAACATGCTCAAATTCACTAATCCTCCAAGAGATGCAAATCAAAACAACAATGAGATACCTTCTTACACCTGTCAGAATGGCTATCATCAACAAATCAACAAACGACAAGTGCTGGCGAGGATGTGGAGAAAAAGAAACCCTCGTCAGAATGCAGACTGGTACAGCCACTGTGGAAGACAGAATGGAGTTTCCTCAAAAATTTAAAAATGGAACTCCCATTTGACCCAGTGGTCCCACTTCTAGGACTATATCCCAAGAAACCAGAAACACCAATCAGAAAGGATATATGCACCGCTGTGTTCATAGCAGCACAATTTACAATAGCTAAGATTTGAAAACAGCCTAAGTACCCATTAGCAGATGAGTGGATTAAAAATGTGCTTCATCGCCTGACTGGTTTGGCTCAGTGGATAGAGCATCGGCCTGCGGACTGAAGGGTCCTGGGTTCGATTCCGGTAAAGGGCATGTATGTTGGTTGCGGGCACATCCCCAGTGGGGGGTGTGCAAAAGGCAGCTGATAGATGTTTCTCTCTCATCTATGTTTCTGACTCTCTATCCCTCTCTCTTCCTCTCTGTAAAAAATCAATAAAGTATATTAAAAAAATAAATAAAAAATAAAAATAAAAATGTGCTACATCTACATAATGGAATACTATGCTGTGGTAAAAAAGAAGGAACTTTTATCATTTGCAACAGAATGGGCAGAACTGGAGAGCATTATCCTAAGCAAAATAAGCCAGTCAGAGAAAGATAAATATCACATGATCTCTTATGTGGGATATAATCCTATATAATAAATAAGTGATATGCAAATTAACCCTCATGCCCTCACAAGATGGCTTCCTACAACCGGCCGGCAGGGGGGTTAGTGAGGGATGACCAAATGACTGAACAAGCAGGCTGCATGGGGCGACCATGCTAGCGGGGGTGGGACAGTTTGGGGTTACCTGGCCAACGGAGGGGGCAGTTGGGGACAACCTGCCTGGCAGGGAGGATCAGTTAGGGGTGACCAGGCTGGCAGAGGGGGGCAGTTGGGGACAACCAGGCTGGCAGGGGGGGCAGTTAGGGGCGATCAGCCTGGCATGCAGAGGCAGTGAGTGGCGATCAGGCTGGCATTGGGGGGCAGTTGGGGTGACCAGGCAGGCAGGCAGGTGAGTGATTAGGAGCCAGTGGTCCAGCATTGTGAGAGGGTTGTCCTAAACTGGCAGTTGGACATCCCCCGAGGGGTCCCGGATTGGAGAGGGTGCAGGCTGGCCTGAGTGGACCCCTCCTCCCCCGTGCATGAATTTCATGCACCGGGCCTCTAGTGATCAACATAATTTGATGAACAAGAATAGATCCAGAGACAAATGGCAGGGGAGGGAGGTTAGAGAGCAACCAAAGGACTTATATGCATGCATATTAGCATAACCAATGGACACAGACACTGGGGCAGTGGGGGCTTGTCTGGGATGGGAATTCTGGGGGGGGGAGGGTCAAGCGGGGGAAAAAGGAGACATATGTAAAACTTTAGACAATAAATAAACAAATAAATAATAAATGAATAATCTAATGGCAATGTGATTGATAAACAACATCATGAAGCTGAGTATTGTTTTATACTTGTACTTTTGACAAGCCTTTTTTTAAAAGTTTGATTTACTGTTCTTGTATAAGGAAACTCATATGTATCAGACAATTATATATATTTTAAACTGCAGTACATCCCACAACGTTGAGTACTTCCATGTAGGAATTTCACCATACATGACCAAACAGAATTTTGTCTATTTACTAAGGGGAGGGGAGTGTTTATTTATGAGTTTTATTTCCTAAAGCATATAGCCACCAGTCCAGAGACTAATATAAATAATTTTATTTTATATGCATAACCCATGGACACAGACAGTAGGGTGGTGGAGGCCTGGAGTGGGGGCAGGTTATAAGGGTTCAATAGGAGAAAAAAGGGGACATATGTAATACTTTCAACAATAAAGATTTTTAAAAATAATAATTTTCTTTTTAATTACGTAAGATACTATTTTCCTTAAAAATAAACCCTAGCTCTTCTGTTGAGTAGCTCAGGAAGACGTAGAATACAGAATAGCCTAATTTGCTTAAGAAGTGGTAGGCAGAGTTATGCCATGCTGTATTTTCTTACCTTTACTATGCCTTTTTAAATATAGTCGACCTTTGTACAACATGGGATTTAGGGGTACTGACCCCTACCCTGTGCAGTTGAAAAATCCATGTATAACTTTTGCCTTCCCCAAAACTTACCTACAAATACCCTACTGTTGACTAGAAGCCTTACCAATAACACAAATAGTAGATCAGTAAATATTTTGTATGTTACATGTATGTATACCGTATTACAGTAAAATAAGCTAGAGAAAAGAAAATGTTATTAAGAAAGTCATAAGGAAGAGAAAATACTTTGGTTGTATTTATTTGAGTATCCATTTATCAGTGGACCTGCACAGTTCAAACCTGAACTACAAGGTCAACTATAGTTCTTTCCATAAGCCTTTTGTTACTCTTTACTCTGTGTCTGCTTTCTATTGGGAGTTAGATCAACAAAAGATCAAGAAATTAATGAACTTAAAATATGAGTCTCACTATTTATTCACAGAGCTAGTTTCCTTCTAGGGTATATAAACATAACACATAAAATACATGAAAATAAATGCCCAAACAATTGTATATACTGAGTGGCCAGATTATTATGATCTCTGAACGCATAATACTCTGGCCATTCAGAGTGTGTGTGTGTGTGTGTGTGTGTGTGTGTGTGTGTGTGTGTATTAGAGGCCCGGTGCATGAATTCGTGCATGGGTGGGATCTGGCCAGCCTGGCCAGGGGGAGGGGACATGGGCGGTTGGCCAGCCTGCCTGCTGGTCGAACTCCTGGTCAAGGGGACAATTTGCATATTAGCCTTTTATTATATAGGATATACACTGAGTGGCCAGATTATTATGCATTCAGAGATCATAATAATCTGGCCACTCAGTGTATATGTAGATTCATGTCAAGAGAAAGACAAGTGGCTTTCATGGATACTCTGACCTATTAAAGTGTGTGGCTACAGTGTTATATTATTCTTTGAAATGAGAGGTGAGAAAGTAAAGTAAATGCTCTTTCATTTTTTTGGTGGCTAAACTTTTGCTTATTATATATAAGTTTTTGCTAATCTCTCTTAAATCTCTTTTTTATACACTTGAAATTGGTTCTACCTTTCCAAGTCTGTTAAAGAATAAGGTGGGCAGGTTCAGTAGTGTGCTGGTGAACTAACTCTAAAAAGCAAAAAAATAAAAATAAATAAAAAATCCTGTAGCATTTACCAATTTTCATAGTATTAATATTTCCACCATGATTGAATTCAAGCTACTACAGGCTTAACAACCAGCCTACAAAACATCTGAATATTTAACATAGACTTTCCTTAGCTTAAATTATCCAGCTCCAGCAAACCACTGTTCTAAATGTTCAGCTGAACACAAAGTTCCATGCACATATGATTGCAAATTATCTTGTGACATACATGCTAGTAAATGCTTGCCCGTTGATGAGTCAAATTCAGCCTTGGGAAAGTAATATGCCTCTGCAATGAGCATAGCACTGTAGAAAATATGGTTAAAAAGACCCCCTTGTCTCTCAGCATATGTTTCTAAGCAACCATAGGATCCTTAAGATTAGTCTCTGAAGTTGAGATTAAGTGAAAGACACTACACAATTCAAATTTTGTCATTCTATACATCTAATGCCCCATTTACATTTTTCATTGATGGATTAAAAACCTTTTAATTGTACGAATATGCATCATCAAACATGGATGGGTGACCAGGATGAATCAATGGAAAGATTAAACAGTTATTTATAGAGACTTTCTCCTTTGTACTCTTTTATCTATGCACTGTTTATGTTGAAATCAGAGTAAAAACATAGTTAAAAATTAGTATGATTTAAGGTTTCTATTATCTTCTATATTTTGAAAATGGATACTAATTCTGAGCCTTTTATTATGGACTCAATTTGCTGAATGCAGATAGTTTCAGGAATTTGGATTCATAATTCTTTAGGGATTTTATTTGCAGGAAATGGTGTCTAGCCAGTTACCTCATTGTCTCTTTAGCCAATCTTCATTTAAACTGGAGGAGTTCAGTTCAGTTCATGAAACATGACCATTTCTTCTCTACCTGCCCTGAGAGGGATCTCTGAATAGGCAGGTAGGGGTTCAAAGACAAAAGTTAATTTGGAGACAATTTATAACCATTCTGTTTATTTTAGTCTAGGACCGATTTATTATTAGCTTCTTTGACTAAGCCATTCTACATTAAAGATAAAGAATTTTTTTTCTATTTTCCTTTCTAAGCCTCAAGGTATTAGTTTACTTATGATAATATATATAAAACATGCCAAGTGTTAACGTATTTAAGAAATATATTATGTAAAATATTCTCTGTGGTTATTTTTGTGGCTTCTATTACTTTGTTTACTTCATAATAAAAATATACTTTGCTCATGAAAATATTTTTTAATAATTCAGAAGCAGTAATAAACCTTTGCTTTTAGTCAGGATTTCTTAACCTGGGATCAGGGATGGATTTTACAAGCCTCTAATGTTGAATATAAAAGTGTATGCACATATACATGTGTACATTGTTCTGGAGAGAGAGAGAGACCATAACTTTCATCAGATTCTGCAACAGTTCATAAATCCCTCTTCCCCCAATTAAGAACTATCACATACCTTTTATATTACATATGGCATTGGTTCTTTTACTTATCAAGTACCATATTTGGCATTGTAAAGTATGCACAGGTCCTTATTGAATGCCTTCACTAGATTACAATTTATGGGATGCCCTATATATTTTTCAATGTGAAAAAAATCTACATTTATAATAAATTTCATGCTGATGATGTCTCCTGTAATATTTATTATATGATTGAGTTTATTTGTAATAACTGAGTATTTTATCCACAGGCCATATTTTTTAATAACTCATAGACACACATTGTGAGTAATCTGGCTTTAAAAATGTTCTGTGTTGTAATGGGGTTTTAAGTTATATTTAGAAGCAGAAAAATCCTGGCAGTAGATTCTAACCACTTAAAAATATTTTTAAGTTTCTATATCTTATTGAATATGCTAAATGAAAAGATCTGCCTAATAATAATAAAACCTACAGTCTAATAATAATGGCTAATCCTAAAATAAATTAACTTCCTCACAATATTTTGTAACACACAAATTTTAAACATAATAAATAGTGAATTTTATGTTTGTATAAATTTCAAATCTAGCACTTCATCTCCACATAATCTACCACTGCCTTATTTTAGGGTGCCTAATTCTCTTTTCTGAATTAAATGATTGTTAGAAATAATTCCAAGCCCCAGAGACAATATGAATTTCCTTTTGCCAGGCACTTGGGAACATTACCAGTCCTATATCATTTTAGTCCAACTTATTGTTATCTTTGCACCCAGAATATTCACATTGTACTATGATGATTTTGTATAGCTAATGTAATACTTCTTGACTGTGAAGTCAAGCAATGGGAGGAATTTTATAACTTATTTAACAAATGGCTATTTTAATTGAGATATATTTCATTGTGTTAGCTTGGTTATTTGGAGAACATCATAACAATGTTAGTGAGGGCCTGGATATGAATACCTACTTGACTGTTTAAACACCACCTATTTGAAATCAAACAGCATATTCCACATAATACAGTCCTATCACATCATTGATTTTCCCTTTATTCCCATATTCACAAAGTTTATAAGGCATCGTTCTTTTATGCTGCAAAATTGTTAAAATTTCCTATCTTCAGTAATCATCCAAAATCTCATCTTTACATTCAAGCTGTTCCATGCACACATATTTTACATATCTACCATGAGCTTCATTTTTCCTGACACAAATCTAGCCTCCAGCTTCACTGTCTTCTTAGCATTTCACAGAATATATTATACTCTTCCCAGGGGTAATTCTATGCCTTCTTTCTGCAAAGCTTGACTTCTCTTTACATAAAAATATCTGTGTTTAAAGAATTACATTATTATTTTCCCCCTCTATTTACAGAGAACTTACTGCCTGTCTCAACACAAATTTACCTTATTTTAAACCTCAAGATGAAATAACAGATGCACTACCATTTGGCACTATCTAATATTTTTTAAAATTGTTTTAAGTATATATCCTGTCTTCCAGTGAGACTGTAAGTTTTTCAGGGAAACAAGCTTGTCCAATATTTTTGTAAGCCTTAGATGGTGCTATGTGCATAACAAAACCTACATGAGTATTCATTTAAATGAAGAAGTACACTATGAAGAGAACCTAATTACTAGAAATCTAAGTTAAATACTAACAAAAGAGTATAACAATGATTAACAATGATACATTTACCTTGACTCAAAATTAATGACTAACAGCTACAATATGTTCTCCTTATTCTGATGATGGAAATTCTAATGTATTAAACCAACTGTTTCACTCATCTCTTTCATTGCCAAAATATAAGGATAACTCCTGTGAGAGTTCCCAAATACCTTCTATGTTCATGACTAATTCAAACTACTTTAGAATTATATTTCATCACTAAGTACTTACTGTAGTTGTAGTTGTTTCAGTGGAAGAAGTTGGCTGTGTTGTGGTCCAGGGAAATACATGAACTATGACTGTTGTAGTGGCTGACAGCTGACTAGCTTTAGTCCCACCTAATTCATCAGTAACTTCAATAAGTAGCTGAAAAGTCAGAGGGTCCTGAATCCCTTGAAATGCATCATACTGGGAATTTTGAGTGATGGTCAGAGAAGGAGGATCAACGCCTAGTCTCCAAAGTGTGAATTGATTGTTTGTATTTCCTGAGAATGATGAGGTAATAAAATAGAAATAAAACAACATTATATATTGTTATTTCTATTGTCTTACATTCTTTTTAAAAAATAAGTTTTATAATATGTTTTTTGCCATTATAAAATATCTCACATGGTTATCTTTTAAATAGCATAGAAGTGACTTATTTGAAATCATGTCTTACCTCTTACAATTGAATAGCTCAGCTGTTCCTGTGGAGAATCTTTGTCTGAACAGTTGAGCTGAATAAAAGGAATCCTGATGCTGGAATAAATCCAAGTTTCCAAATGTGGGGGATTGCATACAGGAGGCTCATCATTCATATTCTATAACACAAGAATAGTAGCTAGTTTAGATTCTGTCTTTAAAATATTACCCTATCTATTCAGTTAATTGTTTAAATCTTATTACTCATTGTTTTCACCTTCACAATACTGTTCAAATACTTTTATAATGCACGTTAATTATTTTACATTTAAAGGTTATATTTTAGTGTTTCATCATATAAACTTTGTTGTTTGGGGTTATCCAGGATATTCATGTTCCATTGTTAATTTTATGAATGTGGAATTAATTTTTAACAAATGTTTATTTCCTACATAATATTACTGAGACAGGTATTCAGACAATCATGAAATTATTTGATTTTAAAATTAGATTGAAAACTAAATGTTATATACAATAAACAATTCCCTTAAATCTAGAATATATATGTCAAGTCTCCTCTTGAAAAATTCCTCACAAAAAGTACTCTTTACCAATTTTACTCTTGATAGTTTTACTTGTAAGATTCAGGGCAGGACTGCGGCACGTGGGAGCAAAGAATTTTCAGGAACCACCAGAGGCTCGCTTTGATGACAGGACCGGTGCCCCGCCTTGGTCTGCCCCCACTCACCTGCTCCACCATCCCGCCATGGCCGATGCTGCCATGTTCCATATGTCATAGCGAACAGTTGTTTAGTTGTTCTGCTGTTCGGTCTATTTGCATATTAGGGTTTTATATATATAAATATGCATAGCCCATGGACACAGATAGTAGTTTGATGAAGGCCTGGGATGGGCGGGTGTGGGGTAGATGGGGGTCAATGAGGGAAAACGGGGGACATCTGTAATACTTAAAACAATAAAAAGAAGTTAACCTAATACTGAAATTTATATAAACGGTTACATTTAGTGCTTATTAAACTTTAGTATGCTTTCATGAGGCTTTGAAAGAATGAGAGCATGGCCAATTTTATAAGACTAAAATTTCTAACAATACATTATTTTTTTAAAGGAAAATAAATAAATAAATAACTGCTTTCATTATAGTTATAGAGAATATCATATTAATGCTTATTTAATTAACTCATGCCCTAACATTTGATTATTTTCCTTGTATCCACAGAGTGCTTTTTCTTTTCTTAATTATTAAACAATTTTAATTGTGTCTTTATAAATTCAAACTATACCTGCAATGATGGTACTATATTACATATATATGTATATATACCGTGTTTCCCCGAAAATAAAACATCCTCCGAAAATAAGACCTACTTACAGGTTTCCTTCTGAGTGAAATATAAGGCATCCCCCAAAAATAAGGCCCAGGCTCTGTCTCAGAATGAAAATTAATTTACCATAAACTGGTCGCTAGGGCCACCCCGACTGGCGTCTAGCAACCAGTGACGTTACACGGAGTCCTGACGTCACTGCTGTGTTGAGGCGGAGCGGAGGTCGGAGTGAGCGGTGAGTGCGGGGTGGGAGAGAGGAGGAGACTTTTCGCAGATGCGTGTAGAAGAACAGGCGGATTAGAGCAGACGGGACGCGTGAAGGTGGTGAGTGCTGGTCTGTCTCTGGTGACACTACCTGATGCTCGCGGCCGCCTTCACGATGACTGAAGGTTCTCAGTCAGTGGCAGACCCTGCTCCAGCCCAGATCCAGGCCCCAGCAAGCCCAGTGACAGTCCCCAGGCAGGCCCCAGGGGGTAAATGTCTGATAAAGGGGTAGGGGGGATGTCTGGTGAAGGTGTTCAGTGGCACAAGGGTGGGGGGAGGGGGATCACTTAAAATGACACAGGAGGATCAAAAGGGGTTACTAAAATGGTAATCCCCCCTCTGATTCTCCTGTGCCATTTTGATTCCCCCCTCTGATCCCCCCTGTGTCATTTTGAATGATCCCCCTCCCCCCACCTTGATACCCCAATTCTTTTTTTTTTACCCCTAGAAATGAGCGCAAAAAGAAAAAGCTACTCCGTGGAGTACAAGAAAGGAATCGTGGAAGACTCTTGGGGCCAAAATCTTACTGCTTTCTGCAAAGAGAAGATGTTGAGTATCCGATTGGTCCAAAAATGGCGAGCAGAGTATGGTAACCTCATTGAACAAGTGGACAAGGGAAATGCTAAAAAGCGCAAGTGTGGATCAGGTCGGCAACCATTATTTTCCGAGCTGGAAGACCTGATCTGTGAATGGGTTGTTGACAGGAGAGCAAAGGCTTTGGTTGTGAATAGGGCTCAGATTCAAGAATTTGCCCTTGCAATGGCACCACAGTTTGACATAGCCCCCGAAGACTTCAAAGCATCACAACACTGGCTGGATAATTTCCTTCAGCGAAGTGAACTATCTTTAAGAAGATCTACAACATTATTCAGGTTGGAAGATACTCAAGTTATTAAGCGAGCACTTGCATTCAAGTCCTTTATTGATGATGCTGACTTCTCTAAATACAATCTTTCCAACATGATTGCTATGGATGAAACTGCAGTGTTTATGGGCCAATCATCTCAAACAACAATTGAACAGCGGGGTGCCTCCTTGGCATACATTCCCTCCACTGCTTACGAAAGTGCACGTGTTTCCTGTATTTTGGCAATTCGTCTGGATGGCACTAAAATCCCACCTTTAATCATTTCTAAGGGCAAGAAGGAAAAGATTGAACGTGTTTTGGGCATTTTTATTCCTGAAACTGAAAAAGCCTGGGCCACACAATCAGTTATAAGGAAGTGGGTTGATTTAATGCTGCCGCTTGTTATGCGAGGGAGCCAAAGAGGTCTGCTAGTCTGAGATGCAGCCAGCACTCACCGCGCTAAAGACATGAAGACATTTCTTCACGAAAGAAAAATAGATCAGATAATGATTCCCGCAGGAATGACGGCCTATCTCCAGACTCTTGATATTGCAATAAACAAGCCATTCAAAGACAATTTGTGCATGGAAATTAATGACTACATTGAAAATAGAATGGAGAGAAATCAGCGTGGAAACTTTGTGAAACCTAAACTGTAAGAAGTTGTGACTTGGGTGAAGAATTCATGGGAGAAAATCACTGACAGTTGCATTGCAAATGCACTGCGAGCAGGCTACCTTGACAAGAAGTACTCATTTAAAGACAGTGCTATTGCTAAACATGAGAGATTTGGTCCACTGATTCTGAAAGAAATGGAGTCACAAGGAATTCACCAGGAAATTCAGGAATTGGATTGTTATGATGATGTTCCAGAAGATGATGACATGATTGTCATTGAATAAATGAGTAAATTCTTGATACTGTAGGATTCACAGTTTGTCTGGTTTGTGTTGACAACTACCGTACTACCGTACCGTATACAGGTAATAAATTTCCTTTATTTTCATTTAACAATAAATGTGTACTGTATTCTTCTTCATGGGAAAATAAGACATCCCCTGAAAATAAGACCTAGCGTGTCTTTGGGGGAAAAAATTAATATAAGACACTGTCTTATTTTCGGGGAAACACAGTACATATGTATATATATGTTGTTTTCATCAGAGTACACAGAACTCCACTCAGTAATACCTAGTATTGTCATGTGCAATAAATTGTGTTAATAAAATTTTATATTATCCTTAAGATCCACATTAGGAAGATTAAATTCCTTTCATTATATTCCTTACTAACCTAACATGGAGTAAACAGAGAGAGTCCTTCAGGGAAACATATTACCTTGACCAAGTGGTTTATGCAGTGAGACCACTCAGTTATGCTTTAGATACTTTCATGCAAACCATACATAGTACCATCACTGCAGGTATAGTTTGAATTTATGAAAACACGATTAAAATTGTTTAATAATTAAGAAAAGTAAAAGCACTATATGGCTATAAGGATAAGAATCAAATGTTCAGGGCATGAGTTAATTAACTGAGTTGAAACTACTCATGAATTTTCTTGTATTTTCCTTTAAAAAAGAATAATCCACTTCAACCAGGACGGTATGGCTCAGTGGTTGAGCATTAACCTATGAACTAGGAGGTCATGGTTCGATTCTCGGTCAGGGCACATGCCTAGGTTTCAGGCTCAATTCCCCAGTCAGGGGTGTGTAGGAGGCAGCCGATCAATGATTCTCTCTCATCATTGATATTTCTATCTCTCTAACCTTCTCCCTTCCTCTTTGGAAAAAAAAAAAGTAATCCATGTCATAACTTTAATGAAGAATTAAGAAACCTAAAAAGAATAAAGCATCACTAAAAATGATAGGGTATAAGGACAAACAGTTTTCAGATAGTAACTGTCTAAAAACTTTCTGTGAACAAGGTAGCTTCCAATTTCAAATCTTTATCTTATTTTCCAGAGCTGCAATTTTCAAAAATCTTTTTAACATCTTCATTACGTTTTTGAACTCAAAGAACATGTTGGAAGGAGGAATTCTTTCTCCAACATTGTTATGACCAGCTTTTAAGCTAGTCTTAACATTGAGCACAAGGAGAACCTGCTAAGCTTGAATCATCAGCTCCTATTTCTAGGGTGCTGTTCCTATGGCTTGGCATTTAATAAATTATGACAATCCTTCATGTCAGAATTAATTTTGGCAAAAGAACATCATTATCCTGATTCATTGAATCTCAATTGCAGGATGACACACAGCACATTCACTTCTCTAAATGTTCCCAATTAAAATATTAAAGTATAATTCTTGGATTATGGAAATTTGCTCAATATATACAATGTCTATAGAAGAGGAAAAATAAGTTTTAGATGTTTATACATTTTAAAAGTGTAGAATTATTAAACTACTAAACTGTTAGTAGATAAATAAAAAGTTTTTTTCACTAAGGAAAAAGGGGTAGGTATATTTCACCTTTTTCAACTTGCAAGACAAAAACCTAAATAATAAGACAAACTAACATAATTCATAACATTATTGCTCATATTCTAGAATTTATTACATATGCTTACTAATTAAATTCAATAAATAAAAATAAACAGCCAATTTATCCAGAAAGTGTTTTCAAACCTATTCCCAACAAAAGACAAGTAAAAATAAAATTATCTCTAAGTAATAAGGAAATTTTATTTTCAATTTTCTTATTCCTTAATTAATTAACTATTATTCTCAATATAGATATTATAATTTTAATATCTATTATTTTTATTTTATATTCTAGAGATAGGATAGATTTTATTTAAGTATAGAACATGGATCAATTATTAAAATACAAAGAAATATAAACACTTGGATGATTTGGGCAGTTATAAACCATTTCCTTAATATATATTACTGTTAAATAAAAATTTTAAATGGAAGAAGCCACATCGAGACTGGTAGGAAGGGCAGAGGTGTGAGATAGGCCCCAAGTCCACAGAGTGAAGCTGAAGTTCTGGAAGCCTGTCTCAGTTGTGGGGAATTCCCACTGAGAAGCATGGGGTCTAAACGCCAAGCTGGTCTCCCCAGCCCAGTGCACCAGAGCACTAGACCAGTTTCTTACACCATACTCAAGAATAAACACAACATGTGTTAAAAACGTAAAGGTTAGACTTCCAAAACTCCTAGAAGAAAACATAGGCAGTAAAATGTTGTACATTTCTTGTAGCAATATTTTTTTCTGAGTTTCTCCTCAGGAAAGGGAAGCAAAGAAAAAATAAACAAATGGGACTACATCAAACTGAAAAGTTTTTTCTTAGCAAAGCAAATCATCAACAAAATGAAAATATAACCCACTGAATGGGAGAACATATTCCCCAATCTGATAAACACATAATTTATAAACAACTTGTATAGCTCAACACACAAAAAAAAACAATACAATTAAAAAATAGGCAAAGGAGCCCAGCCAGTGTTGAGCATCGACCCATGAACTAAGAGGTCACTGGTTTGATTCCCTATCAGGGTACATGCCTGGGTTGCAGGCTCAATCCCCAGTAGGGGGCATGCAGGAGGCAACCTATCAATGTTTCTCATCAATCTTTCTATCTCTCACCCTCCCCTCCTTTCTCTCTAAAATCAATAAAAACATATTTTAAAAAATAGGCAAAGGACCTGAATAGACATGTTTCCAAAGAGGACATACAGATGGCCAATAGACATATGACAATATGTGCAACATCACTAATCATCAGAGAAATACAAATTGTAACCACAATGTGATATCACCTCACACCCATCAGACTGGCTATCATCAATAAATCGATAAACAACAGGTGTTAGCAAGAGTGCGGAGAAAAGGAAACCGGCATTCACTATTGGTGGGAATGCAGATTGGTGCAGTCACTGTGAAAGCAGTGTGGAGTTACCTCAACAAATTAAAAATGGAACTGCCTTATGAGCCAGTGATTTCTCTTCTGAGAATTTACTCAAAGAAACCTGAAACACTAATTCGAAAGAACATATGCACCCTTATATTTATTGCAGCGTTATTTACAATAGCCAAGATTTGGAAGCAGCCCGTGTCCATCAGTAGATGCATGGGTAAAACTGCTATGATAGATTTACACAATGGAATACTACTCTGCCATAAAAAAGAAGGAAATTTTACCCTATGTGACAGCATGTATGGACCTGGAGAACATTATGTTAGGTGAAATAAGCCAGTCAGAGAAAGACAGGTACCATATAATTTCAGTGATATGTGGAATATAATGAACAAAAATGAACTAGAAAGCAAAATAAGGACAGACTCATAGAGAGAGAGTAGGCTGACAGCTGTCAGGAGGTGGGGTGCTGGTTGGAAGTGCAGTGGAGAGTTTGAGCAAAATAAAAAGAGAAAAATAACTCTGATATGAACAACAGTGTGATGATTATAGGGGGGAGGCTAGTGGTGGAAGATGGAGGAGAGTATGTGGGGATAAATGGTGATGGAAAAAAAAAGAAAAATTTTAAAAATTAAAAAGAAAATTGAGATGACATTAATATTATATTATTAATGTTAATATTTTAAATTTGCATTACTAAAATTTTCTTCCTAATACCAATACTTTTTAAATGGAATATAGTAGTTTAAAAGTTATTTGATGGAATAAATACTCAGAGAATAAACAAATTTTAAAAAATAAAATTTAATTAAATTAAGTAAATTTTCTAGTTACCATGCTATGCAAACATGGATACTATACACTGATTCTGATTATGCACAACAGAGTAGTACATCTACACTAATAAAAGAGAAATATGCAAATTGACTGTACCTCCACGATGCACACCAGCCAATCAGGAGTGAGTATGCAAATTAACCCTACAAAGATGGGTTAATTTGCATACGCAGGTGCGGAGCAAAGACTAAAGGCTCTGGCCTAGGCAAAGACTGAAAACTGAAGACTGAAGACGACTGAATACTGAAGACAACTGAAGACTAAAGAGGCTTGGCTTCTCCGCTGTGGCCAGAGCGAAGGCTTGGGTCCTGGGTGCCGGAGGGAAACAGGTGCCAGCAGCCAGGGAAGGAAGGCCTATTTCATGAATCTTCGTGCAACGGGCCTCTAGTATAAAATAATGAAATTAAGAATTTCCTCTGAAAAATCAGTGGTGAGCTTTTAGAACACAGTTTCTCAAACCTCTTCTAACTACTCATATCTTCTCCTCCACTAAAATTTTATGTGTGATACTAAAGACTTATTTCAAAAAAAACAATTCAACATGTTAAACATCCAAAAGGAGGTAATATATATATATATATATATATATATATATATATACACACACATATATATATATATGTATATATGTGTATATATATATATATATATATATATATATATATATATACACATAAAATTCTAGTGTGTATTTTAAAGACATGGGACAAGTAAGTAGAAGAGATGCTTTTGTGCAAAAGCAGGATAAGGGCCTTCTCTTATTTCTCAAAACAAGCAGGGAACATTAAGCTCATTATAACTGTATGTGAGGATAGCTCTATATCTCTGGAAAGGAACATGAACTAGGACTTGGAGAGAGGATGGATATGCCAGAAACCATCTAGGTTAGAGGGGTATACTGCAAAGCTCAAACCAACCAATTCTCAAGCTCCTAAACTGAACAATAATTTTGTAATTTTGTTGTTGTTTAAAGTAGTGTGTTATTTTATAAATTAAAAAATCATATTTAAACTAGAGGCCTGCTTGGTGCATGAAATTCATGCATGGGGGTGGGGTGTCCCTCAGCCCAGCCTGCACCCTCTCCAATCTGGGACACCTCGAGGGATGTCTAACTGCTTGTTTAGGCCCGATCCAAGTAGGGATTGGGCCTAAATGGGCAGTCGGACATCCCTCTCACAATCCAGGACTGCTGGCTCCCAACTGCTCGCCTGCCTGCCTTCCTGATTGCCCCTAACTGCTTCTGCCTGCCAGCCTAATCACCCCCTAACCACTCCCCTGCCAGCCTGATTGATGTCTAACTGCTCCCGTGCGAGCCTGTTTGCCCCCAAATTCCCTCCTCTGCTGGCCTGGTCACCCCTAACTGCGCTCCTCTGCAGGCTTGATCGCCCCCAGCTGCCCTCCCCTGCTGGCCTGATCACCCACAACTGCCCTCCCTTGCAGGCCTGGTCCCTCCCAACTGCCCTCCCCTGCTGGCCATCTTGTGTCCACATGGGGGCAGGATCTTTGACCACATGGGGTTAGCCATCTTGTGTGTTGGAGTGATGATCAATCTGCATATTACTCTTTTATTAGATAGGATAGAGGCCTGGTGCATGAGTGGAGGCCAGCTGGTTTGCCCTGAAGGGTGTCCCGGATCAAGGTGGGGGTTCCCTTGGGGCGTGGGGCAGCCTGGGCGAGGGGCCTGTGGTGGTTTGCAGGCCGGCCACGCCCCCCGGTGACCCAAGTGGAGGCCCTGGTATCTGGGATTTGTTTATCTTCTACAACTGAAACTTTGTAGCCTAGAGCAGAGCGAAACCTTCTGCTCGCTCCGTGGTGGCAGCCATTTCTGTTGAAATTTATTTATCATCTATAATTGAAACTTGTAGCCTTAAGTGGAGGCCTGGGCTGGCCAGGGTGTGCAGAAAGCTTGGCTTCCTCCATTGTCGGGGGCAACCCTAGCCTCCTGCTCTCTCCAGCTCTGTGGCTGCCGTCATTTTTGTTGGGATTTATTTATCTTCTATCATTGAAACTTTGTAGCCTTAAGCGGAGTCCTGGGCTGACCAGGGTGTGCAGAAAGCTTGGCTTCCTCCATCGCCGGGGATACCCAAGCCTCCCTCCTGCTCTCTCTGTGGCTGCAGCCATCTTGGTTGGGGTTAATTTGCATACTCGCTCCTGATTGGCTAGTGGGCATGGCTAGTGGGTATGGCTAGTGGGCGTGGCTTGTGGGTGTAGCGGAGTGATGGTTAATTTGCATATTACTTTTTTATTAGATAGGATGTAATTGCTGTGCTTTGTATGTAACTATATAGACAAATAATAATAAGATTTTTCTAGTGAAAATGACCTGTATAGACTTAATCAATATTGTTCTAGGAATTGTGTAAAAACAATAAGATATGTCATTAGGACCTAATCCCAAGAAGTTAACATTCTAGCTATGAGATACAATGTTGATGTATTAAACCTTCAGAAAATAAATATGCTAAATCATGAGGGACTGTTATAAGCTTTCACAAGACAGGGTGATAATATTTAGAAAAGAATTTTTATAGAAAGTAGTGAAGGAATGTACTACAGAAATTAATCACAGGCCAGGGGAAAATAATGGGTGTTTTTTTGTTTTTTGTTTTTTATGAATGATCAGATTAATAACCCTTTTCATAGTTGTGATTTGATTTTGATTTTATTAAAAATAAATATAAGTTCAGTGTTGGTTAATGCAGAATTCAAATTATATCATAAAATTTAAATGTGAGAATTAAATTAGAAGTCATCTAGTTGGGAGTTCTTAGATTGTTTATTTTGGAATTACCTGAAAATCTTAAAAATTAAAGATACTCAGTTTCCATCTCCAGAGATCCTGATTTCATATGTCTGTAATGAGTTCCAAGAAAGTCTACTTTGAGCAAGCTACTCATGGGATTGTGGTGTGCACAATGTAAGAGACTATGATTCATAAAATTGTTAAATAAATCCTAGAACGCATAGTTGAAGATTTGATGGAATATTTTCAGTCATCACAGTAGGGTTCTAGTTTAAAAACATAGCTACAAATTCCCAAGACTTTTCCTTTCCTAAATTAGATTTTATATTTAAGGTTTTTCCCCATTTATTGTTTATGTGCACTCTGTATTTGTCTATTATCAAGTGACACAATTTTCAATATAAACTATAATTGGTGAGTACTTTGTGACTTTATTTTTCAAGTGCTATTTTAATGGATGACATACATTTACTACTTACTGTAAAAATTCTTTTATTTTCTAAGTACTAAAAAGAAGTTTTTGGAACATGCATTGAAATATTTCAAAATATGGGTACAAGTCAAGTGTGAATGTTGGACATTAATAATCTAGATCAAGAAAAGCAATATTAGCAGTACTACTATTTACCTGCCAATTTTCATTTAGGATAAGTCAAGTTTCAATAGAGTCCTGAAGTGAATGATTTGTTATCCCCATAAATGTATAACTTGAATTTGGCTTCTAATTCTTACTAAATTTAATACAAACTAATTTTTTACCTACTTGGCAAAATATTTAGGTAGCAATTAAAAAATTATCTGGAACATGCATGGAAATAATAGCATATTGCTAAGTTCCATGCATATGGCTGGGCATTACTGTGAGTCATTCTGTTTGACTGCCATGTTGTCATTTGCCCACTGTTCTACTTATCTTCAAGATCCTGAGTATTATTTTGTGTGATTAGCTTGAAGGTACTAATTATATTATTAAAAATGACTATTAAAAGCAGGCCATGAAAAAACAATGATAAAGTAATGGATGAAGGATTACAAAAGTGTCCCAGTTGGTAAACTTGATATCAATTTTATAAAATAAACTAGTGGCCTGGTGCACGAAATTCATGCATGGGGGTGGGGGGGATGTCCCTCAGCCCAGCCAGCACCCTCTCCTATCTGAGACCCCTCAGGGGAAGTCCTAAACCGGCCTGCTCACCCCTAACTGTCCCTCTGCCAGCCTGATCACTCCCAACTGTCTCCCTGCTGGCCTGCTTGTCCCCAACTGCCCCCCCCCCTGCCAACCTGCTCGCTCCCAACTGGCCCCCCTGCCGGCCTGATCACCCCCAACTGCCCTCCCCTCCTGGCCTGATCACCTTTAACTGCCTCTGCCTCGGCCCCACCACTTTGGCTTTGTCCGGAAGGACATCCAGGTCTCCCAGAAGGTCTCCCGGTCTAATTAGCATATTACCCTTTTATTAGTATAGATGAAAAGGTCCTTTCAAATTTCCAGAAAAAAAAAATGATAGTAATATCTTCTGCTACAAATTTCCTAAAATGCTGAATTTGATTGTGGAGTTGAATTTATAGGGGAAAAAAAGAGGAAAACTATAGAGAGGAAACTAAAAGGCAGAGCAATAAGAAGGATCATCAGATTTGCACATGGACAAAACAGTAAGAAGCTTGGCATAAATGTCTGCAGAGGGAGATGGGAGAATAGGCCTTGAGATTGTCTGAGGGAAGGAGTTAAAACTGACAAGTCTATATAGAATCAGAATTCATGAAAACTGGTAATTTCACTGGAAGTAAGACACATGCATTCTGCCCACAGCAAGAAAAACTTTCTCTCCCCATGACTTTAGAAAGGAAAAAAAAAATAATTTTTAAGTTACATGTACTAAATAAACACTATGTTCTGGTTTTTGTTCTAGTATGGCATTTGAATTCATCTTATTTTTATACTAACAGTATCCTAAAGAAAAGGTTTATATAAAGTTTGATCCAGAATACATGAGAGTCATCGAATGCAGAGCAGAAATAAAGGTAAATCAGTTCTAGGGGAATATTTTACAAGCCAATGGACTTCATTAGAAACAAAAATCCCTACAAAAAGATAAGAGCACAATAAAAATTTATAAAACATAAATAGAAGTAATCTTCCAGGAAGTGATAATCCTATCTAATAAAAGGGTAATATGCAAATTGACCATCACTCCAACACACAAGATGGACAGCCCCATGCGGTCAAAGATGGCCACCCCCATGTGGACAAAAGATGGCCAGCAGGGGAGGGCAGTTCTGGGCGATCAGGCCAGCAGGGGAGGGTAGTTGGGAGGGACCAGACCTGCAAGGGAGGGAAGTTGGGGGCAATCAGGCCTGCAGAGGAGGGCAGTTGGGGGTGACCAGGCCTGGAGGGGAGGACAGTTGGGGGGGACCAGGCCTGCAGGGGAGGGCAGTTGAGGGGGACCAGACCTGCAGGGGAGGACAGTTGGGGGGACCAGGCCTGCAAGTGAGGGCAGTTGGGGGCAATCAGGCCTGCAGGGGAGGGCAGTTAGGGGTGACTGGACTGGCAAAGGAGGGCAGTTGGGGGTGACCAGGCTTGCAGGGGAGGACAGTTAGGGGGGAACAGGTCTGCAGGGGAGGGCAGTTGAGGGGGACCAGGCCTGCAGGGGAGAGCAGTTAGGGGCAATCGGGCTGCCAGGGGAGCAGTTAGGCATCGATCAGACTGGAAGTGGAGTGGTTAGGGCAGGGGTGGGCAAACTTTTTGACTCAAGGGCCACAATGGGTTCTTAAACTGGACCGGAGGGCCAGAACAAAAGCATGGATGGAGTGTTTGTGTGAACTAATATAAATTCAAAGTAAAGGAGCGGAGGGGAGAGCAAGAGAACCCTCTGCTCTTTCGGCTCCGCGGGCCGGATAGAACAGCCGAACGGGCTGGATCTGGCCCACGGGCCGTAGTTTGCCCACGGCTGGGTTAGGGGGTGATTAGGCTGGCAGGCAGAAGCAGTTAGGGGCAATCAGGCAGGCAGGCAGGGGAGCGGTTGGGAGCCAGCAGTCCTGGATTGTGAGAGGGCAGTCGGGCATCCCTTCAGGGGTCCCAGATTGGAGACAGTGCAGGCTGGGGTGAGGGACACCCCACCCCATGCATGAATTTTGTGCACCAGGCCTCTAGTCTCCTATCTTATAAAAGAGTAATATGCAAATTGACAATCACTCCAAAAAAAAAGATGGCTGCCCCCATGTGGACACAAGATGGCTGCCACAAGATGGCCAGCAGGGGAGGGCAGTTGGGAGGGACCAGGCCTACAAAGGAGGGCTGTTGTGGGAGATCAGACCAGCAGGGGAGGGCAGTTGGGAGGGGCCAGGTCTGCAAGGGAGGGCAGTTGTGGGCAATCAAGCCTGCAGGGGAGGGCAGTTAGGGGTGACCAGGCCAGCAGAAGAGGGAAGTTGGGGGCGACTGGGCCTGCAGGGAAGGGCAGTTGGGGGGGGACCAGTCCTGCAGGGGAGAGCTGTTAGCGGTGACCAGGCCTGCAGGGGAGGGCAGTTAGGGGTGACCAGGGCTGCAGGGGAGGGCAGTTAAGGGCAAACAGGCTGGCAGGGGAGCAGTTAGGCATCAATGAGGCTGGCAGGGGAGTGGTTAGGGGGTGATCAGGCAGAAGCGGTTAGGGGCAATCAGGAAGGCAGGCAGGCGAGCAGTTGGGAGCCAGCAGACTTGGATTGTGAGAGGGATATCCTGGTAGGATCGGGCCTAAACGGGCAGTCGGACATCCTCGAGGGGTCCCAGATTGGAGAGGGTGCAGGCTGGGCTGAGGGACACCGCCCCCCCCCATGCACGAATTTCTGCACCGGGCCTCTAGTTATCTATGAGACAATAAAAGTTAGTATGCTTAGATTTACTAAAGTAAACATCTTAAATATTATAAACCATGAGGAAAGTGTAAGGCCTATTTCATTTTCTGTTTCATTTGGAAATAATAGTAAAGACCATATAAAAATATCATTTAATGTAAAGGATTATGTTTATGTCAACTGTAGTTTATAATCTCACCATGGAACTATACTCTGCCTTACTAATTACAAACAAATAAAATTTAAAAAAGTAAATTTCAGAATACAGATAACTATTTCTTCTATATATTGGGTAACTCCTTACAACTAAAGTAAATTTGCCACCATCTTACAGCTTTTTTTGAAAGGAAACACAAAAACTAACCCAAAATACTATACAATACAGGAAACCAATGAAAGTAATTATATACTCTTCTCTTTCTCAAAAGTGGTTTCTTTTTTGCAAATAACAAAACAAATAGCACTCTGTATAAGGTTTGCTAAGAGAACAAGAAATGAAACTTGAGTTATTAGTCAAATCTTCCCTCTTAATGCAATCTTTTTTTTTTTTTTAAATTAGGACAAAAGACTGGGCTAGACTGTACCCTTTAACTGGCATAGTGGAATTCAAAAGTTATTCTTTTATTATGTTTTTCTTTTAGTTTATGGGATCAATTTTCCATATGGTATTTGTAGTTCATACAAGAAAGTTGTATTTTGGCTTTCTCTCTTGGAAAAAAACATGTTATTGAGTTCTTGGAATAGGATTGAACATCCTCTGTCTCAGAGGATGCTGGGAAGGCCATTTTTATGTTATCTCTGGGGTTTCCACACGCACAGCCTCAAGCCAGAGACTGGACTTTAATTACTTTAACTTAGGCGAGCTTTCCAGTTGTGGGTGGGCATAGATATAATTTTCCCTTTGTCTTTTTTTCACACAGTTTCTTTGAGCCAAAATAACACAAAAAAGTAATAATAATGGTTCCCACTCATTTTTTCATCATGCCTTTAAGATTTGCTTTATTGTAGAAAGAAAAATAGAGTAGTTTGGATTAAACAACAATATTGAAAAATAGAAGAAAACTCATATTTAGGCTCAAACAAATAACAAAAATAAAAACCCAAACCCCTCAGGCTTTATTTCTGCATTTGCTTCTTTTAGCCAAAGAAGAAAAAGTGACAACTCAGGAAGAAAAGCTCATGTCAGGGTATGTGCATCCAACATTGTTGTCGTCCTAACTAATGTTTAAAATCTCATGAGAAATCTTGGTTTCCATAGTGAGTGCAATATCATGTCTGACAGGCTGCACTTATACAAGATAGTATGAATGTTGACAGACTATAAAGAAAGTAAAATAGCACTGAAGTCAACATAAGAGGATCTGCTAAATCATGATCTGGAATTTCCTTTGTTATAGTCTGACAAGTGTCCCATTATCAAATAGTGTAAATATAGTAGTACTACTGGAGATTATCCAGTATTAACTTGTCCAAATCTTTTCCTTGCCCCTTAAATTTCCAATATCCATCTCCTCTTTTTTAGATATGATTGCATCTACATTGATGAAGTAATCAAAGGTATTCAAGATTAAGTCACTTAATTTTTAGTCTCTACACTAAAAATGTCTGTTCCTTTGCCTATTTTGTATAAAATATGTTACATATCTATCATAATTTACCTCTTATGAAATATAATTTCATAAGTAAACTTCACAATAGCCCTAGAAGTTAGATGAGAAAGAAAACTTTGTGACTATTTGATGAATAAGGAACAGAGGTGCAGTCTGGTAAATGATCAGAAAGGCCTCCAGTCACAGGATTCTTTCTGCCTGTAGCATACACAATCCGGAGTCAGAATTTTGAGTTAAAATCCTGTCTCCATCGCAGGCTCCTGGGCAAGAAATCTTTCAGTTTTTTTACTTATTGAATAAGAATTTAAAAATCCTGTATTTTAGACTTTTCTGAGAATTAAAAGATACATTAAAGGCGAAGCATTTAAAATAACACCTGTATTATTCTTAATAAATGTTAGGTATTGTTATTATTTCCTGAGAAATTGTTTTCTTTCATTCTTTTTAGCGCTAACACCCCTACTTGTATGCTCTTTCCCTTTCTATTCTATAACTATCTTCCCCCATTTAGTCACTCTACCCTTTCTCTACCTTGGATCTCTTTCTTTCTGTCTGCCAACACAGTCAATATATTTTTCTTATACTCAAGAAGGCAATCCTTGTTACTTTCTTAAGTATCATCTTTTTCTCTCTCCATTCCCCTATTTTTTTTTTAAAGAACCAAAAATCTTTTAGTTTGTAAACTGGAAATGATCTTCTAGTTTCTCACTCTTGTTTAACACATTAGGCACATAGAGCTCAGAGAAGGCAGCGTCTGAGCAAGGAAACAAGGCACCTACCTGAAGGAGACCAAAGCCCTGAAACCTGTCAGAACCCCAAAGGAAAAGGTGCTCCTTCTCACTGCCCCACTCTTCCTGCCCCCATTTCTACACTTCAACTAACTCATCGATGTCCTGCCTTTCGGATTTTTTGCTCCAACAACTCTTCTAAAAATGAAGACTTTGGCTCACTTTCTTTAGCATGTAAAACTCAGGATTTCCTTTTATTTCTCTACCTTCCAGTACAATACTCAATATTGAGTTTTATATTTTAATTTTTTTAAAAATGCATTCCTTTTTTAAAAAATCTTTCTTATTATTTAAGAGAGATGCTCTACCCAATTCATTTCCAGCCTTATTTTCTCACTGAACTTCTACCTTTGGTGACTGAATTCTCTCAATGGGCTTCAATCATAACATCACTGCAAATCATTTTCAAAATGACTTCCTCAATTTAACCTACATTTTCTGAACCCAAACAATGAGACAGGTCCTGTGCCACACACTTGGTATGGAATGAAAAGAAAGAAGATCTGGTCATTCCTAAGCCTCAGAGAACCAACAGACTGGCGAGCTGCTATTTAACAGCTGAACTCTACACTCCTGCCCAAACGGGTGGGGGGAGAGAAAAATACTAACAACACAAAACAACCCCCTCCAAAAAAACCCCTCTGATTTATAGAGATTGACAGTTGCATGGTGTAAATATTTTGCAAATACTCTGGACATAGCTGACTTCAAACTCCTGAGAAGATGGTTATTCAATGGACAGTTGGGGAGAGACACTAACAAATGAGCTGTTGCAATGTAGAGCTGTCTCCAGCATAGCCCTAAAGCTATGGACATCAAACGTAAAAACACAAATAGTAAGTACTTACAAACTACATAAGAGCTGTATCCAAATGTGACTTCTTTCACAGTATTTACAAAGAGCTAGGGTTAACTTTCCCATGATAGTTCATAAATCCTCACAACACTTACGCTATATTTGTATTTTTCTCATTCTTTTAGGAAAAAACAATGAACAGCTAAGTTTTAAAAAATACAATTGTTACTACAACTATTATTTGGAAGTAAGTCACCCCTTGATCTGTGAGGAACTTTTAGAAATAACTAATAAGCCATGTGTTTTAGAGATGTTTAGGTTTATAACAAAATTGAATACAAAGTACAGAGTTCCCTTATAATTCCTGCATCAGCACACACAAAACCCCCCCTCACTATCAACATCATGTGGTATGTTGTAACCACTGATGCATCTACACTGATACATCAATATTACCCTAAGTCCATAGTTTACATTACAGTTCATTCTTGGTGTTGCATATTCTGTGGGTTGGACAAAGGTGTGATTATAAGCTCCTACCATAGTAGTATCATACAGAATACTTTTCCAACCCTACAAATCCTCTGTACTCTGCCTATTCATTCCTCCCTTCTCCATAATCTTGGAAAACCACTGATAATTTTCCTGCACCTATAATGGGAATAATAGTTTATAGTAGTTCCCAAATTCCATTTCCAGAATGTCATACAGTTGGAATTACATAGCATGTAGCCTTTTCAGGGTTGCTTCTATCACTTAGTAATAGGCATTCAAGGTTCCTCCATGTCTTTTCATGGCTCCATAGCTCACTTGTTTTTAGCATTTTACATTTAGATCTGTGATCTATTTTGAGTTCATTTTTATCTATTTTGAGTAATGTCTCTGTCTAGATTCACTTCTTTGCATGTATATGTCCAGTTATTGCAGCACCATTTGTTGAAAGGAGTATCTTTGCTCCATTGTCAAAGATTAATTCACATATTTATGTAGATCTATTCCTGAGATCGCTATTCTGTTACACTGATCAATATAGCTCTTATTTCACCAATGCCATGCTCTCTTATTTACTGTGGCTTTATAATAAATCTTCATGCCAGGTACTGTCAGTCCTTGAAAGTGCTTAGCATGGAAGATTATTGTGCTGGCTAATCTAAGTCTTTTAACCCTCGATATAAACTTTAAAATCACTTTATTGATAACCATAAAATAACTTTCTGGGATTTTGATTGGGATTATACTGAATCTATAAATCAAGTAGAACTAACTCTTAACAATATTGAGTCTTCTCACCAAAGCATTTTTATTTATAAGTTTTAGTTCAAATAATTCCAAGAACAAAATCCCTAAAATTAATCTCCAGGATACTATAATAGATATATTTTAAAAATGTATTAGTAGTAAAAGTATATGTCAAAGATATTAGGTTGTTCACTAGTATTTGTATAATTTAAGCCACACTATTATACTTAAATTTCTTATTTTAACCTCAGTTATATATTACTTGTTCATTATTTATCAATGCACGATCTAAGGAACATAACTTTTCACAATATGCCATAGGGACTGATTTTTGGAACTACTATAAACCATTATTTCCATTGCCCTCAGAGATTCATGTGCATGTTAGCCTAGTAAATACCCTGAGAATCTGAGTAGAGGATATAAAAATTTGAATCTATTATTGATTCTTTATTCTCCTGTCTATCTACTTACCTATCATCTGTTTATTTACATTTTGGTTTAGTTCTAAATTAATTATGTTACTGAATTCTGGTCAAATTTTAAAAGTAACTTTTACCAAGTATGTTTATTATAATATCATATGGATTTACTATCACTAGGTAAATCCATATGATATTATATGTTAGAGAGAATTTCAGTCCTTGTGAATGGAACCATTCAATGAAAGTTAGTTGGAACTCAGAAGTCTTAGTAGCAACAAAAACAATGAGAAACACTAAAATGTACTTTATATTTATATCCCTGGTACTTGGAGTTTGAATCATCTCCCAAACTTCTGAAGTGACTACGATCATTAGCATGTGTTACTTGTGAGGAGACTGAGGCCCCCAGAATTAAGTACTTCTCATAAGGTGTATAGTCAGTGCAGGCAAAATGGTGATTTCTAATAGGTTAATCTACTGCTAGAATCCATGTTTATAACTACTATTTTAAACTTTCTTTCAAAAATAGAAATTGAATTGACTAAGATGGCATGTGTAATTATTATGGATTGAATTGTTCACCCCTCAAAAGATATGTAAAGCCACGCCAGTGTGGCTCAGTGGTTGAGCGTCGACCTATGAATCAGGAGGTCATGGTTTGATTCCTGGACAGGGCACATGCCTGGGTTGTGGGCTCGATGCCAGTGTGGGGCATACAAGAGGTAGCTGATCAATGATTCTTTCTCATCATTGATGTTTCTATCTCTCTGAAATAAATAAAAATATATTTTAAAAAGACATGTTCAAGTTCTATCCCTTGATATCTGTAAATATATATTTTTTTGAAATAGAGTCTTTCAGATGGAGTTAAGACCAAGTCTTATTGGAGTAAAGTGAGCCCTTAATCCAATATGATATCCTATCTAATAAAAGAGTAATATGCAAATTGACCATCACTCCAACACACAAGATGAATGCTCCCATATCGTCAAAGATGGCTGCTCCCATGTAGACACAAGATGGCCACCACAAGATGGCCTGCAAGGGAGGGCAGTTGGGAGGGACCAGGTCTGCAAGGGAGGGCAATTGTGGGTGATCAGACCAGCAGGGGAGGGCAGCTGGGAGGGACCAGGCCTGCAAGGGAGGGCAGTTGGGAGTGATCAAGCCTGCAGGAGAGGACACTTGGGAGGGACCAGGCCTGCAAGGGAGTGCAGTTAGGGGCAATCAAGCCTGCAGAGGAGGGCAGTTAGGGGTGATCAGGCCGGCAGAGGAGGGAAGTTGGGGGCGACCAGGCCTGCAGGGAAGGGTAGTTGGGGGGGACCCAGGCCTGCAGGGGAGGGCAGTTAGGGGCAAACAGGCTGGCAGGGGAGCAGTTAGGCATCAGTCAGGCTGGCAGGGGAGTGGTTAGGGGGTGATCAGGCTGGCAGGCAGAAGTGGTTAGGGGCAATCAGGAAGGCAGGCAGGCGAGCAGTTGGGAGCCAGCAGTCCTGGATTGTGAGAGGGGGATGTCCAACTGCCCATTTAGGCCCGATCCAGGTAGGATCGGGCCTAAATGGGCAGTCGGACATCCCTTGAGGGGTCCCAGATTGGAGAGGGTGCAGGCTGGGCTGAGGGGCACACACCCCTGTGCACGAATATCGTGCACCAGGCCTCTAATTTTATATATATATATATATATATATATATATATATATATATATATATATATGCCTAAGTGACTGTTCGACGTCTGACCTGTAGCTATGATGCGCACTGACCACCAAGGGGCAGATGCTTAACACAGGAGGGGAAACTACAGGCATGGAAACATTGGACAGACTGATGAATATCAGAGGGAAGGGGAGAGGGGAGAGGGGGGAGGGCAGGAAGAGATTAACCAGAGATCTTATATGCATATTAGAGGCCCAGTGCTCGGCCTGCATCCTCTCACAATCCAGGACCCCTTGGGGGATGTTGGAGAGCTGGTTTCAGCCCTATCCCCGCAGCCAGGCAAAGGGACCCCACTGGTGCATGAATCCATGCACCGGACTTCCAGTATTATAAGAAGAGGAGAATAGATACAGAGAAGAGATAAGTAGAAATAATACCATATGATGACAAAAGCAGGGATTATAATAATGCATCTGCAAGCTAAGGAATGCCAAGATTTGCTGGAGCCAGCAGAAGCTAAGAGAAAGGTATATAACAGATTATACCCCAGACATTCAGAGAGAATCTTGAGTTTCTAGCTTCTTGACTGAGAAAATAAATTTTTGTTGCTTTAAGCCACCCAGTCTATGGTACTTTGTTATGACAGTCTTTGAAAGCTAACAGAGAATATATATATGTATATGTGCTGCCGAAGCAAGCACTAACAGAGAATATTAAATTCAGTACTTAAAGCTGACAGGACATACAAAATTTTCATAGTTGAAGACAAGCTTACATTGATACAGAACATGTCACATCCCTGAGACTGCAATATAATTTAACATAATTATAACTATTTTCAAGTTTTAATTGAAATATTATAACATATTAATTCTTATTCAGAAAATATATGTATATTTTTCATGTTTTTATTTTAAAATATATATGCTTGTTAGGAATTTTGCTCAAATTCAAACTAAATAAAATATTTTGCATTTCTGGTTCACAATATATTGAAGGGAATAATTCCTGAGATTTACTTCTTTTTTACTTGCCAATGTAATTACTCAGAGATCTTTAATTGTTAAGACAAAAAACGTCCTTTTATATAGTTCATTTTTATGTCTTTTATGGTTTTTGCTTAAAATGATCATCAAATTCATTCTCTCTCTCTAGCTCTCACACTTCTGTTTTCCCAGAAATACAATGGTTTCTTGTAATCATATATAATAATCTTGTATAACATTGAGTCATTACCCTCAGGACTATTGTAGTCCAGTACAAATGAAAGATGAGACCAGATTAGAGAAATGTTAATCTTAAGAAGTGGATCACACAAATCACTTAATATTGGAATGAAAATGTCAATGTAGATAATAATTTATATAATTAAACATATTTAATCTCAATTTTTGTGATTTTCAAAACACATTATCATGTTTTATTCTTGTTAAAAATGGAAATATTGTTTGCTAAAATAAGTAATTATGAAATTTTATCAAATAATCTCTAAGCTTTTAAAAAATTGTATCATTTGTACTGGGATAATTATCAAGCAGTTAGAAATGCATATAATTTTAAAGAAAACTAGCTGGGAAAATTTATATTGATGATTTTTCCAATAAAAAGTTTTTCATATAAATGTTTACATATTCATAACTTAAATAAAACCATGAGAGCATGCAAGTAGTACATCTTGATGTTATAAAAAGATTGTTGCTTATTCTCAAAGCCATAGGGATATAAAGATGGAAAGAAATTTGAGAGAATTCCAACTATTTGGGAGAGTCCAACTGTTATCCAGAAAAAAATTCTGCATCAGGCACAATTGGCTAGACGGTTTGCAGTAACAATTAAAATGTAAAATGTGATTGATTTAACATGGAACAAGGTTAATTTTTGCCTATATCATAATCAGACATGTTCGGTGGGTCTTCTTGAGAGCTCTTTTTCAAGAAGTGACTTTCATCTTATAGTGTCTTCACCTTTGAAAAATGGGCTTTGAAAATCACATTGCAAAGGGAAAGAGGACAGTTGTTGCGGGGATTTTATGGTCAGACTTAGAAAAGCCCTTCAGCCCACTTCCCAGTACATGGGCCCAGTCTCACTGAAAAGTAGGCAGATAATATAGTCTCCCTGGGTACCCAGAAAATAAATCAGGATCTGGTCAGCACGAAGCAATGTATCTGCCCTTACCTCAACTTCAAAGCTACACATTTGGGGAACCATTTGTAATCACAATGCTTTTCAACTTTAATAAGGCCAAGTCTCTGGTATAAAAGGAGAGGAGAGAAACAGGTTTTTCTTAAGTTTTTCCAACTCCAAAATGCTCATATTCAATTTCAATTAGTACTTAGGCCCTAATGTATTTTTTCCTACTCAGAGTTGTTATTGAATTTATAGTCACATATATATTCAGTAAAATAATTAAGGAAGTCCTATGTGTAATAAATTTAAAAGGATAGATGATAAAGAATCCTGATAAAGAATTTAATGACTTGATTAGATTTAAAAAAAATGTTTTTTATAATGGAAGCCAGAAAAATGTAAGTGACAAAACAAAGGTATAAAAAACATTGGAACACTACAAAAAGAAAAATTAATTTTCAATTCAGTGTTCACTAAAACTGTGCTGGATGAGATATTAAATTTTAAGTATCAACTTGACTAGATCATGGGATGCCCAGATATCTCCTTAGACATTATTTCTGAGTGTATCTGAGAGGGCATTTTCTGGGTGAGATTAGTATTTGATTATGTAAACTGAATTAAGCATATTTTCCTCTCTGAAATGGGTGAACATCATCTAATGTGCTTAATGTGACTTTCATTTTATAGTGTCTTCACCTTTGAAAACTGGCCTAAGTCCTGAGTAGAACAAAAAAGTGGAAGAAGGAAAATTTTGATCTTTTGCCTGACTCATGAGCTAGAACATTGGTCTCTTGCCCTCAGACTGGGATTTACACCATTGGTGCTCATGGTTCTCAGGCCTTCAGAATCAGGCAGTAACTATATCTCCAGCTTACCAGTGACAGATCATGGGACTTTGCAGCCTCTATAACTTCATAAGCCAATCTACAATAATAAAAGTGTAATTTGCTAATTAGACCAGACGTCCTTCTGGACGTCCTTCCGTCCTTCCAGACATCCTTCCGACCTTCTGGACGAAGCTGGGGCTGTGAGGGAAGCCCAGGTCCAGGGTGCCTGAGGGAAGCCGGTGCCAGCAGCCAGGGGAAGGAAGTCCTACTCTTGCATGAATTTTACATTTACATGGGTGGGGTCCCTTGGAGTGGCCTGCAGGGATCAGGCTCCAGCTCGTGCCCCCAGGCTCACAGCCCCAGCTCATGCCCACAGCCTTGCAGTCCTGCTGCTCTGCCTGGCACTCCACTGTGGCCTGGCGCTGCCCCCTCACCTGCTCCACCATCCTGCATGTGGGTGATCGATTGGGGTCGGGCCCCCTGCCTGGCTCCCTCAGTGCCTGGGAGCTGGGTGGCAGCCTCCCCCTCCCCCACCACTGCTGGGTCTGCAGGGCGATCACAGAGCAAACAGGCCCCTGCACACACCGCCTTGGCCTGGCACCGCCCTCTCACCTGCTCCACCATCCCACCATGGTGTCAGGGCCCAGCAGAGCAAGCAGTGCCTCCACTGCTGCCCACTGCCAGCACCGTGTCACCAACGCCCACCATGTTCCACGCTACCCCCTGGTGGTCAGTGCACATCATAGTGAGCGGTCAAACTCCAGATCAAACAATTTGTATATTAGGCTTTTATATATATAGATATCTTTATATAGAAACATAGAAAGATAAGTAGATAAAGAGATATATAGATAAATATTTCTCTGGAGACCTGTAACTAATACAGATTTTTTTCTTTTGCTTCCTTCAGCTTACATTATTTAAATTTTTTTTTCCTCAAAGTGTGATCTCACACATTTTATAAATAAAAATCTGGTGTAGGTTAGTTCTTTATGCTATATTTTAAAATTCTTTATGCCATATTTAGTACATTAAAATTGATTTACAGTTTCAAATTTATAATAATATAAATAATTCAAGAAGCATTGTTTTTTAAAAATATAAAAGTTTAGTGACTTGTACTTTATTCCATAATCTGCTAAAAATAACATTTGAAGTTCTTATCAGTCATATTTAAATGGTTTCTGGCCTTTGCTTTGATGATTAAATGTTAAAAATCTAATTTTAGTCAAGTACTTGTATGTACTGGTAAACTCAGTAGAACAAATTTCCATCATTTTTTTCCAGTTGTGGAAATAGTTGTAGTTTATTTATTTACCAAATAAATGGTGCTTACTATGAGTCAATCAGTGCATTAGAAATACTTTCAAAAATCTCATCTCTACCTTCTAGGGTAGGCACTGTTATTATTATCTATATATATAAAAGCCTAAGTTACTGGCCAGCCAGCAGACTGTCTGGTAGCTATGACACTCACTGTCCACCAGGGGACAGATGCTCCTGTCAACACAGGAGTGGAAACCACAGACATGGAAACATGGAACAGACTTATGAATGTCAGAGGTAAGGGGAGAGGGGGGAGGGTGGGAAGAGATTAACCAAAGATCTTATATTCGTACTAGAGGCCCAGTGCATGGATTCGTGCACCAGGGTGTCCCTTGGCCTGGCCTGTGGGGATTGGGCCGAAACCGACTCTCTGACATCCCATGAGGGGTCCCGGATTGCGAGAGGGCGCAGGCCAGGCCAAGGGCCTCTAGTCATTTTATAATGAAGAAACAATAAAAGAGAGGTTCAATAACTTGATCCAGGTCATAAACATGGTAAGCAGTGAAGCGGAGATTCAAGTCCAGGCCATCTGGCTAAAGAAGCTGTGCTCTTAAACACCATACAGTGTTTTAAAAGATATCTGGCAATGCCATTATCTCTAAATACATGTGGATATAGTTACCAGCTCTTATGGTTAATAGGCATCCAGGTTAAATACATGTATAGATCCAATATCTATTTCGTTGTCACAGAAATCTCTCCAACTCTTGGCATTTCAGATGTTTTTTTCTGTACTTTTTAATACCTCCCCACTAGAAAGCCAATTTAGTAAAATTTGCCCACCATGTTCTTTATTTATAAAATCAGATACACTTACGGTGGCCATTCCTATGTTCTTACACGTTCCTTTTTATTTCTTAAGTGTGGTAGACATTTTTTCCCTTTTAAAAAAGTCATTATTGTTGAAAGTATTGCATATGTCCCCTTGTTTCTCCCATTGACCCATTCTAGCCCTACCCCAACCCCTACACCAGACCTTCACCCTATTGTCTGTGTCCATGGATTATGCATATATAGAACAGGAATGAGTTCTAAGAGTTTGAGTACTCTTATAATCACATTCAAGGAAAGGAAAACATTGCTTTATAAGCAATTGGCTCTATTAATATTTTAATGCTAAAAAATGGCTAGTATATTTCATGTTATAGAAATAAAGTAAGCATCTGGCTGTGGGAGAGCCCCTGTCCTCTAGTTTGAAAATAAAGGGACTGTGTTTGCTAATAATTTCTTCAAAAGAATCACTGAAAAGACAGTGATGATTTAGGAACTATCCTCTGAGGAAATGTATCATGTTCTTTGCAGGAGACAAAACAGCTTTCAATTTTGTATGCAAATTCTTGTCAGCAAGTACAGGATGGTGTAATAGATGATGTATGATCAAACTCAGAAATTTGTTTTATTATATTTTTTACATTAGTAAAGAAATTCCTGTGTTTTTGTTTTGTTTTGTTTTGTTTTGTTTTGTTTTTTGGGGGTAGTGACATTATTGGTGAATATTGACTTACTTTCCTTGAGTATTAGAGCTGCAAAAAGTTTTGTCTCTGATAAAAACATTTATTTTATTTATTTGCCTTGTTACAGGACAGGCCTCTTTCTAAGCTCACACAAGGCACATTACTAACAGTTAACTGAAACCACTCAGGTCATATCCAGTTAAAAGGGCAAGTTTTTCTATCCTTTTAAAAACTCATTTCAGATATGATCCAAATCATAAATTACCATTTGATAAGAAAATCTGTTGAAACTTCTTTGATGCAGCTAGTCTCAACACCGTTTGTCAATTTTTAATGAATATGTTTCTCTAGCTACTTAAGCACCACATGAGGCTCCTTGTCACATAACAATGCAGCTTGATTGGATTCTTGTAATAAAAACTTCTCAGCCAACACATTACTAAATGAATTCCAGCTTCTTTCACTACAGTAAAACAGCGCCTTTCTAAACATCAGGACCACATCTAATGTTGACTACTGTGCACTTCGTTAAAATGTTCAGAATGCCTAGATGATTTGAGACCAAATGCCATGCAGGCATTGTAGTCACTAAATCACAACCATTTCCATTAGACAAATGATCTATTAACAATGTAGTTTTTTTTCCACATATATTCCTTCTACAAAATGCCAATACTAGAGTTATTATGCAGATTTAGTAAACATTACACACTATGTTAATAATTAACACCTAAATGACAACAACCAGCAGCTTACTGATAGAAAACAAAACCATAGCATTATCACATCATCCTTTGTACATGAGTCAGAAACAGACTCCACAACACAGGTAAGTAAACTATTCCTGGCTGTGGAATCACTTCACAAAGCTATGCGAGGCTGTGCATCACACGCAGGGCCCAAACCACCTCACTCCAGTCCTTTCAGCTTACAGCCAGTGAACTGGACATGAAATAACTGTGCGTTGGTGAATTTTGTACTCTGCATGTTGTGGCCTTCTTCAAAGTGAAAGCATATCCCCCCAGCTCTTGCTTGAAATACTCATTATCCAACAAACAAGTTTGTTTTCATGATGCAATTTATTATCATAACCTGAGTTATCTTAGAAACCCAAGAAGAAAATTATTCCGGAAAGAAGAACTATAGATCAACTCGTCAATGGACAATGACAAATTTGAATTTAGCAATAGCTAATGATGCCTATAAATTTATCTCCCTATAATATTTTGAAAAACATTTTGAAATTAGTTTATCTTAAAGGATATAGCAGATCGGTATATGTGCTTTTGAGTTCATTAGTTATTATAGGTTTATTAGTTATTCTGACTTCATTTATGTGAGAATTTATCATAAACCTTCAATTTTATATCTTAGATCCTAGACTTCCTAGTATGTTTCACTGATCTAGCTGCACATCTATTATATACTGGGAATATGTATTTTAATATTACAGTTTATAACATTTTGTTTGTTCGTTAGAACAAAGTGGTTTTTGTCTTAGCTTGGACTTCCACAACAAAATACTATAGGCTCGGTTGCTTAAACAATATAAATTATTTTTTCAAAGTTCTAGAGGCTAGAAAGTCTAAGATCAGAAAGTTCAGAATGTTTTTATTTCTGGTGACAGCTCTAATCCTGGTTTGCAGATCTCTGCCTTCTTGCTGAATTCCCTTTAAAAGGGTCTATCTTCAAATACCACCACACTGGGAATCAGGTCTTTAGCATAGGGATCTTTGTAGGACACAAACATTCAATCCATAACAGTATTCATCCTTTATTTTGTAAAATATATCAACTTTTATTGTTTGTTCATCCTTCCAGATAAAATTTAGATTCATTCATCTACTTCCAACTTAAGTAGTATTGTTCTATTGTGTTTATTTTTTATATGAGCTTCAATCTTTATTGGAACAAAGTGTAGTATAAAAATAGTTTTATCATACTTTGAAATTTAGGTCTTATTTTATTTTTCTGAATAAAATATTTTTCATGCCTTTCACCTAAATTTTGGTTGGAAGTATCTATAGGGGAAAGGTATTTGAATTCAGCAATAATATTTTAGTCAACAGGTAAGCCACCTGTTTTATGGTGGGAAATGTATAGTCTTTTACCTAGTCCCAAGAAATCAAATATTCATTCCTGAATAAATCCTCCTAGCCCCAAAGGATATAGAAATGTGATTGCTTTTAAGACTGAAGAACAAATATATTTTATTTTATATCTATCTGAATGTAGGGTGGAAGTGGAAACGATCAGTTATAGAAATTCAAACACAAAAGATATCTACTAAAACTTATAACTTAGGGTGCACTTGGGGTGTATTATTGAAAGCTTGCTTAAAGACAGCAGGTTCATTAGCTTATGACATCCTCTGAGTCATTATTGAAACCACTCAAGTCACTTCATTAAATTTCTCTCCACAAAGATTTTTGGCCTGGTTCATTGTGTTTTCCAGACATAATGAGTCTATATTGGGGATTGTAACACTGAGTCATGGGCCCTGTTAAGTATTTTAGTTCACCAAAAACACATATGAAAGTGTTCATCATGTAGGAGTATGTGCAGACTCTAAACACTGCTTTCGGTTTTACATTGTTTTTATTAGAAGTCATTGCCTGCTTCATTAGATCCACTGTTGAAATTCTTACTGCTCTCAAGTAGCAAGAAGGAGCACAGAGTTATAAGATAAAGAAAAGTTAACACTATACTTATAAAGGGGAATATTTTTATATCTCTTTCAATAAAAGTAATGTACAGAATTATATTGATGTAAGTCTTAAGCACACCAAGTCAAATATATTTTTACTTTGAATATTTAAAAAAGTATTTATGTTGCCCAGCTGGTGTGATTCAGTGGTTGAGCATTGACCTATGAACCAGGAGGTCACGGTTCGATCCTGGTCAGGGCATAGCCCTGGGTTGTGGGCTCTATCTATAAATAAAAATATGTGTATATTTTAAAAAAATATTTATGTTACCAGTTCTTGCCTCTGTACTTCATGTTTGTGAATGTCTGTGGCTGATCTCTCAGAGTCTTGATTAATTAAAATATTAAAATATTTCTTAAGTGAAAACCAGAAAGGCAGAGAATAACCAACGAGCAGAGAAACAGCTTTGGTTTCAGTGTAATTTCCTAAACTCTGGAATATATGGTTGTTTGGTTGTGGAAGTACATGTAACAACAAAGTGAGCCTTACAGCAACCTCTTAAATACAGCTTCAGTTTTCAGGCACTCTTGACCTAAGTTCAGATTTGGGAGACGATCAAAATCAGAACTCACCCGGATATGTTACAGTTACAATCTTTTTGAATCCAATATGTTACTCTCTGAATTAGGTCCATGCTGAGGGCACTTAACTTTAATCATTCACAATTATGCCTGTGTTTATTTCCCAAGAATATGCCTCTTAAGGGACGAGAGCATTATAGGCAGTGACTCCTTCTTACCAGAACATTGACGGTCACCTGAGCAGTTCCACTTCTCTGTCTGAGGGGGTCAGGAACAGCGTCGTTGTCCAAATCTGTAATTCTCACAACTATCTTGTACTGTGATTCACTTTCCCTGTCTAGTGAACCCAATAGCTTTATCATTCCTGAAACAAAAAGGAAAAGAAAACTGTTATCCCAGGATTGCGAAATATCTCCAATTTTGCTAAATTATAAACTATGTAAATGAAATAATCACTAAAATAACAAATGGAAATGAACTAATGAAAATCAACTTTGGTTATATATTTATACTCCCAGCATGTCATTCATCAGCAAACGATGGCAGATCTTAATTTGTGCACCACCCTAGTCACCTGTTATACAGTCTTACGTATATGGCAGAAATACGTGTACATGGGCTTTCTGAAGCTCCATTTGGCAAAGCACAAAGCTGCAGTGCTTTTTCTGCAGAAACTAAGAAGTGATGGATACAGCTGACAAACCAATATGAGCATTACAGTTTAAGAGAAAGTTGTTTTCGAAGCGGTTCCAGTAATCATAGTTTCTCAATAAAATAAATTCCAAATAAGTATGCAAGCTCATTATTTTATTATCAATTGATATCATCAATTTTACAGTACCTGTGTCTGGTTCAATGTAAAATTTGGGAGGTGATCCCAGATTGCCTCCAACAATGGTATATTTTACATTATTAAATGGCCAGTCTGCATCTGTAAATGTAATTTTTCCAACTAGGGTATCAACTGGACTATTTTCAAATATATTGAAGGTAAATGTTGATATAGTTCCAACTGGATTCAATTCATTTATGCGAATCACCCTTATGATGATTGTAATAATTGCTAGGGAGGAAAAAGTACATAAAATTTAGCTGAGGTAATTATGTATCTTCTATAATTCTTCCTTTTTCTTTTCCTTTTCAATTAACATCAACATTATACATTAAATTCTAAGTGTATAAATTATACACATATACCAATATGTTAAGTTCTGTTATTAAATGATTACCTTTTCAATTATTGAGCATTTGAAAACAAGTTTTGGATTAAAACACTCTATTAACTGAGTTTGAATACCCATCAAATCAACTGCCTTTTATAATGTGTTTATATGTAAATACTATTGTTCTTAATTACAAGTCATAGTTTCCAACAGCATACATTGTTTGCTAATTGAAATATGATTAAAATACCTCCACATGACAATATAATAAATAAATATAAAGGAACTGCAATTTATTATGATAATAGGAATATTTATATTTTTTCTAATGTAAAACAAATTCAATCCTCAGAATTTTTTTAAACAATAAATATTTCAGAAAAGTTAAACTTTGACATTGCCTTAAAAGAGCTGCAATGTGCTGTAATAAGATTTGGACATCATTCTCTCACTCATGTCTTAGTTTTTATTTGGGCTTTCTTTTTTAAAATAGTAGTATATATGCACTAAATAAGTCAATATCAGAGAAATAATTTAAAACTTTGTTATAACATCATCAGAATATTTACAAGTATAATAAACTTTCCAATAACTAATTTTTAAAAGTACTTGTTATATATAACTTAAAATATCTTGATATTGTAAATTAATAACTTCTTACTTGATAATACAGGACTTCCTTTATCAGACACTCTCACAAACAATGTATATTTGAAGTGCATTCCTGCAAAAATAGCATTATCATAATCTAGATGTGTAGGCCCAATCTGCAAATAAAATATTACATTGATGATTATTGTTTTTAATTAAACATGTATGTGAATTTAAAACTGAGATATTTAAGCTGTGGTAAAAAAAAATATAGTGAAAGTGATATTCCATCTAACAGTGCTCTTCAATAGGGTTATATTCAATAGTAATGTGAGCCCCAAATGTAAGCCTCATATGTAATTTTAACTTCTCTAGCAGTGACATTGCACATCAACATCCTAAAAGAAAAAAAAAATCACAAAATAATACATTATATCAATAATGCCAAAAAGCATTTGACAAAATCCAACATTCATTTATGATAAAAATTCTCAGTGAACTTCCTCAACTTCATAAAGAACATTTAGAAAAATATATATTTATCCAAAACTATGATAATATTTCTATATATCCTGTGACTTCGTAATTATCACCTCATATTGTAGAAGTATACTGCTGGCAAAAGTAGGATTACATAGTTGATCTGCATTTGTCCACACTGATTCATTTGCCATAGATTGCCTTTTCCTACTCCATACATTTTCTTTATAAATACATGCTCTGCTGTGTATTTAAGATTTTAAAAACTAGTTGTCACGAATTTATTTGCATTTTTAAAAAACGAGTTAGTATTAGCAGGAACAGTCTCTCAGAAGCAAGCTTTAACTTGCAGGCTTAGAAACCATTCAAATACAGAATTTGAGATCCACTCTGTGAGAGAGGTCAAAGTATCCCATATTTTTGCTCTTTCACTTTCCTCTCCTGGGAGGGATTGCTGGGCAGGCATGATGCATTCAGGATCTTTCATAATGTTAAAGAAAAAGGGCCATGTTAAGAATCTCCCCCTTCACAGCTCATGCATAATCACACAGTCCTCGGGGTGGCCATAGCTGAAGTAGGTCTGAGGCCATCCAAGAGGGGTGGAAGGAATGCAATTGCGTGCTGTGTCTCCAGTTCCTCTGAGGTCCTTTGTGTGCTTTATCCACACTCACATTAATTATTTTCCTTAACAAACAGCCAACACCTATTAGGGAGGGAAGTTATGTGTAGCAACTAAGCCATGAGTTGGTTCAGAAAAGCATAGGTGAATAGCATTGTTTTCTTAAGATTCTACAATGTTTCAAGAATTATAAAAATTGGGGTCTGCAAATGAGTTGTCAAATGGGAATAAATAGTTTCTGCATGAATGAAGTAGAATATTAGTAGAGTATTAGAAAGTACTTTTCAGCTCTATAATTCTGTAATCTATATTCTAAGTATATATAAATAGAGGTGGCATGAAGAACACAGATGGCACTGAATTAGGTATCAGAGGAGAAGCTAATAGGCAGTGTTACTCTTAATTTACTATATGCCTCCTCTCAACCTATTTACATTAAAATAATATGAAAAAAATAGAAATGAACATTGAAAAGAATACAAGAAAATACCCAGAGGCATACACAAACATACACAAAAATTCTATATATGTCAGAGAAGGTAGTGTAGGCCACTGTAGAAATAAAACTGTAAGAGTTGGTATTACAAATGATGAAAAAAATTAATTGAATTTCTACTTCACTCCAAATTACAAAACTAGTTCCCTGGTGTTTAGAAACCTTAAATATGAAAGAAAGGTCACTTGCTAAAATATTTTCAAAAATACTAATATCTATACCAGTGGTCAGCAAACTCATTAGTCAACAGAGCCAAATATCAATGGTATAATGATTCAAATTTTTTTTGAGAGCCAAATTTTTTAAACTTAAACTTCTTCTAATGCCACTTCTTCAAAATAGACTCGCCCAGGCTGTGGTATTTTGTGGAAGAGTCACACTCAAGGGGCCAAAGAGCCGCATGTGGCTCGTGAGCCGTGGTTTGCTGACCACTGATCTATACTAATAAAAGGATAATATGCTAATTAGACCGGGCATCTCCCAGATGACCTTCTGGACAAAGCCATGGTGGTGGGGCTGAGGCAGAGGTGGTTAGGGGTGATCAGGCTGGCAGGGGAGAGCACTTAGGGGGGGATCAGGCCGGCAGGGGAGAGCAGTTAAGGGGATCAGGCCAGCAGGCAGGTGAGCGGTTAGGAGCCAGCAGTCCTGGATTGCGAGAGGGATATCCCACTACCAGCAGTCGGACATCCACCGAGGGGTCCTGGATTGGAGAGGGTGCAGGCCAGGCTGAGGGATATCCCCTCCCCCATGCACGAAGTTTGTGCACCAGGCCTCTAGTATAAGATATTTTTCAGAATATTCTATATAATAAAAGGGTAATATGCAAATAGACCGAACAGCAGAACAACCGAACAATCAAAGTGTAATATGCTAATGATATGCTAAGGCTGCTCAACTGCTCGCTATGACATGCACTGACTACCAAGGGATAGACAGTCAACTGGTCGACCAGTTGCCATGACGTGCACTGACCATCAGGGAGCAGATTCTCTGACTGGGAGGTTAGCTTGCTGCGGGGATCCGGCTGATTGGGACTGAGCAAGATGGGCCGGACATGCCCTGGAGCCCTCCCACGATCCCTACCCAGCCCAATCGTGGACCAGTGGGGTTCCTCAGCCTTGCCTGCACCCTCATGCAATCTGGGACCACTCGAGGGATGTTGGAGAGCCGATTTCAGCCCGATCCCACAGGCCACTCCCCTTGGGAGGGCATGAGCCTTTCCTGATCGGGACTGATTGGGCACAAGCCTGCAGCAGGCACAGTGGGACTGGGATAAGCGGGAGTTTCAGGTAGGAGCTGCAGGCAGTGTTGGACTGAGGGTTTCAGCCCAATCCCTGCAGGCCACCCAGAGGGATCCCACCTGTGCATGAATTCATACACCAGGCCTCTAGTCCTATCTAATAAAAGAGTAATATGCAAATTAACCATCACTCCACTACATCCACAAGCCACGCCCACAAGCCATGCCCACAAGCCAATCAGGAGCGAATATGCAAATAAACCCAACCAAGATGGCTACGGCCACAGAGAGCAGGAGGGAGGCTTGGGTTTCCCCGGCAATGGAGGAAGCCCAGCTTTCCGCCTGCCCTTGCCGGCCTAGGCCTCCACTCAAGGCTACAAAGTTTTAATGATAGAAGATACATAAATCCAAACAGAAATGGTGGCAGCCACGGAGCTGGAAAGAGCAGGAGGCTAGGGTTGCCCGTGGCAATGGAGGAAGCCAAGCTTTCTGCACACCCTAGCCGGCCCAGGCCTTGCTTAAGGCTACAAAGTTTCAATTATAGAAGATACATAAATCCCAATAGAAATGGCTGCCACCACTGAACAAGCAGAAGTCTTGGCTCCGCTCCAGGCTACAAAGTTTCAATTATAGAAGATAAATAAACCCCAGATACCAGGGCTTCTTCCACTTGGGTCGCCAGGGGGCGTGGCCGGCCTGCAAACCACCACAAACCCCTCGCCCAGGCTGCATCACACCCCAAGGGGACCCCCACCCTGATCCGGGACACCCTTCAGGCAAACCAGCTGGCCCCCACCAGTGCACCAGGCCTCTGTCCTATCTAATAAAAGAGTAATATGTAGATTGATCATCACTCCAACACACAAGATGGCTGCCCCCATGTGGTCAAAGATCCTACCCCCATGTGGACACAAGATGGCCACCACAAGATGGCCAGCAGGGGAGGGCAGTTGGGAGGGACAAAGCCTGCAAGGGAGGGCAGTTGTGAGCGATCAGGCCAGCAGGGGAGGGAAGTTGGGGGCGACCAGGCCTGCAGGGAAAGGCATTTGGGAGGGACGCAGGCCTGCAGGGGAGGGCAGTTAGGGGTGACCAGGCCTGCAGGGGAGGGCAGTTAGGGGTGACCAGGCCTGCAGGGGAGGGCAGTTTGGGGAAAATAGGCTGGCAGGGGAGCAGTTAGGCATCAATCAGGCTGGCAGGGGAGTGGTTAGGGGGTGATCAGGCTGGCAGGCAGAAGCAGTTAGGGGCAATCAGGAAGGCAGGCAGGCAAGCAGTTGGGAGCCAGCAGTCCTGGATTGTGAGAGGGATGTCCGACTGCCCGTTTAGGCCCGATCCTGATGGGATCCCAGATTGGAGAGGGTGCAGGCTGGGCTGAGGGACACACAACCCCGTGCACGAATTTCATGCACCGGGCCTCTAGTATAAATATATCATACAAATCAATAAGGAAAATATGTAAGGCAAGAATTTGTTAATATATGTCTATGCTTTTTACACAAAGGAAACACAATTATTTCATGGTGTGTGTGTTTTTTCACACAATTGATTAATGTATGAAAAGATGTGCAGCCTCATTACTAACCAGGCAAAATCATGTTAAATGTGTAAGAGCACCAGATATCATGATAATGATACTGATCAAGAGCAAAGCTTACACATTGTTGGTGAGAGTGGAAAGTGAGGCAACAATTTAGTACTACAGTCACTGCACCACAGGTAGGAGTCATGAAGAACAAAACAACACGAGATTAAATCAGACATAAGAGAAAATGAAGCACTCAAGAGATGCCCTAACCAGGAGAAGAATGAGGCCACTGTCAGAGCAACACAGCATACCGTTTTACTACAAATGTTTGTCTTCTAAGTAGAAAAATATACTCTGAAAAATAAAGTGTAGTATAGTAAATACATAAACTAGTATTATTTTCTTTTATTATCATCAAGTATTATGTACTGTAAGCTGTACTTTTATAGGACTGATACTGCAGTAGGTTGTTTACACTGCATTGTGTTATGATATTAAGATGTCTATGCTGTCACCAGGTGCTGGGGATTTTTCAGCTCTGTTAAAATACTATGGGTTCACTGTCATATGTGTGGTCTGTCATAAACTGAAATGCTGTTAGGAGGACATTATTGAATCCTATGTAGATGACCAGTTACCTACACCATGAAAGGCAGTTCGGTTCTTAAGTATAAACCCTAGAGAAGGTATTGCATGTAGGCAGCAAGAGAAATGCTGAAGAATGTTCATTGTATCCTAAAGCAAAATTCAGAAGGAAATTCAAATCTCTATCTATGTGAGTGAGAATGGTTATAGTCACACAAGGGAATTTTAAGACATATGATGAAACTGTATAGCTACTAGGTAGGTAGATAGATAGGTAGATAGATAGATAGATAGATAGATAGATAGATAGATAGATAGATAGATAGATAGATATACTCACCATACATAGATAACGCTTAGAGATATAACATAAATGAAAAAAATTAAGTCACAGGAGACTGAATAGGATATGATACCACTTTTTTAAAGCTTGGGTGCTAAGGAAACCAACAATGTTATTCAGAAATATATACATAGATGATAAACCTATAAAATTCCCCAAACAATGACAAATACAAATTCAGGATACTGGTTGTTTTTGAAAGACAAGCAGTAGGGATGAAAAAGTATAGTAACATAGCTGTTAGGAATGTTCTAGTTCTGAAGAGAGGTGATATGCTCAGGGGTTTATTTTATTGCTATGTGTCATAACTTGCAAATATATTATCTTGTAAATATCAAATATTACATCATAAAATAGTAATTAAAATTAATTGACTAGCCCTAGCTGGTTTGGCTCAGTCGATAGAGCATTTGCCTGCAAACCAAACTCAGACATTGTTGGAAAGCCATATAAATATATGTTTTATGTTCTTTTAATAAAGGCTTTATTCACTAAGCACTAAAATTGTGTCACTAGCTTCTCTTGCATGGCTGCTGTAGCAAAATAAGAATGTTGCCATTTTAATAACCCTTTCAGCATTTTTTGTTGTTGTTAATCCTCACTCAAGGACATCTTTTTCATCTATTATTTAGAGAGAAGGGAAGGGAGAGAGAGAGAAAAGAGAGAGAATGACATGAGAGAGACACACATCAATTGGTTGCCTCCCACGTGGACCCCAACAAGGACAATGGATTGAACCTGCAACCGAGGTACATGCCCTTGACCAGAATCAAACCCATGACTTTTCAGTCCATGGGCCAACTCTCTATCCCAGTGGTCGGCAAACTCATTAGCCAACAGAGCCAAATATCAACAGTACAACGATTGAAATTTATTTTGAGAGCCAAATTTTTTAAACTTAAACTTCTTCTAAAGCCACTTCAAAATAGACTCGCCCAGGCCATGATATTTTGTGGAAGAGCCAAAGAGCCGCATGTGGCTCGTGAGCCGCGGTTTGCCCACCACTGCTCTATCCCAAACTGGCTAGGGTATCCTACTGGCTAGGGTATCCTTTCAGCTTTTAAGAAAAATACAATTATTCTCATTCCTATATCTCTATCTCTATCTCTATCTCTATCTCTATCTCTATCTCTATCTCTATCTCTATCTCTATCTCTATCTCTATATCTATCTATCTATATATATGTGCCCAGCTGGCATTGCTTAGTGGTTGAGCATAGACCTATGAACCAGGAGGTCATGGTTCAGTTCCCGGACAGAGCACATGCCCAGTTCTGCAGGGGGGCTGTGCAGAAGGCAGTCAATCGATAATTCTCTCTCATCATTGATGTTTCTTTCTCTCCCTCTCCTTCCTTTCTGAAATCAATGAAAATGTATTAAAAAATAAAGAAAAGGTGGTTGTATCAAATACCAGTAATTTTGAAGGATGTCAGAATTCCATAATTTACAGAAATAGTTAGGAAAAGTCATCATGACCCAATTCAATTCTGCCCAATTGTGTGGCAGAATTAACAGTTTTTGTCAAAATTAGAACAAGTCCAACAATTTGTTCTTGTTGCTGTTTGTTCATATATTTTGTGTCCTTGTTTTATTTGTTTTATTCTTATTGAAAGTTGCTTGGATAAGGAGGAATCAAAGAAAAGTTATACAGTGTCACAATTCTTATTTTCTTCATTTAAAATATTTTTGATATTTTATTATTTCTATCAGGATATAAATTAATATACAGTTTATGAGGAAATGTGGCATTCTGGTCAGATTAATAATAAATTTCAGTGGCAAAGAATTGTGAAAATGTGGTATGCATTTGGGGGTAATTTGTTACTAAATCCTGTCAAGTCATAAAATTATTTCACAATCTAATTTTCTTGATTTATTACTCATTAATTTAGTCATTGATTAATATAATTCTAACAAGTACTGAATGGGTGTGAATCATGAGTTTAAGAACAGATTTTTTTTTATTTTCCTGTCTAATTGGGAAGACAGAGATGTTGTAAGTATTATGGGAAAGAGATACAAAACTCTGTGAGAACCCAAAGAGAAGCACCTGACCCAGATAAGAGGGGGAAGAAATATCAGGAATGACTTGGTATAAGAAGTGAAGTCTAAAATGAAGGCTGTGCAAAGTGTGGATAATGGGGGCAAAATGAGCTGGGGTGCATTTTCTATCAGCAAGTACAGTGTGAACAGTAGGGCTAAAAGCCAGACCTAAAAGACAGCACAGTGTTTTAAGGTTGTGAAAGTGGTCTGTGCCCCTGGATCACAGAGTGTGAGGCTGTGAATAGTAAGGGTGTTAAGGGTTTACATGAAATGCAATTTAGGGCTTGGGTAGTAGTCCAGTTGTGAGGGATTGTGTCAAATCAAGGCCTCAAAAACAGTTTATTACATATCTGTGTCATTACTTATCCAGACCATGTCTGTTGTCTTAGCTAGTTGGATAGATGAGCAATTTTTATCATAATAATTCCTAGATGTGTTAGCCATGAATAATGGCCATGAATCCTGGTTGAACACAGTGCCTAATCCAATTCTTCCTACTCTATTTAAAAACATGACCAAACAACTTTGGTCTCAAAAATTACTAAAAATAAAATTTAGATTTACTGAATTGGTAAAAGAGTTAAGCTATTGTATGTTCCAAGATGCAGGAATAACATGTGCATATTTATTCTGTTTGATGTGTTATATAACATGCTTATTAATGGCAATAACAGTAATTGCAACACATACAAAGAAATAACAAGTACTTTCTCACAGAAATATTTGTTCTAGGAAATTTATAACCTTCCTAGTTCAGTTCCCAAGATCAAAATTGCATTCCAGCATTTATCCCAAAATAAGCTATTTTGTTGGCAATTTAAGGTTCAGTTAAAAATACAGGAACAAATTCTGCCATCAGCTATTTGAACTACTGTACTTCATTAAGAATTCTATTATAATATTTTTTATCTAAGGTTAATCACAGGGTCCAGTCAGAGAGCAACTTGAAAATACTTACTTTCAGTTCATTGTTCACGAGAGTAAAAGTTTCATTTGCAAAATTATCTAAAATCAAATGATAAGTAATATTGTTATTGGGAACAGTTCCATCCTCATCTGTACACGTTAGAGAGACTAAAAGAGTTTCAACTGGGATGTTTTCAGGAAGTTCAATTCTGTAATGAGTCAAATATGAGAAAAAAATGTGGTGAAGCATGTTAATCTAGATGTATACAAATGATAAAATTTCATTTTAAAAAGTTTTAAAATGTGCTTGTATTTTAAATAACCACTTCTGCCAATAATAAAATTATCGTGTTGTTTAAAAGTAGTGAAAGATAAGAAAATATTTGGCATTCTTGCTAAGGCCTAAGGAAAATGACCTGCTATTATATTGGTTTAATAAGCAAGAAATTTAGTAAGAAACACACATATAAAAAGTGGCAGTTTGTACCTCAAATTCATAATTTTCTATCTATAAATCTTAAAAACGAAAGTGACCTCAAATTACTCCATACTTTTGATTTTAGGCAGTTGGTTACTGGATTGAAATTCTGAATGCTAACAAAATGATAACTATGATTTTGTTCTGGGAGAATACTGCTTTGAAATTTGTGCGAGGTAAAAAAGGGAAACTGAGATTGGAGATATTCAGGTAACAGAAGCACAGGACTGATGGTTCATTGTCATGATTTAAATTATTCACAAGTCCATTTTCCTTACCTGTGCTTTTCACCTATCTGTTCAGCTATTCTAGTTTTAAAGTAGTGGTTTGTCTTGTGTCCTTGAATATAGTTGTATAACATCACTTAGGTAATAATCGGAACAGCTCCCTTCAGAGGTTACCTTTGCCTTCTACCTCCTCACTATAACTTCTCTACAAGTCTTCCTTTGAATAATCATTTTTAAAAACCTAAACATTTAACATGTTTTTGTTTGGGTTACCTTCTGGGATTTCAGTTCCTCAGAAATAAATTTTCACCATGGAAAGTAAAGAGCACTGAACAAAAATGAAACTTCAAAAAAATTCTCTAGTTGATAGGGAGTTCCTTAAATTTATATTACACTGGAATTAACGAATTGATCTCCACACATAGCTTAAGCTACAGTTATCCTACTGAGGAGTGTCTGTTATATCTATTTACCAGTTAGCAGGGACTGTTTAACTTTTACCAATATTCGTTTGCCCCCTCTATATCCCAGTTTCCTTACAACTTTCGCAGGTGGCTATGGGGCTAAGGGGAGAGGAGGATGTCCTGGCAAATGAAGCATAATAGGAAAGGCTGTGTGCATCAGTCTAGACCAGTGGTCGGCAAATTCATTAGTCAACAGAGCCAAATATCAACAGTACAACGATTGAAATTTATTTTGAGAGCCAAATTTTTTAAACTTAAACTTCTCCTAATGCCACTTCTTCAAAATAGACTCACCCAGGCCATGATATTTTGTGGAAGAGCCACACTCAAGTGGCCAAAGAGCCACATGTGGCTCGCGAGCCAAGGTTTGCCGACCACTGGCTAGACAAGGTGAATAAATATTGATGGTGCCTTCCACATGCTCTCACTCTCTCTGATCTCTTCATGTGGTTGAAAGCAAATGGCAGCAACATGGCAAAGCCAGAGGATCCAATAAACGAGGACTCCTCAGTCACAGCAAAGAGGAGTGCCACTCAGGAGAGCCAACCCAACTTCAGTGCTCTTTGCATATGGGACAGAGAAATGCTTATTGGGTTTAGCCACTGTTTTTGTTGTTATGGAACTAGTGTTAAGTTTTTTGACCAAAATATGTATTGTTTTAAAATAATATTTCTAAATTTAATTACTTACAATACCTTAGGTTTGAAAAATAGTGGAATAAAATGTAAATTGTCTTATTTGTTAACAGACTTGTAACATACCTCCAATAAGAATCTGTAGACTACTAGCTAGAATAGAAAGTAAGAGCACTTTAAAGTTAGGGTGGATACAGAATTACTGTTTATTATTTCTATCTTTGTATTTTTTAGTAAAACATATCTCTGACAAAAAGTTTACAAACTGAAAGTCGATTTTTGAAGTACAACAGAGCAATGGCAGTGTTTCTATATGTGGATTTTGGATTATGTAACTACAAAGTGATCAAATATGTGCTTGCAATAATACTAGTAAAATATTATTTTAAGTAAGAATTAAGCTGTTCAAGAGCAGACCACCAAAACACTTTTATAGCCTTGTTTAAAACAGTTTCTGCCATGTAAGTGAAAATTCTGATTAAGCTGGAGCTGCCATTGCTCAATTTGCAGGACTATCAAAGTTCTCTCCATACAGTTGATTTTAACTCACATTGGCTTGATATGATATAAAGCACACATGTCTATGGTTTTCTTCAGGTGTGGACTATTACATACACTGTTGGAATGACATATATAATAAGAATACCAAAAAAGAGCACTAACAATCAGAAAATTAGTACTTCAGGGTTTAGTTTACTACTAATTAACTGTAAACTTTATATGTAAATGAAATCTTATAGATTTGATACTCCATTTATATAATGCTAATAACATATCATGACTGCATTTTCAAATCTCTTTGTAATTAAAAAAGAAACACCAAGGCATGTGGCTTTGAAGTAATCTTTAAATTAATGTCAATACAAAATTTAAAAATTAATTTTAACATTGTTATATTTTATACATATGTATATTTAAATATCATCATTGTTTAACCACCCTGAAAACAAAGGGGTACCAAAATTATAATTTGAAGTATATTCTAATTTTCATTTCTATAAATTTTTGAGACAAAAAAAGGAAGATCCAGTTGTATCAGGGAGGAAAAAATAGAGAGGCTGCAAATTGCTTAAAATCCTATATAATAAAGAGGTAATATGCAAATTGACCATCACTCCAACATACAAGATGGCCACTCCCATGTGGACACAAGATGGCCACCACAAGATGGCCAGCAGGGGAGGGCAGTTGTAGGCGATCAGGCCTGCAGGGGAGGGCAGTTGGGAGTGACCAGGCCAGCAGGGGAGGGCAGTTGGGGGTGACCAGGCCTGCAGGGGAGGGCAGTTGGGGGTGACCAGGCCTAAAGGGGAGGGCAGTTGGGGGTGACCAGGCCTAAAGGGGAGGGCAGTTAGGAGCAATCGGGCCAGCAGGGGAGGGCAGTTAGGGGTGACCAGGCTGGCAAGGGAAGGAAGTTAGGGGTGACAGGGCCAGCAGGGGAGGACAGTTAGGGGTGACCAGGTGGGCAGTGGAGGGCAGTTAGGGGCACTCAGGCTGGCAGGGGAGCAGTTAGGCATTGATCAGGCTGGCAGGGGAGTGGTTAGGGGGTGATCAGGCTGCCAGGCAGGTAAGCGGTTGGGAGCCAGCAGTCCTGGATTGTGATAAGGATGTCCGATTGGGCCTAAATGGGCAATCGGACATCTCTCGAGGGGTCCCAGATTGGAGAGGGTACAGGCTGGGCTGAGGGACACCCCCCCTCCCGTGCACAAATTTCGTGCTCCAGGCCTCTAGTATAGTAATGAAGAAATAAAAGTCTTACTCTTCATTCCAGAAATGGTATGTTGGTTACCCATTTATTTTTATTTTTCTCTCTATGCCAGAATCTGAAGGCCAAATTTTTAATAATAACTTACATGTAAATATCCTGAATGCATTGAGGTGGATTGTCATTAACATCTTGCAGAATCACTGTGAGTGTTCCAGTTGTGGAATGCACTCGTTCATTGTCATAAGCTCTAAAATATAATACCCAGGAATGTGGGGTGGCTGTGTCTTCATAATCCAAAGGATAGGAGATTGTGACTTCTCCTGAATCTAAAAGATAGACCAATGCAACTCTGTTCAACATTTGCTAGATGAATATATTAGGAATTTAAATAATGACATGGATAAAATAGTTCTAGAGATAAATTATAAAGGACAAATCACAGTTTCTGGCCTGATGAAGCTCATAACTGAGGATCCGTAGGAAATGCTTAGCCATGTGGAATAGTGAAGCCTCCTACACTTATAGACCAGAAACTATTTCGTGGGAGGGTCACGGTGCGTGAGGTAAAGTCTAGGCCGAGGGTTGAAAAATGAGCACAGAAAATCAGAGAAGATTGGGGTGGAGAGAGGTTGCAAGGAGACAGTTATTTATGGCAAAGGGAAGCCAAAAGAGAGAAATAAATAGGACCTATACTCCAGACAGGTGCAACAACCACATGGAAAGGAAAAAACACATACAAGAACAGATGACCATTTTGAAAATAGTAAATTGCTTAACTGAAGGCTGGGTGAGAGATGTTGATTGCAATAATGATGAAAAGAAAGGATTTTAATTCATATGTAGCAGGTAGGTTTGATAAATGTGTTCTGGCTGATTAGACATGTGTAATTGGGGTGGGGTAACAAAAGTGGAGTGAAGGCAATGAAGTAATTTATATCTTTACTATAGTATTCCATCCACTTCTAAAATTACGTTATTTTAAAGATATAGTTTATTGCAATTGAAAAATCAATTATATACTCCTATTATGATGGGGCATATACTTTCCTGGCTAAAACAATATTTATTTTAAAAATTTACATATACAAATACAAGAGAATAACACAATAAAACCCCATGTATACATCACTAAATTCAATGATTACAGTTGATGGCAAATTTTGTATCATTTATAGCATTATATACTTTATCCCCTACCTGAATTATTTTGAAGAATATCACAAATAACATATTTCTTTATTTGTAAATATTATCTATTCTTATTAATTAACTAGTGGCCCAGTGCATGAAATTCATGCATGGGGGGTGGTGTCCCTCAGCCCGGCCTGCACCCTCTCCAATCTGGGACCCCTCGTATTAATTAATTTATTTATGTAATCCTCACCCAACGATATTTTTCCATTGATTTTCAGAGAGAGTGGAAGAGAGAGGCCTCTGCAAGACAGAGAAAGACATCAGTGTGAGAGAAACACATCCATTGATTGCCTCCTGCACGTGCTGACCAGGGCCTGGGCTGGGGAGGATCCTGCAACCAAGGTATGTGCCCTTGACCAGAATCGAACCTGGGACCCTTCAATCCTCAGTCCTACGCTCTATCCACTGAGCCAAACCTGCTAGGGCTGTATTATCTATTCTTTTTTAAAATATTTTTTATTGGAGGAAACCAAGATGGCAGCATAGGTAAGCACCTAAACTGCTGCCTCTCACAACAATTTCAAAACTACAACTAAAAGACAGAATGGACACCATCCAGAACCACAGGAAAGATGGCTGAGTGAAAATTCTACAACTAGAAGGAAAGAGAAAAGCTCACAGAGAATTGGAGGTACAGCAAAGGGTCTTTGTGCGTGCAGAGAGGAAGGGCGGCTGAGAGCCTGGCTGACTTTCTCTGGCGGAAGGGGGAAGGAAGCCCCCGACCGCACTGAACCCCAGTTCTGACTGCACTGAACCCCAGTTCCGGGCGAGCCCCTGGGGACCCACGCTCTTACGGGGGGAGTCTGGACTCTCGGGCGGAGACTCGGGAGCTGGGGAAGGCAGAAGTCTGAAGGTGCACGCGTGCCAGTGCGCACAAAGGCTGCGGAGGTTGCCACAGGCTTTCCCTAGTGGAAGGGAGTTGGAGGCTCCTGACTGCACTGAGCCCCAGTTCTGACTGCACTGGACCCCAGTTCCAGGCGAGCCCCTGGGGACCCACGCTCTTGTGGGGGGAGTCTGGATTCTCGGGCGGAGACTCAGGAGCCGGGGAAGGCAGAGGTCTGAAGGCGCGCATGTGCGCGCAAGGGCAAGGCTGACAGGAAGCCAAGACTGAGACTCCACCCCATCCAAGCTGAGCACAGAGGCTATTGCAGTTTGGCAAGTCTAATCCTATAAGGCTGTCTCCAGCACCGAACTTCTCCCAGTTTAGACAGCTGATCCTTACAGCCAACTGGCCTGGAGGTCAATTCTTCCCAGTGATACCAACAACAATCAAGACTTAATTACAACAAGGCTGTACACACAGTCCACAAAGGGGTGCACCAAGAGTGTCCACCTCAGGTTAACTGGGGAGGCAGACCCACTGGGCCATATTGGAAACCTAGCACACAAATATACCTTACCAACTCAGGGAAGCAGTGAACATGCGGCGTCAAAGAATCAGATCACAAAATAAAGAAATGGAGGAAAAAAAACGACTGGATATAGAATTCAAAACCACGGTTATAAGGCTTTTCAAGAATATCCTAGAAAAGGCCGACAAATATAACGAGACCCTCGAAGATATGAAAAAGGACCAACTAGAAATTAAACATACACTGACTGATATAAAAAATATTATACAGAGACCCAAAAACAGACTAGAGGAACACAAAAATCAAGTCAAAGAATTGAAATACAAAGAAGCAAAAAACACTCAACCAAAAAAGCAAAAAGCAAAAAAAAAAAAAAAATCCAAAAAGTTGAAGATGGTGTAAGAAGACTCTGGGACAACTTCAAGCGTACCAACATCAGAATTATGGGGGTGCCAGAAGAAGAGAGAGAGCAAGATACTGAAAATCTATTTGAAGAAATAATGACCGAAAACTTCCCCCACCTGTTGAAAGAAATAGACTTACAAGTCCAGGAAGCACACAGAACCCCAAACAAAAGGAATCCAAAGAGGACCACACCAAGACACATCATAATTAAAATGCCAAGAGCAAAAGACAAAGAGAGAATATTAAAAGCAGCAAGAGAAAAACAGTTAGTTATCTACAAGGGAGCACCCATACGACTGTCAGCTGATTTCTCAACAGAAACTATGCAGGCCAGACGGGAGTGGCAAGAAATTTTCAATGTGATGAATAGCAAGAACCTACAACCAAGATTACTCTACCCAGCAAAGCTATTATTCAGAATTGAAGGGCAGATAAAAAGCTTCACAGATAAGAAAAAGCTAAAGGAGTTCATCACCACCAAAGCAGTATTATATGAAATGCTGAAAGGTATTCTTAAAGAAGAGGAAGAAGAAAAAAGTAAAGATAAAAATTATGAACAACAAATACATATCTATGAACAAGCGAACCTAAAAATCAAGTGAATTAAAAACCTGAGGAACAGAATAATCTGGTGAATATAATAGAATCAGGGGCATAGAAAGGGAGTGGGCTGATAATTCTCAGGGGGAAAGGGGTATAGGGGGTTCATGAAGAGACTGGACAAAAATCATACACCTATGGATGAGGACAGTGTGGGGGAGGTAAGGGCAGAAGATGGGGTGGGAACTGGGTGGAGGGGAGCTATGGGGGGAAAAAGGAGAAACAATTGTAATAATCTGAATAAAGATTTATTAAAATAAAAATAAAAATAAAAATAAAATATTTTTTATTGATTTCAGAGAGGAAGAGAGAGGGAGAGAGAGGTAGAAACATCAGTGATGAGAGAGAATCATTGATCATCTGCCTCCTGCAAGCCCCACACTGGGGATCTAGCCCAAAACCCAGGCATATGCCTTGACCAGGAATCGAACCGTGACCTCCTGGTTCATAGGTTGATGCTCAACCACTGAGCCAGGCCAGCAGGGCAGTATTACCTGTTCTTACAGGCAAAGGACTCTTCTTTTAAAATATAACAAGGATATATTTACATACCCAAAACATCACATTAATTCCTTAGCATCATCATATATCCAATAATGATCAAATTTCCTGGATTGTCTTATTAGGTTTTGTTGCTTTTCAAATTATCATCTAAGGAAAATCCATACTTTGTAATTGTTTGATACCTCTAAAATGTCTTTAATCCATAAGGTTCTCCAAAATTTTAAAAATTTTGTTACATGCCCTGGTGGTCTTTACTTGATCAATTAAGCAGTAACACACATGCACACTTGCCCCATCGATCTATCTTGAAAATTATTACATAATAATATGGAGAGGTGCCTCATTTTTTGGTAGGTACATATTGTTTCATTGCCTAGGTGTATCATGGTTTATACAACCAATACACTATGGGTATTTTCAATAGTTATTAAATAATGTTGCAATAAAAGTCATGTGCATATGTCTTTTTATAGTTATGCCAGTGTATTTGAGATATTTTCTAAGGTGGGATTAGAGTCAAAATATAAATTCATATGCAATTTTCCTATATTCTGCTAAATATTTCCCCGTAAGGGTTTAGTATTTTTCACTTCATTGGTGGTATATGAGGTCTGTTTTCTCTCTGCCTCACCAACAGGAGATAATTGTCAAACACAAATTTTTGCTAATATGATAGGTTAAAACAGTCTTTCACTTACATTTCATTTGTCAACAGACACTCGTTTCCCTCTTTGCCCTGAAGCCATCCCAAACTTTTCTGCCTCCGTTTCCTTTGCTCATTTCCCAACACTCAGCCTAGGTTTCACCGTGCACCCTTCACCCACCCACCGTGACCCTCCTGTAAAACATTTTCTAACCTATGCAATTCAATGTGCATCTAAACCATTTGGAGATTATGGACATCGGATCAGAAATTTATTCTCAAGTGTTTCAGAAAAATTTTCCCACGTTTGTGATTATTTAAAACAGTAATATTTCATTTTCCATTTTATTATGAGCAAGCTTGAGAAATTTTTATATGATTGAGAGTCATTTTCAGCTCCTCTAAACTGTTGATTCCCATCTTTAAGCCATTTTCATACACAGTTGCTACTTTTATTTCTTCTAATGTGCAGATATTTCCCAATTTCTTATTTATATTTTTACTTTACTTATGGTGACTTTGTTTGTCTGCCATAATGTTGTCATGATGGTGATGATGATGATATAATGATTATATGACATTCATTCATTTGTAATCATGTGGTTTCTGGATTGTGAGCTGTAGTTATAAAAGTTTTTCCCCATTCCCAGGTTTGTAAAGAAATTCATTCATATAGGATGGGGCAAAAGTAGGTTTACAGTTGTTCGTGTAGAAAATAATACAATAATTAAAAAATAATAATACAGAATAAACTGTGTTTTTCGTACTCACAGCTATAAACCTACTTTTGCCCACCCTGTATTTTATTCTATTATCTGTCTGGTTCCATTTTGTAAAAATTATCTATTCAACTTTTTTGATATACAGTATAAAAATGTTTTATTTTTCCTAATGCTATCCAGTAATTATGAAATTTATTGAAATGTCATTTTTTTCCTGCACTTTTACTGAATATTACATTTCCATGATCATTTAGGACTTTTACCGAGATTTCATATTCTGTTCACTATGTATAACTGTTTAATCGTGTCAGCATCACATTGTTTGCAATTCAGAGGCATTGTAATATGTCAGTTTGACCTCATTGCTCTTCTGTTCCAATTTGTTTTCTTACTGTAAATGCTTTTTTTCTTCTTCTTTAGCTCCAGGGAGAATAGGGTTCGTTTAAGGAACTATATGCAAAAAAAAAAAAATCAATAAAATAAAGTCTGAAATTTTTATTGTTGCTTTTTAAATAATTTTATTATATCTATACTAGAGGCCCGGTGCACGAAATTCGTGCACGAGTAGGGTCCCTAGGCCTGGCTGGTGATCAGGGCTGATCTCCGGGGTGACTGGCAGGGTGATTGGGGGCCCCCGCTGGCTGGTCTGGTGCCACCTACTTGCCGGCCTGCCCCGCCTCCTGCTGCCACCTGCTGCTGCTGCTGGTCACCTCCCTCTGCAGGGTGACTGGTGGGGTGACCAAGGGGGCCCCCACTGGCACCCACCTTGGCAGGCCTGGAGTCTGTGGGCTGGGGGCAGCTCCTGCATTGAGCGTCTGTCCCCTGGTGGTCAGTGAGTGTCATAGTGACCAGTCGTTCTACTGGTCGTTCTGCTGTTCGTTCGATTTGCATATTAGGCTTTTATTATATAGGATTTGCAGAACATTTAGCCTTTATGTGCAATACATTCTCTTTGTGAACATTATTTATTTTTAGTTCTGTAGTGAATATATATTTAACTCTCTGCGTTATTTCTTATGCTGATATCCCTCCAGTTATTTGGGTTGTCTGGAGTTTATTCTCTACTCTAGTGAATTCTCAGGAAGAGGAACAATATATCCTGAGTGCTTTCATGTTCCTAACATTTTTATCTGCTTTCTTTACCTATAAGGTTATTTTCTGTGTATAACTTTCTCAAGTCACTTTTTATGTCCTTGAGTTTCCTGAATATGTTACTTTAGTAACTTGTGGAAAAAGTTTACAATTTGATTATCAATCTTTTATAAATAAGTTAACCTTTTGCCTAGGGGCTCAAATTTTTTTTGGTTAATATCTAATAGTTTACTAGAATATGATTCAGATTCAGCCATTCTGTATTAATTTTCCAGAATCCTAGTTTACCTTATTCGATACATAGCCTCAAATCTTTTTTTATATTAGGAACATTTTCTTTGGTCACACTTTTAGTATTTTTTTTATGTTCCACTACTTTTGTTTGCTTATTCAGGAATTTTTAGAATATGATTTAAGGTATTGCCTCTTCTCTGCCACCTTCTATATCTATCATCTTTTTTCTATTCACTTCTATATTTTGTCTTTATAATTATTGCATTTTGTAAATAACCACATACGTGGGAAAGTTTTTTTCTGAACCATATGAAAGACCTGATGTTCATCATCTCCAAATACTTTAAGATATATTTCCTAAGAGCATTCTCCAACGTTACCACAATAAAAACAACAAAATCTAGAAGTTCCCATCAAACACTTAATGCTGAAACCCCCTTTCAAGTGTCACCAGTTATCTCAGTGATATTTTTACATCAAAAGATCCAGTTCAGAATCACTCATTGTCATGTCTCCTTAGTCTCCTTCAATTACGAAAGTTCTTCAATCTTCCAATAAGTTTCAAGACCATTTTGAAGATTAAAGGCTGGTAATTTTGGAGAATTTTCCCAAATCAGATGTGTCTGATGTCTTCTCACAGTAAATTTGGGTTATATAGTTTCTATTAAATATCACAGAAATTATGCTGTGTTCTTATTGCATGCTATCAGTTTTTCTTGCAATGAGAATGTCCACTTTAATTTCTTGACTAAGATAGTGCTTGCCAATATTCTCCACTTCCAAGTTGCTATTTTACTTTTTGCAATTAATAAGTATTTTGTGGTGAGGTATTTTGAAAATATGTAAACATCATGTTCTCATCAACCTGACAATTTATGTGTATATTTATATCTCTATGGATTCTTGGTGTCCCATTTTATATAGTGGGTTATAATATGCAACTATTGATATTCATTTTGAGGTTCAAATTGCCCTTCATTGGCTAGAGAAAGCCAATACAAGCTGATTTCTATGTCTTTTCTACATACCCTTGTCAACCTTTGAGCATGTTCTTGCTTTCTGTCACAAGATATTTCAAGATTCTCTCGTATTTTAACTCCTATCACCTAAAAAAAAATTTTCCCCCCTAAGGAGTTCTTATATTGTGAAGTGGTATTTAGAAGTCAGTACCTGCACATTAGGTATGCTCATTGCTATTCTGGTGTCATCCTCCAGACGTAGCTACAGAAATTCATTTGTGTGTCTGTGTGTGTGCCTATGCAATTATATAAAAAATAATTAATTGAAGATTCCATTTGGCAAACTTTTCATGCACTGGAGGAGGGGGTCCCTCAGCACGGCCTGCCCCCTCTCACAGTCTGGGAGCCCTCAGGGGCGGGAGGTGACCCGGCGATCAGGGGAAGGCAACGCCCCCATCACACCTCTGCTGCTGCAACTGCCGGTAGCACAAGCCTCGTCCGGCCCTGGTTACCTGAGCCTCAGGCATCCCTGGGCGGCTGGGCAGCCACCATCCGAGGCTTGCCTGCACTTCCTGCCAGCCCTGGGCAGCTTGGGGGCTGAGGGGACTGGGGGACTCTGGAGGCAGGTGCACGGAGTGGCTGGACCCGCCTGGGCTGAGGGGACTGGGCGCCGCCATATTGTGGCTGTGGGCACTGCCATTTTTGAGGGCGTGGCAGTCAATTAGCATATTCCCTCCTTATTGGCTGTGGGCACCACCATCTTTGTGAGGGTGTGATGGTCAATTAGCATATTCCCTCTTTATTAGATAGGATTGTGTGCATGTGCGTGCGTGCGTGCGTGCCGGCGCGCGCACACACACCTTCCTCTATTCATACATATAATCAAAAACTTAAGTTCACTTTAACACCTTTGATTTTAATTCATCCTCATATTGTTCATTCCAGTTTTTTTCATGTTCTATAATTGTAACTCACATATCTGATAGAAGAAACTAGTATTTATTTACCTTTAAGATGGTTGTTTTATGAATTCCCCCAATATGTAACTAATCTTCTGTCTGCTGCCACTCCCCTCTCCTCATGACGGGCTTGGACACCCTTCTCCTTTGTTTAAGCTCTGACTTGCCATAGGGCCTGCCCTCCAGAGGTCATCTTCCTCACCTCTCTGATTCTACTCCCTGAATGGGAGCTCTTTCTACTGATATGATAGACAGTGTGTGTTTAACACTGCTCTTTTCATGTATGAAAATGCACCTCACCTTTCTCCCCTTCCGGTGCTTTATTCCTAGGTTGTTAGAGGCATGGACTCCTAATTCTTGGTCATGTAGAATGTACTGGTAATTAGAGTTGCAAATATCATAAACAAGTACAGGTTCTGCCATGCAAATTAGCTGCATGGGTCTTGGGTAAATTAAGATTCCTCTCCAAACATCACTTGTTAGGTGAGGATTAGTAAAATAAAAACCCAACGAAGTTATTATGTTTACAGAGCACTTAGGAGAATGTATGATACAGAGTAAATATTCAGTTCATTTGAATAGTACTGTGGTTTCCATGAGAAAATCCACTTCTCAGAAAAAAACTCTAGTACACAATACCATCCCAGGGAACCCTGCTGTGGGTCTGAGTTGTTTGGGAGTGCCCTGGATCTGACAGATTGTGCAGACTATTTCCATTCTTCTGAGAAGGAAGGAATGATCACTGTTTACCGCATATAAAATATGCTAAATAGGTTCCTAAATATTTTAAAGATTCTTTTATCCTTGTAGAATGATCACCAGGCTTATTTTTAACTAATAAAAAACACACTTTATATTATATGTTATGAAATGACTAGCAATAAAAAGTTATACCTTCACTTATTGAAAATTCTTTTTGTGTACCTATAAATTCATAATGTACCGAGTCTCCTATGTCTCTATCAGTTGCTGTCAACTTGACTAGCTTTGTTCCAACAGGCAGATTTTCATAAATATTTATAGGTGCATCTGGTATGTATCTGTGGGACAAAAGGATTTTTTTTTATCACTTAGTGTAAACAAATGTCTCTTTTCATCTATGTCACACAACATATATTTTACATTTTGTGATACACATTTTTTAACAGTTTCAAGACCTTGGTTTTAAATATATACTATACATTTTTAAAAATTACTATGTATACTAGAGTAAGTTTATGTATTTATAAAGTGAAGTTAAAAGTTTCCTTCTATCTCTAGGCCTTCTCCTGACTATTACATTATATTTTAATTCAGATAACAAAATAGTGCAAACATTTGCACAATCACTTTTTTATTTCAGATATGTTTGGAAATATTTCCATATCAACAAGTACTTATTGCCCAAATTATTTTTGATGGCTACATTGATTTTGCAATAGGACTGTATCAATGTGCATTTTCTGCAACATTTTACTTATTACAGATAAACAGCAGGAAAATATAAAGTTTTGAATTCTTATTCCATCAAAAAAGGACACTCTTCTGTGGTTTCAAGGACAAAATATAAATGGGCTTGACTTCCACTCTGTGTAAAATAATTAATAGTATAAGTCTCATAAAGGTTTGCTTCTAGGTCAGTTGGAATGTTTGTAAGAATATTGGCAATGGAAATAATACCCAAATAACACCGATATATACCCCATATAAAAAAGTTTTAAGGGTTAAATCTTAGCATTTAAATGTTTGCATTGCCCATTGCTTACCCAAAAATAGGGCTCTCGTCATTAACATTTCTGATATTTATAGTGATGGTGCCCGTGCACGATTCCAGAGACAGGTTCCCTCTATTTCTCACAGCCACTACAAACTGGAAATGCTAAAGTAAATAGAGAAGATAGAAATATTTTTGATGCTAAAAATATGCAATTCCCCTTTACATCAAAAAATGCTTTAAAAATAACATTGAAAAAAACCTTTAAAAAATTGCAAGTATAAGAATGTAGATCCAGTCCCAAAACATCTTAGGGTCATTAGTTGAGAGGAATATGTTCTATACTCTCATATATATTTCTGTTATTAATGCTACCTACCAATTGTTATGGAGTTTTGACCATATTTTTAAACATCGGTTTGGTATACTATATTTAAGACAATATAGTCAATTTAAATTTCTTGGCATACATAACAAAAAGAGGAACTTATGTTTTACTAGTTAAGAAAAAATATTGTGTAAAGCTAAACAACTATCTTATTTTGAAAATATTTGAAAAATTGTGATACTTTAGAAACCTCAAAAAAGTAGTAAAACATTTTAAAAGTTTATATTCTAATGTGTAAAAAAAATAAGAAATGTTGTCTAATGTAATAGCTAATCAGTTTGAAGTTAAAGAATGATTTTAATTTTTCTTTTATTAAATTTAATTCTATAAGTAATAATTACACTGAGTGGCCAGATTATTATGATCTCTGAATGCATAATAATCTGGCCACTCAGTGTATGTATGTCTGTGTGTGTGTGTGTGTGTGTGTGCATATATATATATATATATATATATATATATATATATATATATATATTAGAGGCCCGGTGCATGAATTCATGCATGGGTGGGTCCAGCCAGCCTGGCCAGGGGGAGGGGACATGGGCGGTTGGGCGGCCTGCCTGCTGGTCGAACTCCTGGTCAAGGGGACAATTTGCATATTAGCCTTTTATTATATAGGATATACACTGAGTGGCCAGATTATTATGCGTTCAGAGATCATAATAATCTGGCCACTCAGTGTATACTATGTGTATAAGCTTTGAAGTGCCTTTAATTATATGATATTGCACCTTATTGAGACTTCTACTTCAGAAATATTTTAAATAAATGATAAGAAACTGAAATTACAAGGAATATTTAACTAAAATGTGGCTTAACCAAAAACATATTGCTACTAATTCAGGGGGAGGGGGAATGTATAAATTGCTTTAAAGGCAAGAAAAAAAAAAGAATCATTTAAAATGAAAAGCTTAGACCGTCTGGTGTTGCTCGGTGGTTGAGCATGGACCCATGAACTAAGAGGTCACTAGTTTGATTCCTGGTCAGGGCACACACCTAGGTTGTGGGCTCCATCCCCATTGTTATGCAGGAGGCAGCCAATCGATGATGTTTCTCTTTCATTAATGTTTCTATCTCTCTATACCTCTCACTTCTCTCTCTAAAAATCAATAAAAACATATTTAAATGAAAAGTTTATTCTCAAATGTGTCTATATTTCCCTTCCTTGACACAGTCTCAAAAAATTGGGGTTCCCTATAACAGTGCAGCTATTCTGAATTAGCCATTTAGCCATGTGTTGATTCATTCTCAGTATATCCATCAAGAACCAAACACTGATATTTAAAATGAGCAGCACACATTTTCTACATGGCCTGTTCAGACATGACAGCAGAGCACAAAAGCATGAGGGAGGATAGTAGCCACTTCTCAGAAGAGATGACAAGCAAACAGTGGCAAGGTAGCCTAGTGGTGAATAACCTGTATTAAAGTTAGGCTGCTTTTGTTGGAATCATGATTCATGTATTTGCCAGATGGATAATCTTGGGTAAGTTATTTATTCAGATTAGTGTCTTCATCTGTAGAATGGACATAATAATTGTATCTACTTCACAAGGTTTTCATAAAAATTAAGTTATTATGTGTACCACCTAGCTCATATTCAACATAATGTAAGTATTTTGTTTTTTTAGAAAAAAAATAAGATGAAATAAGATGAAAATAAATGTGAGATGTCTTAGAAATCAGGTCAAGGGTGCCAACACAGTACTTGGCATATAGCAAATACTGAATAAAATGTTTTTGAACCAAGGAACCGATATTGATTCTCAATATTTTAAGTCTTAACAAAGCACAGGAATCTCTGAAATCAGTAGATAAAGTAGATGCTTTCAATCAAGAAATATTTTTGAACACTTACTATTTGATGCCCTGTGCAGTCCCCAAGAGGCAAAAATTAATTAGAAATAACTTTAACATGGAGAAAATCACATTCTAATAGGAAAATGACTGACATATAAACCAAAGGAGGGTGAAATTTTATCCAACGAAGGCTTGCTTTTGGATCAGTTTGGTGGATGGAGTCAGATAATTTGCCAGAATCCTTTTAGAATATGACTGGAATAAAATTATTGGGTGGGAGAGGAGAGAGAGACTCACTTGGTTAAAGATTAGCCCATCCATGAAATTAACATGTAAACTTTTCTGAGGTCAGTGATGCCCCAGGGAGTCCTGGTAGAGTCAAAAGGTAAACCCCTTTGGAGGTACAATTGCTCAACACTGTCCAATATGTAAACATGTAAAGCTTTTTTTAAGGATGAACTTGTGTATTAAAAGTGTAATTTTACTTAATTACCCAGAACATTGCCTCAGTTCTATGCTTTTGAATATGGAGACAATTCCTTCTCCAACTTTTATATAAACCTGAAGAAGCAAACACAAAAACTGAAATAATATTTAAAGAAATTCCAATGGATAAAAGTAAAATGCATCAAACTTCTAAATTTATTTTCTTAACTTGAATTTCTGCTTAATCTATGGGAGTATAAAATGCAATTACATAAATTTGGCATGTTTATTTCAATTTAAATAAGTTTTAAAAATTATTGTTGAAATATTGAAAATTATTCGTATTTAAAGATATTTATCATTCTAATGTTACAATTTATATTTATTCTCACCTTAGGATTTGTTTCATAGTCCAAAAGGGGTTTTGTGGTTTTAGAAATGACACCATTATATGAATCCAAAGCAAAGTAGGCAGTGGCATTAACTGAAGAATTTAATACTAAAAACTTTAAAATGCACACACACAAAAAAATGGTTAATCCATTAATGAAGAAACATGAATTTTAAACTGAGTTTTTATGCAATTATGTGTCAAAACTTAACTATACCAATATTAATTGTGTCAAGACAATGCCCATAAAATAAATGCTAAACTTTCTTTCAATCCCAGACTTCAAAAGCAATCTGAAAATTCTTTCACAATTTTTAGTTATATTTTCCCAAAGATTTTTATACTTAAGTATTAGAACACTTTTGGTAAATAGCTATCATTTGGTTTATAATTAGTACTTTCCAGTGTTTCATTTATGGTTTTCTAACATATAAAAAAGTCATTTCCCCTTGTACACTCAGGAAGTGTACCTAAAGGAGGCATATGTACTGAGTTACTTGGAAGAAGCCATTTGATTTAATTTGATTTTCTCCATGATACAACTAAATATTGTTTTAGAGAAAACTTATTTTTTATGAACATCAGCATGTTCCTCTTTATTGTTATCGCCCATGATTATAACTGGGCTCAGATTCAAGATGAATATTAAAGATTGTGAAAGGGATTTAGTAAATACGTTATATATTTTAAATTTACATCCAGAGAAAATTATAAAACCTCGGGTACATGATATCCAATGCCATTTTCCCAAAAAAATCACAACCATTTTGATGGGCATATTAACTGATTTTCCTATGTCTATAAGTGAACAAGCAAAGCTGGCTTATGTTAGACTAAAATCCATGAAAAGTTCTCATGGAAAAATCTCCTTTTCTTTGTTTCTCCCCTTATTATTCCCTTATTATTATAGCTTTGGATTTGCTTAAAAATTATTGTTTTCTAAGTCTTTGTTTAGTTTTTATTTTCCAATGATTTCTAAAATAAAACCCAGATATTGTAACTTTAGTTGTAGAAAATGTACATGTACACACATAATAATTTATAATTATATACACACCCATCCTTGACACATATGCATATATCATGACCTAAACTCCCACACACCTAAACACACATATCCCAAATCCTGACCCCCATCCTTTCCCAGGCATTCACACACCCGTATACATGGAGCTTCTGAACCTGGTAAAACAGAAATCATACTCTCCTGTGTTGTCTTCTGTCCTCAGTATAAATTTCACACAAGCAAAAACAAGTAAGGAAAGAAACTGGGAGTGCTAATCAATGCCCAGTTATAATCAGGTCACTAGGAAAATTGTATACAGACTAAATTCTCCAACTCTCCTAAATGTTCATTTCAACCCTATTATCCAAGCAATGTTTATGAGCCATTTGTTAAAAGTATGGAAAAAGGGAAATAAATAAAAACTTTAGGTTGCTTTAATAAGATTTAGACTGAGGATTACACAATTTAGGGCAGAATATTCCATGATTATTATGATTTAGTATGTATGATTTCTAATATATAACCAAGAAATCAATTTTTCTTGTAATATAACAATATAAGCCATACATATACCATAAAATTTTCTGAGAAAATCTAGTGTGATGAATTATCTTGTATTTCTCCTTGTTTACCTGCTCTTAATCTGAAGCTATTTTGTCATCCATTACTTATTAAATTGCTATTGTTAATTAATTTTTGCTGAAACCAGAAATAATATGAAGATACAACCTACTGTGTTCAAATTATGTGTATAATAAAGAAAATATTCCTGATCTGGGATGAAGAAAGAGAATAAAACATGAAATTATATTCTTTCAGCTATGTAAATGTCATCAGATAAATGCAAATGAATGTAAGCTCTGTTTTTTCATGTGCTTTTAGATCATTTTAGAAAGTCTATTTCTTTTATTTTAAAATCATATCATTTTTATTCTATGTTAATATATTTAAAGGTTTAAGTTTCTTCTTTCATATCAATGACTACCACAAAATATCAAGAATAATTCAAAGCCTGATGATATAATTTTTTGCTCATTGAAAATTTGAGCACTCCTTTTTAATCAAAGTTGGAAAAAAAATAAATAGATGACAAAAAAACACATACTTCAACTTCTTGTCCTGGATCTGGATCTCTTGCAAGAATCATGTATATAAAAGCAGACACAGGGACATTTTCAGGAACAGACACTGAAACACCTACACAATTATATATAAACCACAAACAATAATTTATTTTATTTTATTTATATACTAGTGACTTGTTGCATGAAATTTGTGCATGGGGGGGTGTCCCTCAGCCCAGCCTGCACCCTCTCCAATCTGGGACCCCTTGGAGGATGTATGACTGCTGGTTTAGGCCCGATCCTGCAGGGGTCCGGACTAAACCAGCAGTCGGACATCCCTCTCATAATCCAGGATTGCTGGCTCCTAACTGCTTGCCTGCCTGCCTGCTTGCCTGATTGCCCCTAACCGCCTCTGCCTGCCTTCTTGATTACCCCTAACCACCTCTGCCTGCTGGCCTGATCACCCCCTAACTGCCCTTCCCTGCCGGCCTGATTGCCCCCTAACTGCCCTCCCTGCCTGCCTGATTGCCCCCTAACTGGCTTGCTCCCAATAGAAAGAGCAGGAGGGTTAAAAGGAGTCAAAATAGAGAAGGTAGAAAGAATAGAGAGGGTTTAATATGACAGATAAGTAAGCAAGTAAAGTTAAAAATAAATGAAGGGGGTGGGGGGGAATGGAAAAACTAATTAGCAAACCAGTATAATTGATGAGACCAAGTTGACCCAACCAAATTTAAATCAAACCAAGTTGTATTTTCTGAGATTCTGCTATGTACAAAGTCTCAAGTACATTCAAATGTTTGAAAGTTTTTAGTTTTAGAAGGTCTTCATGAAATCACAAACACACATAAGGGTGAAGTCAGTGAGCAGTATATGAGATTAGGATTTGTATGGCTCTAATAAGAAGAAGAGCATACTTTATTATTTTACTCACATAAGTATAATGATTCCCAGTAATATGCTAGGAATTTTTTATGGGTAAAATTTAAAAAATGAAATGCAATTGACAAAATTTTAATTTATACCAAAATTCTCAGGAATATCTATTTTTACTTATACTGAATAATGATACCTTCATATATTATTTTAATTATATATTCTAGTTTATATAATTAAAATCCTATTGAAAGCAAAAACTCTTTTGGGAGCAAGACTATCAGATGAAATAACTATATACTATTAGGAGTAATGTTGATTCTTATTCAAGAAGTTGAAATTTTGTAGCTAAAGCTATAGTTTTAATTTGAGGAACAAAAAAAAAATTAACAGTAAAAAATGTTTATTACAATGTTCGAAAATAAAGAATTTCTTGTAACCATACAAAAAGGAGATAACAATGGTTTAATATATATTTATACATAATGATATGTGTTTATAATTGTTAATATCACATATTATGTACAACAAAATGAAGGAAACTTTTCACAGTTTGTATAAAATCTCATGCTTATTATTTTTTTAAAAATATATTTTATTGATTTTTTACAGAGAGGAAGAGAGAGGGAGAGAGGGTTAGAAACATCGATGAGAGAGAAATATCAATCAGCTGCCTCCTGCACACCTCTCACTGGGGATGTGCCCACAACCAAGGTTTGTGCCCCCAACCGGAATTGAACCTGGGACCCCTCAGTCCGCAGGCTGACGCTCTATCCACTGAGCCAAACCGGTTTTGGCATGCTTATTATTTTTGAAACATACTCTTCAATGGCAAGACAGCATTTTATCAAATGGATAGACCATCTTTTAACCAATTTCTTCTTGTTAGACATTTTTGATATTTCAAACATTATGCTACTCAAATGTTAAACATGAATCTTGACTATGTCCAAAAATTCTGTAAATAAGAACTCTGAGATTGCTCGCTTCGGCACCACATACTAGTATACTAAAAAAAGAACTCTACTAAAATAAAATTATAATTATTCTAATATTCTTTCTAAATGTTTACTAAAATAGAATTTGGGGAGATTTTTAAAATCCCACTTTATCAAAGTGTTATTTTTTTATTATATCTTAGCCAACTGGTATTTTTCCCCTATTATTGTTAAACCATAGTCAATTTAGTAGATGAAAATTATATTTTATTGTTTAGATTTTCATGTATTTGACAACTTGTGAACTACCTCTTAATTCATATGTTACATATAAACTTAAAATAATTTTGTAAGTACACCTATACTTAATCTGCTGCATAAAGAAGTATTTGAATGTTAATTTAAATTACACTAAATCTAATTATTTTTTCTTTTAGAAGTATATCTGTCACTTTATGTACTTCTCTTTTATGAAACTAAAGAAAAAGAAATGCTTAAAACTATAAGAAACAAACCATAATTCCAAGTGTTTTTAAAAATTTTTTCACACTATCATTGTTTTATGAATGTTATAAAAAATGATTTGTAATATACCTGCTGCTGTTGAAAAACTTGAGTCACAGATAATTGGATCATCTACATTCTCCACAAAAACTGTAAACATATAGATACTGGTATTATTTCCATTATCTCTGGCCTCAACTTCCAAAGAGTAGGCTTTAGTGTTATTTGGGTTGTCAAGATTCAAAGGCTGAAGAAGAGTGATTATGCCTGTAACTAATGAAAAGAAATAAAATAAAAAAATTACCAAATTCATATAATTAAGCATATGTTAATTTATTCCTATTGATGCTGCTTTAATTCTTTTAATGATATACATTTTTAGTAAATAAGAAAAGTGATGTTTAGCAATTCTAATGATACACATTTTAGTGAATAAGAAAAGTGGTGTTTACCACTAAAAATATTTATTTAAAAATGCCCACTTGCTTTATACTTATCTTTAAATCATAATTAAATGTCATAAGTGGTTTCATCATATTTTCCTCCAATCTCTAAATTGTCATGTATGAATCTACCAAGCATAGGTAGCATTTCTACTTTAAAAATTCTAGGCATAAACCACTGTATAATAATTGCAATAATAAAGAGTTATTAGTGTTTTTGAGGCTGAAAAAAAAACTAGCCAAACCATATTAAAATTTTAATCATGTATTACTTCTGCCATCCGATTTAATCTTATTGCATACAAAATTGAAAAATGTGCTCAGAGGTCAACCTTAAGAACTTTTGTGAAAACATAGCTGACAATTTATTCCTGACAACACCAAGGAAGATGCTTGGTTCACTGGGAGAGTGAAAAGCTAGCAGCAGCCTTTTGAATTCTTACATATTTTTTGCTGGCCCATTCCCTGACCATAGGCGTGGAGTAGCAGCAGCTGGGTCTATCTATAACTGTCTACCCGCTTCTGGATCCTCTTTCCGCTTATCTGACTCTTAGAGCAGGTGTGTATGCTCAACCTTGTGATAAAAGGCCCTAGCTTCTGCAGGATACTCACACCACCAAGGTCAGAGGCAACAAGAACTAACAGAGATTTTAGTCCATCCTTCTGGAGTCTAGCACATGCTGATGTGCTCCGGTCTACCCTTAATGTCCCCACTTTATATCCCCCATCCTTCCTGACTTCCTGCATTGTGGACTTCAAGCTCCAGTATCACACACAGAGACAACAGCCTCTCAGAGACTGTTTAACCAGCTTTCACAGTTCTGTTCCTGGTGTTTTTTGTTTCCCTGTGGTTGAATAGAACTGTGAAAGCTGGTTAAACAGTCTCTGAGAGGCTGTTGTCTCTGTGTGTGATACTGGAGCTTGAAGTCCACAATGCAGGAAGTCAGGAAGGATGGGGGATATAAAGTGGGGACATTAAGGGTAGACCAGAGCACATCAAATATCTAAAATATAATGATTAAGGAAAAGTCCCAAAGTGCATAAATGAAATTAAGGAGACAGATGTGACTTAGAGGTCCTACCGTCTACCAGAACTTCACAGAATAGCAACTATCATATGCCGCATATTTTTGGAATGTTTCCATCTCCAACTTAATTTAATTTGGGGGTAGTTTTATCAGGCCAACATCTAAAATAAATGCAGAAATTGGATAGTGAATGTTGAAGAAAAGTGGGGTCAAAATGGGCATTTAAAACTTACAAGGGTCCAAGCTGAACATGTCCTGCTGAGTTTTAAAGGAATAAGTGATGCTGCTATCTTCATCTAGATCTGTTGCTTTTACTCTTGCTATAATTTCTCCAACAGGTTTATCTTCAGTCACATTAATTGTATTTAAAGGAAATGGCCTAAAGAAAAAAGATGATGATGAAAAATGTTGAAAATGCAAACTTGTATGCATGTATCGGCTGAGTTACGATTAATGTAAATAATCTTTTAGATTTGTGATGCTACCACCTTCATCTTGTCAAGAAGTTAAGAATTCCAAAAGTATTTAAATGTTAATAAAACCCATTTTTGGCACAAAGTTACTTAATTTTTGCATAAGCATTACTTTTTAATCATCTAGTCTCTAGTATCATGCCAGACATCAAGGATATTGTGGCAAAAAGATGAAACAGATTGAAATACTGCACCTCTGTTATTTGAAGTATCAAATGTATGGAATAGTTGGCAACTGAACATAAGGGACTAAATATAGTCATTCTCATCTTGGTATCCAGTGTGATGAAATGCTGTCCAAACGGATAACTTATAAAAGCAAACGATCAAAATATTTCTTATAAATTTATTGCTCATCTTTTTAAATCTTAAAGTTACTCATCAATGTCCAGAACATTTCTGAAACTATTTTTTTTATCATTTAACCTACCATTCAAGTATCAAACATTTATTGATAGCCTACAGTGTATCGTTCCGCTTTATACACAGAGGACTAAGCCTGCTCCTGCTCTTTAGGACCTGACTGATTGTGGAGAACACAGAAAACAAAGAAATATAATGCTATGTGACAAATACCATAACTTTGTACAAATTTAAACAGAATGAAAGACTAAACATAGGGTTGAAAGAGATATTCAAGGGAGTTCTCAAAGGAATGTAGTCAAAGGAAAAAGGAGGTGAGTGGCTGATGCTATTCCTCTGAGCAACCTTGTTGACCACCACAATCCAGTGTGGCTTCTCCTCCACAGTGTGTTTTCTTCTTTAAACCATAATATACTGTAACTCACAATACTTATATTTTAGATTGCTTAAATAATTTCCTTCTCTGTTTCATTGTCATTTAAAATACTATGTCTCTTAAGAGATGAAAATAATATTTGGGGGCAATATTTTAGTGATTTGGGTATTGATTTTAATACCTAGCATTAAATTCTAATAAGTAAAAGCAAAAAATTAATTATTATTAAAGGAGTGAAGGCAACAGAAAAATGTTTAAAGTTGGTGGTACCTTAACTGCAAATGTAGGTTGAGAGTTAGGGTAATTATCCCCAGAAATAAAGGAGAAACTAAGCTCCATATTTGCTTCTAATTTAAGTTAAAGGGACTTTGAGGACTCAAACAATGAATTACTCTCCTTCACCCATAGAGATATAACTTAGTGATGGAAGAGAAGAAATTTGAATACTACTATTTTTCTTTTTCTCTTTAGCAGTTTAAGAAATATTTGATTATTCTTAGATTATAGTCCTATATTTGCTACATTTTGAAGTATAAAATAACATCCACCAGCCATTTATAATCTACAAATGTTTTCCAATGCCAAAATTGTATCTCAGAGTGTGGGAGTAAAATAGTTTAACTTAAATATTTTATTACTTTAAATTAATGTATTTATTAAAAAGCAATGTAAGAAGGTTACACCTTTGGGGGAAATATAAAAGGAAAAAAGATACAAAAATCCTTTCTCCATATTACAGTTTTGGTCATTTTTATATTTTTTACAGAATTTTCTAGTGTATATTTTACTATCTATCAATATATGTTTCAATCATCTATATATAATCATTGATTTTTAATATAACAATATAAAATATTTCTATGTAACTACATAATCTTTATTATTCTTATGTTATAACATATGTAAAAAGTTTAGTCATTTTCTTATGGTTCTAATTTAAAATAAATATGCTTACTCAAATTGAGGCTTCTCATCATTTATGTTTCTGATTTTTATAATTAGTGTCCCTTGGCAAAACAGACCTGTTATATCTGTTGCTCTCAATGCAAGCTGGAAAACCTGGAAAAGAATTTTCAAAAATGTTATAATATGCTATTTGATAATATGTATCTTTATGTCTCCTGCTAGTTTATTGTTTTGTTATGTTTTATTTCGTTTTAACATTTTTCTATAATATATATATTGTTTTCATATATATATATTGTTTTTAATAATACAATATATATATATATATATATATATATATATATATATATATATATTGTTTTTCTTCTAGGCAGTTAAAAAAAATACTAGTGCTTTCTTAGTTAAATATAGATTAGTTGTATATTTCAAAGTGGCTTCATTTTATATGCTATTAAATTTCACTCAAAGGTCTATGTAACTTGGGTAAATATAGATTAAATTGAACAAAAAAGATAATGAATGAATTCCAGATTCAATCATAAACCCAAAGTGCAATGCCTTGAAACTATTTAAAGAAAGCTGTTTTAATATTAACCCCTAGAAACAAGAAAATGAGTTACTCTTCCAGATCAAGAACACGAGGTAATTTCTGAAGAGGTGAGAATGTCATCAAATCTCAAATATTTCCCTCCTCATCCTGTCACACATTTTACCCTTTAAGTATCATTTATTCATACATATCATCAAGTGTCCTTTAGAAAAAAAAAACACTGCTGAGGCTGTAAGATATTTATTAAAACCTTCTTAAGCAAACTTTTAATAAGCATTTACGATGTACAAAAAGAACCTGAGTCCAGTAAGGGACTGATAATGATTGTACCAAAGTCTCTTGGATGGTACTAGCATATCAAATGTCATAAAATGAATTGGTTAGCTATGTAGTGGGAAAATGAAGTGGATCTTAAAGGACTTAGCAAGTCCTTGGTCACCTATGTATCATCCCAAGTAGGGGAAGTGAGAGAGGAAATGGCCAGAAAGTTGGACTGCTTAATATGTGGCTCATATGCATAACCTCCATTTTCCACCTAATTTTAACCTCATACTGTAGTCTATCGCACAAATTGCTTAAAGATATGTGTCATTAGCTTCTCCACCATCCTATAACATTCAATATATCCAAATTGAAACTGAAATTGAAACCACTGGCTTTTCTTCCACGATTTTTTGTTTTTTTTTTAGTTTAGAAAGTTGAGATCATCTTCAATTATTAATGCTTCTTTCTCCTAAATATCTGTTCAGCAGCATATTCTCTATTTTTTTCTGTCAATGCTTATATTTCCCCCTTATGGCTATTTTCTCAATTACCTCATTGAAATAATATATGTGGAGAATTTCTGGAAATGACAATGTTTTACTGCTGCTACTACTACTAATAATAATGTATCTCTTTACTTCTCAGATCTAACACCTCATTTCTATGTGGATAGATTATCTCCAGCTACTACCTTTTTAGTCAGTCTGTCCTACTTACATAGTCTTTATTATTCCACTCAGAAAAATCTTCCCAACAATGCTTTCCTTAAATTGCATTTCTGGTGGAAATACCAGAAATTGTTCTTCTTTTCTACCACATTAGTTTCAAATTCATTTATAAGATTTATACCCAATCTTACCTTGGCTACCTATATGCTTTGCCAACTTAAGTGGGGCAGGATATGAATGCTCAAATAGTTTCAATATTAAAATTTTAAGGTTTTAAGTTTATTTCATTTATTTGATGTTCAGAAAGATTTAAATTTTATTGATTTATTGATTTAGCTTTCCTGATTACAAAGCTACTTAAAATTTTTTTTCTTTAAACTTCTTTAGATAGATCTAAAAAGTTAAGATGTGATCTCTGTTTTTAATAACCTCAGGCTTTAATCTAGACTTTTGATGAACTGCACTAATTCTCATAAAAGAATCACACAAAATATTACTTTCCCATTAAAATAATAATGTGTTTAGTTTTTCAGGCAGAGGTCAACATTGTAAAAAAAAAAAAATCTGTCACTCTGTGTAAAATAATAAATAAATATATTAATTACTTGATATCCAGCATCAAAATCCAAGGTATCGTTGCCTCTCAAGCTAACAATACCACTTACAGAATCCACTCCAAAACAATTTGCTCCTTTTTTTGGTCCAGATAACTGTGTCTCAATGGTGTACTAGAAAATTAAAATATGCATTAGTCACACCAAAATAAATGGGAAGGTATTTGGAAGATCATTAGGATATAATAATAAAGCAAATATGTAGATAGTTTTCTACTTTCACACTAATTATTCTTTCTGTATGATCTATTTTGTATTAAAACCACCCACATATACTGATGCAGAATACAGGAAACAAGTGTTGTGTAGTATATTAACGCAAACTTTTAAAATATATTTTTATAGAGCTGCACAACACTACACAGATTTTTCTAAGAAAAAAATTTTTAAAAATGCATAATTTTAGTAAACAAAACAGTGATATAAACCAATTTTGAATATTAATATAGTTGAATATGAAGTTTTAAATTCATCACATCTTTTTAGTATTATTTGTTTAATCCTCACCCGAATGTATGTTTATTGACTTGAGAGAGATAGGAAGAAAGAGAAACATTGATGTGAGAGAGAAACATTGATCAGTTGCTTTCTGCATGGACCCTGACTGGGGATCAAACCTGCAACCTAGGTAGGTGCCCTGACTGGGAATGGAACCTGCAACCTCTTCAGTGTACAGAACAATGCCCGAGCTATTATTTGCCATCAACTCTGGAAGAAGTGAGAGTAGATATATACTCACACAAGTATCTGAAAAAATGTAGTTTGCAATGAGGTAAAATTTTATTAATGAAAAATTCAATTATATCTGCATATTTTTAAAATCTGATAAAGCTCTAACCTTTAACAATGTTACTAGTTCTCAAAACCCTAATTTTTAAAATAATACCTGCTGGGTCCCTATCATATTGCTGCAAATGACAGAACTGGTAGTAACTATTTTCAACTGGACTGTAGGTTATTTTTTTAATCTATTGGAAAGACTTACCTAATAGAAAGGGTCTCATATTTCTTAACAATTTAATATGAATTTGATATTGGCTGGTCTACCAACAAAATATTTTTGAGCAGGAATTTTGAATACTTTGACTGACAACAGCCACATCTCACTGAAGGTTAACTGTGGAAGTCAAGGGTAAGAGGGATTAAGTGACTTCCCAAGGATCACATCGCTAGTTACTGGAAAAGCCATTATTTGACCCAAGTCACATGACAGCTCCATTACTTCACCCTGATTCAGTGCTCCATTACTTCATACTGTGAGTTACTAAATTAAAAGTAGTAAACTCAATACATGTCTAAAAAGAACAGCTGCAGAGCCAAGCATGCTGACTTTTGTAGTGCAATGTACCACTAAATTCTCCAGATAGAGCTTTATAGGTTTATTTTATTTTGCCAAATCTCTAAAAGACTTTAAAACCAGGAATCAATTATGAGAAAAGCAAATCTAGTACAGTTAGTAATTAGGATACTGAAACATCAAAAAAAAAAAATATAATCACATTCACATGTGTCATTGAAATAGCTAGAGAAGTGAAACAGTTCTCAGGAGCATCCAAAAGTCAAAGCCCAGTTTCAGCTCAGCATTGATGTCTTCCAACCAGCTGCCCACCTCCCTTGGAAGTCATATAAATTTCTTGTACACATCAAGAAAATATCTTCCAGCCCTAACCGGTTTGGCTCAGTGGATAGAGCATCGGCCTGAGGACTCAAGGGTCCCAGGTTTGATTCCGGTCAAGTGCATGTACCTTGGTTGCGGGCACATCCCCAGTAGGGGGTGTGCAGGAGGCAGCTGATTGATGTTTCTCTCTCATCGATGTTTCTAACTCTCTAACCCTCTCACTTCCTCTCTGTAAAAAATCAATAAAATATATTTAAAAAAAAAAATCTTCCATAAATGCTATTTCTAACACAAATATTTCATTATAGTGGTTATCAACTTCATTATACCCTCTCTGATGATCAAATTAAATGTATTAACTTCTCTTGAAAAATATATCCAACATAGAGCTGTATGCCAAAGTGATATATACATCTCCCACAATATCCGCATTTACCATCAATCTATCACCATGTGAAGAGTCCTCATCTGTGGCTGTCACTCTGTAAATGGGCTCAAATAATGGGTAGTCCTCATCAATTTCTAAGGTAGCTGTGAAGACAAAATTAACATGTTACATAAAAAATTAAAGAATATGATGCAATACTAATTTTAGATTGTATGGTGGGTTTCAGATAATACTTTAAGATGATTAAATATTTTTTTCTTATATTTATAGTTTTTCCTTTGGCTTCCTATCATCTTTTCTGCACCTACAGAGTGCTTTTTCTTACTTCCTGGATCTGTCTGTGGCAACTATAGCTTGAAGAAGAAGAGCATGAAATATATGCTGACAGACTGTTCTATGGGGAGCCAGTAGGGGAGCCTCACAAAAGATTCTGGTGCTCCAGTTTCTAGACCTTATCAGCCATGCATGGAGGAACTTTTTCTTAGAAATATATTTGCAGACAACTCTCACATCCCTTCTTTCCATAGTCTTGACCACATGTGAAAAACCCAAACTACATATAATACAGGTGGATAGACTAGGAAAGATTCAGGGTAATTGTTTAATTTGTTTTTTTTTTCTTGTGGTGTGTGTGTGTGTGTGTGTGTGTGTGTGTGTGTGTGTTATTACAGTTCATACAGTATACGTTTGAGAGTTTAACCCGAGTTGACTAATAAGACATTTTAAGATTTTCTATTCCTTGCATATACTTGAAGCCTAATATGCTAAGTGTCCAGTCGTCCAGTTGTCCATTCAACCAATCAAAGCATAATATGCTAATGATATGCTAAGGCTGCTCAACTGCTTGCTATGATGTGCACTGACCACTAGGAGGCAGACACTCCAACTGGTAGGTTAGCTTGCTGCTGGGTCCAGCCAATCAGGACTGAGTGAGACGGGCCAGACATGTCCTGGAGCCCTCCCATGGTTCCTCCTGGGCTGGCCAACCTCTCGCATCCCTCCCCAACCCTGATCATGCACCAGTGGGGTCCTTCAGCCTGGCCTGTGCCCTCTCCCAATTGGGGGATGTCCGAGAGCAGGTTTCAGCCTGATCCTGCTCAAAGCAGGAGCTGCCCCCTGGTGGTCAGTACACTCCCACAGGGGGAGCACTGCTCAGTTAGAAGCCTGGCTCACGGCTGGCAAGAGCAGCGGCGGTGGTGGGAGCCTCTCCTGCCTCCATGGCAGCGCTAAGGATGTCTGACTGCCGGCTTAGGCCCATTGCCCAAGGGGAGCAGGCCTTTGTCAGGCATCCCCCGAGGGCTCATGGACTGTGAGAGGGCACAGGCCAGGCTGAAGGACCCTCACCCCGAAGTGCAAGAATTTCATGCACCGAGCCTCTAGTATATTATAACAAATTTAAATTTTAACAAGTTGCCCAACTATATTTAATTGATCTGTTTTCTAATGTAATTGCATTTAAAATGGGTTACCAAGAGATTTGGAGATAGGTGAAGAAAATAAAATAATAAAGATAATGGTAGCTGCCTAGAAGCATGTCTCCCAATATTTTTCAAAGAGCATACAGAAAAAAAGAATTAATAGAATTCCACAAAAGCCTGCCCTCAGTGTAACTTGAGAATAGAATGTGACCAAACTTTATAATAAAGTTAAGTTTTTTTAAAGAAAAGAAAAAATTTAACAAATCCTGGCAAATAATGTCTCAAGTTTCCATCCTACCATGAGACCTTGTGTTATGCAAAGGGTAACACATAAAAGCTGTTGGGAAAAGAATAAGGGAAAGCAAACTGCAAGCCTAAGAGTGATGTAAAATTGCTGCCAGAAAGAATAAGTCAAAGTGTAAAAAAACCCACAAAAACAAGAATCAAAACTTCTATTGTGTTGAAAGTACCATGCTTGCAAGATACATGAGTTAAAAAAATCAAGTTTCATATCTTTCAATTTTGTTTTGTTAAAGGCAAAGACATAATTAAAATCAAAAATTATTTTAAGATAAATGTTTTTAGCCCTAACCGGTTTGGCTCAGTGGATAGAGTGTCGGCTTGCGGACTGAAAGGTCCCAGGTTTGATTCCGGTCAAGGGCATGTACCTTGGTTGCGGGCACATCCCCAGTCGGAGGTTGCAGGAGGCAGCTGATCAATGTTTCTCTCTCATCGATGTTTCTAACTCTCTATCCCTCTCCCTTCCTCTCTGTAGAAAAGCAATAAAATATATTTCAAAAAAAAATAAATGTTTAAACAAAACAATTAAATGAAGTACAATATGTGTTAGAAATACACTGGCATCTATAACTTGTTTTTGAGTCAAATAATCTGAAAATTGAGTTTAAATTGTTTTTCATTGTTTAACATTTAAATAAATGTCATATTTTGTGATACTTTTGTATAAGCCTGAACTATTTAATGCACAGAAAATTAATAGAGGAATAAGTTGATCGGACCCTCAGAGCTCTTAAGTAAGTCTCTGTTCTGTTTATTTAACTCTCTACAACAATTATTTCAAACCTTGCTCTTTTGCCCCAAATCTCTTACCCTGTCCCTTCTATCTTACTTCCCACGGGAGATCTCTCTTTTTACTGCACACAATAAATAGAAACTTAGACTAGTGATAGCTCATCTTTCCCCATAAGATCTACAAGCCCACTAATAATACTGTTGTAATAATCTGGTTATTTTTTAACAGGAAAGGAATAAAGGGAAGACTAAAATATATAGCCATGACTTTATACAGCTTTGCTAATTTAACACTCTCCAAATCTGTTCCCAGCTAATCAAAGGGAGAAAGGACTGGACAAAGGCAGTTTAGATGAATGCCCAATAAGGTCTGTGTGACTTGGGAAGTGCTTACCTGGCTGTCAATCACATCTGGGAGCGAGTCAGTGGCCAGAACAGGTGTGGCCACTGCAAGAGCTTGAAAACTAAATACTTAAAAGGAAAAGAAGTACCTGACCTCAAGAAAATTTTAACCATGGTCCTGTCTATATCCTGCTCTTCAAGGCGGGAGTTTTGTATATTTCTTCACCTCCCCGTAAGTCTTTAGTTCACTCTGCTAGAAATTCTGACCCCACTACAAACACTGAAATTTCTCAAAGTCATCAAAGGCCTTTTCCATACTTAGTGTCCATCTTAACTTTTCTTTGGTGTTTACACAGTTGACTATTGCTTTTTCTCTTGGCACAAAAAGATCATTGCAAATCTAGAGGATTTGCTCTAAAACTGAGTACCTCTAAAAATATTGCCTGGGAAAATAAAACTTGGCAAGGTTCCTAGACATCCATTAAGTCTTCAAATCAGACAAAATCCTCATGATTGCTTTTCAAATAGTTTTTAAAAATACAATTTTATTAATTTCAGAGAGGAAGGGAGAGGGAGAGAGAGTTAGAAACAGCAATGACGAGAATCATTGATCACCTGCCTCCTGCAGACCCCTTCCCCCCCGACTAGGGATCGAACCTGCAACCCAGGCATGTGCCCTTGACTGGAATGGCTGATGCTCTATCCACTGAGCCAAACCAGCTAGGGCTGCTTTTCAAATCTTAATCAACAATTTAACAATCATCTGTCTCTTTTATCCACCAACCTATTCTGCCATCCCTCAGTGCACACTTTTACCACCTCATATCCTGGACAAGATGACACTGGGAATGGAAAACAAGGACTCAAGGGTCCTCAGTATGACACAGAAGGGAGCTTGGAGCCCAGGAGAGCTTGGAGAGGTTTCTCAAAGTATTACCCCTTGATCAAGAGAAGAAGACAAACAACAACAAAAACCATGCAGGTATTCTAGTTACTTAAGCACATTGATAGCCAATATCATTATTGATGTGTACATATGTCTGTGTGTATGTTTGCTTTAAAAAATAACTGTACATGGTTATCAAAGATTATTGCCTTTAACAGTGAATATTAGAAAAAATAATACTTTTGCATTAACATAATAAACATTACATTTCTGTTTGTAATCAATGTCCCTTTTTAAGAAAATAAATGTGATATTTTAGCACAGTATAATAGAGATGCATGTAGAAAAATCCTAGTTTATTTTTATAATCAATTTAAAAGATACTTAATATGGCAATTAAATTAAATGAATAATTGGTTTGGGTTTATATGGTCCAAATTTCAAAATAATTTTTAACTTCTTTTATATATAGTTTTTTAAATCAAGGGATAATAATGAATTCTTTCAAATACTATATTTGAATATCAACGATAAAGAAAATTTATTTCAGGCACACACTCAAATAACCTGGGACCCTCACTTCACTAGCACTTTTTCAGAGATTAGAAAGTACCATCTGAAAGGAGAAAACTTAAAGCTTCATGACATTTTGAATTTTCTAAATATAAAAATAAAAGTGTAAAGATTGATATATAAATGTTTATATGATAGCTGAGATTGATAAATGCTTGATTAATTGATTCCAACTAAACTTAGATACCATTTCTCTCTTACTTTCTTCTTCATGTATCTTCAACCACCCAGTCAACTGTATTCTCCCCATTTGTTTGTAACATTACCTCAAAGTCTTCCTTTAAACCAAATACACTGGACAAAACTCTTTTAATCCAATATAGTTTTGCCACTGCTTTCTCTCCACTTTACATGCTAATTTCCTAAAAAATGGTTTTTATTTTCACAATCTCAATCCTAAATCTGCTTCTCTCTGGCTTCTACTCCTGTAAACCAATAAAATAGTTCTCAGTAGGCTCATTAGTTATCACTATCCCCATATCACTAACTAAATGCAATGAACATTTTAATACCTCATCTTACTTGATTCTAGAATTCAAGTCTACTAACCACTGGCACGCTCTTTCAACACTCTTCCTTTGCCATTCAGGATATAACTCTTTTTTTTCCACCACCAGTTTAGCTGTTCCTTAATCTCCTTGGCAGGCTAAGTTTCTTCCTCACATCATTGAGGGTAGGAGTTCCTCAAGGTTTGGCCCTATGCCCTCCTTTCTTCTAATTCTCTACTCACTAGCTGAATAATCTCATCCAAATCCATGGTTTCAATTACAAAACATTTATAACCCTAGGCAAGACCTCTGAGCTCAACTGCTTACTTAAATCTCTCCTTTGTATAACAAAGACTTATCAAACACAAGATGTTAAAAAATGGACTCATAATTTTTTTCTCCAAATGTGGTCTATTTCTAGATAGCTTAACTGAGTATCTCCAAACCACTTATATAAATCAGAAACCTCCATCTTCTGCTTTTCCTTATATTAATTTAATAGTAGGTTCATTTACTATTTAAGTATCTCCATACTATTCTTTTATCTTTATCTCCATAACTTTCCTAGGTCAAACTATACTATTCCTTGCCTGGATTACTGAAATAACCTGACAATTACCTCTCCCTATTCCATGGGTCTTCAAACTACCACCCACGAGCCAAATCTAGATTGCTGCCTATTTCTATATGGTCTTTAAGCTAAAAATGGTTTTTATATTTATAAATGGTAAAAAAAAAAATCAAAAGAAAGAATAATATTTTGTGAGATTAAATTTACATGAAATTCAAATTTCAGTGTTTATAAAGTGTAGCAGAAAACATACATATGTAAACCCACTTGTTTACATATTGTCTATTGCTGCATTCTTAGTATGGTGGCAGTTTAGTAATAGAGATAGAGACCATATTCAGTGCTCTTGTTATTTCACATACTGTAAATTGCATTAATCCAGTCATAACAGCATTGTGAGTAGTTATTACTTATTGCCAGGCCTACCTATCATGCATGTTATTATGTATTACCATGCCTACCTATCGCCTACCTATCATGGCTAAACAAAAAGAGAAATGCGAATTTTGAATGCTACACTTTTAAAGCATGATTGAGTGTGGATTACTCAGTATTGAATTGTGGCAAAGCATTGTGTTTTTTATAAAAAGTCACTGTAGGTGTCATAAAAGAACATGATGAACATAAGAATTATAAGACTGAGAACTCATCACAATATTCCCTTTTGGCAGGAGAACAATGGTCAGGGGAAAAAATTAATGATACATGATTTTATTCACAAAAATAAATTTAAATTATGCTACAACAAAAATAAGATTCTAAGTGGCTCATTTCTTAGCCAACAAGAAAAACTATTTACTGATACCTCTATTACAAAATTATAACCAATTGTTACCATTATTATATTTTTAAAATTTTGTCAAAAAATTTATATAAACTTTTCTCCTACATTGCTATGTAAGTATTGCATAAATAATACCTTTGATTTTACCTTTTAGCCTTCAAAATTCAAAATATTTGCTATTTTGCTCTTTACAAAATCTTTTGACACCTCCTCTAAGTTTGTTTCCTTCAAATCTTGCTCTACTCTCAACCAGATGAATCTATTGAAAATACTTACCTGCTTAAAATATTTAAAAGGATTACCACACCCTTAGGGCAAAGACCAATATTCTTAAAATACCCATCTTATCTTTCAACAATTATTTTGAATTATATTACTTACATAGTGCTCCCTCCTTTGCAGTCATGGTAGACGTTCCATTTTCTTACATTTTATACTACCTCTAGGCATTTGTACATACAGTTCCTTCCACGTGAAACACTGTTCCCTCTCTTCTTGCTTATTTACTAAGATAAGAGTTTGGACCTAAAATATTGTCAGTTCTTTAGAGGAAGTTTCCCTTATGTCTCTGACTTGGTCAACCCCCAAACACAAACACAGATTATTTACTCTTATAGTATGAAAATACCTTTTGAACCTCAAGGGTATTAAAGTCAATTATTCTTTCTGACATTTTCATAAGTAAATATTTAAATTTATGTACTAAGTTGTCAAAGCCTTTTATTTTTCTCTCTACTGCCCCACATATTTTACAATAGAAGAATCTCTATTGCTGTTTTTAATTTATTTGCTCTCTAATCTCTTAATAGCAGAGTGAGAATTTCTATCTGGCAAATATATTTTTTTCCAAACAGTTCTATAGAGATATTATGTTTTCTTATATACATGAATAGCTGCACATATTTTGGTATATTTATATAAACACACATTACAGTATATACATACTAAAAATCACTAGAGTTTCCAACTAGAGACATGTGCCTGGTCTCATTCATTATAGATAGCTGTTAAAAGTAAATTATAAGAAAATGATGTATCATACTTGTGCCTGAAGAAAACTGGGGATCAGCAGTACAGTCTGGAGGTTCCGGAACATTAATGATATTAATGGTCAAAACATGTCTCACAAGTCCTCCAGTATCAACTATCAATAGAAACCTTCTAGGATCAGTTTCATAATTAAAAATTTTGGTAGAAGTTATTATCCCAGAACCTAGTAAACAGATAATTTATGAATGATAATTCACATAAATATATAGGAACATATTTTTTGTCTTGAAAGATTTTATAATTACCCATTTTTATTTTTTGCTACCTCACAAGAGAATATTTAAAATATGAAAATAAATAACAAACACTAATAGTTGACTTATATTTTAATGTCTGTTTAAACCTATTTTAAGTAAACTGTGTTTTGTTTTCAAACATTTTCATTAAAAACCATTTCCAAAGATTAGAAACTATAAATGACAAACATCATATTGTGATCACAATACTTGTCTACTTTTTATTAACAGTAAAAAAAAAAAGTTGTTTGTTTATATCCAAATTCATTAGTTATTGTGAGTTTACCTGAAATCATATAATAGGTTTAATATAATTTTGAGCAGACATCTTACTACAAAGATGTCTTTGTTATCAAAGGAGGCATGGTGCCTCCAAAAAGGTACTTTTATATGCTATTTACTGTAAAAGCAGAAAATTCCATGCTGGGCTAGCCTAAGACCTGGATGTAAAATAATTAACTCTTTTAAGTAAAGACAAGAAAAGAAACAATAGGTAAAGAGGAGAATAACACAGATACTAATAAAAATAACATTTTATTGTGCAGTTAAAATTGTGGGCATTTTTAAAGATAGTCATCAATTTCTAACAAAATATAGCTTTTAAAATTAATGAAATATTTGTGATATTCTTGGAAAGCTCTGAGTCAAAAAGCTATTTTATTAGAGGGAACTAAGATTATCCTTAATTCTGGGAAAATCACTCTTCTCTATAGGCAACTCTTTTAAAAACATTTACTAACCAATCTTAGCTAATGGATTCAATATAGACAAAAAAGTTTCTCTGTAACAAATAAGATTTACTTTAAAAATTTTTCAACATTTAAAAAAAGTATATTGAATAAATGCCCAGCTAGTGTGGCTAAGTGGTTGAGCATCAACCCCTGAACAGTTTAATTCCTGTCACATGCCCAGGTTGCTAGCTCAATCCCCAGTGATGGATGTTCAGGAGACAGCTGATTGATGATTCTCTCTCACTGATGTTTTTTTCTCTCTCTACCTCTGCCTTCCTCTCTGAAATCAATTAAAAAGCATTTTAAAATAAATAAAAGGTGCCGGGGTTATGGTCCCAGCATTACGGAAGGGTGCAGCAATCTGGAGAAAGGAGCTGCTGCATAGATTCATAAGGAGTCCAAAGACGAAAGATAGTTTTGAAAGGCATTGGGGGTCAGAGGAGCTTCGGCTAAAGGAGCTAAAGACTATGCCTTGACTCAGGATCTTGTGCTATTTTATTAACACAGATTGTCCTAAGGCAAGGTGGAGATAATACACTTCAAAGGGTAGTGTTTACAGAAGCATTACAGATTGGGGAATAGCCTACAGCTGTTCAGGTGTTTGGCCAACAGGAGGCAATAACATGCAGATTAAAATGCCCTGAGCTGTCTGGCAGCAAAGGATTATCCTATTTAGGTTTGGGGGAGATGCTTTTTAGCCATTCCAACAGGTAAACTACATATGTGGCTCAGCCCTTGTTGAGCCCCCCAAGCTTCACCAACCTTTTGATGAAACTCTTGTAATTATGACATGTTGGAATTGGTTCCCGGCAAAAGGTTTAAAACGTTATATTGAATGATTCATCAAGCAAACTCATAACAAGAAACAAGAACAACCCAATGCTGAACTTCTTTCTAGTTGAAGTAGAGCTTGTATATCCCTTCCCAAATAGGACAATAAACAATCTCAAAGTGTAGTATTGGACCAAACCTAGAGGGAATATTAATAGGTTCAACCACTGGGTGGTTATTATAAATTTTCCTAATAGGTCTCCTTTAGTCAGATTAATGGGACTAAAACTTCATTGAGTGGTCCTGTGAGTCTCCCTTGACCCCTCTATCCAAGCAAGATATTTTTAGCCCTCATCTTTGGTGTCTAGGATACAAGGGAAGAAGAGTCCCAGTGTTGTCTTGCCGATGTATTAAATAACTTGTGGTTTGATAGAATCAGTTGGATTCATGAGGGGCTAGAATTTGATAGACAGGTTTCAGAAGTTGTCATGCACTTTCCTTTGAAATAGGTGTGAAAACTGTTGGAATTCAGCCTTATCAGTGAACTCAAGCAAAACTAGAAAAACCAAGCAGAAAAATAATTAATCCAATTCACAGAATTATGAAAAAATAAAATCGTAATTTTAAGCAGTTATATTTTGTTATATATGTTATGAAGCTTCAAAAAACTGATATAAGGGGACATGTAGATTTGAGGAGTTGGGAGAAGAATTAGAAACACAATCAAGAATCTTGTAATGTAGGAACATGAACACAGATACATAATCACGACGTAAAACAATTGAAGCAGGCATAGTCATTTTGCTTAAGAGATTCAACTGTAGGGGAAAAAATTGCTAAAGAGTGATTTAAAAAATACTAAGAAGGACATTTTACCTAATGTTGGAAGGAGGATGGATGCTAAAATTACTTCCCAGAGGGAATTATTTCTGACTAATGCTTGATAATGTGAAGGAGTTGGTTAGGTGGAGAGGAATAAAGGAGAAAAAAATACATGATCTTTGCAGAGGCCCACAGAGAGAAGAGATTTTAGGTGAGTAGGAGATTTGAAATGAGATTGGAGAAAATTTAAAATAGCCAAGTTGGCAAATTAAAAAGTCATATAACTAGAGAAATTTTGAAGGATTACCAGAAAGTATATTGGGCCAAGTGCAATTTAGGGTTAATATATTGGTTTATGTGATTTCTCTAACAAAACTCATCAGCCCAGGTATAATAGACAACATGAACTATTTGATCTATTTCATGTTGGAGTTTTGCTAGGCAAAATTTATAGAACAACAAGCAAATTATCTGAGGATATTGTCAAAGAAGAGTTGAAAGATAGGTCATAATACTGGATAGAGAAGAAAAGAGAAGAGGTCAATTATAGAAAAAAAAATCAATGAATTTGTGGCCTTCATGATATCGACAAAACAGCATAGTAGGGAAAAATGAAATAAAAAAGCTGAAGGAAGTATAGGAGTGAGAGGTCTGAGATTAATAGTAGAGAAGAAGAATTGTTCTAGGTACTGATGAGGATCTGGTCGCAGCCATGAGAGTGTGTGGATGAAAGTAGATTTTAAAGTCACAGGGATTTAGGGATGGGAATTGACACTAGGTAAGGTAGAGGGATTGAACACACTGGATGGGCCATTATGTGAATACTGAAGTAACCTAAGAAATGGTGGCAGAACTGAGATAGGGAAAAACACTATAAATAATATATTCAAGTCCCCAGGGCTAGAGAGGGAGTGATTGGCATGTTTTGTAAGGAACCAAATATCCTCAAAATGAGTAAGGGGATCAGAGTAATGGTCAGGAATCAGCTTGGGGAGTCAGAAGAATGCCGTCTTCCCACAAACTGATCCAGAGATATGAGATGTGTGGATGAATGAGTAACATCAGCTTGAGGCATGCTGTGGTTATTCCACACTACAACAAATTTTAATTAAGAGGTAGAGAAATGCTACAAGAGATGTTTGCTTGTTTACGTATGAGTTTGCCACATAATGGGGATTTCATAGACTATAATTGAAAGATACAAGAATGCAACAAGAATGTGAGATTAGTTTATGGGAGAGGAAGCTTGGAATGGTATAAAGATGAGAAGAGACAAGAGGATAAATATATATTTGCAGGATCTTTAATCTTAGGCAATTATCAAGGATAACAAATATATGAGAAACAGAATTTAAATGGGTACAAATTCTTCATATAATTAGATTCAGACATTTTCACATTATTAAGGAAGCGGTGTGCAAAGAGAATGGGGGATTCTTCTGGGATTTGGGCCAAGGTCTGTGGTATCACTCCCAGCAGACCTCAAATAGAAAAAAAAAAAAAAAAGTCTTAGGTCCAAAAGGCTGCAATGAGAGAGACTGAGGAGGTGGACATTATTGCTGTCTGACCACAAGGAATCAGAAACTCTCCCATCAAAGGAAGGTTTCCAGTATCTTGACCCTTCTTGTGAGGTAACAGAGGGTCTAGGGTTGCTCAGATATTTGGATTTTGGAGATTTAGGGTATAGTCCTAGTCACTGAGAGGAAAGGCAGCAAGTGAGTTAACTGAGCTTGGAATTGACTTCTGAGGAAAGGGGTTGGTTTTGTTCTGAGTGTGGGACTGTGCTGAACCACAAGCCAAGTGTTCAAGTGAAGCAACACTAGGCAGAAAATGAGGCAAAACACTGTCTATTCTTGTTTGCAAAACCATTTTGTTTAATTTGCAAAAATTATGTTGGACAATATTTTAACATTTCCTAAGCATAACACACACAGTAATACATACACACTATGATGGCTATCTGAAACATGGACAAAAGTTATGCTATCTTAGGTCTTAGCTTAGAATGAACATCTAATTATATACACCCATAGAAATCATAATCTGTGCAGGAAGCACCCACGTAAGAAAATAGGTGGACTCTACTTCAGAGGAATTCAGAAACACATTTGTGCTTGTAACTGGATTTGGTTGGATTATTTATTGTTAAAACAAAGCTTTTTGAATTTCGGTTTTAACTGAAATATGCTATTGCTTTTTTCCTTTAAACCTACTGAGGCCCTGCTGTGCAAACCACCTGGTTAGACACAGGGTGCTGTGGGGAACACATATTCCCTGTTCGAACTGACTAATTTATTCTTCCTTTGCACAAAAATTTTAATTCCCTTGACCAGTTTCATGAATTTTCTATTTTAATTTATTCATCATTTGAGTCAAATTGTTTTGGATATCCACATAAGCTATATTTTTCATGTAAATTTGTTGCATTATGCTTATTATTTTTTTGACGTTAGTACAAAAATATATATTCTGGATCATCTTTCCTATTACTGAAAAACATTTATTTTGCTGAAAAGAATAGGGTGACTCTCATGCCAAATTCATGCACAATAATTTTTCTTTTTTCAAGAAATATTTGTAGCAATGTTGGGATATCAGGAATGTGGAGTAGGGTAGTAATGGGAAGCTCTTTTAGAAATTGTTTATATAACTACCTGCAATAGGTTTTAACCCAGAAATACAATATAATGGTTAGTTTTAATTTAAATATTTTTTAAAGTCTGAATCTTAAAAGTAACAAGGTTAAAATTAAAATGTCAAAATGTATTTACTTGCATCGATGATAAAGTCCTTTGTTTTATTCAGAAAGTGGTAGGCATCTGCTTTTCCAACAACGTCCTTATCATAAGCTCGACTTAGTTGAGTACCAGGAAGCATGTTTTCAGGCAAATTTATTGGGTTAATTAATAGCTGAATTTCTGCTGCAGTGTATGAAAGTACTGAGGAAATAACACAGAGAGTCTTTTAAGTAAAATCAGGTTAAAATATAAAAATGAACAGCTTTATTAATAATTATTCCATATATTTGTCCTTTAAGTTACATTTACAGGTATTTATGATTTTGAAAAAAACCTTTAGAACCAAGTCAATATTTTTCCTTTAACTCATATTTCAATATTTTTGTGTGTTGTACAGAACAAATTTGAAAGAAAGAACAAAATGAGGTCTCAGATTTCCTACATCTTTATTTCATTTCTTCATGAACAACTTTTATGTAGAATGGTTATTTCAGTTAAAAGCCAGTTTCATTAATTTCTTCCTTTACTTTATTGATCATTTCAGTCAAATTGTTTTGCGTGCTCACATAAATCATATTTTTCATGTAAAAGTTTGTTGTATTATAATTTAAAATGCTAGCTGAAAGAAATCAGTGAAACCTACTTTCTGCATTTATTTACTTATTTTCATTGCTTTTCTTTTTATTAGAAAGAAAAGAGGCTCTGTTTTTGGTTAAGTTGTGACTCATTGTAAATTGTGTTATGCTGTACCTCTAAAGCAAAAACCAGAAATAGGCATATCCTATAACTCACTCCCAGAGTATGTAGTTTGAATGAAAGGATATATAAATTACATTAAAAAGCCCAATATTTAAAAATAGCCCTATATTAATAAATAATATTTGATATGACATTTTGTTATAAATGAAATTTTTTTATATAGCAAATTACTTTAAGAAGACCCCAAAGGAAAAAAAAAACAAAACACAAAAAAACACCAAAAGTAAAATACTGTTTGAAATAATCCAAGATTTTGTTCTATATTTAAACACACAAATGTGCCCCCATAAAGAAACTGAGAATGAGAGAATAATATTCCATGAGTAAAAAAGTATCTCAACAGGAATTCAGATTCCTTAATTAACAGGTAAACTTAAGTTTCTTAAAAGCAATGGAAACATAAAAAGTTAAACAAACCTGTGCATATTAGTAAAATCTTGAAGGTGTTCATATCTACATCAGCTTTCCTAATGTCCATGGCAATGTCTACTAACAGATGCATGGCTTTGGCTATATATACAAATGTAATCTTTATTATAATTAAGCCAACAGGTCAACAAATTGTTACTCAACATTGAACCCAATCATTTTATTCTGTTTAGTGAGTGATTGTACACATAGGTCATATTTCAATTTCTGTGTCTGTTTCCCATATTTATTAGGTGAGAGGATTATCAGCAAAGCCAATATTATTATATAACATCAATTTAAATTATAAGTATTTAGAGTTGAGTAGGGTGTCCTATGGAGAACTTTTGGCAAGTAATCCAGGTGATTTGTTCTTTACTAGTAATCCTTGTTTACCTAACCAAAGGTTCTGTAATAGGATAAGAAGTTATTTTTAACATGAGACTCCCATATGTATTTGCAAACCCTAAAATGATTCATTCAACACCTTTTTCTTTCTTTCTTTTTTTTCTTTTTTTGCTGCAAAAAGCTTTATTGTTTCATTTGGTCCAATGCATGGGTGAGGGCTTCAGGGAGGTTAAAAGAATGGCTGGTAGTTTTAGGGAGAGGCTCTGGTAAGAGCCAGACCCCAGGGCCATGGTGGGCAAACTGCGGCTCGCGAGCCACATGCGGCTCTTTGGCCCCTTGAGTGTGAATCTTCCACAAAATACCATGGCCTGGGCGAGTCTATTTTGAAGAAGTGGCATTAGAAGAAGTTTAAGTTTAAAAATTTTGGCTCTCAAAAGAAATTTTAATCGTTGTACTCTTGATATTTGGCTCTGTTGACTAATGAGTTTGCCCACCACTGCCCCAGGGGAATGCAGAGGGGCCCCTCAAAGGCCTCTGGGCTCCAAAGGCTCCTGGTTGAGCTTGAGGGTAAGTCTTTCAAAGAGCCACTGCCCCAGCCCAGCCCGGGGCCCTCAGCCTGTGGATGTTAGTCAGGTGTCGCCCATCTTCTTGATGAGTTTCACCTCCTCACCCGGAAGTGGTTCTCCAGGAAGTCACAGAGCTGAGGGTCTGTGCCAGTAGAACTCAGGGCCTGCAGCTCCACAAGGGCCTGGATCAGGTTCCTCTCCAAGGCCAGGGCAGCTCCCATGGCGTCCTGAGTTTTGCCCACTCACCTTGGGGAGGCCTCTGCACGTCCTGGAAGAGAATGCAGCCACCGCTCTGGTTTGCTAGTGATAGAAGTTGCCCGCACCCTCCAGAGCCACATCCTCGATGGAGGTGGGAATAGAAGCCCAGAGAGAGGTAGGTGTGGGAGGCCCGCAGTGCAGGCTGGCCAGGGGGTTGACCGCAGCCTCCACCTCGGTGGAATAATTCTGACGAATTTGGGAGCTCATGGTTGTTCAGTAATAAGGAGTGAAGGTAGAAGAAAAAAAAGACGGTGTGTTGGCTGGTCTCGGAGGTGGTTCTGAAGGTGGTGACTGGATAAGACACAGGAGAGTGGCCTGAGGCTGGAAGAAGGGGTGTCCCTGAATCTGTTCTGTCCAAACTATTGATGCAAGAGAGAGATCTGGGACCATCGAGGGCACTGCCAGTAAACACATATTTCTGAGTGTCACTAACTATGTATTCACCACTTGGTGAAGACTAAGGAGATTCAGAGGTGAGCACAAGCTATTCCTAGGTAACTCATAACCTAGCAAAGATAATGAATAGATTTTAAAAAACTATACCAGTTGTGTAAATGTACCATGGCTTTTTAATCCCTTCATCTATTGATGGGCACTTGGGCTGTTTCCAGATCATAGCTATTGTAATTAACGCTGCTATGAACATAGGGGTGCATATATTCTTTCTGATTGGTGTTTCAGGATTCTTAGGACATATTCCTAGAACCAAAGAACTTATATACTTATATGCATAGTCCAGGGACACAGACAATAGTGGGGTGAAGCCCTGGGGTGGGGCAGGGGCTGGGTGGAAGGGGGCAAAGGGAGATAAGTGGGGAACATGTATAAGACTGTCAACAGTAGATATTAAAAAAAAATTCACACAAGCATAGCAGGTGATAGGTTTCAGTAAAATCATATGAAAGCTAAAGAGAAGAAAAAAAAACCACTTTCAAAAAGGGGAAAGAGAGAAAAGTGCAAGGAGGCACTTTTATAAAATGAAGTTGAAAGCACTAAGTCTTCTGATAATAGCAATGTATTAGTAAAATGGTTTTAGTGTCATCTTCCAATATATGTCTATTTATATATTTACTAGAGGCTCAGTGCATGAAATGCATGCACTCGGGGGTGGGGGGGAGGGGCGGGTCCCTCAGCCAGGCCTGCACCCTCTCACAGTCCTGGAACCCTCGGGGGATGTCTGACAACAGCTTAGGCGGGGAGTGGGCCTAAGCCGTTGTCAGACATCTTTAGCACTGCCACTGTTGCTGTGTGCTCACCAGCCATGAGCCCAGCTTGTGGCTGAGTGGCACTCCCCTGTGGGAGCACACTGACCACCAGGGGGCAGCTCCTGCGTTGAGCGTCTGCCCCCTGGTGGTCAGTGCACATCATAGCAACCAGTTCCGCTGTTTGGTCGATTTGCATATTAGCCTTTTATTATATAGGATAAATTATTTATATGTAACACAGCATATTATATGTGCTCACAAAATATAAATTGAAATCAATTTAAAATAATGATATAAGGATGGAAAATGTATCACATCTATATAAAAAAGAATTTTCATTATTATTCTCTATCTCTTTACAAAATTATGATTCTTAAAGATCCATTTCCTCATTCCAACCCACAAAGTAGTCATATTGATAACCAGTTTCCATTTCTGCCTTAAACTTCATTATTGCTGCAATAACTTGCCTATGAATAATTCAAGTGAATGTATTTCACATATGATGCTATTTTTGTAAGCTAATTTTTGAATTATTTATTTTTAATTCTGGTCAAACAGCCATTTTATGAGATTATGCTAATATATTTCCCCCCAATATTTTACTTAGAATAGTTATATTTCTCGAGAGCATTGTTCTTCTTTTCTCTTTTCTTTTTTTTTTTTCAATTATAGTTGACATTCAACATTGTATTAGTTTCAGGTGTTCAGCATAGCTATCAGACATTTATGTAATTTAGAAAGTGATTCCACTGATAGGTCTGGTACACACCTGGCATGATATTATTGACTATATTATTTAGGAAACTCTCTAGTGGTTCCAAAAGAAGCAATTTTTAATTTTTTTGTTGTGGTTACAACAGAATCTAACAAGTACCGTAAACTAAGGCATGTTGGAAACCTGTGCTTTCATCCAACTAATGTGTATACCTCTCTCACTAAGTAATTAATTCTAATAACTATTTCTTTAAATCTTTAACATTTTCCAAAAATTTTGATATCAAAGCAATTTAGTTCACTTTGTCTATTATTTTACATAAGCCCTTTTAGTTATTTTTTACTCTAGTTATTTTTTACTTTATGATTATTATTAACTCAATCATATGTGGTTATGAATATGTACTATACATTTATTGCTAATTGGTAAAGTTTTGTTATGTTCCATTTGTACCTCTAATTTGCAACACTGCTAAAATTATTGCATAATTTTGACCTCATATTCTGGATACAAAATTTTAACCGTTTGCTAACTATGATGTCTGTAAGCTGCTACCATGAGCTAATATTTCTTAGGTTGAAATTCATCATTTATATAGTACATGTAAATGAATACTACAAATATGTTTTTCTGAAAAATATTGAATTTTTTTGGCAACTTCTTGGTATATTAGATCAATGTTTAGCTTCTACTACTAGCAGCAGGCATGCAGGTCTAATGTCATTTCTTGCCCTTCCCCCATATTTCCTCCATTGTTTTTGTATTTAATTTAAATTTATTTTGTAGAGATATTTAGTTAAACAAGATGATATAATACATAAATTCATTTCATCTACATTTACATGAAGTGCAAATGAGATCAATATGCTGGACATAAACAAGCATGGGAGAAGGCCTTAGTCTGTACAATGGAATTCCCCCCTGCTCTCCGTGTGGCACATAACTCTTTGATATGAGGACCTAGTAAGAATGCCACTGCATGAATATTAAAGCTTAGTTTCTCTTTTGTATATGAGATTTTAAAAATAAGGGTAAATACAAGTTCTAATAGTATTTTCTTCAAGCACTACAGAAGATTGCTTTCCAAATTCCTTCATATATGAGAATCACACTTTGGAAAAAAATACTTTAATTTACTTGATTTGTATAATATATTCTATCTATAAATATTTGCCCATTTATCCATTCATTTATATATAATATGCAATAATGGAAGAGGGAAGGGAGAGAATGAGACATTGGTGAAGAGGTCAGTATGAGCAAAAGTAGGATAGTAGGAAAAATTTTAATGAAATACATAGAAGTCTCATTATTTGCTTCTGAATAAGGCTATGACATCTATACTAATAAAAGGGTAATATGCTAATTAGACTGGGAGACCTTCCAGGAGACCTTCCTGGACAAAGCCATGGTTGCAGGGCTGAGGCAGAAGCAGTTAGGGGTGATCAGACCAACAGGGGAGGACAGTTGGAGCAAGCAGGCAGGGGGGGCAGTTGGGGGTGATCAGGCTGGCAGGGGGGGCAGTTGGGGGCAAGCAGGCTGGTGGGTGGGCAGTTGGGGGCAAGCAGGCTGGCATGGGGGAGTAGTTGGGGGCAATCTGGCCGGTGGCAGAGGGTAGTTGGGGCAATGAGGCCAGCAGGGGGGGCAGTTAGGGGTGATCAGACCAGAAGGGGAGGCAGTTGGGGTTGATCAGGCTGGCAGGCAGAGTGGTTAGGGGCGATCAGGCAGGCAGGCAGTTGAGCGATTAGGAGCCAGCGGTCCCAGATTGCGATTGGGCCTAAACCGGCAGTCAGACATCCCCCGAGGGGTCCCTGATTGGAGAGGATGCAGGCCGGGCTGAGGGACACGCTCTCCCCCCGCTTCACGAATTTCATGCACTGGGCCACTAGTTTATATATATGTATATTATAAACAATCATATATCTGTATGTAAGGACAGGTAGTCTTTGCTATACATGGCATTGCAGGACTGGAAGAATGCTGTGCAAGATGAAATCATTCAAATCAATCTTGATAATCAGTAACAATAATACAGCTATTCCAGTACTTTTAAATTTTTTGCCAAATATGATGAACTCTCCTATCACAGGTAGGGAATTTTAAAAAGAGTAAATGAATATTTATTTGATATATGGTAGTTTAAGTGAGAATTAAACATTTGTTTGCCATAAGCATCTATAGATGCAAGCGGGGGCCTTTTTTAATTAAATTCAAAATATTGGGGCAGTTAACTGGCTAAAGTGTTTTTTATTTCTTTGTAAAAAGACTTACCAAGAGTAGTCTGAACAGTGCTTGCCTTCTTCTCATCAAATAACTTAAGATACAGAGCAAAGATCTTAGCAAATTGTCCTATTTCTTTCTAGGTTTAGATCAGCTTCCCATATGTTATCTTTTGCACTTTTGGTGTTCTTAAATGTTTTTGAGATTAATGTGAGTTTTGTTTTTTTTTTTACAATGTCCCACTTCCTCTGGGGCATCTTTATTCTTTTTGGTCACAGGACTTCCTTCCTTTATGTCGTTAAGTCACCTTTACTAAGTTTCTCTGACTGCTTATCTAGAGTTCTATAAATTTTGGCAGTCAACATTCCCACAATCAGCTATTCTATTAACTCCATTTATGCTCAATTGAAACCTGTACTATCATTTGCACAGTACAGTAAATGCTTCTGCCATACAGCATCATATTATACACAACTTCTTTTTTTCTAGATGCTCTTATTATTTCAAATGCATGCTTTATGTCACATTTCATCCAAGTTCAGCTAAGAAGATTGCATGATATTAGTTGTGTGAATAATCTGTTGGAAATCCATCTTAGGGTATAGGCTTTACAAGTTGAAATGTTTTCTTAATCTATTGACTGGAATAATAAAGTTTTATTTGGTGGTAAAAAGAACATTTTCACATTTTTATTCACATCTCTTAAGAAAATCAGAATGATGTGACGCATTATCCAGCAGTCAAAGTGCTTTAAAATAGTAAATTATTTTGCCTATAGTATCTCTCTATCACTGAGAACAAGGGTATGTATAATTCAAATAGTAACAGTGCTAGAAAAATACTTTGACTGAGACCTTTAGCAGTGGTATCAAAATCTACCAAGGAGTAAGAGTTTTCTGAAATTTGATTGAAAATCAATTCCACAGAGACTTGTTCATCACATAATGAAATCTGCAAACTTTTACATGGCTCTGGCAGTGGAATAGAACTTGGCTTAAATTATTCAGTGAAGTTCTAGGAAATGTTTGCATTTCCAGTCTGCAGTGGGATTCCAGACATATAAAATGGAAATGGTGGTTTGTTAGGCTTCCTCACATTATCCTCTAGCACAGGTTTCCTATGGGTGAGATGCTGGGAGACAATCTGCCATGGGCTTCTTGCATTTCTCTAGATTTCCCAAACTAAGGATCTGATCACCTTTGTTCTAGAGACCAATGGTTGGCAAACTCATTAGTCAACAGAGCCAAATATCAACAGTACAACGATTGAAATTTCTTTTGAGAGCCGAAAACTGACTTCTGTGCATGGGCCACGAAGTTTCAATCACACTGTACGTGCGCCGCCCGCACGTGGTATTTTGTGGAAGAGCCACACTCAAGGGGCCAAAGAGCCGCATGTGGCTCGTGTGCCGCAGTTTGCCGACCACTGTTCTAGACTATGTTTTCAAGGATTCTTGCATAGGAAATCATCTGAAAGATAGATGTAGTATCTCTCTCTAAAACAAGGGATGGTTTGTTTCCTGTCCAATATAATATAAATATAGTCGTCCTGGAAGGCAACCATCAAGTAGACTTAATGCTGCTATAAAAGAGTCAAGTTTTCTTAACTCACTCCAATGCATGTGCAGGCACAGCATGGTCCTCTGCATTATTCTTTGGGACTTGGGACTTAAGGAACCAGTATGAATGCTGACCAGCTTCTGCAATTCCCTTGAGTAACACTGTCCTTTGTTTTTGACCTCAGTCTATCATGCTTTGTATCAGCAGCCATGAAGTGTGGGAAGTAAACCCCTGTGCCTCTGTAAGCAAGAGAAAAACTCATACCGCTCACAAGTTCTTGTCATGAGAAACCTCAGTATATCCTTCCAGTCACTAACACAGGTCTCAGTGCATAAACGAAAACAACTTCAAAATTTGTAGAAGAGAAAATATCAGATATGTGTTGTGCTTTAATGGGAAAATACTGCAGACACAAATATGTGCCAGATTTTCAGAGAAGTAGTATAACAAAGTACTTGCAATCAAAAGTGCCTGATTCCAATAAGAACTGCTTTAGCTATTATGTTACTTAACCTTCATACGTATCATTTTTCTCATGTATAATATGTAGGAAGTTATGACTACCTCAGAGTCGTTTTGAAGAATATATGAGGTAATGCATAAGATGAACGAGCATACTACAGGATATCTGAGAAGCATTCAACAAATATTTTATATTGTTTTAGAGTTACTTAGGATACCTCATTAAATAACCCAAAGTCTACAATGGAATGTTGTATACCCTCATATTGTACACCCCATAGGATTACGATTTAAATATTTTTAGAAGTAACCTATCCTGTTCTGAGTTCTGTTCTACATCAATACTAGCAGTAAGGTTTCTATGTAATGTTATAAAGCTTTCCCTGATGGATTAAATCATCTTTATACATGTATTTACAGAGATCTCATGACTAGCTGGTAACTAGAAAGTTGCCTGTATGGGGCAATCCATCCTCTATGTCCATCATAAAATAATTCTAATTTACAAACCTGATTATGTCAGTTTTCTACTAACATATCCTGCTGACAAATGAGAGTCCAAAACAACTTAGTATTTCACACCTTACTCATTTCTACTTTTCCTTCTCTTATACCTGTGAAATCAAGACTTCTTCATATTCTTTTCTATATCTCCATTTTTACAGATATGCTTCTGTGCCCAGAAATACCTCTCTCTTATTTCTTCCTTGTGAAATCTTACTTATTCTTCAGGAACCAGATCAAATATCACTTCCTCAGTGAAACCATTCATGACTTCCCCAGGATGGCTGGTCACCACTCTTCTATCATCCGAAAGCATTCTGTAAACACCCATGACTGTGGAACTTACAATGTGAGATGTAAAGATTTGCTTACATAAGGGTTTCCCTATTGTCCAACTCATGTTTGTGTTTCCAGGGCTTAGGATAATGAAAGGCTTAGTATTCATTTGTTTGGTCTCTGAATGAATAAATGAATGAACAGAAGACTCTGTGTTTACTATGATAATCTGGATTAAGTTCTATCTGAAATTTACTTCCTTGGGGTCTTAAGGATGTGTATTCTCATAGAATCTTATATTAAAATCCAAAATTTTCTGGCAGGCACATCGTGTTAAACACACTTGACCTAACCATTCTCCCTGCCTGCAACATTCTCTGACTGGAAGTTCATATATCCTGATCTATCATCTCCTTCAAGTTTTTGCTCACTTTTCACTTTCTTATTGAAAGTGCAACATCTAATTTAAATAAGAACTCCTCATTCTCTCCTTTCCCTGTCTAATTTTTTCCATGGTAGTTATCATCCTTTAACATACCATGCAATTGTTTATAGTATAATATCTATTGCTGATTTTCACTCACTGCTGTGTAAACTATATGAGGACAGAGATATATTTTGTTTTCTTTTCTTGAAGGAGGCATCTCCAGTAACTGAAAGAATATCATGCTGAATGATTTTTGAGAATAATAGCTATAAGGGACAAACTATGACAAAGTTTTCCATTGCATTCTTTCTCAATTCAGCATCCTACAAACACTAATTCAGAGAAAAGTGTAAGGATTTGGTTTATGATATTAAAATGAATTTTGGAATGCTTCCAATATATATTTCACAGTTCCTTCCAAAACCTGGATGGATAGATAGTTGGATAGATAGATAGATAGATAGATAGATAGATAGATAGATAGATTTATATAATTTTTCTCTCTCAGTGATTATCTGTTAGCTCCTAGAATAAAGTTTAATGTATAAGCTAAGTATAGTTATTTAAAGCATCATTGATAGTCAAGAATTAAGATAAGCAATGGAAGGGCATGCTAAAAACAAGCAATTAATTTGTATGTTCCGGCTAAGCAGGGGAGAACAGAGGGGACTGGGAGATGGAAAGAAAACTGCTGGCTGTTATTAATCCTGTGAGTCACTGGTTGCATGTCTGAAAAATACAGATCTTTCGTGAGTAACTCAAGCTCTTTTGAACCAAAGGCTTAAGAAACCCTTGGAGGAAATGGGCATTTATAATTGGTCTTATAACTGGCACAAACCTATAAATACACAAATTTCATCATTTCAGATATCAAATTAACAGATATAGATATATGTTAACAAAGTAGCAGTTTCTTTTCCTCAGTTGGTATGTTTATTTTATTAGGGCTAAAAGATCATGCAGGTAATTGCTTATTATTTGTTTGAATGGTGGGTTTTTAATTATTTTATTTTTACTCGAAAATCTCCCCAAACACTTCAAAGACCCTAAATCTTTTTTAAATTCTAATTTACCTTATATAGAAAAGGTATAGGGCTAAAAGGCACTCCATTTGTTTTGTTTTGTTTTCCTGAATAAAGTGTTTATGTTGACAAATGGAGAATAAAGGGAATCAAGGGCAAATACTTTTCTTCTTTTTGCTTTTTAAAAAATCTTCTTTTGAAAGTTTCATTGTTTATGCAGTTTGGAGAAATAGGCAGACCTTAAATTAAAATTATTGACCAGTATATGGGTCACACCCAATCAATCTGTCACAAAATGAACACTGGAAAAGATTTTGCTGAGTTTTAAATACACTGTTAAAAAGTCAAAGTTAATTACACTAGTTCCTCAACTTTCTACATTGTGATAAAATAATTCATTAATACACTGAATTATATCAACTAAACATATTAATACAATCTTGGTTATTTTGATGTTATGCAAATAGATGATGAATTTAATAGGAGAATATGAGGCAAAGGGGTATTCTTTGGAGTTGGAGAAGACATAAGTATCACTTCTAGTGTTTTCTTTACACATAAGAAAACCAAGAATATGAGTGGATACATTAGACATTTTATTCCTTTTTCAAGTACTCCATTTACATACATTGTTTGATGCTGGAGAGAACCGGAAGGCTGCTTTCCACTTAATAGTTCTGTTATTAATATCTTCTGGAAATCTCTCACTATTATTCTCTTTAATACAAAGATAACATTTTCCTCAAAGATTTTTTTTAAAAAATATATTTTATTGATTTTTTACAGAGAGGAAGAGAGAGAGGGATAGAAAGTTAGAAACATCGATGAGAGAGAGACATCGATCAGCTGCCTCCTGCACGCCCCCTACTGGGGATGTGCCCGCAACCCAGGTACATGCCCTTGACCGGAATCGAACCTGGGACCCTTTAGTCCGCAGGCCGACGCTCTATCCACTGAGCCAAACCAGTTAGGGCTCAAAGATTTTTAATATAATTGTTTTTTAATTATTTTTACTTAAGTATACTGGCATACAATAATATATTGGTTACATTAGTTTCAGGTGAACAATACAGTGATTTGACATTTTTATACCTTGCAATGTAATCACCCCACTAAATCCAGTAATCATCTGTCACTGTGCAAACTTATCACAATATATTGACTATATTTCCTCTTTCCCTTTTCACCCATCCCCCACTTCCTCCTTTCTGATAATCATCCCTTTGGTCTATGTTTCTATGAGTCTGTTTCTGTTTTGTTTGTTCATTTGTTTTGCTATTTTAGATTTCACATATAAATGAAACCATGTGGTATTTGTCTTTCTCTGCCTGACTTATTTCTCTTATCATACTACCCTCTAGATCCATCTATGATTGTTGCAAATGGCAATATTTCACTTTTTGTTTTTGCATAATATTTCATTTTATATATAAACCACATCTTATTAATTCATGTATTGATGACACCCACATTGCTTTCATATCTTGGCTTTTGTAAATAATGCTGCAATGTACATAAGGGTGCATGTATCTTTAAAAGAAGTGTTATCATTTTTTTTATTTTATAAATACCCAGAAGTTGAATTGCTACTTCGTATAGTATATTTACATTTAGGTTTTTGTTGTTGTTTTTTTTTTTTGGGGGGGGGATCTCCATGTTATTTCCCATTGGGGTTGCAACAGCTTGTAGTCCCACTTACAGGGCTCAAGGAAAATTGAAAAGTACATACATAAATGGAAGAATATACTTTGCTCATGAATTGGAGGGATTAATATTGTTAAGCCTGGCTGGTGTAGAGCTCAGTGCTTGAGCATCGACCCATGCACCAAGCAGTCACTGGTTCAATTCCTGGTCAGGGCACATGCCCTGGTTGAGGGGTCAATCCCCAGAAGGAAGCAGCCAATCAATGTTGTTATTTCTCATTGATTTTTGTATCTCTCTCTCCCTCTATCATCCTCTGTCTCTGAAAATCAATAAAAACACATTTAAAAATAATATGACCACATACCCAAAGCACTCTACAGATTCAATGCAATTGAATGCAAATCAAAATGCCAATGTCATTCTTCTCATAACTAAAACAAATAATCCTAAAATTTATATATAGCCATAAAAGACCCTGAGTTGCCAAAGCAATCTTGAGAAAGAAAAGCAAAGTTGTAGATGTCATGCTCCCTAATATCAAACTATACTGCAAAGCTATAATAATCAAAACAGCATGTACTGGCACAAAAACAGACACATCGATCAATGGAACAGACTAGCGAGTCCAGAAATAAATACTTGCTTATATAATGAACTAATCTATGAGAAAGGGGGTAAAAATATACAATGGAGTAATGACAGTCTCTTCAACCAAAAAAAAAAAAAAAAGAAAAGAAAACTGGACTACTCTCTACATACAAAAAAAGAAAAAAAGAAAAAGAAAGAAAGATACTGGACTACTCTCCACACCATATACAAAAATAAACTCAAAATGGGTTAAACACTTAAATGTAAGGCCTGAAAGAATAAATTCCTATAAGAAAACATAGGAAGTAAATTATTTTACATCAGTCTGAGTAATTTTTTTTGATATGTCCCCTACAGCAATAAAAACAAAAGCAAAAATAAACAAATGAGACTTCATCAAACTAAAAAGCTTCTGCACAGTGAAGCAAACCTCCAACAAAATAAAAAAGCAACCTACTGAATGGAAGAATATTCTCAAGTGCTATATCTAATAAGGGGTTGATGTCCAAAATATATGAGAAACTCTTACGATGCAATAACAAAAAAAATTAACAATCTCGTTTAAAACTGGGCAGAGGATACCAAAAGACATTTCTCCAAAGAAGAGACATACAGATGGCCAACAGACATATGAAAAGATGATCATCACTAATCATCAAGGAAATGCAAATCAAAACCACAATGAGATACCACCTCATACCAGTCAGAATGGCTATTCTCAAAAAGTCAACAAATAACATGTGTTGGCAAAGATGTGGAGAAAATGGAACCTTTTAATATAATTATTATACATGGCATACATATGACATGTAATGACATTTTTTTGGCTCATAGAATTATTATATATGTTCAACTTCATCATCCCCAATTTTTTTCTGGAGATACATTAAACAAGCCTCATTGCAATTCTTTTTATTGTTTTATGAATTTGAAAGGGAACCATTTTTTAAATTATTCAATTATTCTATTATCTAGGTTAAACATTACTAAACCAGTAACTTTTTTTTGGTGACATAATCTCAGGTGTTCTACAAAATGCAGTTATTATTTCAAAGGCACATCTATAAATTTCTGCAATGCAGTGTCTTGAACTCTACTCAATACCTGCAAGGTATTGGTTCCAAGTAGAGTACAATTATCTTGAGATGTTCATTATACTTACATAACAATGGTAAGATGGCAATGATATTTTATTCTCTACTAACTTTTGTTTATATACTTCTGTAGTAGAGAACAAAATGTCTGCCAATAATTATATTCAGCCTTGGCCAGGTGGCTCAGTTGGTTGGAGCATCATCTTGTATGTCAAAACAATGCTGGTTCCATTCTGGGTCAGGACACATACCTAGGTTGCAGGTTTCATCCCTGGTTGGGCTGCATACAGGAAGCTACTGATTGATGTTTCTCTCTCTCTCCCTTCCTTTCTTTTTCAAATCAATAAACATATCATCGGGTGAGGATAAAAATATAATAATAATAACTATTGTTATATTCAGAGAAACTTAGATTTGAATATAAACTGCATTTTCAAAGCCTACAATATATCCCATAGTTTCTATTATATTATTCCAGAAAGTGCTGACTTCATTTAAGCCTCATTTGTCTTTTCTGTAAATAAGGTTGTATTAAGTATGGGTGTTTAGTACATGGAATAAACTTTAATAGTGATATTACCTGAAAATTATCATCATAATTTTATTTTCATCATCAACGTTATGGAGTGTTCTAAGAAGCTACATGTCTTCTAACATATTTATCCTATTTTTTTAAAGGAACTAATCTTGAAATTGTAGTTTTGAAATATTCCTTTTCTTTTTTAGTCATGATAATTTTAAGCTGTGAAGTCTTTTCCTTGAAGTTGGGGAAATCCATACTTCTAATGTATAGGAGATATATTTAATCATACTCAGTGTTTTCTACTTGGGCCATCACACATATTAAAATGGCCTGGTCACCTTTTCTCCAAATAGCATTAATGTTACTTAATCCTCATGCTTTCAGACTTAAATCCAAAATAATAGCTCTACCAGTTACTTTCTTTACCCTCTTGAGAAAAAACGTATCTAAAACAGAATAAAAAGAAAATAAATAAAATTTATATTTGCTATCTGAATTATCAAATTTCCATATCACAAATAGTTCTTGACTGTGACTCAGTTTTGTGATCAAATAGTTGTCTTATCATGTAACTCACCCATCAAATGCAATTACTTTGTGTTTGAAATGACTGACATTTATTTTAATACCAAGCAGCCTATGGTATATTTATTTTTCCTTCTCCTAAGATTTTTATCAAAAGTTTTCCCCACCACCCTGTACCTTTTTATATACTTGGATATTTTCTTGATATAAAATATACTCATATATGCTGCTTTGGAGAAAAATATACCTTTTCTTAGAAATACTATAGACATGGGCCCAGTATAATCAGTGTTAGTGATTTTTCTGATTTATCATTTTTCAGGTACTATTCATGAAAACACATACATGTCTGGAACATGTATACTATTAAATACTTCAGTGATTTGTGATAAAATGACTGTCCTCTGGTTGGCCTGGGATAGTCCATGTTTGTACTTGCTATCCTATCATAATTACCAACTATCCTTTCACTCTCAAATCATGGCCATTTTAGAAGATAAATTATACAGTTTCTCTTATTGAGAATCTCAGTCCACTTAAAAATTTTAGCATATTGATATACTACTAAAAACTCAGCACAAACAAGATAATTTTAGTTAGGTTATATTCCAGATAATATGATTTCACAGCTAATCGTTTTTGAAACATTTATTTATTCCTATGTATCCTGATTTTTTTTAAAAAAAGAGTAAAATACCATATTGATTTTAGTGCAAACATTCAGGGAAGCTGCCATCAGATTTATTCAATAATATGTTCACTCAACAAACAGTTAATGAGTAACTTGTGCATAGACTAGTGGTGCTGTGACAGTTGTCACACTATACAAGGATGATTATTATGGATTCTATAATTCTAAAGTGTAATTGAGGAGAATAGTCAAATACACATATGTAAGTAATATGCTAATAAATATAGATATGATATGACCCATGTTCCTATTTAGGAATAAATGTTCCATCAGGTATTGTTTATTCTCACTGGTCTATATCTTCTGGTTTCTACCACTCCCAACAGCATCTTCTGTTCAAGCCATATGGAATTTTTCAGGTTTCCCAACTGTACTCTGCTGTTTTAAACTACCCAAGCTTTCTATATATCATGCTTTTCATGTCTTTTCTCCCTGGCAAGTTTGCAGTTATAATTAAATACATCCTTATGTAGAGTTAATTATGCCTTCCATTATTAATGCACTTATCAAAAACATTTTAATTGCTTGTTAGTATGTCTCTTTTCAATATCAAATTGAAAGCAGGGATAATTTATTTTTATCTTTGTACTGTGTTCATTGAACATAATATGGAATTCATTGAATGATAGAAAAATGAATGAATGTATGGAATACATGAATGAATGAGTAATTAAAATTATAGGTATGGGCCCAGTACAATCAGTTTAGTGAATTAAACACTAAATGTGTAATAGTTAATAAATGAGTAACACAAATAACTATGAAGAATGTCTCTATTTCCACTCATAAAAATAAATGAGGGGCCCATTGGACATCCCTATTGTTTAGAAAAAGGTAACATGCCAATAATTAAAAATCTGAATATTGCACATAAAAAATACACATTTCTAACTTCCCTTGGAAAATCATAAGATTCGGCAACACATAGTATGTGCTCCTACATGACGACCATTGACTCATGTTAGATGGTAGCTGCCCCTTTAGTTTGGCACATACAGTCCTTGTCCCTTTAGTCTTTTCTACAGAATTCTCTCATTCACTACTAGTACATGAATTTGACCCTGGGATTCAGTGAGTTTTATTAGAGCACTAACCTGGGATTGTTTTAAGTTGAACACCACTATTCTTAGTAAAAGGGAGTAATAGACATTTTAGGGAGGAGAGAAAAGAGGAGAGAAATATGTGAAGATAAAGCACATGTAATAAAAATGAAAAGAATATAGAGGATGCTAAAAGAAGTAACATAATGCAGTGCTTAAGAGCCAGAACCTTGGATTCAGAGGTCTGGCCTGGAATTCTGCTCCATGGGGCAAACTACTTAACTTTTCAGAGGTTAGGTTTCTTCATCGGAAAAATAGGAGTGGTAATAATTATATTATTTCAAATATGCCTCTTAGATATGTTGTAAGGCTTAAATATGACAACTTATGTGAAGGCTCACTTAAGCATAAATGATTTAGTCATGCATAGACATGTGCAGACATTTATAAGGCCTAGATAATAAGCACCTGAGCCCTACAGAAAGAGGAGGTGTCTAATGAGGGTCTCTGAGAGATAAGAGGAAACAAGTGGAAATGCTTGTGAAGAGTGGTGGAATATGCCATCCTAAATATGCCACTTTAGCATATTTTGAGCTACAGACACTTGAAAAACAGCAGATGCAAGAAGAGCACTCTGATCTCTCTTTTGTTTCTGAAAACAGGATATAAATCTCTTATGTAAAAGATTCCCTCCCTATATCAAGAGAAATGAAACATTCTTATCACCAGAGATGGGGAATTGAGGCCAAGAGAAAGCTATACAAACAGACCATGTTAAAATTACTTTTATATTCCTTTGGTCTTCCCATATATTTTAGTTATTTTTCCATAATTGCAATTTTTTTTCATCTTAGTATATAATGTATAAGCATGCAGGTCTATCAGCTGTTTGGGTCTTCATTTTCCTATAGAAGCTCCTGCATACATATAAAAATGAGTATGCTTTTCCAGTGTTAATCTGTCTCACATCCACTTAATTCTCAGGCCCAGGCAAAGACTCTAGGAGTTTAGAGGTAAAATTTTGCCTCCCCTCCACCTGGATACACTTCTAACAACCTTTTACCCATTTTGCAATAGAATACTGTGTAAATATGACATCTCATAGGTCTATGCTATCTTGTTTTCAAATGTGCACAGTATGTTTAGACACAGCAGAATCCAGCGGTTGATGCATCAAAAGATGCAGGTAGATGTAGTAGGAAGTGGTACATAATGAATGGACATAGTGGTACTCAGCAGCCTGCCTAGCAGATAAAAGTTGGTGTGGTACTTGTAGGTGTTTTCAGGAGTACCTGTGAGACATTTTTAGAAGCACACTTCAGGGTTAATTTATAGGTAGTCAATACCCTATGTGAAAAGGAGAGGCACAGTCTAGTGACTATATATATATATATATGTATATATAAGCCTAATATACAAATTGTCCCCTTGGGAGTTCGACTAGGAGACTGGGAGTTTGATCGCTCACTATGAATGAAGGAAGGCCCTGTCCGGCAGCTGGCAGCAGGGGAAGGGAGGCCCTGGCCAGCAGCTGGAAGGCCCTGATCGGCCCTGATTGCTGGCCAGGCCTAGGGACCCTACCCATGCATGAATTCCGTGCACCGGGCCTCTAGTTTATTATAAAATAGTTAATATGACCTTGTTCTGACATTTACATTATATGTATAATGACATATAAAATATTGTGTTTTAATAGTTGAAAAACTTTCTATTTAACTCCACTCCTGAGTGTAGCAGAGATAACTCTGCATTTACCAAAACCCATATCCTATTTCTCCTGGTACACAGCTGGAGTACCAGAGTCTTCCTTTTACTAGCTGTGGCCAATGAGACCTGGAAGGAAGTACAGTACACAATTCCAGGCCTGGAACATAAAAATCTCCAGTATGATCCTGTAAACTCTGTCTGATGAGCAGATACAGAATAACCTTCAGTAGTCTTGGAGCCCTGCTGATTGAGGGAGCCACATGATTGAAAAAAAACTGGATCCCTGAAAGACAATATGGAAAGCTGCCCACCAACCAAAAACATCAGCATTGGGCTTCAATGAAAGAGAACCTTCTATTGTGTTAAGGCGCTGATATTTTGGGGTTACTTGCACTAAGAAATAAACTTAGTTAACCAAATGCTGTAGTCTGAAATTCTAACTCTTCACATCTTTTCAGTTGATTTTCCTTTTGAGTCAATGTAAATAAGAAAAAAACAAAACAAAACCAAAACTAGCAGAAACCAGAAACCACAAGCAGTCTTTGTTCACAAGTAGTTATTTGATCTGTTCCACACCATCATTATTTCAGTCTTTGCATTGTCTACCTTAAAACTATCAAAATCACTATCTGTCATATTCTGTTCCTTGTCTGGAAGAAAGACATGTTCAAACCTCCATGGTCACTCCAGCAGCATTGTTAGAAATCACTGAACACTCACAAACCTGTACTTTCCTTCCTAAAAAAGAGTGCTGACCTCAAATGAAAACAGTTTTAGGCTAGCTACATATATATGGGTGACCATGTGTGGCATAAAATAGATTTTCCAGCTTGCGTTTATTTGGCAATGGCTTAAAAGTACAACCAGATGTTTTCATGGAGAACAGCTCTTTTAGCCACAAGTGTTTCCAATTTAAATACGTTTGTTTTGACTCTACTTTGCTGCAGATGGAAAACATCCATTTTTTTTCTTTCCAGTGGGGATAGACAGTGAACGTTGGCAAATCTCATAGAAAATGATTACCAGTGTAGACAAAACTTCAGTGAAAGCTGTGTTTCCATAAGAACAATTTTTAAAAGACAATTTTGCATTTTAAACAGGTTGGCTCTTTAAGACAAAATTTTTCCCTTCTAATTTGTACCATAGGTTTTGAACATCTGTATGTATTTGATCCAAGGGAACTACCTTACTTTTAAGCAATAAGTCAGGTGGATGTATTCAGAATGACAGCATAGCTTCTGGATATTGCATCAATAGCTACTGCATATAGATATTTAAGAATTTCTTATCAAAATGTGTGTTATGTAGAAGCTCCTCATCAAATTTACTTGCAATTAGTAGGTTGAGAAAAATAACAGAAATTTTAAATATCATATAAAAATAACAGAAAAAGTATTTTCTTAATTCTTCAAAAGCAAACTAATGCATGTGTGACAGTATAAAAGATCTTGGCAAGAGTATAAATTTGTTTTAAGAAATTAGGAGTTTTAATTCATAAAATATGTTATTGTCCTTAACCAAATTACTCTTAACATTTGCTATTATAGTTTAACTCTATGATTTGTAAGGAGCTTCTTGAAAGACTAAAATAAGCTTTAATTTTTTTTTCCTATCTTATGTATTTAAATGAGTTAGAAAGAAATCCAAATACTGTTTTGAGCAGCAAAATTGTAATTATTATTTTTCCTCAGAAAGAATGTAATCTCTAGCAGCCAGAATATAATACTTCCATAGACTGAGCACTATGACATACAAATGTTATTTTAAAAATATAAAGCTTTTAAAAAGGAAGTAAAACTAAAATATTAATGTTTATGTTAGTCATTAGATTAATGCAAAAACCATTGTTTGTTTGCCCCCCTAGTCTTCCCACTTTCAAGTCTTTATTTAATATGTCATTCTTTGTCTAAAATATTCATATCTATGTTATTCATATTTTATTTCCAGATAACATTGATATTTACATGCTATATATATTTTATTCTATTCTTCTGTCATTGAATCCCTAATGAAATTTCAGCATCATCAAACAAAGGTCATGTTCCTAATACCTATTCATTCTACATATATACACTGAGTGGCCAGGGTATGTTAACTACTTAGGTTTTTGCCAACCAATATATGATCATTTTGGCATTAGTTATAGTCATTAGTTATTGTTATTATTAGTTATAGTCATTATTTGGCAATATATGATTATTTGGCATTAGTTATAATCATTAGTTTTTGTTAACATATTAGTTATTAGTTTGGCACTATTGGTCTCATAGTGCCTACTTTTGGGGGATAAACTGAATTTCCTAGATTCCAGTTAAGAAAAAGAACACTGAGATCTTGGCCCTATTCCAAAACCTGTTCAGTGGCTTTCCCAATTTGGTATGACTGGGGAAAAACTTATTTCTTCAGATCACAGAGCTGGATGGGACCCTGACATTCAAATGTAGAATAGTCATAGATTATTTGAATGACCCATTGGAATTGGCTATTGGCTGAGAAAATTAAAAGGCACTTTTTTAGCAGCAGAGTTTCAGATATTATCTGGTGTTATTTAGAAAAAAAAAAGCAATATTTGTTTATGCATTTTTTAATAACACTATTTTGTTTTATTTGTAAATTGCAGTGATGAATAGGAAATATAACCCTTTTGCTATTACTTCAATCTGATATATTATATATGATCAGAATTTTGATGGGAGACTATCAGAGAAGAATATCTCCTTGTTTCACTAAAACTAAATAGATAATTTCCTTTTTGATTATTTCTTTCACCCATTGGTTGTTCAGGAGTATGCTGTTTAATTTCCACTTATTTGTGAATTTTTTTTTAAATATATTTTATTGATATTTTACAGAGAGGAAGGGAGAGGGATAGAGAGCTAGAAACATCGATGAGAGAGAAACATCGATCAGCTGCCTCCTGCACACCACTCACTGGAGATGTGCCCGCAACCAAGGTACATGCCCTTGACCGGAATCGAACCCGGGACCCTTCAGTCCACAGGCCGACGCTCTATCCACTGAGCCAAACCGGTTTTGGCTATTTGTGAATTTTTAAGCTTTCCTTCTGTTATTGATTTCTAGTTGCAGACCATTGTGGTTGGATATGATATCAGTCTTCTTAAATTTGCTAAGAAAAATTTTGTGGGCTATCATATTATCTATCCTGGAGAATGTTCCATGTGAACCAGAGAGAGAATCTTTATGCTGCTGCTGGTGATAGAATGTTTTATCTATGTTTGATTTATTTGGTCTAATGTACAGATCAAGCTCAAGGGTTTCTTGTTGATCTTCTGTCTGGATGATCTACCTACCCATTGTTGAAAGTAGTTATTGTTGTTTTTATCTCTCTTTAGATATGTTAGTATTTGCTTAATATTTAGGTGCCCTGATGTTGGGTACAGTACACTTATAATTGTTACATTTTCTTGACAAATTGACCCTTATATCATTGTATAATAACCTTCTTTGTCTCTCATTAATGATTTTTGTGTCCCTAAAGCTAAATAAGTCTCCTGTGGCAGCATATAGTTGGTTCTTTTTGTTTTTTTATCCATCCAAGGTCTTTATGTTGTTGTTTTTTAATTGCAGAATTTAACCCATTTACATTTAGAGTAAATATTTATATATTTATGTATATGGACTTACTAATGTTATTCTATTGTTTTCTGATTTTTTGTTTGTTTTTGTAGGGGGGAGTTGTAGTTTTGTTTTTTTTTTCTATCTCCCACTCATGTGCCTTTCTTTGTGAATTGATATTTTCTGTACTGGTATAATTTTATTTTCTTCTGTTTATCTCTTTTAAATCTACTATAGGTTTTAGCAGTGTGGTAATCATGAGGCTTAAATAAAACATCTTATAGATATATCAGTGTATTTACACTAATAACAACTTAACTTCAATCACATAAAAAACTTTACCCTTTTACTCCTCAACCCTTTTGTGTTTTTGATGTCACAATATAGCTGTTTTTATATTGTGTTTTTATTAACAAATTATTGTAGCTATTGTTATTTTTGATATTCTTGGGACTCATGAATGTAAAGTTGCTCTCCTGTGAATCAATATTTTTCTTAGAATGTTTTCTTTTGCTATTTCATATGCACTTAAGAACAAGTTGAGATAAATTTTAGTATTTCTGAATCTATTAATATAATTTTCACTTATTCTCATTTCTGTCCTTTTAAATCAGAAATTCAAGGGGATCCAATTGATATTTTATAGTTACAAATGTAGTTACATTTCATGATTATTTGAATTATTAAATAATCTCCAAAGTACACAGATGTTGAAAATCAATGTTCCATGATCTATGAAAATGAAAATAACTTAATTTTAGGAATTTCAATAAGAGTAACTTTGTGACATCATTTTTCTTTATACTAAATTTAGAAAGCTGTTGCTTAAATATACAGTACACAAAAGATTATGATGAATTTATAAACAATAGTTTCCTTTCATAAACGATTTCATGGACCTATGGGAAATTACTGGGCTCTACATCTGATGGTGACTAATGCTGAGCAATCAAATCAGAAGATCTTGAGTCAGTAACACTGAGTAACTTTAAAGAAATTAAAACCTCCTACAGCAACTTAGTGTTAGTCAATAAAAAAACTAGCTCCCATAAAATCACAACACTTGTCTTTGAAATTTATTTAATAAACCTCTATCTAAATTAACTGAAATATGTGAAAAATTGAAGTCCTTATTACTTTCACCACAAAGAATTATTTATAAGTCAATGTATCAGAAGCCATCAACTAGAAAATATAGTGATCCCTAAAATACATGAGGTCCAAACAAAAACTCAAAAGCATAATTGAGAACTTGATAAACAATAGACTCTCACTTTATGACTAATCTCCTTAGTCATTGATTTATACCTATACTTTGGCAAATTTGGAGAAAATAAGGATAAATTAGTAAAACTATCAGTCATTTAGTAGTGATTTTGGCATATTCATCATATTATATTATCTTATATTCTCTACCTCTAAAGAGAAATCATGGGAGCTTATTTCCTTAAAATCCACATTTGGCCCAGGTTCTTTTAAACCTCATTTATACTGCTTTCTCCTCTACAACACTTTACCCTATTACCTACTTCCAGAAACAGCAAAAATAACAATCATTTTAAAAATATATTCTCAAGTTAATGTATGTGATACTCTATTTTTATTTTGTTTCTACATTGGTAAGAATTAGTCAACCATAAATATGTATCAATTGATAATATCAGAATTTTAAGAAAAATAGAAAGCTAATTAATAATATATAATTATATACTGTTTTATACTGAAAACCATAAAATAGTAACATTAGGCAAAAGTTAATGTAGGTAGTATTCTCCCTATATAAAAATAGTCCAAATGACTCAGGATTCCAAAAGCAAGATATTTTAAGGGTGCTTGATCTTTATAACAGCCTCAAAAGTCACATAGCATTTCTTCTACCATACTCTATTGGTCACAGCAGTCATAGCCCACTCAGTTTCAAAAGGAAGGAACATAGACTCAACTTCTTTATAGGAGAAATGTCCAAGAATTTGCTGCCATCTTTTAAAAGTATGCCAGTATGTCTTCTGACTATAGTTATTAAATACCTCCCAAAAGCAAATACACTCATTCCCTTTCAAGAACCTTCAAAAGTCTTATCTAGTGACCACATAGTTCATGGTCAAGAATGCCATCATTTAAATCAGGTAGAGATACAGATGAAGCTCCTCAGGTTCAAGTCTTTAGTTACAGTTCCCCTTGATCTGCCTCTGCCTCCTGTCACCATCACCACGTCCAACATTCAGTTGTGATGAAGAACCATCTTATATAAAAACTGCTGTTTGAAATTTTAACCCTGCTATTTGGCTTCTGTAAATGCTTGCTTTCGTAAATAATAAGAAAAACAAGACTACTCCCATTTCAGAGAGGCCATTAAACCTTCCCCGGATGAAGTTATCAGTGCTGGCACTAGGCCAAGCCTTTGGTTGAGGTCTCAAAGCCCCAGCACATAGGGCTCTTTAAGAACTTGCAAAGGGGACTGGAAAACCCCATATTTGGGAGACAAAGAAGGTAAAAACATATAAATAGGGAAATTTCCTCCATGTTGGGGCCCAGAATTTGAGAGACATTTTCCTCTGGGTCCACGCATAATAATAATAATAATAATAATAATAATAATAATAATAATAAATGTAACTCCATCTCTCTAAGTGTTGCTTGGTTCTTCTCCGGTTTTCTATAACAGTGAGACAGCATAGGTATAGTAGTCAGAAATCTCTAGAGAAACAGGATTAAAAGGAGATAGAGATGGTAGAGATGAGAGAGAGAGAGAGAGAGAGAGAGAGAGAGAGAGAGAAAGCAATTATGAAGGCAGAGAAGTCTCATAATCTGCCATCTGCAACCTGAAAAACCAGGAAAATAGTGGTATAATTTAATCTAAGTCTAAAGGCCAGAGAATGGGGGGGGGTGTAGGGGGGCAATAGTGTAATGTCCTGGTTTGAGGTAAAAAAACAACAACAAAAAAACAGAAGTAGGAGTAGCATTGTTCAAAGGCAGGAGAAGATGGATGTTTTCAGCCAAAGTAGAGAGTGAATTCACCCTTTCTCCAATGCTTTGTTCTATTTAAATCCTCACCCCAGGACATGGAGAGAGAGAGAGAGATAGAGAGAGAGAGAGAGGGAGACATGGATCAGTTACCTTCCATTCCTACCCAGTCAGACCTAGAACCAAATCAGCAACATTTTGGTGCACAGGACTTCACACAGCAATCTGAGCCACTCAGGCTAGCCAGGTTTTTGCTCTATTTAGATCCTAAACAGATTAGCTGATGCCCAAGGGCTTTGGTAATAGTGCTCTCTTTACTCACTCTACTAATTCAAATGCTAATCTCTTGCCCTGGCCTGTGTTGTTCAGTTGGTAGAGCATCACTGTTCCATGTACCAAAAGGTCACCAGTTCCATTCCTGGTCAGGCTATAACCCTAGTGGGAGGCAGCCAGTTGATGTTTCTCATTTTCCCTTCCTCTCTCTAAAAAATAAAAATAAAAAAATCAATAAAAACATTTTTAAAAAGAAAATTTTCAAATGCTAATCTCTTCCAAAGACTCTCTCACAGACCCACACACAAATAACGTTTTACTAGCTATCTGAGCATCGCTTAGCCCAGTCTGGTTGGCACATAAAATTAACTATCACAATAGGATTATCTGAACAGACACATTTTCAAAAGTAGATTTTAAAATAGATTTCAAAAATTCTCATCACAAGAAAAAAAGTAATTATGTGTGGTGATGGATGTTAACTAAACTTATTGTGGTGATTATTTTGAAGTGTATATATACTGAATCAGTATGTTGCACACTGGAAACTGACATGTTATCTGTCAATCATATCTCAATTTTTAAAAAGTGAGAAAAGACCACTTTTTTATTTTACACTGTATCTTTTTCAGTGCAGGCTGGCATAATTCCTTTAAAAACACTGTCTTTTTAAATGCATAATTTGCAATTCAATTAATTAAACAAAGGCAATGACTACAAATATCTTCTACTTAAAGCTTTCACTACCTTAAGTTCCATAACTTTGAGCCTGTTGAATGACAAAACCCAAAGATTCTTAGAAATTCTATGACTTAACAGTATATGCAAGACCCACCCCTAAGATCCTTTGAAGGCCTGTTGTCTTTCTGAAAAATCTATGAGAAAGTACCTTAAGTCTTTTTGGGACCTCAGCAAAGAATTTTTCTCTCAAACCTTGGCTTTGTTTTTCCCACGAGGCCATGCTTTCTTGGCAGGGTTCTGGATTTGATTTTTTCTTGCTGTCTTTCTTACATTGAGACTCCTTTGCAGACTAGAAAGACAGTCAAAGATAAAAGTCCTCTTCCCTTAAGCTTCCAATACATTTTCAATTCCTTTCAACTCTTCATAGATAGGCTCTTAAAGGATTGGCAGGTTTCCATATATTTGATCCCCAAACCAGTATGTCATAGTGGGTTTTTTTTGTTTGTTTGCTTGTTTGTTTGTTTTAATGTAACTTCCCAGATTTGGGTTCTACTCCCAAATTATCTTCTGGTTTTCTATTTTTTAATAGTATTATTACTGGTGGAAATAGAGTTCTTGGAGTGCCTCTAGGAAAAGAATTTCCTGAGGCCCCCCCACAAGAGGATGGGGTTTTGTGGAAAGCTTTATTGATGATGTAAAATTAAGGGGGTTCCCTTCCAAGGTCCCCTCTCTGCCCAACCTATCATGGAAAAGTCTAAACGTGTATTCAGCAGGGCCAAAATAAAGGCCACTGCCCATAGTTTCTGCTCCATATTAAAATACAGTCCAGTTCAGCATCCTGTGTGTGGAGTGTGCATGGACATGGGCCATGCAGTTGCTAAGGCCGCATGACTATTGAGAGAGAACACATGAATGGATGGGCCAGTGTGGATCATGGAACAAGAGAAAACAAGAGAGAGAAAGCTCATTTGTCTGACGTTTTAGCCAGGAGCTTCTTCAAACTAACCATTTAACTTTCCAATATTTCATGTGCTTCTTGGATGAGTTCCACCCACTAGCCAATCCACTGTTCCCAGGTTAGACTGACAGGCAACCACTTCCCCTGTGCCACCCTGACTTCTAAGTGCATGTGCCTGTCTCTGCCTTTACCCCCCAGTAAAGTAGTCCCAGATGGGGGAAGGGAGGGGTGTTAATCCCTTGGAGGAACAATGCTATATGAAGCTGTAGCTTTCTGGTGAAGTTTCCCAGGTGAACATGCTTACAGTGTCTGACTTCCCTTTATTTTATTTTTGTTATTAATACTAAATAGTTACTTATGATGATAACAGTATCACTAAATCTTAATAGTAAAAACAACCACTTCATTTTGCTCATTTGATTTTGCTCATATCTGGAATTAATGGGCCAGATATCCCAGACAAGGGTGGACTCAAGGTTCTTGGGGTACCACTGAAATTAGCATTTTCAGAACCCAACCCCCTCTGGAGGATGGGATGTGGAAAAAAGCTTTATTTGCATGAAGTTACATTTCTTAGGTTCCAGAGTCCCATCTTCCCCAAGCTAGTCCTGAAAGAGGGGCAGCTGGGAATTCAGTAAAGCCAGAAGCAGGGCCATTGTCCAGAGTTTCTGTTCCATGTTGCAATCAGGTGTGGTTCAGCATTCAGGCCAGATTAAAGCCCATTAGTCTATACGCAGGGGTGGGCAAACTTTTTGACTCGAGGGCCACAATGGGTTCTTAAACTGGACCGGAGGGCCGGAACTGAAGCATGGATGGAGTGTTTGTGTGAACTAATATAAATTCAAAGTAAAGGAGCAGAGGGGAGAGCAAGAGAACCGGATAGAACAGCCGGATCCGGCCTGCGGGCCGTAGTTTGCCCACGGCTGGAGTGTGAGTCCCACATGGCCATGAGCCATGTGGGCACAGGGAAGCTGGGCCTCCTGCAACAGGAGTTCTCAAGAGGGCCTAGCATCGTGCACGTGTGTGTGTGTGTGTGTGTGTGTGTGTGTGTGTGTGTGTGTGTGTGGAAGAGAGAGAGAGGAAACTTTCATTGTTTGGAAGTTTTAAATATTCAGGTTTGCTATGGCCATGCCCATCCTGGCCAACAATTTGTTTCCAGGTGTGATTGATGGACAGGAACCTTCCCACCTCACTCAGACCTTACTGGGCATGCATCTATCTGGTCTTCCCTTTTCTCTTTTCCTATTAAATAAAAGCCAGGTTATTACAACAGCATCAGTTCTCTGGGTCAAGACAATTTTAAGGCAATCAGAAAATGTTAAAGGAAAAAATTGGAGGACTTATCTATGGCATATTATATATTATTGTAAAGCCACAATAAGTAAAATGTTTTATTGTTATAACTAGAGGCTGGCGCACAAAATTCGTGCATGGTTGGGGGGCTCTGACTGCTGGTTCAACACATTATACAAAGGAACTTGGCCTTGGCAGCATGGTGGTACCTAACAGCATTCAATGTCTTTAGTAATGCCTGATAGTTTTTCTGAGAGTTCAATGTCAAATCAAATAGATCAATGAACACTGCTTCTGACATCCTTCAGTAACTGTACAAAGCTCTTCAAAGAAGACTTTTGTGCTTGCCCCCCCAAAGTCACCTGTAAAGAAATATTAGCATAAATAAGAATGCAAAATTAGATCAATCTTATAGTTACAACAGTGGGGGAAAAAATAAAAAAATCACATTGATCTAAAAATGTGACCAAAATTGTAACTCTAGACCCCTCCCAGAAAAGTAAGAAAATTGTCATAAGAGAATCATGACAATTAAAGCAAAGCTATTTCTTAATTCATTTTCCAAAAGGATATGTACATCTATCCAGAAAGGCAACAGTTCCTCTGTTTTTATTTTCATATAGGAAATTTTTAATAGGAATTTACCTGTTGACTTAGACAAAGTCCTGTTTTTTTAACCACATGGTATCAATTTAAGTGATATATCATTAATCCTGACATGATTGCCATGTTAGGTCACATCCCTTCATAAGAAATACAGGGTCTTACATTCAGTATGTTAAACAGAGCTGCAGTTTAAAAATCCTGTTTTTAAGAGATAAAAGCCAAAATGACCTATACATTTCTCTCCAAGGTTTACACAATACTTCAGGCATGGCAATTACCAGAGTGACTGGGATTTGCGTGAGACATGCTTGCTGCCTGCTCTCCATTCCTTCCCATCTTCTCACCTCAGCCTGTCCCAGGCAGGTGGTCAGTCTTTGGGACCCGCTTCTGTGACCCCCTGGGCCTCAGGCTTCCTCTCACCGCCACTCCTAACGTTCACTCCCTAATGTACAGGACTCCCACTTGGGTGCATCATGCCAGTTTTGAAAATATTAAGAGAAGTGCGGGGTGACAGTGATATTCCACAAAATGTATCTGTCATAGGCGGGTCCAGGTGGTCCCATGCTGGGCTCCTGTGTACCATCTCCACCTGCCCGGACCCTCCCTGGACTTCCCAGCGGAACCCCACCCCTCGGGGACTTCCAGACAGACAGCCGGGCGAGGCGAGCGGCAGGGAGGCCAGGGCGAGTGGGGAAGCAGCAGGCGGCAGGCAGGGGGGTCAGCAGTTCCAGGTGAAGGAGACCCGTTGAGCCTGCTCCCCACTGCCCCGCTGTCGGCACCACCATCTTGTGAGGGTGTGATGGTCAATTTGCATATTACTTCTTTATTATATAGGATATTAGATAGCTAAAACAAAACAGCATTATAGAATCCAGAAATATATGCACATAAAACAAAAGTAGACTGAATAACATTTGGGGGAAGGATAATCCTATCTAATAAAGAGGGAATATGCCAATTGACTGTCACGCCCTCACAAAGATGTCGGTGCCCACAGCCAATAAGGAGGGAATATGCTAATTGACTGCCACACCCTCAAGGATGGCAGCGCCCACATCCACAAGATGGCAGCACCCAGTCTCCTCAGCCCCGCCAGGGCAGCAGGCACATGGCATGGCTGGGCCTGCCCCCAGGTGGGTCTGGCCGCTCTGCGCACCTGCTTCCAGAGTCCCCCAGTCCCCTTAGCGCCCCAGCTGCCCTGGTCCGGCCTGAGGTGCAGACAAGCCTTGGATGTCAGCTACCCAGCTGCCCTGGGCTGGCCTGAGGCACAGGCAAGCCTCGGATGGCAGCTGCCCAGCTGATGCCTGAGGTGCAGGCAAGCCTCGGACATGGCTGCCCAGCCAAGGCCCGAGGCGCAGGCAAGGCTTGGATGTCAGCTGTCCAGCCACCCAGGGCCAGCCTGAAGTGCAGGCAAGCATTGGATGTTGGCTGCCCAGCTGCCCAGGGCTGGCCCGAGGCACAGGCAAGCCTCGGATGGCGGCTGCCCAGCTGCCCAGGGCCGCTCGAGGCTCAGGTAACCAGGGCCGGCCAAGGCTTGTGCTGCTGGCAGTGGCTGCAGCAGAGGTGTGATGGGGACGTTGCCTTCTCCTGATCACCGGGTCACCTCCTGCCCCTGAGGGCTCCCGGACTGTGAGAGGGGGCAGGCCGGGCTGAGGGACCCCCCCGCCTCCAGTGAATGAATTTTCATGCACTGGGCCTCTACTGTTTTTAATAAACAACCTAAATATCTATTAATAATACAATAGGTTAAAAAATTAGGTATATTCATATAATGAAATACCATACCAGCATAGTGTTTCTCAAAGGATAATTAGGAAAACCCTAGTGGTCCCTGAGGGTCTTTCAAGTGGTCTACAAAGACAAAAACTTTTAATAAGACATTATTTGCTGGCTTCATTCTTATTTCCTTACTAGAGACCTGGTGCACGAATTTGTGCATGAGTGGGGTCCCTTGGCCTGCCCCACTTCATGGCCGGCTGGGGAGAGGGACCATGGGAGGTTGGCCAGCCACGGGAGGTTGGCTGTGGAGTGCACTGACCACCAGGGGGCAGCTCCTAAGTTGAGCCTCTCCCCCCTTTAAGAAATTACCACTTGTAGAACTTTTCTGTAGTATCAAAAATATCCACAATTACCTGAAAAAGATAGTAAAACAAACTTGCCTTTCCAACTATGTATTTCTGTGCAACTGCATTTTCTTCAAAGCAATTAACCAAGCAACATATAGCAAAACATTAAATACAGAAACTAATATAAAAAATCCAACTCTCTTCTATTAATACCAATATTAAAGAGTTTGAAAAATGTATGTAGTATTAATCTCCTTACATTTTTGTTTCAAAAATATAATTTGCTTTTATAAAAATGCATTATTTTAGCATAATTGTTTATGATTGCTATATTAAATTGATAAATATTTTTAAATAATTCAATTTTAATTTTTAACACATTAATGGACATATGTGTCTATTTTGTGATGAACTGTTTTTCTGTATACTGGTGACATGTATACTTTTATGTGCCTATGTTATATTTTAATAAAATGTTTATTAAGATGTAAACATTATTTAATTGGGGTAATGATTATATGTTTTACGGGAGGATTTTCTAGCTCTTTTCCCATTAAAATATCACCCATTTTTAGATTATAATTTTAAAAAGTGTTTGATTATCATTCTCAGGAAATGAATAGAGCCTTTACTTCTAAGATTAGAAATATCAACTTCATTTCCTCTTTTTAGCATTTAATCAGAAGTGAAGATTAGAAAGTATTACTGAAACTCTCATAATTTTTCATGAGGTAATTATTTGACTGTATTTAACCATTCTGTTATATGAATTAATAAAATAAAACAATCAAGTAGGTGTGTGTGTGTTTTTCCAAACTAAATTTTAGGCTTGTGGAACAAAGTGATCTCCCTCACAATTACTAGCAGTCCAGATATCATTTCAATACAATAGAAGATTACCAATGGAACGTACAAAAATATCTTTTGATTTTCCCCCCCTCTAGGCAGGGATGTGGTGGGAGAGGTCAGTGGGGGGAAAGGAGACTATATGTGATACTTTCAACAATAAAGATTAAAAATAGATGTCAAGGACAATGAGCTGAGGTCTTTGAGAAAAAGGAAAAATGGATTGTTACTGGGAATGGAGAACAAATATTTATCTTCTACGTACAGAAACTGTCTATATTTACATTAATGCTCCCAATAAAGCCATGAAATAGGTGATTTTTTTCCATTGGAATTTAACATTGTATAACTATCAATGATATGGCAGGAGGAGAATGTAAGTTTGCTGCTAAAGTTGGTGGTCTTCCAACTCATCAAAAATGTATCAGAGTCACCAGAAGTGATTTAAAGATGGTAAATCTCTAATTGTGGCACAGTTATTATCTGTACTTTCTAGAATTTTAGGCTTAGAGAGGTAGAACGAGGTCAATTTTGCTTAAAGAAAAATATTCAATGTCAGCCAACTTCGGGGATCTTTGGTGGCCCCAAATGATTCATAGACTAAAATATATGAAAACTAGAATTCTAGAAGGTATTTTCTTTGCCAAAATTCTGTCTACTTTTATATATAATCACATTTCAGCAAATTTATCTTTTGTATGAACTAATTCTCTCTGGACGTAAGTGACTCTTCACTTGAGTCTCATGGTTTGGACAATACTTATTAAGGATCATAAAACATTTCATTATTAATTTGTAGAAAGTTGAACAGTAGATTTAAGAACTAGAGGTAGAAAATAAAAAATAAGAAAGCTTTTCTTTTATACTTTCAACATTTTCTCTCAGATCTCAGTATTATCTTTCACTTAACAGCAACTTCAAAAGTCTGACTTTTGGTCAGTTCCCTAGAGAAAATGGTAAACCAATAAAAACAGAGACAGTACAACCCTTTTTGGCATGAGAACATAACTTATTTGAACATATCAGGAAGCATCACTAAAATATAGTGACATACAACATAAATGGAAATGTGATATACTATAGAGTTATAGATTAAAGAGTGTATCTTCTCCTAATATACATGTCAATCTAGCAAGGAGATGGTCTAAAGCTCTCTGGTATCTCTCAGGCCAGGGGTCATCCTGGGAAAATATAGTGCAGCTGATGTAGAGATCTCCAAATAGATGACTACAAATACATAGAGGGATTTATGTCTATGGATTTCAGGAGATAATGTTTCAATTAGACCAGTGGTCGGCAAACCGCGGCTCGAGAGCCACATGCGGCTCTTTGGCCCCTTGAGTGTGGCTCTTCCACAAAATACCACGGCCTGGGTGAGTCTATTTTGAAGAAGTGGCGTTAGAAGTTTAAGTTTAAAAAATTTGGCTCTCAAAAGAAATTTCAATCGTTGTACTATTGATATTTGGCTCTGTTGACTAATGAGTTTGCGACCACTGAATTAGACAATTATAATTTTAGCCCAGTGGAATGTCAGAGTCCAGATATAAAAATATCTCAGCTGAAGTAGTCATTTATGAAACACTTAACTCCTTTATTTTGTATATATACAAATATATATATATGAAAAAATGCCAGTTACTGTACTCCATTTCACAGAACTTCAAGTAATAGGAAATTAACAAGGTCATCTTGTTAATATCTATGCAATAGGTAAACCCTCAAAACAAATGGTTCCTATCAAAATCATTATTAATAGTCATATTATGTTAAATTTGTGCTCTACTTCAAATTTGTAAATGTGAAAATATATCTTAATCTTTGGAAAGTAGTGTTTTTAAATATTAGAAGGCATCAGTTTCACTTTACTTTGAATTTTACAATATCACCTCCCACAAAGCAAATGATATATTATTAAAATATCTGTAATCAATGAAGAACAATGAATAAGAATAAAGATTATTCCAATTATCATACCACATTAAAAAATCTAAGTCTGAAAACATTTCAATTATGTATTTTTCCTGACAGATATATAAAACATATGTTTGTTCAATTAAAGATATAAATCCTTATTAAGGGACCATTACCTACCTCACTACTAAACGGCTGTTTATGGAAAGAAAAATGAGTAAGATACCAATTTTACATGAGAGAAATTACAGTAACATGGGGAAATGAAGAGGCAAAATTAATTTAAATCTGTGGTAATTTAGGCAAGAAAGACTTGTATTGAGGAAATTATTTAATTAAATCTTTTAAAAAATCAGAAAACTCTTCCCTGAGGAAATAATACAAGAGCTGAGTTTAAATGAATTGTGTGTTCTAAGCAACCTAGAAATGAAAGGAAATCCCTTCCATGGAGAGGAAACAGTAGGAAAAAAGGCACAGAAGTAGGAAATGACGTAGTACTTGCACTCCTCTGTGTGTGTGTGTGTGTGTGTGTGTGTGTGTGTGTGTGTGTGTTATGAGTGTGAGTGCCTATGTGAAAAAGAGGGAGACAGTTCAAATAATGAGTAAAGTGTGAGGAAGGGCATGACAGAGGATGTACCTTGAGCAGCTTGTTAAGTGGTGATTTTTCTAAAGTGTTGATATTGTCAGATGTGGAATTTTATTTTTTTGTCTTTATTGTTGAGAATATTACAGATGTCTCCCCTTTTCCCCCCATTACCCCCTCCCACCCGGTTCCCATCCTGCCCTAGGCCTTCAACACCCTATGTCTGTGTCCCTGGGCAATACATATATGTATATAAATTCTTTGGTTAATCTCTTCCCATTCCCCCTCCCTCTTCCCTCTGAGATTCCTCAGTCTGTTCCATGTTTCCATGCCTCTGGTTCTATTTTCTTCATTGGTTTATTTTGTTCATTAGATTTCATATATAAGTGAGATCATGTGATATTTGGCATTCTCTGACTGGCTTATTTCACTTAGCTTAATAATCTCCAGGTCCATTTATGCTGTGGCAACAGGTGAGTTCCTTCTTTTATATGGCCATGCAATATCTCATTGTGTAAATAAAGGGACCACAACTTTTTTATTCACTCATCTACTGATGGGCACTTGGCCTGTTTCCAGATCTTAGCTATTGTAAGTAATGCTGCTATGAGCATAGGGTGCATAGATTCTTTCTGGTTGGTGTTTCAGATTCTTAGAACAAATTTACCAATGATACATTGGATAAGAGGTTAATTTCCAAAATTTATAAAGTACTCATACAACTCGATAAAGGGAAGACAAACAATCCAATTAAAAAATGGGCAGAGTACCTGAATAGACACTTCTCCAAAGAGGACATACAAATGGCCAAAAGTCATATGAAAAAATGTTCAATGTCACTAATCATCAGAGAAAAGCAAGTTAAAATGACACTAAGGTATCACCTCACACTGGCCAGAACGGCTACCATTAATAAATCAACAATCAACAAGTGCTGGTGAGGATGTGGAGGAAAAAAACCCCAGTACAGTGCTGGAGAGAATGCAGACTGGTGCAACCACTATGGAAAACAGTGTGGAGTTTCCTCAAAAAATTAAAAATGGAACTGCCATTTGATCCAGTAATCCCACTTCTAGGAATATATCCTAAGAATCAGATGTATTTTAAACTCAGTGACTTAAGTGTGCTGCAGTGTTGAGGGGTACAATCCAATGCACAAATTACTTGGGATGCTGATAGAATTACACAAGTGATAGGTAATGAGGATCTAAGATAAATCAATACCAAGACAAATGGAACAAAATGAGATAGCTTTTTAATCATATTTGAGATGAAAAGGGTGAGACTTGCTACTTCATTAGATGGGAAATGCAGAAAGAATACTGGATATATGATTGAGTCCTAGCCGGTTTGACTCAGTGGATAGAGTGTTAGCCTGCAGACTGAAGGGTCCTGGGTTTGATTCCGGTCCTGGGCACATGCCAGAGTTGTGGGCTCGGTCCCCAGTAGGGGGCATGCAGGAAGCAGCTGATCAATGTTACTCTCTCATCATTGATATTTCTATCTCTCACTCTCCCTTCCTCTCTGAAATCAATAAAAATATTTTTTAAAAAAGAATACTGGATATGTGATTGAGAAGAATGAAAGAGCAGTGAGTAATGATTTGAGTTACATGTGAGACATGCAAGTAGTTATTCACTAGGTAATATACATAAATATTATTCTAGAAATCAGAAGAGAGATCATGTCAGGAAATAAATACCTGACATAAAAATCAGCATTGGGTTGTTAGTTAAAATCTTGAGTATAAGCAAGATGGACCGAAGAAGAAAAAACAAAACAAAAAAGCCACTCTTTAAGAAGTTCTAAGTCCACACCAAAATAGAAAATACTTATGGTTTTTAAAATAAAAGAAGAAATATGGAGAAATGTTGTAAAAAAGCTGAAGAAGCTGGCCAGCATGGCTCAGTGGTTGAGTGTCGACCTATAACCAGGAGGTCAAAGTTTGATTGCTGGTCAGGGCACATGCCCAGGTTGTGGGTTCAATCCCCAGTATGGGGCATGGAAGAGGTAGCCAATCAGTGATTCTCTCTCATCATTGATGTGTCTATTTCTCTCTTCCTCTCCCTTCCTCTCTGAAATCAATAAAAAATTTGTATATATATTTTTAAAAGCTGAGGATATTGCCAAAACCGGTTTGGCTCTGTGGATAGAGCGTCAGCCTGCGGACTGAAAGGTCCCGGGTTCGATTCCGGTCAAGGGCATGTAACTTGGTTGCGGGCACATCCCCAGTGGGAGGTGTGCAAGAGGCAGCTGATCGATGTTTCTCTCTCATCGATGTTTCTGACTATCTATCCCTCTTCCTTCCTCTCTGTAAAAAATCAATAAAATATATTTAAAAAAAAAAAAAGCTGAGGATATAGAGTTGAACCATTAAATTTGATGTCATAGAAGCCATTGGTGAGAGAAGGGAGGTAGAGAGAGAGAGAGAGAGAGAGAGAGAGAGAGAGAGAGAGAGAGAGAGAGAGATTCAGTTAAGAAGTGAGTAAAGACCTAGTAATTATGGCAATTATGTAAAACAAGTTAAACTCAGAAAGACATCTGGGAGATCTGGTAGTTAGGAAGGACTTGGTGACCCCAACTAAGAGAGTTTCTCTGTAATGAGAATCCGACTGGTTTAGATGGAGAGGGAAACAGATGGCTAGAAATTCTAGGGAGACTATTTCTGATCAAGCTCACAGATTCAAGCTTGATCATATGTGTTTTAAATTCATAAACATGAGTGTGAATGGGCAGAGTACCTGAATAGACACTTCTCCAAAGAGGACATACAAATGGCCAAGAGACATATGAAAAAATGTTCAACATCACTAATCATCAGAGAGATGCAACAACAATGATGTATCACCTCATACCTGCCAAGGTTTAAATCTCAATCCTGCCTCTTGAAAACGGTGTGTCAAAAATTTATTCAGCATCTCTGTGCCTCCCCCCCCACCCCCATCTGTGTAATCTATTCAATAGTAGTATATAAATCATACAGTATTGTTCTGAAGAAGAAATGAGTTCATGCGTAGGAGTTGCTTAGGAATGAGTTAATGCATATGAGGTGCACAGAGTTAGTACTTAATAAACTTACAAATAAAATACACTCTGATCACACATTTTTATAATAAACTCACTATTAAAAGAAACACAACAACAAAAAAGAACATCTATATAATTTTAAAACTGCTTATTGGAGAAGAAAGCAGACATAAAAACTCTACAATATCTGTAAAAATTGGGGAAGTCTATGTTTACCATAAACTGACTGCAAAAATTTAATTTAATTATATTATGTACTTTGATTTCACACAAAAAGTTTAATTTTACCTTTGTAATAATCTTCCCTTCAAATATCCTTTATAATATTTCTTATGCATACTTTACTTTAGCATTTATCAGTTTAAGATTCTGTACCATACATTATGTTTTACATCTTAGTTTTACTTAAGCTTAAAATATTAAAATTTTTCTAAATTAAAAAAGTAATTAAGCTGAAAAATTGTACTTTGATTTTATTTGCTTTCCAGTTTAATCAAAATGTTATGTTTCACTTATTTATCCTTTAACATCACGAAGTGTTGAAAATTTTTTTAATGTTGTGGTTTTCTTGGACATTGCATTACCATGAAACTGCAATGTTTTAAGTGTGAAAGCATTAGAGTTTCAAGTTTGATTTGGCTTGAATACTTTTCTTTGGCAAACCTTCAGTCTCAAAAACATACATGCCTATTTGTGGTTTCTTATGGTTTTAAGACTCTTTGGGAGGAAAGGAATTAACTTCGTATGGTTAAAAATATCTTTGTGGGGGTGCTGGCAGGTAGAAAGGGAACCAGACAAGGAAGACTGCGTACATGAAAGATTCTCAATAGATGTGCCAGGGGGGTGGGGGGGAGATCATTCTATTAATTATGTTAAACATAGTACCCATATTTAGTATAGTTCCTACTTGACAAAATTGTGTTTGATACTTATTTTAGCTAAATATGCCTTGTATTAATTCCAGCTATTTGGTTTTCTATTTTTGGAACTTGGTGAGTTGTCACCTTAGAAATGTATCATCTCTTCTGAGTAATCCTCAGTGGCCCCACCCAATCCTCGAGCTCAATTTCTCCAAATACATTATCATCAGCTCTCTTGTATCTGTGGTTCTTTGTGTTTTTTTTTTTTTGTTTGTTTGTTTGTTTTATGATTTAGGGGACTTCAGGATCTCCTTTGTCCTTTCAGTATAATAATTCAACAAAAACTATTGGGTAGTTAATATGTGCTATATATTATATGTGCTGGTGAAAGATGAAGAAAATCTGTTCAAAAGATTCCAGTATGAGACATTCAACTTAGTGAGCAATCAAGTCAACAATAATTATTGAAAATTATTACAATCACATCTTTTTAATGAGATATGATGAGAACAATTCATAAAACCTAAAGTTGTCTAAAATCAGTCAGTGAAACTAAATTTCTGAAGTGAAAGAACAGTAAGTGTGAAGATCTTGTGAAAAGTAGGTATGCATAAGAATAAGGAATAATTACCTCAAGGTATTTACAGAGCTGTAAAAAGGCCAGTAAGGCTGGAGTTAAAGCTGACTGGTAGACAGGGTGTTGGGATGTTATGTGAGATAAATATGAAGATGAAGGCAAGAATTATATCATGCAAAACTTAATATATATCAAGATATTTATTGGGAGCGTCCTACGTACTGTTCTAAGTCTACTGTTATTTAAACCTACTTAATTTTCACAGCAATTCCATGTAGATACATCTTTATCCCCATTATATAGAAAAAGAAACTTGGCACAGAGGATTAAATAACTTGCCCAAAATTACATAGTAAGCAGAAGAGCTATGACTTGAAGTGACTCCAGAGGCTGTTATATTAGCCAAGGAGTTTTATCGTCTCACTAGATGGACTGCTGGGTGATACTAAGGATTTAATATTATTTTAAATTTACATTATTCTAAATGCATTTTAAAATGGCATAAATGACACTAAACTTTTAAGGAGAGAAAGGAACAACATGATCATTTTGTATTAGAAATACCTTGGGTTCATTGGGGATTGAAGTCAAGGAACTTATTGCATTTATTAAAGTTTTCTATTGGTGTAATAATCCTGGCTTAGACTTGGATGAGGGCACCAAAGATATTGGAGAGTGGACAGAACTCAGAGTTACTCATGATTTAGAATTCAAAATGGTTGACTGTTGGTTAGGTTTGGGTGAGGGAGATATATGAAAGACAGCTAGGTTACTATCATAAACAATTTTGACTGCTAGAGTATGGAAAATACAGGCCATAAACCCCAAAAAGGTAAATATACTAATATATGCATATAAATGTGGATATTGTTTATATACTTCGTGGAACTAATAACCACATAAAGCAAATGCAAGGGACACTCAAGGATTCAGGGATCTCAAGTTAAGAAATTCTGCCCTTCCCTGGCCTGTGTGGCTTAGTTGGTTGGAGCATCATCCCTTATAACCAGAAGGTTTGGGGTTTGATCTCCAGTAGGGGTGAGTGCAGGAGATAGCCATTCAATGTCTTTCTCTCTCTGTCTCTCTTCCACTCTCTAAATATCAATTAAAAAAAATAAATAAATTTTGCCTCATTTTTTCTCTGTATCATGTTAGAGATTAGCTCTCTTGCTAGCGGAGCCAAAATTCAATGCTCAGTTAGTTCACCAGAAATGTGACCATATAGTGTTGAATGTGAGTTGAAATCTGGATCCATAATAGTAGAAAACAACTACTGTGAGCAGAGTGAACCCTAAAACAAAAATCCAAAGAGCAAATTTTATATTTGAGCCAGCAAGCAAAACTTAGAAGTCATAGCTTTTTTATCCACTCATCTACTGTTGGGCACTTGGATCTGGCATTTGGTATCATGCTAAGCAAACTAAGCCAATCAGAGAAAGAAAAATACCATATGACCATACTTATATGTAGAATCTAATGAACAAAATAAACTGACAAACAAAATAGAACCAGAGGCATAGATACAGGAACAGTCTGACAGAGGTCAAAGGGGAAGGGGGTGGGAGGACTGGATGAAAGAAGGTGGAGAGAGTAGTCAAAGAACATACATGCACAGTCCATGAACACAGACAACAGAGTGGTGAAGGCCAGGGGAGGGGTGGCAGGGACTGGGTGGAGGTGGGCAAAGGGAGAAAATGGGGGACAGTGGTAAAATAGCTACAAAATAAAACAAAAACTATTTTTAAATACCCAGAAAAATATTATTACAAATGGATTTAAATGAGAAAAGTGACTACGGCAACTTCATATGTTTCCCAAAATCCTGATAAGTTTTATTTTTTACTTTAAAATATTTTTTTCAATTACAGTTGACATACACTATTATATTAGTTTCAGATATACAACCCACTAATCAGACATCATATAACTTAATAAGTGATCACCCCATAAACCTTAGTACCCATCCGATACCATACATTGTTACTATAGTATCATTGACTATATTCCTTATGCTGTACTTTACATCTCTGTGACTATTCTGTAACCATCCAATTGGACTTCTTAATCTCTTCACCTTTTTCACCCATCTCCCTAACACATTTTTCTTCATTATCAAAGAATACAACAAATGTGACTTATAAAATAAAATTACTAGATTTCAGTGACATTTAGAAAAAATTAGAAGCAAAATGCTTTGATTCTAGAAGTTGTGTAATTGTTGTGGCAGATACCCATGAAAGCCCATAACTAGATTATCATGGGTTTTTCTCAGTTCTTCTTATAGGAAACATATATTTAGCCTTGTAGTATTAATTTATAATCACTTTACAAAATTTCTCTAAAAAAATTAGTAAACAATGGTAAGATATGTACACATATAATACCTTAATAAAAATATATATAAAAGAAAAAAAGAAAAAAATTAGTAAAAATCTTTCTTCTATTTCTACTGTGACTGTCCTATTTCACTAAACTGTAAGTTCCAATTGCCAGACAGTTGCCTGTTTTGTTCAGTTCTGTATCTCCAACATTTAGAAGAGTTTTCAACCTCTGAGTGCCATTGTAGTCCCCCAATAATACTTGTTAAAATATTTACAAGTGTAATGCTCTCTTTGTGTTGGATATAAGCTAACAAAATAGCACCTTGCTCAGTCACATTTAACTGTACATTTGGTAGTTTTCGGGAAAGAGACATGAATGAATGCTTTTTTTGTCTTATCTATCCAGTAGTTATAGAGTTGCTTGCAAGAAACAAATTCTGTTGCTGAGAATAGTAGTAATAAAATGAATATAATATTAAGAAATAGCCATTAGAAGGATTTAAAAGAATAGCAAAGGCAGGTGGGACTTAAGGGGTTAGGTTGTTGAGACAGAAAAACATATTAAAGTAAGCCCCAAATTCTTCACTGATATTCAACCCAAGACATTTGCATATAGGTAATTTATGCAAGCTGATCAGTAGTTTAGCACTTTGGGAAGCCTGAGGAGAGGAGAGAGGCAAAAATGGAGTTGATAGGTACAAACTAGTTGTATAAATTATAATAACTACAAATTACATCTGAAAGGTTTAGGCCATAGACAAAACAAAACAATAGGGGAAGAAGCATAGAATTCTGAACTGCTTTTTTCTGGAGGCATTTCCTAATCCCTATGTTGTATATGGTAAATGGCCAGGAAGCCAAGCCTCAAGCATCAGAGACTAAAACGCTTAAGCAAAACTTTAGCAGTAACATAGTGCCAGAGAGACAACACTGGCGCTCAGGGCTTATGAAGAGGGAAGATACCTGAAACACAACCCGGCCTTCAGCTGAGACTTATGAACCATCTCCTCCACAGAGTGTATGAGAGAGAATTCCAAAGGAAGACAATGATCACAACATAATAGTGAGCAAAGATGTGGTTAGTATAATGTAGTCTAAGTGCGTGAAGGTTAGCTTTTTCTATTGTAACATAAGTGCCTGACATTGAGTTTTTGATTGCTGAGGCATACATTTCAAAGATCTATACCTCAAATAAACATATTTCCAGCTATAAAACTAGAAAAAGAGCCAGGCTGCTCCACCCATGAAGTTTTCCTTTTAGGAAGCCCTGAGTGACCTAAATAGCTAACTGCTTGACTAAACCTGCTTTTCCCACCCCATGCTTTAATTCTTGTTCTGTTTTAAATTTACAAATAAAGAGTGAACCCTCAAAATCATTAAGACCTTAGGACAGTTCATGTCTGGCCAGTATATAGCAGAACCTCAGGTATTCTCTCTCTCTCTCTCTCTCTCTCTCTCTCTCTCTCTCTCTCTCTCTCCTCTGTCCATCTCTCATTTTCTCTTTCTCCCTGTGACTTCACTGTGTGGCCCTGGGAATGCTGTGAAATCTGCAGGACTTATGAGTAATAAAACTTGTTTTCTTAAAGTTCCCTGATAGTTGTTGCTGAGGTGCATCTTGCAACCATAATGAGAACCACAAGGGCTGGTCCAGCCACAACATTGTCTCCCACTAGGGAAATGTCCGTGGGAGTTGGCCACAGTGGTATGGCCTACAAGAGTACCCCAGGCATTCCTAGCCCATAGCTGAGACCAACATAAAACATAAAACATAAAACATAAACAAAACTCAGCTTCAAAAACATATTAGCTTGATAAATGGAGGCAGCCATTTTTTAAGCTACCTAACAAATCAAAGAGAGACATAAAAGTAGCCATGTAGTTTATATAATGTAAGAAATTACTCAGATGAGGCAGAGCTTTCCTGATGACAAAACCAGAATTGAATTTGCTCTAAGTGTTCTAATAAAGAAGATATAGTTTAAAGTAATACACACAGTTGAAAAAGAAAAGTCAACTGTGTAAATTTGAAGATTGAATTGACTTTATTAAACGATTCATGAATTGGACAGCATCCCATCTAGCAACTAGAAGGATGCTCCAGGGACTGTACAGAATGGAAGTTTTTGTTGTTGTTTGTGTGTTTTGTTTTTATTTTGTTTTTTAAAGGAGGAAGTATGCGGAGAGTGAGCAATTAACAAAAGGGAAAAAAAAGCATTATAAATTCTTTTGGAGGAAAGGAAAAGGGTTTTTACCATGTATATTGCTCCTTTTTTTTTTTTTTTTATGGGAGGGGGTGGTTAGGGGAAGATCTAGAGGCCCAAGTGACAGATTACCTGCTGGTGCTTAACCAGAGAATTCCAGACAGGTTGATTAAGACTACATTTCCGGGAGAGGTTGAAACTGCAATTAGATTAGGTATTAAATCTAGGTTTGCTATCCTGAGCTTTTAGCATAAGCAATGCCATTTGGGGCCTATAATTTTCTCTTTAACAACACTGTTGTGAAAATCCTTGTAGTGATAAGATTCATTCCCTTCAATATTTTTCAACTAAACAAATACTATTAAATAAGAAACATTTTAGGGAAGGCTTTTCCAAGGAGAAAATGCACCTAATAAGATCTAAGCAGACTGGCCTCTGGTCACCTAGAGTCTAAATTAATCCAGGGACAGACTTGTAACCACACAGAAACTTTATTTCTTTGATATGAGATTTTCTCTTTTCTTTTCTTTTGACTCAGACTGGCCTTGTCCAGCACCATGACTCACCTGCCTCCCTCCATCTTTGCACATCCACTCCCCAGTCATTAAGCCCTCAGGACCATTTGTTTCCGGTCAGTATATAACAGTCTTGGAAACAAAGCCTTGGTTATACTGACCACAGAAATCAACTTTTAGCCTTGGATGTGTTTTAGCTCTACACCCAGAAAAGCAGAATGGACCACCACAGGCAGAATGATACCAAGGCTGACATCACTACCAGATGCAATGATCAACTATACCCTAGAATCAACCAATCAGTAGAGAGCATGACCCTAACTCCCTTAGTTGCCATGATTAATTTTTTTTCTCTCTGTATAATCCATCCCTTAGAAACCATCAGGGAGCCAGGTCCTAGAGAAAGAGCTCACCTGTGACTCTAGGTTTGTCTCCATTTCCTTAACTAATAAACCTTTACTTTTTTTGCTGCAAAATCTTGTTCGTGCAGATTTAGAAAAGCATATTGTTAGGCACATGCTCCATTATGCCTTGCTTGGGGCTCTCGCCCCTACCTGGAATGTTTGGTATATTCTTGCCCTTCCCAGCAATTTTCCAGTTATTTTCAGTGTAGGTTACATGATTAACAGCCTTCGGTTTCCAGTGAACCATCTCACCAGTTTCCAGTGGACCACCTACCTGGCCCCCACCTGCACCTGGTCCAACTGGTTACTCTGACTGACCTTTACAAGAGACACAAATATCCCACTCCCCCTACTCTGCCCTGCTGATTCTATTTTGGTCTCAGGCCTTCTGCTAGCAGATGTAATAATGAATTTACTAGAATAATTCTTTACCCCTTTTGGCCTCAGGCGTTCCTCCTTTGGCAACCCTAACACTTATGGACTGCAGATATCAGCCACAGTTCAATTCCTTTTGATAAACATTAAATTAAAGAACTCAAGATTAAACTTCCAAGTACCTTTGTAGAGCTATTCAATTTTGTTGGTCAAGTGTGGAGCCTTTTTAGCTTTTGCAAGCAGTTGATCTGGATTAAGGGCAAATCATCTATATATATAAAACCCTAATATGCAAATAGACCAAACAGCGGAGCAACTGAAAAACCAGTTGCTATGACATGCACTGACTACCAGGGGCACGCGTGGAACATGGCAGGTGTCGGCAGCAGGCGGCAGACTACAGAACACGGTGAGTGTCGGCCGCAGTGGGATGGTGGAGCAGGTGAGCTAGGGCACCAGACCAAGGCGGGGTGCCGGTTGCTTTCATTGTGGTGAGCTTCTGGTGGTTACTGAAAATTCTTTGCACCCGCTGTCAGTACCGGAGCCGCTGCTCGCACATGCTGCCGGTGCCCGGCACTGGCCCTGATTGCTTGGCTCCATCAGCAGGTGCGAGTGGCAGTGATGGGAGCAGGGCTGCCAGCAGACAGGGTACCACGGGCTGTGAAAGGAGGGGCCAGGCAGGAGCATGGAGGATGGGCCGAGACCTGCCCCTGTGCCCACCACAGCCTCCTGGCCCACAGTTCCTTTCAAGGTGCATGAATTCATGCACTGGACTCCTAGTATTTTATGTAATTACTAGAGGCCTGGTGCATAAAATTCGTGCATGGGGGAGGGTCCCCTCAGCCCAGCCTGCACCCTCTCCAATCTGGGACCCCTCAGGGGATGTCCGACTGCCGGTTTAAGCCTAAACCGGCAGTCGGACATCCCTCTCAAAATCAGGGACCACTGACTCCTAACTGCTCACCTGCCTGCCTTCCTGATTGCCCCTAACTGCCCCTTCTGCCAGCCTAGTCACCCCTAACTGACACCTCCGCTGGCCTGGTTGTCCCCCCAGCCAGCCTGGTTGCCCCCAACTGCCCCCCACCCCTGCTAGCCTGGTCACCCCCAACTGCCCCCCCTGCCAGCCTGGTCACCCACAACTGCCCCCCTGCCGGCCTGGTCGCCCCACACAGCCTGCTGTTCAGTCATTTGGTTGTACTAACCCCCCTGCCAGCCTGGTCACCACACACAGCCTGCTGTTCAGTCGTTTGGTCACCCTTCACTTACCCCCCTGCTGGCCTTGTCACCCCACGCAGCCTGTGTTTGGTCATCTGTCTGGTTGTTTTGGTCATGACAGCCCTTGGCTTTTTATATATTAGGATGATATAGCAGTGCATGATGGGCCAAAGTGGTAAAATAATAGCACATAATTAATGTTTTACCTACACTACAATGCTAAGAATGCCAATGTATTAAGAGGTAGTAGCAATTTCATTCCTATAAAATGGCACCGTTATCCAGATTTAGTGTGAAATGTAATTTATTCAGTAAATCTTAATTTTTCCTTTTGTAGGGATTCAGAACACACCTCCCTCAAATGTGTCACATTAGTAAATATATTATTCTGAGTTGAAGATAATCAAGACCCTATAGGTTCACAAGAAACTTTTACCTCTCCCTCAAAGAATTTAAATTAGGGGCCTTGCCTATAATAAGCATTATAACCAGAAATAACTTTTTATGACCTATTTGCAGAGCAAGACAAACTTCTCATTACTGAACATCTGCTCTTCTTATCGTCCTACACTGACTCTTTGGAATCCCAAGGCACCTTACCTCAACCTTAGTTCAGAATGCCATATATACCTCCTTTTAACTTCCTGTTCCTGAACCTCTCCTATGTGGGATTCCCATTCATATGTATGTAATTAAATTTGATTTTTTCCTATTGTTAACCTGTCTCATGCAGATTTAATTATGAGGCCAACCTAAAAACCTTAAGGATAGAAGAAAATACACTTTTTTTTACTAATAGCTGAAATACGCATTTTCTTTTCTATGACATTTTTTCTTCTTTTTCAGTTTTTCACCTAGTTGGATAATTACTTCTTTCTCCACTGCAAATTCCTTCTTGTGCATTTCTTTCAGCCAGTCATTGCAGTCCATATTGGGTTTAATACCATTATTCATTAGCTGTGCAATCTTGGGAAGTTTACTTTATTTCTGTTTCCTTATCTATAAAATAGAGGCTGTATTAGAGCTTCCTTGTTAGGTTTGTATGGTATATTAAATTAATTAATATTTGTACATTACTTAAACATTGTTTAACATACACTAAGTTTCACAAAACAGCTGGGTTAAATAAATGCAACCTTCAATATATCTGTTTTTAAAAATGAATAGTAAAATTATCTTCTTACTTATAATGAATAAACTTTAATATGACCTCAGCTGGTGTCCCATTGTGTTCAACCTATGAGTGGCACTTTTGGAAGACTGGATAGGGTCCAGAGGATGGGAGAAGCCAGAGTACTTCTTCCCCTCTCTTTGTTCTCTGTAGATGCAGTCAGTAACTGCTTCTTCTCTGTGGCCCTGGTTCCTGCCAGACAGGCCTGCAGTAGGTCTAGCTCCCATTAGGAACCTTCAATCCTTATGTCCCACGAACACAGCCTCATCACCAGGTCCCTTCAGCTGCGGATGGCAGCTGCTTCCTGCTGTTGTTAATTTCTGTGTTGCCTCATTGTCCCTTATTTGGTCTCTCCCTTAACTTATCACCTGTAAAAACAATGTCTTCTATTAAATTCACTTTTATTAAAACATGATTAGACCATTTTCTGTTTTCCTGGTTAGATCCTGACAGTTATTTTGCTGAATTTTATGTATTTACATAAAAGTTGTCTTAAATCCTTTTGTAATAACAAACCCAGAGACTGGATATATGGGGGGTAGGGGGAGGGAAGACAAAGAGACAAAGGGAGACAGAGACAGAGTTGGACAGAGAGAAAGAGAGAGAGAGAGACTATAAATAGTCTAACTTTATAATGATGTAGATTTCTAAGGTATAATTGCTTTCAAAGTTGCATTTTTCAGACTGCAATTCATTCAGGTTTCTAAATTCAGTTTTGCATTCTTCATATTCTTTATAAGACTGTTGGGAGAGAATGTTAAGGAATCTAACTTATAAAGAGAAACAACTGTTTTCTTTTGCATGACTCTGAAAGTAGTTGAAATCTTTTAGCACTTTCCATTTCTCATTTGATTTTATTTAAAGCATTCTTTAGGTTTGCCTAAAATAATATTTCTTACTTACATGCTCTTACACTTTTGGTCAATTCAAAAATTATGTGCAAAATCTCATTTTTCAAAGAAAGACACACTTGTTTTCTTTTTAATGTCCTTAATATTAATCACTCCTAGAAGTTCTTGATATTAACATGTGGGGAGTATAGTGGAGATATTATAAATCTGTTTAAACTTACAGCAACATAACAGCTGTCTTATTCCATATGTGTTCCAGATATTTTTCCAGAGTTCTTTAATGAGACATACTTGTATTATTATATATATACACGCAATTTTAATGTTGGTTAGGAATTTACATTTTTTACTTTTTTAAAAACATTCTTTTCTGATATGCCATATGTCAAGAAAAGGCACGTGATGCATGTGAGTTGTAGCTCTTCAGTAGCAAATGTAAGTCCACAGGAGACCTTGGGTTTCCTTTTGTTAAATATTTATGTGACATTCACACCACAAACTAAACTCTCAACAGGCAGTACTGATTTCTTCCTCCACACAAATCTTTATATCATAAATATGTTGACAAAGGCAGCTACTCTCCTTTTTGCCAAATATTAATTATTAACATAAAAATCAACAATTAATACTAATTATAATTTTAAACTTTTGAGATAGGCTCTCTCCTCCCTTAAAATCAAGGCTAAAGTTTCACAGACTGGTAATTATGATACTGCTAAATTGGTATGTATTACTTTGTACCATTTATTTTTCACAATGCATTAATTTATTTCTTTCATCTTAATTTACTTATGATGCATGTACTCCACTGTCTTCCAATAATATTTTGGGAAGAATAAAGTTACATATACAGGAAAAGATAAAAAAACATTATGAAATTTAAAAATAAATTTAAGACCACAGATATAGGAATTGTCAAAACTTAGATAAACTAATTACCAAAATTAAGTGATAAGTAATGGTTATACATTTCCTGAAAATTAAGGCAAAACAAGGCAAACAAATATATCACTCACAAAGTACACTACTTATATGTATCTGGTTTGAAGGACTAAGGGAAAGTAGAGCAATCCATTAGGTTAGCTAAAACTTCATTCACTTGCAGGTTTCCTCTCCCAAGATCTCTATTTTTGTGAAGGAATTTGGATGTATTTAATACCTTCTAAGAGTGTTATTATTCAAAGTATGGAGTTAGAATATTAAAAATTAAATCCATTAATTTTTTTGTATGTCACAATTTAACAAGGAGATTTACTTATAAAGCTTAGTCTTGGTGACATTAAATTTTGAAAACTCTTTAAGAAATGATTTTGGCTTTTTTTTTCCTTGCATAATTTAATTGCCCTCTATTCAGATTTCAATTGCCTCCACTAGTCCTACTGAATCAAAGTATCCTATTCTCACATAGTTCTCTGTTGTCACTAATACTTAGGGTTGAAAAAAATCATAACTATGAATAGTTGTGACAAGGGAAATATTTCATAATTTTAAAGTAGACATAAACTCTTATTCAAAGATTGTAGTCTCTCACAGAACAAAGATAAGGCAAATTGTTATCTTGAATCATTATAGCAACTACGAAGAAGATTGGTTAGTAAGACAGCTGAATTTACCCAAGAAACCACAGAAATAGAACTTAGTTGTTGACATGCACAAGGCAGAATCCTTACATTTCAAATTTAACTCTAATTCTAAAGTAAACTTTGAAGTTAAAGATAAAATGTATATCTCCAAGCCAAAGGTGAAAGAGTTAGAAAGTAGTACAGGAACTTGGAAGTCAAACATGGTGACTTAACATTCTCTGAAAGGACAGAGGAACGAGTCCTTGGTACTAAGATTCACACAAGCACATTTTCAGGCAAGTAGGCTTAATTTATCAATTGATCTTAATATGATTTAGTCAAAGTATATACATATATTTATATTAATTTATTTACAAAGGAAAATAAGTTTTGCTCAACTGTGGTAATATTCTCTTTTGCTTTGATAAAGGAAAAAAAAGAAGGAAGGAAGAATGAGAATGAAGGAAGAAGGGAAGGAAAGAGGAAGGAAGAAAGAAGGAAGGAAGGAAGGGGAAAAATGGAGAGTTCTGTCAGTAAAACAACTTGAACACACATTATATTTCATTATATATCAGCCTATTATGTGCACAGGGGACAAAATGTACTAAAACATCCCAAGGGATAAGCATTAAAGAAAAAAATACAGAGCCAATTTGTGTCTGCAATACTATCAGAGAAGTCAGAGCAGTGAGCTAATTGGAGCAAAATGGGTGACAAATTGGGGTGACAATTTTCTAATTTAAAATACACACATCTGCTCAGCCAGCATGTCTCAGTGGTTGAGTGTCGACCTATGAACCTGGAGGTCACAGTTCGATTCCAAGTCAGGGCACAAACCGGGGTTGTGGGTTCCATCCCCAGAGTGGGTGTGCAGGAGGCAGCTGATCGATGATTCTTTCTTATCATTGATGTTTCTATCTCTCTCTCCCTCTCCCTTCCTCTTTGAAATCAATAAAAGTATATTTTAAAAAATAAAATGTACACTTCAATGCAGAAATATTTGTTTATTTGCTTCCTTCTTCACTGTTAGGATTTATCTTTTTCTTTTCTTCCATGTATTTCTTTATCTTTCTGCAGTCATTTCTAAAAGGGAACAGGAATTCCACTCTTGAGTTGCCTTCCTCCTGTAGGAGCCAAGATCTACTCTTAAGAATTTTCTGGAGAAACTCCCAGTTGCTGGGACAAAAGTTGAAACCCAGCAAATGAAATTACCAATTGTTACAAGAATAAAATATAGATGTTTCTAAGCTTAAGAACCTGCACTACAAATTAACACCGCTTCCTTGATCATATTAATGGCCTGGACTGGACACTATTTCAATAACTGCCTCAGTTCTAAAGCCAAAATAGCTTAATTTATAAAACTGCCTTACATTTATACAAGATAAATGTGCAATACAGTTGCTTTTGCATTTGATTGAAAGTTACATTGAATTATAAGCCATTTTTCAGAGGAAATTTTACTTTTAGATTTATTTTTCGAAAAATCAAACAGCTGCTTTTAGTTTAAATAGTTTACTCTTGCTAAAAGCGATGGCAGTCCAGAAACATTTTTTTATCAAGGTTTATCTCCACTTGTTAAGTTTAGATAAGAGACTGCCAGATTTTCTGCTTCAAAAGAGATAAGAACAAATGTAACCGCAGACACTACTCATTTATCACTAGCATGGATGGTTTTACAGACCAAAGTAAAAATGCATCTATCTCGGCTTAGAAAGAGGATACATTTGAATTAGCCCAAGGAGGAAACATCAGATATTTAATTTCAAAAGATAGTTGCACCATTTTTGTACAAGAGGAGAGAATAATTTAGAACTAACACAATAATGAAATTTTAAAGATAAAGTTGATAAATTAGTTTTGAACTTCTAGACTCACATGTTTTCAAGAGTTTTTGAAGAAGATTGAACATTTTAAAGTACTCATCTTTATTCTAATGCTCAGGGTTGAAACATATCTAAAAAGATTTGCTAATATTTTTTATACTAACATAGTATATTTTTTATTCATCCATCAACATTTCTATGCACTTAAACAAATAAATTGAGAATTATTATTACAAACAAAATCATCATTTGGTAATTATTAGTTAGCTAGTATAGTCCAGGAATAATGCTAAGCACAGAGGATTAAAAAAAAGTGTAAAGAATCTCAGAGGTAGAAGATACTTTTAAAAATGCAAGCAAGCAGAATGTCATATGATAGGGATTATGGGAGAACAATGAGTGAACATTTATGGATAAGGCAAGATTCATGGAAAGGAGGATAATGGACTTAAGACTTAACTAATAATTAGGATTATACCAAATGGAGAATGAGAAAGGGAAAGACATTCTATTTAAGGGGCATAAGCAAAAGGACTGAATCATAAAAGGATATTAGAAGTTTGGGGACAGAAATGTAGTATGACTTGATTATAAATTACCAGGTGCTGAAATGGTCTGGCGAGAAACAATGTTGGAGATATAGATTTGGGCCAGGTAATGAAGAAAATGCAATTGAAGCTTTGGCAAAATTCATAGGGCATTCCTACCCTGACAAATAAGTCACTGTGGCTAAAATATCTTTGGGTAACCAAGGGGGAAAAAGATGCAGACTAAGAGACTGAAGAGATAACATGTATAACAAATTAAGAAGGTTTTACACATGATAACAGGCCAAAAAGTTTGTATTTAATTTCAGTCAATGAAGGACCACTGGTTCTAAGGGGGGAAATAACTTGAGATCTGTCATTTGGGAAACTGCAGTGATGCTGTATAGTATAAGAATGGGAAGGAACTGAATTACACAGTCCAGGGTCATGTTAATTTTGCCTTCCCATCATTCTTCTCCCTTTTAGTCAAAGCACTTTTTTCTTTTTTTTCTGATTCTGGGAGCAAAGAAGATCCTAGCCTACCTTGGCTTGGGTTAATTCAAATATCCTTTATTCTTGGCTGCAGTAAAAGGATCAGACATGGGTTTTTATGCCTAGCAGAAGAAATTAGAGGTTTTCCCTGGTTTGATTTTTTCAGCTGTTGCTGAAGAAGAAGAACTTACTTTCATTGTAAACATAAAATGTCTTGCAACCTTAGAAACAGCCTTGTGGGAATAGCTGCCTGAATATTGCAGATTAGAGTTGAAGAGAGGAAGAGAGAAATTGATTCCTGATAGACTACTGTTCCCATATCTAATCCTCTCTGAAACAGCACTATCCCATTCCTAAATTTTGTTTATGTGAGTATAGTATATTGAGTGTAAAAATGGCACCAACTCTTCCTCTCCCTTTACCTGTGCCCTTTGTAGTTTTGAATTATAAGTTCCTTCCATTAAGAAGTGAAATCTATTTCCCCACCTTTTGAATCTCGGGTAGACTTGTGATTTACTTTGACCAATAGAATAAGGCAGAAATAACTGTACTAATTCTGAGCCAGGACTTCAAGAGGCCTAGAGCAACTTGTCCTTTTAAAACCTTGCCTTTACCATAAGAAGAAACCCAGGGCAACCTGCTGAAGGTTGAGAAACCCAGTGAGTAAAGAAGAACTTAGCCAATTGGTGGCCAACCTGCCAGCCTCCCTTAGACACACAAACTAGCCCAGCCAAGATTATCCAAACCCCGTCCATAGCCACAGAACTGCTCCCCTAACTCATAGACTTATAGAACAAAACAAATTTTAGCATTGTATTCCACCAAGATTTTATGGTTGTTTCTGGTACAGTGTTATTCTGACAGTACATAATTGATACAATAAACCAATCCATTTTCTCTTTTCTTGAGTAAGTTAGTTGGGTTTGAGATTCTGAAACAACTAAATCAATCTTAATATAACTGGTTAATAAGACATTGCAATATCTAGATAGAGTTCAAGCCTGAAATACTGTGGGATGCATAAGATGGACATTCAAAACCATTTCAATGGACAATGCACAAAACTTATTATACAATTGGATATGGTTTGTGAAAAAGAGGCATTATTTAAAATGATGCTGAGATTTCAATCTAGAAAAATTGGGTGATTTGTCAAGTAATAGGATTATAGGATTGAACATGCACCTCTCTGCCCTCTTGAACTTTATATTCTGTTGAGAGAAGAGAGACAATCAACAAGTTAGATTTTAAGTATGTTGGATGATCTTAAGTGGCATAGGGGACTAAAGCAAGGAAAGATAAAAGGAAGAGCCAGAAGCTAGAAATGCAGTTTTTAACAGGATGGTCCAGAGAAGCTCTCATTGAGAGCTTTGCACTTTGACAAAGACATAAAGGAAGTAAGTCATGAAATAACTGAAGTATTTCTATGCAGAGGTAGAAAGTGAGAGCTGGATGGCTCAGCTAGGCTTTCATCCACTCAGCTGCCTACTGAGAGCAAGTGGAAGAAAAGAACCAAACAATGGTGTGGGGTTACGAGAGGATATAGCCCCATTGCCCCTCCCAGTCATTGAACTGTGTCGCCTGGCCAGCAGCCACAAGGAGCAGAGCAGCACATACCTTCACATGTCCTTGTGTCTTCACACGTCCTTGACAGCCAGCAAGTCTCACCAGACTCTTTGTTTGTCCTTGGCCTGCACACAAGCTGTTCCAAGCAGGTCCCTCTCCCCTCCCTTCTGCTAGATAGACCCTGGCCCACCATCAGTCATCCCCATGTGTAAGTACTAAAGGCTATGTTCTTCCCTCTGGTCCCCCTGTGTGTTTTTTTCAGACTATCAAAGAACAGCAAGGCACTCCCAGGACTGGAGCTCTTATGTTACAAATGTTATGTCTTAGATTTTTGATAGGTGAATAGAGGATCTTTGAACAAGTAACTCCAATCCATGCTAGACTGTATTCAAGGGATTAGTTTTCCAAACTGACTCCCCTGTGTTTTCACGATGTATGTATCTACTTCACTTAATTCATCACTAAAATAAAGGCTATACTTAATAAATATTATGCTTAAATATAGCAGTTGTTTTATAGTAATCATTTAATAATAAAAGGTAGGAAGTTTAAACATCATAATGCAATTAACCACTAGTTTGTTAGAGTTCTCTCACTGAAATGTAATCTTATTTTTAGTAAAATATTGAGTTTCAGTTTATAGAAATCAATACTTCATTGGAAAAGAATTTTGTGATAGTATAAATATGCATTGAACCAGTAAAGTTGCTCATAAGAGGAAAACAACTTCCAAATATAGGCTATTATTGAAATTAATTTCTTATATATCTCACTAGAAGACTCTGTTTCTAAAATTATAACAAGAGGGTGCTTTTAAAAATGAATCAAAGGCACTCAAATGTCAGCAAAATCCTGTAAAAAAGACACTAGCATGGCTTTCCAATGTTGGTTTTACCAGAACTGGAAAATTATAAGTAGAGAAGGTTTAGCTATAATGAAGCTGTAGAAGGTTCTGGTGCCTTAAAAAAAAAAAAAAAAAAAAAAAAAGCCAGGGAAGTTTGGGTCTGCTTTTGCCCAACAAAACAATATACTGTATGAGATTTTGACCAAAGATTATAGTAAAGTCTAGCAGCATATTTTGTCTATTTTATTGTCCTACTAAAGGCCCGGTGCATGAAAATTCATGCACTGGATGGGGGGGTCCCTCAGCCCAGCCTGCCCCCTGTCACAGTCCGGGAGCCCTCAGCAGCAGGAGGCGACCTGGCGATCAGGGGAAGGCGATGCCCCATTATACCTCTGCTGCTGCCACTGCTGGCAGCACAAGCCTTGGCCGGCCCTGGTTACCTGAGCCTTGGGTGGCCCTGGGCAGCTGGACAGCCACCATCCGAGGCTTGCCTGCACCTCAGGCTGGCCCTCGGCAGCTGGGGGGCTGAGGGGACTAAGGGTATCTAGAGGCAGGTGCACAGAGTGGCTGGGCCTGCCTGGGGGATGGGCCTTGCCTTGCCAGGCTCCTGCCGCCCCGGCAGGACTGAGGGGACTGGGGGGACTGAGTGCCGCCATCTTTGAGGGTGTGGCAGTCAATTAGCATATCCCCTCCTTATTGGCTGTGGGCGCCGCCATCTTTGAGGGCGGGGCAAAATTAGCATATTCCCTCCTTATTGGCTGTGGGCAGCGCCATCTTTGTGATGGCATGAGGGTCAATTAGCATATTCCCTCTTTATTAGATAAGATAATGAAAAGAGATATCTACCCTGCATTCTCACTTTTTTCATATCAACTCTGAAGTAGAATAAGCTACAGAAGTGATAAGGTTTATGCAATAATTAGTATCATCCACAAGGTACAAAAATATACTTCCATAAAGATGAAGATTTAAGCTGATTTGTATTCTCTTTGTAGATTTAGTAATTTCATATTTGTGGTCAAAATTGGTATATAACTTTAAGTAAGTATTCCATGGTATTTATTTACCTCTCATTTCTTGAGGACTGGGTATTTGCTAGTCAATGGGCTAGAAGACTCTGGTGAAGACAAACAGAAGACAAACACACCTCTTACTTTCCAAAAGTTTGTTCTGGTGGAAATGGAAACATACCTGCACTATGATAGGTTATGATATTATGGTATGTACTTTGGTGAAGGCATGTCCAAATTGCTTTAGTAGCTTATAGTAGAAAGTGATTATTCTCTCTGAGGAAGTCTAGGAAGGCTTCCCAGAGGTGGTGAAAATTTAATGGAATGTGAAATATGAATGTAAGTTCACCATTTGTAGAAGTGAGGTGGGGCAGCAAGTGAGAAAGCAAATGCAAAGCTGTGAAACAATATGTCATATTTGGTGAGTGAAAACTAGTTCTGATGATGCTTTGTATTGAGAAGCAGGTGACAAACGCGTTCAAATGGCTTTTAAACATTATCGATAATTTAAAACGAGATCCTTTAGAGAATTAGAAGCCACTGGAAGTTTTAAAGTAGGATTATCACATCTTATTTTTAGAGACAAATTGTGGAGAAATGTAAAATAAATACTATTCATTACAAACACTTAAATAGGTGACATTAAATGATTGAATGGAAAGAATAAAGGCTATGTATTTTAACAGACATGTAAAATACTATCATGACCATTTATTATCTTTACTTTTTAACCTTTGGAACCATTTTATTTTTCTTCTGTAAAATGGCAATAATGTATCTAACTTATATGATTGCTGAACAAAATTCACACAGCGTCAAGTACATGGTAGGTGTTTAATAAATATTTTACCACCAATGGCTTTTATTCATAGGGTTGTTGTGAAAATAAAAAAAAATAATTTATTTGTTTGAAGTTCCTAGTGTAAACCTTGGCACAGATGAAGCACAATGTTTCATTTCCTTTTCTCTTTATTTTTAAACTGAAATAAGTATTTTTTATGGTTATTTTCACAAGAAAAGACAACAAATAAGAACTTACTTTGAAAATGCCATTAGAAAATCTTGGGAATTAAAGCAGTATAATTTTTTAAAAAGTGATACTAACAATGTGATATATATTCATCCAAAAATAATTTTCAAATGCAATGTTGACCTACTAGTATATATATAACTATAATATATAGTTATTTCAGATATGGGAGAGAGAAATGTTCTATAAATGTGATCACAATGTGTACAAAAAAATAGAAAATATCTGTAGGCTGATCACATTTTAGAAAAAAACTGTTCTGTTATTATGTAAATAGAATACTGTTTGAAAGGTATATGCCGAACCATTAATGTCATTTCTATGATGATGTGTTACTTTCAATTTTACTTTATATTGTTATAGTGTTCTGTATTCTTTGCATTTTTTCATAGACCTGTGTTGCATTTATATTGTAAATACAAAACTTGGTAATTCACACACAAACACACACACACACACACACACACACACACACACGCACAGGCACACACACTCAGCAAGCTACTTATTTATTTTATGCTAAGATAATACACCAAAGATAGCATAAAGAACAAAACACCAATTCCTTTTACACAGGGCCCAGCTCACAAAAATGCAAAGGGGAAGTGGCAGCTTTACCTTAATGAAGATAAAGCTGACATTGAGAAAGTCCAGGGGAGGGTAATTGAAGAGACATGCAGAGGTATGCCTCCACTCATTTATGGTTACTGACTACCAACACTACTGCCGTGCATGGAAGGCAGAGGCAATCTGTGAGCTTACAATTAAGTAAATAAAGATAAATCTTCCCCTTTATGCTACACAGAATTAGAAGCAAAAGGGGTCAGGGACCGAAGTGATAAATAGCATAAAATTAAACTTTAGCATATGGTACCTGCAGCCACACAGGATGTGCTTTCAGAGATTTCAGCTAGAGTTAAGAAAGTTTGTGTCATTTTCAAAAGATAAATTGAAGGTATAATATTATGAAATGGATTAATGTGGAGTCCAAAAGACTCTCATTTTGAGTTGCACCAAAAGAAATGCTGGCAATGTTAAGGGGGAAAATGCTATTTTTCATGTAGATGAGAACTCATATTTTCTCTTTCAAAAACACTTTATGAACATTTTGCATTTGTATATATTATGTTTTCTGATCAGATAATCCCAGGGAACATTTGGAAAATCACAAACTAAAATTACCTGCAAATCCAAGATATATGTTTAATTTATCTTTTACCTCAATTGAATCTTGTCTAAGATTAACCATAGCACATTCTACCTGCCAAACCCTATAGCCTCTATTTTTTCCTGTATTAAATGTGGGTGTGTGCTTATACTATGGAGTAATAAAAGTTAGTAAAAAGTAGCAAGAGTAAATTAAATCACTCCTTAGTCACTAGTTTAGTGCTGAGAGAGAGAGAGAGAGAGAGAGAGAGAGAGAGAGAGAGAGAGAGAAATAGAGAGAAAGAGAAAATCTCACAAGCATAAGCATTTTACATGTAACATCAGCAATGTAACATTTTAATAGCAGCAATATATATATATGAGTTTGTACTATATGTTCTAAAGCTGTATATTTAGGTGTTTTTTCAGTATATCCTATATAATAAAGAGCTAATATGCTAATTAGACTGAACAGCAGAACAACCATCTGGATGACCTTCCGGATGAAGCCAAGGCAGCAGCAGGGGGGTTGGGAGGGTTTGGGGGGTTGGAGGGGGAGGGTTGTGAGGGCTGAGGCAGCCGAGGCTGTGAGGGCCTACCCTCGCACAACTTTTGTGCATCAGGCCTCTAGTAAGTATTATAAAATTCTAATGATTTACACATTTGCATGCTTTTTTTGTCCCCCTGTATATGTAACAGGCTAGATGAGTTAGCTTTCTTGTCCTTGCTCTCAAGAATCAATAGTAATGCCCGCGCTACCACTGCAAAGTCTGGGCACTGGGCTTCAGCCATGGCCAACTGCCGGCAAGAAGGGAAGGATCCAATCATATTTGTGACCAAAGAAGACCATGAAACTCCAGGCAACGCAGAGCTGGTGGCTGAGGATCCCAATGACCCATTCAAGAAGCATAGATTGACCCGGCCAAACGGAGACATAAACTGGAACTGTTTATGCCTTGGGGGAATGGCCAGTGGTCCCTGTGGGGAACCACTCAAGTCCCCTTTTTCTGCTTCAACTATAGCATGGAGGATGTCTAGGGATCAGACTGCGTAGACCAGTTCCGGGCCATGCAGCAATGCATGCAGAAGTACCAGGACCTCTTTCCCAATACAATGAGGAGGAGGAGGGGGAGAAGCCAGCAGAACGTTTAGAAGAGACAGAGCTCTTGCTGAGGCCACCAACCCAAGAAGAGGAATGTCAAGCTCATGAAGGCCATGCTGCTGCACTGGGCTCCAGGCCTTCCTCCTCAGAGTGATAGGAACCTTTTGCAAAATACCTCTGGGTCACTCTTCAAGAAAGTGTCCTTCTTCTATTGTTCTGTGCACTGTAATGTACAAAATAATGTATTTCAATGATCAGTGGTCTTGGTCTCTTGACATATACAAAGAAAAATAAATGGGGTTATGAGTGTGTATCACATAATTCTATCAGTGACTGCAGCTGCTACTTTTGAATTCCCTTCTCAGGTGACCTGAATTTTGCCACTTTGAAATCGTGTGCTGCATATTCTCAGCAACCAACAATCATTATCTAGGAGTGCCTCTTATGAGTGAGCTGATTTATTCTGATTCATTATCCCCCTATAGTAGATTTTATACCTGTTTGGGAAATGAAATAGAAATAAAATTATCTTCCTTTAAAAATCCTGGAATGGGGTCATTCCTAATACAAGAGGCCAAATAATCAGATACTTATTTCTCAAAAACCATCTTGACCTTGAGTATATGAGGAGGTCCTATGTTTCATTTCTGATGTATTTTGGTTTCCATTTTTTACACTGAATTCCAGGTTTTCTTTTAAGAAAGTAGAACTTTGGACCCTCCGATTCGCAATCCCTTTATAAATGAAGAAAAAGCTGGGTTTTGCTGTTCTTGTTATTCTAAAAGCCCTGGTTTGGGGCTGTGTTCACACTGACTCTGTCTCAGCGTGTTCAGATACAATATTATTAAGAGATGGGACCTGCTTATTACCAAAGCAGCAGCCAAGAAAGAAATATAAAATAAGTGGTCAATTAAAAGGAAAACATGGTTTGGAAAAAAAGAATAGGTAGTAATATGTATAATAAGTAGGTCCCTGACACCAGTCACCCTGGTTCAAAACAGAGTTGCCTATGGGCCTTAAGTCCCTTCTGCAATCATGACTGGCTGTGGTCCAGACTGAGGCTTTTCCATCAGGCTGAGTAAGCAGAGAACCCCACCTTCACAATAAATGCAAACCCCTAATCATGGCCTAGAAAATTCTGCATATCTGAGCTGGCTCCTGTCTACCTCTCAACTTCATCTTCCACTACTCTCCAAACTCTCCCCAACACACTCATTTTTCAAGCCATTGCATGTCCTTTATTCCCCACAGAGCATGGCTTTTTTTTCTCTGTATATTCCCCGTCTCTACCCAAATATGATCTTCATGAAGAGAGAGGTCTTTCCTGACCAGAAATCCAATTCCTTATGATTTATCTCCCTACCCTTCTTAATCTTCTATAACCATTGTTTTTAAAATATAAAATGTGCTTACTTGATTACTGCCTGTATCATTCACCGATGCATTCCCAGTGCTTAGCAAAGTACCTGACATATAGCATCTGTTCAGTGAATATGTGCAGGTTAAACTAATTAACAAATGTAACAGAACAGGGCTGAGTTTCACGCTCTTGAATGAGTGCTTTGTTGTCTTCTGTAAGGAATTTCCATAATTATCAACATGCAGAAAATACATTAACTTAAACACTAGGAAGGCAGACATACAAATACGACAATAACACTAACATATATGTTAAAATATATATTTTAATTACTTCATCTTGATAGTGTAAAAGAATGAGAATAAAGTGCATCTTATGGTAGAGCAAAATAAAAAATCTACCATAAGTGCATCTTATGGTAGAGCACAAATTGAATGCTATCACTTAAGACCTATCATGATGCCTAATTCCTAATGTTCTGTTAACTTGAAGTAAAGTGAAAATACGTAAATTATTGTGAAAATTAAATCAGAAGTCTTTATTCATTTCTTAGTCTAGTATCTGTCATATAGGAGGCACTCAATGTTAGCTATTTTATATTATCTTTAATAAGTATGCTTTGAATTTTAGATATATAACATCATTATTTGGAAGTAGATTGTCTAATCATAAATATTTTCCAAATGAAATGTATATTTAATAATGAAAAAGTAAGCATTACATTAGATATATACTTTAACCAAGAATTTGGTCCTTGTAAAATAAAACTTTCTTCCTCATAAGTACATAGAATCCAGATAAGAAATTCCTATAGAATATCAGGCGTTAGTTGTATTTTTTGATGTACTACATTTTTATCATTAGAATATAAATATGTTTAATTTAAATTGAAATATCACTAGAGCATGCATAAAATAAACTACTCCAAATTCTTTCCTGTGTGAAATATAACTCTTTCATAATTATCTAGTATATCATCAAATCACATGAGTGTTACCTGAAATACTCATGACAAGACGTTAAGAACAGTTTTGTCTTCTGAACTTAACAAGGGATTTTTAGATATTTTTCTTGTCTTTATAAAAAACAAACCTATCTGATTGTACATTTTCTTCCTACAAAATATACAAAATTGGTTATAATAAAACTACACATAATATACACATATACTCCAAACCATTTTATGTTCAATTTCTAGAAACACATTTTAAAATATAACTGTCATTTTTCCTGCTTAAAATCCTTTAATTATTTTCCATTGCCTACCTATATCTTTGTTAACTGTCGTTGACTGTTCCACTCATCCATCACTTCTTTTTGTTTTGCCCACTGTATCCCGGCTACACCAGACTCTTTCCATTCTGGGAATAGGCTAAGCTCTTTTCTTTTTTAAATTCTTTGCATCTGCTATTTTTTCTGCCTGAAATCATTCCTCCATCCACCACTTTTTGCCTGACTAATGCCTACTTCATCTTTCAGTTTAAATGTCACCAAATGTCCCACACCCACTCTCGTGACCCAGTTACACAACTCAAAGTATGAGGCACCAGTTAAATTATTTAAACACACACACACACACACACACATACACAAGTGTATGTGTGTGTGTGTGTGTATGTATATATATATATGTATATATATATATGTATATATATATATATATATATATCATCAATATATCATCATACCTAATAATACACAAACATGTAAACTGACCGTACCTCCGCTACACCCACAGCCAGTCAGAGTGAGTATGCAAATTAACCCAACAAAGATGGCAGTTAATTTGCATATGTAGGCGCCCAGTGGCCTGGGTCCCCGGAACTTTCTCGGCACTCAGGTCACTCTGAGGTAGGCCCTGCGTGGGTTCTGAGCAACCTGGGAAGGGCCTGAGCCAGGGGTCACCTGGGCAGGGCCGAGCCTGCAATTGGAGCCGAGGGGAATAGGCTTTAGGCCTGGGCAGGGGCAGACCTGGCTATCAGAGAGCTGGGGGGCCCCTGCCCAGGCGCCAAGCCTTGACTAGAGGCTTGGGGCATGGGCTGGGGCAGAGCCAGCGATTGGAGGTAGCTGGGGGGCCCCTGTCCAGGACCCCAGGCTTTAGGCCTTGGCAGGGGCGGAGCCAGTGATCAGAGGCGATCAGCGATTGGTGTGAACTACAGAGGAAACACCTTTTCTGACAGTTTATTGGCTAAGTTCCCTGTATGCCACTGGTAATATTCTTAGTAATTTGGGTATAAGAATCTAAACAGGTGATCTAGGGTTTTTGCACCACACTCCTGGAGAAAAAAAAAATGGAAGTCTGCTGCTGGAGGGCTAAGAAATGTCATATCCTGCCCTAGCCGGTTTGGCTCAGTGGATAATGCCTAGGCCTGCCGACCGCAGGGTCTGAGTTCGATTCTGATCAAGGGCATGTACCTAGGTTGCAGGCTCCTCCCTGGCTGGGGCCCAGGTCAGGGCTCATGCAGGAGGCAACCAATCAAAGTGTTCCTCTCACACTGATGTTTCTCTCTGTCTTTCCCTTTCTCTTCCACATTCTCTAAAAATCAATGGAAACATATCCTCAGGTGAGGATAAAAAAAGAAAAAGAAAGAAATGTCATATCCTATGAAAAGACACACCTTGAAAATGCCTAAAGAAAGTTGTCATTTTTTCATGGTGAAGGGACTGGAGTCCATGTTGATGAAAACACCTTGGTGGCTGCGGTGACTGGCAGTGGCTGCAGCAGCAGGGTGATGGGGCTGGTGCCTTCCCCTGATCAGCCTGGTCGCCTCCCACAAAGGGAGGCCAGACTGCGGCTTAGGCCCGCTCCCCATGGGCTGTCAGTAGGACATCCCCTGATGGCTCCCAGTATGTGAGAGGGGGCAGGCCTGGCTGAGGGACCCCCCCCCCCGCCCAGTGCACGAATTTCATGCACCAGGCCCCTAGTCTACAATAAAGAGAAAGCAACATTACTGCTTTTTTTGTTTGTTTGTTTTAGAATAAATTCTGAGCTTGTTTTTCTCATTCCGGCCCCTTTAAATTTTTACCACTATATGTTTCTCTGCAGTTCTTACTATTTCTGTCTCATAAGCCTGTTGTTTTTCTTCACCAAAAGCTATATCACCGTCCCAACAAAGATAAAGAAACCTCTCCTGCTAAACTAGTCCCTTACCCCACTAACCTTCAACTCTACAGTATTTAGCATTACAAGCAACTCCTATGAGCCATTTCTATTTGAAGGTGAGGAGGCCATGCTCCTTTAGGTGATGCTCTTGGGCAAGGCCTGCTTGAAAAGCAATCTGACTTCTGAATAGCTTCTTGCTCATATCCTGCCCAGTTGATGGCAGTGTATTTTGCTGTTGTTTGAATGAGGTCCTCTCATTGTTTCTGCTTTTTTTCTGGAAAGAATTAAATTAAGTATTCATTAGAGAGGATAGAACTAAAGGGTCAAACACAATTAATATTGAAAATCTTCCCCTCAGTGTGTTATTACAAGTTCTTTGAATACTTCCTTTTCTCTAAAATAGATGTAACCTGCCTCTGTAACATTATAATGGCAATTAAATGAGATAAAACAGAGCCTGGCAAGTAGAAAGCACTGAATAAGCATTATCTGTCATTATTAGATCATCTTCAAATATAATTAAAAACTTATGGTGATAAAAATTTATTAACCTTGCGCTAGCAAAAGAAACCTTTATATAATTTTATCTCCAAAAATTGCTGGTGTTCTTATCATTTGAAAAGTTACATTATTCCCTTGATAATAAATGTGTCTCTGAATCTACTAAAAGTGTCATAAGATTCTTGGGAATGTAAGGAAGAAGGGGCAGGATTTAAAAGATTAGGAACTTGGAAAAATGAAGAAAAAACAGGGAAAATAAAAGCAAGTAAATCTAAACGTAGTCAAATTACTAGTAGTACAATGGTAAAAGTGTTTATAAAATAGAAAAACTAATATTCAAATTGGCAGGATTTAAGACTATCACAATATTAGAAGATTAATGGAAGTTGAGCCAAAAAGCTGAGTGAAATCTTGAGATACCCTCCAGAAGCTACTTGGACTTCTCAGTGAACACTTTGAGGTTCTTGTTTCATGCTTGCCTCCCAGATTTGTCTGTATTTATAACGAGGGCAGGCGACAAGTTTTCTATATTCACTGTTGTGTTCCCAGGACCTCGCACTATCATGGTAAGTGATCAATAACCATGGGCTTATGTAAGACAGAAGCCAGTAGAAACAATACTACCAACATTACCACCAAAGGAATTCAGAGATATTATTATATTAATAGTAAACAAAATAATAGACATTGTAAAGAAATTGTATTTTGGAATTGAATGGAAAAAAAATTCTGTAAGCAGATAATTACTGATGCATTCATTAAACAAATATTTATCATGTAGTATTTACCCAGTAATGAAGATAAATGTGTGAACAAGTTAGACTTAGCCCAAGTTCTCAAGGAGCTAGTAGGAGAAACTATACATAAATGCATACACACACATCCTATTTAATAAAGAGAGAATATGCTAATTGACTGCCATGCCATCAAAGATGGCGGTGCCCAGAGCCACAAGATGGCAGCGCCCAGTCCCCTCAGCCCTACCGGGGCAGCAGGCGCACAGCATGGCCAGGCCTGCCTCCAGGCGGGTCCGGCCGCTTTGCGCGCCTACCTCCAGAGTCCCCCAGTCTTTTCAGCCCCCCAGCCACCCAGGGCCTGCCCAAAGCACAGGCAAGCCTCAGATGGCGGCGGCCCAGCTGCCCAGGGCTGGGCTGAGGTGCAGGCAAGCCTTGGATGATGGCTGCCCAGCCTCCCAGGGCCGCCTGAGGCTTGTGCTGCTGGCAGTGGCAGCAGCAGAGGTGTGATGCAGGTGTCACCTTCCCCTGATCACCAGTTCGCCTCCTGCCCCTGAGGGCTCCTGGACTGTGAGAGGGGGCAGGCCTGGCTGAGGGACCCCCCCTCCCAGTGCACGAATTTTCATGCACCAGGCCTCTAGTGTATGTGTGTGTGTATATATGTATGTATGTATATATATATATATATATATATATATATATATATATATACGCACGCACACACACACTAGAGGCCTGGTGCACAAAATTTGTGCACTGGGGGTGCAGGTCCCTCAGCCAGGCCTGCCCCCTCTCACATACTGGGAGCCATCAGGGGATGTCCTGCTGACGGCCCTTTGTGGGAGGCGACCAGGCTGATCAGGGGAAGGCACCAGCCCCTTCACCCCACTGCTGCAGCGACTGCCAGTCACCGCAGCCACCAAGGTATTTTCATCAACACAGACTCCAGTCCCTTCACCATGAAAAAATGACAACTGCCCTAACTAGTTTGGCTCAGTGGATAGAGCATCGACCTGCAGACTCAAGGGTCCCAGGTTCGATTCTGGTCAAGGGCATGTACCTTGGTTGTGGGCACATACCCAGTAGGGAATGTGCAAGAGGTAGCTGATCAATGTTTCTAGCTCTCTATCCCTCTCCCTTCCTCTGTAAAAAAAATCAATAAAATATATTTAAAAAAAAAGAAAAAATGACAACTTTCTTTAGGCATTTTTAAGATGTGTCTTTCATAGGATATGACATTTCATTTTTTTTCTTTTTTTATCCTCACCTGAGGATATGTTTCCATTGACTTTTAGAGAATGTGGAAGAGAAAGGGAAAGACAGAGAGAAACATCAGTGTGAGAGGAACACTTTGATTGGTTGCCTCCTGCATGAGCCCTGACCTGGGCCCCAGCCAGGGAGGAGCCTGCAACCTAGGTACATGCCCTTGATCAGAATCGAACCCGGACCCTGCGGTCGGCAGGCCTAGGCATTATCCACTGAGCCAAACCGGCTAGGGCAGGACATGACATTTCTTAGCCCTCCAGCAGCGGACCTTCATTTTTTTCTCTAGGAGTGTGGTGCAAAAACCCTAGATCACCTGTTTGGATTCTTATACCCATGTTACTAAGAATATTACCAGTGGCATACAGGGAGCTTAGCCAATGAATGGTCCGAAAAGGTGTTTCCTCTGTAGTTCACGCTGATTGCCGATTGCCTCTGATCACTGGCTCCGCCCCTGCCAAGGCCTAAAGCCTCGGGTCCTGGGCAGGGGCCCCCCAGCTCCCTCCCATCCCCAGCTTCGCCCCTGCCCAGGCCAAAAGCCTCTGGCTGAGGCTTTAGGCCTGGGCAGGGGTCCCCTCAGCTCCGATTGCAGGCTTGGCCCTGCCCAGGAGCCCCCTGGCTCAGGCCCTTCCCAGGTTGCTCAGGACCCATGCAGGGCCTACCTCAGAGTGATCTGGGTGCCGAGAAAGTTCCTGGGACCCAGGCCGCTGGGCGCCTATGTATGCAAATTAACCGCCATCTCTGTTGGGTTAATTTGCATACTCACTCTGACTGGCTGTGGGTGTAGCAGAGGTGTGGTCAATTTACATGTTTGTCTATTATTAGGTATGATTATTAGGTATGATACCAGAGGGTGTTTTATAAAAAAGGTAAACACCTACAAAGGAAATTATTATCTCTTATAGAAGGCCACTGCAGTCCTGGTAAAAAAAACAACTTGATTTACCTTTTTTTTTTTGGTATTATAGTACATGGAATACTAGACTTTGACAGCTGCAAAGACATGCTAAAAGTCACCTCATCAATTTACAGAGAAAAAAGAGAAAAGTGTAATGACTTGCCCAAGGTTACACAGCTAGAGACAGAGACAGTCCCAGAAACAAAACCTACTACTTTTAAAATTAAAAATCTTGGTTTTATTATTTACTTACCTTTAAACTGAGATCATAAACATAAAGTACATAATATTGAAATTTAGTCTAAGCCTAAAAAGAGCTGCAATATTTTAAGACAATTTAAAACAGAACCTTAAAATGCCACCCAAGCAAAAGTGAATTCTAGTCTACTTGACAGTGTAAAGGGACCAGGACAAAGGCCTGACAGGGACGGCCCCTGTAAGTAAGGATCTAGCAGACTCCTTCATGAGACTGAGCCAAGGTGGGTGTGATTAGGCTTTCTTCTCAAGTCCAGTTTGTGACCTGGCTCCGTCTTGGACTGGAAAGACGTCTTCCCAGTCAGAAGGACAAGCTGGGGGACCTTTTTTTTTTGCAGAAGTGGAATTGAAATGCAAGAGCACACAATACCAAGCAGTAGCATAACATGAAATGATGAGTGTGGGGCTGTACTTCCCAACTCTGGGGAAATGAACCTGCCAGGGCTAACCAATTCAGAAAATTGCAAGAGTTCCTCACCTAGAGAGGTGATTTAATTTTTAAAGCAGCTTTAAAAGATTGACTTTGTTGGCAGATTTGAATTGCTTTTAGTTCCTCAGATAGTGCCGGGTGTGTTTTGTGGTTGTGCAATCTGTGAGGAGATGAGTTTGAAACTCTAGCTCTAAGTTTCCCAAATACATGGTTATACATTGGGATTAAAAGCTTATTAAATGTACTTACGGTTCACAATGTTATGTCTTGGCCACCTTAATTCAGTAGTTTGAATCTTCAAATTCTTCTATCCACCTTAAATATTATGAGCATTCTCAGGACGTCCATATATCTAAAAACATAACAAAGCCCACCTTAGTCCTATGGCCCTATCTAGAAACCGTGCAATTTCTTTCCTTCATGCAACAGTCCTGATAGGGAAAGAGGTAGGGTTGGCAAATGTGGTCTTCTAATCATTTGAAGTGTTATCACTTCAGCACATGGTCAATGATGTACAGTGGCATAAGTTGGACCTATTTTTTTTGTAATAGTAATGACAACCTGAAAATGTTGACTTTATTAACCTCACAATAATGTGGCATGCATTTTAGTCAATTAAATTTTTGTTACCCTTCATATAGTTATGCTTCCAGTTGATTTTATCTGGAGTCCAAAATGATCTCCTGAGGTTTACTCAGAAAGACAAACCCCTATGCCTGTCTCCACATACATGTCCAATAGGTACTTCAAATAGTATCTTCCCAGCCCAGAACATGTTGCTTCCCCCTCACACGGATTTTCCTCTATTTTCTATTCCAGTTGAGGCAGTAACATCTGCAAAACCACCAAAACTAGAGCCCTGGCTCCTCTATTCTTCTCCCACTTCCTAAGCTCAGATCACAGGGTCTGCTGGTTTTGCCACCTGGTTATGCCTGAAAATAACCATTCCTCTTCCCTTTTATCTCCTTTTCCTGGTTGAAGCCTCCTTCATTCTTTCCATCCATGGTTTCAGTGTTCTAAAAAGCTACATCTAAAGTGATTCTCCCGTAAGCCATCCCCTTCTGTGCTGTTAGAGTGACCTATAGAAAAGGCACATATGGAAAGGGCAGCCCGTGCCTATAGTCCTTCTCTGGTTCTCCATCTGCCAGGACTCAGACCCCAAGCTTCTTAGTGACCCCAGAGCTCCCCCCATCCCTCTTCCCTCCTTATTAACTCAGCTTCTGGCAAAGAGGTGCCATGGTAGCTGCTTGAAAGACCAGTGACTTGTTTTATGGTTAATTTTTATGTTTCCTTTGTTTCTTGCCTCAATAACTTTGACATGGAGTTCTGTCTTCCTGAAATAGTTCTGCCTACCATCCCCATTTGCTGTTGAATTCTACTGAAGTTTTGAGTTTGACCCTAGGTGTAGCCTCCTCTTTGTCTTTGTCCCAAGCAGCTGGCTGGCTGGTTCCCCCTTTCTTGTTTAGTCCTGCCAGCCTCGTTGTCTGGGCGGAAACCACTGCTCTAGATCTGTTCCATCTGTTTTCAGATGGATATCCTTAAAGAACCTATTTCCCCGGCAGCAACAGGACCTCAGCACTGCAGCTCTTAACTGGGCTGAACAACTGTCACATGTAAGACCCTTGGGGCATGGTGCATACACTCAATCCCTCTTCCTTGGAGCTTTGTCTTCCACATCAAACGTGCTCAGAACTGCAGGGGGAGCAGGTGTTTATCACTGAACCATAGATTCTGAGGTGTTTTTTTTTCCTTCCATGAAATGGAATTCAGAAGACTGTACACATAAGTGTCTTGGCTTTCATTTAGATTTCTTAGTTAACCAGCAGTAGTTTGGATCACTCTAATATCTACTCCAGTTAAGAATATCATCATAAGATGTTAAGGGAATCTATCTATATTTTTGTGGTTTTGCTGTAGTTTGCAAGGTTAAGTATTCGGATAGTAAATATTTTGTTTATTAATATAAAAGGAAGTCCCATAGGTGTGGGGTTATCAGTTATAATTAGATTTAGCTACAAATGACAAAAACTGAAAATAATAACTTTATATCTGTTTCATATAAAAGCAATCTGGAAGTAGAAGTCCAGAGTTGGCATGGTAAATTCAGGAAATCACTGGGGACTCAGACTCTGTTGGTGTTATTGCAATGTTAGTCTCAGCGCTCAGCTCAATTTTATATCCAAAATGACTGCTCAAGGTTCTATCATCAAGTCTGAGTTCCAGGAAAGGGGAAGGGAGAAAGAAAAGGCACTCTCCCTTTAAGAACACTTCCCAGGAGTTCCTTGGCCATAACTTAGCCTAATGTAGCTGAAAGGGTAAGTAACAAGGATATATGAAATCTTAGGCTCCATGTGTCCAGCTAAATATTGGGGATTCTGTTACAAAGGAAGAAGTGGAGAATGGATTTAGGGGAATACTAGCGAACTCTATACTAGAGGAGATTGACTTTTATAAAGAAAACCTTTACACCTTCTTTTTGTATTTCTTCCCAGCTACAGTACCCACCCCCCTACAAACCAGGGATTTGTTCAAAGACCCCTGAGTCTGAAACCTCAAATAGTACAGAACCCTACTATGTTTTTGGCTATACATACATGCAGTTTGAGGTGTGATGACAAAACTCACACAAATTTCTTTTTCATTCTTCACAATTTTTCAGATAGAAAATTCATTTTTACTGTAAATCTTAGCAACCTCAGCATACATTTTTTCTCTCTTTATTAAATCAATAAATTTCACTTTTTTACTTAGAGGAAACATTTTACAACTTCTCTTTGGCATAACTTAATGATCAGCATCGCTGCTTTTGTGTTTGGGGTTATTATTAAGTGAAATAAGTGTTACTTGAGCACAGGCACTGCAATGCCATAGCAGTTGATATGATCATTGGGATGGCCCCTTGGTGACTAATGAGTAGATAAGCATATACAGAGTGGATATGCTGCTCAAAGGAATGATTCACATCCCGCTGGGGCGGAGCAGGATTGAGCAAGATTTCATCATGCTATTCAGAATGGCACGCAATTTAAAACTGATTTGTTGTTTATTTCTGGAATTTTTTCTTTAATATTTTCAGGACACATTTGACTACGGGTAACTGAAACAGTGGAAAGTGAACCCGTGGCTAAGGGGGACTCCTGTATTCAGAATTGTCCCTAGTTTTGAAGAGAATACCGAGCATACAGCTCTCTTCCATCTATAGTAGGCTTAGATAAAAAGGATGGGAAGTAACAAGATAATATTAGTTTAATACTGACTTAGAGGAAGTATTGATATAATTTCCTTAAACACCCAGTGATAACAGGATTTCATTTAAAGGACAGGAACAGGCTACATAAAGGGACAATTTGGTATATGTAAGGGGTTCAAATTAATATTTCCAGTATCTAGAGTAAGAATGTGAATATTTGCTAATATCCTTCAAATTATTCTATATTCATTTTCTACCATTTTCCTTTTATTATAATCCCGAAATTTTAATTTTTAATACAGAGTGGGACAAAAGTAGGTTTGTAGTTGTTTGTATGAATAATAATACAATAATAAATAAAAATACAAGAATAAACTCTGTTTTATGTATTCACAACTATAAAACTACTTTGCCCCACCCTATACAAATGGTTGTGACTAAGAAGGAAAGAGGCTAATAAATAATACTTTAGATCTTTTTTGTTGATTTTACTTCTGGTGACATGTAAACAACTCTAGAAAACTTTCCCAAATTTCCTCCAGGCTTATTTTTTGTGTGCTTTTTCCTTCCTCTTCTCTATTTTTTTTATTTATAATCATTACTTGTCTTTTTTCCCCATGATATGAGATGTCAAACAGATGGTACACATATGTCAAGAAAAATATGCCTCAACTCCTAAATGTCCAAATTTTACTCAAATTGAGTATAAAGGAATAAATCATGTAAAAAAGAAAATGGATCTGGGAAAATTCGCCAAATGGAAAGATGGCTGGGAGTTTTTTGTAGAGAAGAAAAATTATTGTAAGTTATAAAAGACAATAAAAATCTAAAACTATATAGTTTCTACTGCTTCCCGTTCAGAAAATAAATATGTAAATCAAGTTTTCCTGGACTGCACTTAGCAGAACTCGAATGCTAAAGGGGCAAATATTGTCTCCACAGTTTTAAGGGGATTCTGTAGCACAGTAAATTTGAAGACTATGCCATACCATGCCCCCTCATGGAGCTTCAAAATACACGTGAATATCCAAGGCCCTTGACAATTCTGCAACAAAGCAACCCATGTAAAGCATCTCAGCATTCCTAAAACTTACTCAGGCCCTGGACATTTTGTTCTTCTCAGCACAACCTTTTTAAAAAATATATTTTTATTGATTTCCAGAGAGGAAGGGAGAGAGAGAGATCTAAGATAGAAACATCAATGATGAGAGAATCATTGATCCGCGGCCTCCTGCATGCCCCACACAGGGGATTGAGCCCGAAACCGGGGCATGTGCCCTTGATGGGAATCGAACCTGGGACTAGTCAGTCTGCAGGCCAATGCTCGGTCCACTGAGCCAAACCGGCTAGGGCCTCACAACTTTTAAGTGTCCTTCATACTTCTCTGCAAGAGACTGTTTGGGTAAAGCTTTCCCAAGTCATTGAAGAAATACTTCCTATCTTAAGAAATGTCCATTGGAAGGCATTCGATGTATTTTCTTATTCATTTATATATTCTGTAGCCCTCAGAATTATGAAGTTCTGCCTGGTACCTAAACTGTCTGGCTCAAATATCAATCTTTTTTTCCTGCAAATTCTTATTCTTACCAGAAGGACTTGAGAACTTTCTCTCATAATGGCTCTTGGAACAACCAATTAAAAATATTAAATCACAAGTGCACCTTGTCTTCGGTACATTAAAGGTCCTTAGTCACTTTTATAATTCCGTAATGTCAAATTTCCACTTATATTACTTACTTTTATAGGATATAAAGTCTTTGTTTCAGAGTATAGTCATATATTCTAAACTATCACTGTTTTTGGATTTTAGCCACCTAAAACTCAGTGGTCTGAAAACTGGATATTTGTAAAGCTTTAAAAGCACATGAAAAAAATAATATAAAAATCCATCTGCCTTTTCTCTACATCATTTTATTGCAACATGTTACCCAAGTTAACTTCTCTCAGTTTAGAAAAGTCACCAAATGAAAACGTTTTGCTAATTGAGAAACAATATTGTGAAACTTCTCAATGCACAGCAGATGGCATATTTGCACATAAGTAGGAAGTGGACTATGGTTGACTCAGAATTTTTTGCAATAATTGATATGACTTTTCCCCTCAGTGTTCTGACATCAACACTTCATGCAAGAAACTCAGATGAGAAATGTTCACCAATGTAATCAAAACTATAGTAGGTTGTGTGAAGTAAACACTTGTATCAATTAACAAACTAGAATCTAGTTTTCCATTTTTATTTTTAATAACCACATTTACAAATATATATGTATTATATCTTTAGAGTTAATGCTTTCTCTTTTCTAGCTGTATCTTCTAGTATTTGAAATATAATAAACCACTTAAAAATAGTCCCATTTATTATTTCAAAACTAAATAATACAATTAAATACAAAACCCTAAAATTCTTAGTCCTCAATGAGAGTTGTCTAATTTCTACAAATATTATAACTCTCTGGGTTATACTGATACACCTTCAAAAAGATGATAGATTATTGAATAATTATAAAATATATAGATTATTATTATGTGTGAAGCACTGTGCAAAATAAAGAATATATAGCCCTAACCAGTTTGGCTCAGTGGATAGAGCATCGGCCTGCGGACTCAAGGGTCCCAGGTTTGATTCTGGTCAAGGGCATGTACCTTGGTTGTGGGCACATCCCCAGTAGGGGGTGTGCAGGAGGCAGCTGATTGATGTTTCTCTCTCATCGATGTTCCTAACTCTCTCTCCCTCTCCCTTCCTCTCTGTAAAAAACATCAATAAAATATATTAAAAAAAGAATATATAAATATTAATAGCAAGACAAAGCTGTTGTCTCCAAAGAGTTTAAATGGGGTGGAGGTAGATTGCACATTAAACAGAAAGCAAAGCAAAAAAAAATGAACTTCATGTAGTTATAGGAAGACTATTATAACAAGTGACCAGGAAGCTTTAGCAAACCCAGCGGTAGGCTGGGGAAGGGATGATTTCTACATGAGGATGCTGAAGATGGATTCACAGAGGAAATTACATGACAGTTGAAGGTTTTGAAAAGTTAAAGAAAAGCCTAATGTTCACAGGACTGTTGAATGCAGCCATGATGTCTAAATGCGAAGTAATGGTCCAAATGATGAAATAAAGTGATGAGTGTTCAGGAGTATTTGGGAGAGATAAAAGTCTAAAGCTAGTTCAGAGTTAGATAAAGTTAGATTGATAGTTTTTGTTTACCTTTTTAAAGCATACATATACTTATAATGTATCATCGCACACTTCTTTTTAAATATATAAAAGTATTAAGTGTTTTTCATTTGCTCAGTATTTTCTGTCTTGCTTAGATGTGTTTTAGGCAAAATGTTATTGACTGTGAACTTTGTCCAATTTACTACAAATATTATTTTTATCCTGAAGTTACTTTTAAATTTCAGCTTTCCTAAACAATACATGCAATGAAGATATTTGTAAATGTAAGGTGCAAAAGAAAAGTAGACTGTCTAGAATAAGACTTTTATTCTGAATTTTACATGAAAGGGTTGTAATTTGGTAAAATTATATAGACTGTATTGATTAAGGATGGTGTCTGTGTAGGAAAATAATGGATAAAATAATGATAAAAATTCTGGACTAACACACTGAGAAAATGCCAACCAAGGTGATTCTGTTGGGGACACTAACAAATGGTGACTAATTAAAGTATTACAATTTGTAAGAGTGAATAAATAAATAATATTAAAAAGTTAACAATATTGTCCAAGTTTTATTTATCAGATTCCAGATATTTACACTGCTTGAGAATCTGTTCAATGCTATCTATTAAAGAACTAACACCAGAAATTAATAAGTGCATATATTCTGCTTGCATTAAAATCATGAAGAAGATCAGATATTTTATTGTGGGCTCTAGAAACAGATACATTAATCATGATATAAGTATTTATAGCAGAAAAATAGAGCAACCCTTTTGGGAAGAGGCAGAATAGCATAACTTGAAATAACCAATGGTGTTACAGAGCTCTTTTTGGTTTGATCAATTGATAATTAGTCCTTTCAATCTTGCTTGCAATTTGAATTAAATGAACCCATTTGGTTTATATTTATTCTGAGTTTAATACCTATTTTGAAGATGAACTCCAAATTAATTAATTGAATCATCTATATTATCTTTGTAATAGTGATATAGTAAAGACATGTAGGTGATCATTCATAATAATATTATATATATATTAGCAAATTATACCATAGCACCATTCTAGCAAATATGAAGGATGACTAATTATTTCACAGTGGAAGAAATTGAAGTGCACAGAAATTAATGGTTTACTAAAGACTACTGTTATTGCCATGGATATATGTTGGAATAAAATAATAACTTTTGTCTTAGTTCTATAAGCAGGTTATATGACATTTCTTTTTTTTTTCAATTTATCTTTATTATTGAAAGTATTACAGATGTGCCCTTTTATTTGCATGTTATCTCTGTCAGTAAAATGATTGTCATTTATTGCATTAAGCACTACAGCAGATTCAAATATGTTCATATACTAGTATATCATTATAATAAGAGACGAGAAGCATTTTGGTAAAATATTTTATTATCATTAAGAATAATATTAATATAATCATGGTTATAAAAATAGCAACTTTATTAACTACAGACACTTCATATACAAGTCATAACCACAGTGTTCCCTTTTTGGGTAAGCATCCTGCTATACCACTGAATAGGCAGCTTATCAATTTCCTATTTACACACAACATAAACAGTCATAACATCCACAGTATTCCATTTTCAGTTTCCTAAAGACAGAAACTTTTTGTGCAAATGGAAGTTATCTACTTAAAATTACACTGTCAAGATTTATAAGGCCCAGAGAGTTTTAATGTTTTATTTTTTTGTATTAGTAAATTCTTAGTTCAGACCTTAGTTGAACTTTAAAAGATAACCTATTTTTGGGCTTTATTGTGAAAATTAATTTGTTCACACTATGTCTTTTTATTCAAATTATTTTTGTTTTTCAAATGAGTTTGTCTATAAATATGAGATATAATTATTTAAAAGTAGTCAATTTTTGAACCTTAGTAAATCATCACTTTAATGATTTTTAGTATTAGCGTTTATTAAAATTATTTACACCATGATCCCTACATTGCAAAACCAGTATTTCTTTAAAAAACATGTTTTGAAACAACAAGAAAATGCCTGACAGCAATTTTTAACTTCTTGACAGTGTTTTTTTTCTTCAAGAGAATGTTGTGGCTATAACATTCACTTTGTACAGTACCATTGGTACCAACAAGAAATATTCACAGGAATAAGTGAAATACAATTTTGCTATCACATACCATTATTGTTATTTTTCTTGCTTTCCAGTGTCTCATATTTCCCACAGTTTGAAACACTGAGATAGCAAGCAAGAGCCTGTTGATACTAGAGATTGATTTAATAGAAACCATTTTACTGAGGACCTGCCCACAGCACATAGGTAAAAGTCATTACATATTTTACAATAAAATTAAAGAAGCATACAAAAGGATTATCATCCCTTCTGCACAGCAGAGGCATTATGACACATATTTTAATTTTACATTACTATTCCTGGTAGACATCAGAAAATGTCCATAATTATAACAATATATGACCATTATTCAAACAGCCAAAACAAAAATAGCAATGAAAACTTCTCTTTTGAAAGATAGTTTGGTCCATGACTCAAAATGAAATGGATTTTGGGATAAATTGGATTTTTCATGTTTGTAGTTTATTAAGAAAAGAATGCCCAGGTAATAGTATCCTTCACTAGATAAAAATATATGATTATACCCTGTCCTACCACCTAAAATAACACAGATTTTGTTCATCTTGCTTTTATTGTCAATTCCTCCCATTTCCCTCTATTACAAAGAAAACTTCCCAAGGGGAGAACTTCTTTGTACACCATGTCTGATGGTTTATTGGTGATGCTGTTTTTACCCTTTAATAAAATCCTTGGCCTTAATAAAGATCATTCAAGAGAAACTAGTTGGAGAAGTGTGGATGCTGGATTTTAATAATTCAAATCATTATTTTTAAAGATCTTCTATAAGGGAAGATTTTGTAAAAATTCAGAACCTATTACTCTTTTTCTCATTTTTTGACAATATATGATATTCAGCTAATCACAACAAATACAGTAATATGATAATTTAGTTATTATCATACAGAATACAAAATTTTAATGACTATTTTCCATGGTGTTAGGAAATATCTATGTAAAATGAAGTTAAGATCTTGATAAAATAGCTCATTTAACAGATTCAATTTTTAAGGAAATTGAATACAAAGAGTTTGGACAAGTCACTTTTTTCCTTTTATTTTACATTTTTCCTTTACTTGAGTAAAGTTTTATTAGGCTAAAAGACTTCCAGGTAGAAAAAAAAGTATTTCGATTTTTTTCATCAATATATACTTTAATGAATAATTTGAAAAGGGGTTATTTGCAAATCTTTGGAGACATGAAAAATTTCCCCTGAAATAATTTTTAAAAATACTTTAAACTTCAATTGCATATTCATCTAAGATTTTAAAAAATACTATAGGAAAATAAATCTAAAAATATCTTACATAAAAAAGTGGCCCTAAATTTGGAATAGAGGAATGACACTAATACACACATCACTCTCTTCCCTTTAAGAATTAGAAACTACATAAAATAACTAGGATGATAAATATATGTAGCCACCTAGATTAGGTATTATTTAACTTTGTGGGTCATGAACACACCTTCAATGCCAACCCTAGAGGTCATTTGCAGATTATATATCAGGATGAGCTTGTCATTTCTATTTTGCACCTTTTCTTAATATTTCTACTGGTCTTTATGTTTGTTTTTGTTTTTTTCTTAAGGAAAAACTATAAGCACTCTGTCAGAATATTTAAGGGTTACATTAGATACACCACAATTTGAACTCTAGTGCACCCAGGGTTGTGTATATGGGTACAAGTTCTTATAAAAAGTATGTGTACTAGTATTACAGGATACACAGTAAGGAGGAACAAATGAAATATAATGTATGGCATATGAAAGGTAATATAACAATATGGAGTTACAATTTAAAAAAAAACAAGGTATAAATTATTTTTGTGAGGTTAAAATAATGTTTAACTTATGGTGCATTCATTCTTAAGAAACTAACCTTGGAAAGCAGTGTAGAGAGATTAATTGATTTTCCCATTAAGTCTTTTATCATCCAGCAATTATACCTTTGCATTTTTTAATCCATTCAAGTATCTTCAGGAGATATGTTACTGCACTTGCATGTACCTTAATTCACTTCAACATTTACAAAATAACACTCACAAACAAAACAACAGAAAACACCCATAAATATTAATGAGTAGCTAACAAACATGACACTCAAGTGTCTTAGGATTGTTTTAAGTGACATTTTAATTCCATGTTCTTTGAATCCTCATGTAAAAGAGAGTTGTATTGATGGAAACTTCAGGCACAGTTACATCAGCTATGACTGTGGTACCTTATATGTTAATATAACTTTATGTATCCATTTTGCATAATATGCTACTCGGACAAAAATGCCAGGACGATTTGCAATGGCACATCCACGACCAGGAACAATGACACCAAGAACCATTCTCATTTTATGTTGTTCACAAACAAGCGGACCACCATAATCCCCCTAGGAAGAAGACACATGACAATAACAACAACAAAGTATTATTTTAGAAATAAAAATGATTCATTAACATTTTCTATATAGATTTGTATCTCAAAGGTACATATATACAAAAAAGAGAATAACTTTAATTTAAATAAAATTTATGTACTAAACCATTGATTATATTTCTATTGAGTTAACTAAGACTGAGATAAGTACAAAAGTTCAAAGTGTTCTATAATGTGTAGTATTCATTTAAGAATGACCTATTTTCCATCTTTAAAAGTGGATTTTGCCTCTTTTGAATGCATACTAACACATAGCCACTCATAGCTATTTAAGAAGGTAGATTTTATATTTATTTTTACTTTCTTCTGATATTTAAAATATGTTCAATACAGAATATTTGGAAAATGTAGATAAATGTAAGTACCAAAAGACCCACCTGTAATTATATATGTTTAATGATTAAATTGCATTAAATTTTATTTCTAAAGCTTTTTTTTCCTTCCTCCAATCCTGTCTCTAAAATGATATGAACAAGTGAAACAAAAACATGTAATTGACAAAAATAATTCTATTTACTGTTTAGATATTGCTTTTCCAGGCATAAAGAAGGAATGTTTTTGTACTTACGATTGGCATTAGTAGTTATACATAGTTATGTTTATATTTTATACCCCTCTTTGTGGAAGGCAGACTGTGATTTTATGGCATTTTTTGTATGGTAACCCTGTTATATCATCAAATATAGATGTGTGATAGATAAATGAAGAGATGAATAGATTATTTTTTGTGTATATTTTTATATTCCCATATATGGGGTGGGGCAAAAGTAGGCTTACAGTTGTTTGTATGGAAAATAATACAATAATGAATATATAAGAATATGAGAATAAAACTGTATTTCGCATACTCATAACTGTAAACCTACTTTTGCCCCACCCTCTATTTATACATATTGTTGTATATAATCATTACAAATGTGCTTCATCACCTTCATGAGCTATGTAGCCTCCTACAATTATGATAAATGACTTTCGGCATCCTGGTATAAAGAAGAGTGTTTGAAACTATCTTAATTCTCTCACAACAGTGATGTGATGAGATAAAACTAACTACTGCGAAATTTAGTTCTGTGATACAGATGGAAAGAAGAGAGCTATCAACATTCTATGATGGGAAAAATCCAAGTAAGGGTGAAGTAGAACATAAAACAGTAAAAAAATAGTTTATTCTATGAGACTTCATATAAATCATGCCACATGAGTTAATACATTTGATTTTAAAATAAGATCACCAGTAAACTGCTTTATCGTCAAAGCAATTTATGTTGGGTAACTTTTACTAAATGTGGTGCTACAAACATTTGGGAGATTTCTTTTTTAAGTGTTTAGATTTCAGTGGTTTCAGTGATTTATTGCCCAGTTTTAAAAAATATTCTAGAGGATCAATCTATTTTTGAGAAGTGGTAGAATCAACTTGAAGTCAAATCTTGTCCCTATAGTAAAAGTAACAAGTACGTGATAATGTGATGAAAACTCCAATGCTAAAGTTAGGAATCTAAGAATGCATAGATGATAAACCTGATTACAGGCTATTCCTGAAGACCAGTTGCCAAAGCATTTTTAGTAATGGCAGTAGGGCTGGGATAAGTGCATAGCTTCTTAAATGATAGCAAAGACTGGGTCTAGCTCAAACTTCATGCTCACAGGCCTCTTGTGTGGGGGAGAAGAAAGGAGTGAAGGAAGGAAGGAAGGAAGGAAGGAAGGAAGGAAGGAAGGAAGGAAGGAAGGAAGGAAGGAAAGAAGGGAGGGAGGGAGGGGAGGGAGGGAGAGAGGGAGGGAGGGAGGGAGGGAGGGAGGGAGGGAAGGAAGGAAGGAAGGAAGGAAGGAAGGAAGGAAGGAAGGAAGGAAGGAAGGAAGGAAGGAAGGAAGGAAGGGAGGGAGCAAGGGAGGGAGTATTCCTTTCTCCTTGTTCTTTTCATTTGGTATAATGAACACAGTAATACTGACTTACTGGAAAAACGGAATTTAAAAGTGGTTATAAATATATAATCTGTTTCTAACCATATCATCTTAAGCAGTTCTAAAATATCCTTAACTAAGTAAATGCTTTCTTTTCAGGAATAAGTCTCAGAGCATTATATTTAACACATGCATTTCTATACATATTAATGCTCCATACTTAGTCCATTTCCTACATGTCAAAAGACATTTCACTAATACTGAACTCATTCTATGCTTTGCTACACATAATATTCTACAATTCCACAGCTCCCAGGCTTGAGGAGTGTGTCTCTTACATTCAAAAATACATCTAAAGTAACAGTTTAACAGCTTGTCTATGTAAAACAGGGATAGGAACACTGCCAAGTTGAAAGAACAGTTGCCTAACAAATTATAATGTCCAAACTCTTACAGTCATAGACTTTGACCTTTTGGTTTTTAAAATAGAATTTGTTAACACACACACACACACACACACACACACACACACACACACACACACTGACTTAATGAAAAACACATTTAAAAGTTAAAAACTAGACAAGTATTTCTTTTAAAATATACATATATTTTGTTATTGATTTCAGAGAGGAACAGGGAGAGACAGAAACATCAGTGATGAGAGAGAATCATTGATCAGCTGCCTCCTGCAAGCCCCCTACTAGGGATCGAGCCTGCAATCTGGGCATGTTCCCTGACTGGGAATTGAACTGTAACCTCCTGGTTCATAGGTGGACTCTCAACCACTGAGCCACACTGGTTGGGTTAGAGAGATATTTCTTAATAAAATTATTAATATGGTCCATTTAGGGAGAATTTTGGAAGATTAGATAAATTTAGAAAAACATTAGAACAATTAAAGCTATTATATCAAACTCCTATTGGATGCGTCTCATTAGAACAGCTTCTTTTAGAGTTCTGGCTCTGTTAGTTTATTGGGGCTTTTTGTTTGTGTTTTGGGTTTTTTTTGTGTGTGTTGTTTTTAGAGACAAATGCCATCATAGTTTACTGCTAATGAAACATGGATTGTATCACTGTTTAGTTCAAATAAAAAGTACAAAGATAATACTGAGTTATCTTTACCAATTCCTCTCTCTTGGAACATGTTGGTGTACAATGATTTTTGTTTGAAAAATATAGACAAAAAATAAACATGAGAAACTATGCTACTAATCACTTATGCCTTATTTAAAAAGCTCCCTTTTTACCTCGCATGGTCCCGTTGCAATATTTTCAGCTCCAGCACATATTTCAGATTCATTCAGAGTCACCTTCCCTTGATGATATTGGCTGCATTTCTCATTCCCCATAATAAAGAGATGTGCTACTCGTAATAGACCATCAGAGTTGATCACTAGAATAGTGAAAAAAAAATGTACAGTTAATGAGCACAGGGTAAGGTGAGAAAAATAAGAAACAAAATTTTTTAATAAAATAGATATGGTATTGCCTTATCTTATGAAAAATAACTTACATCCAGTGTAGCCCCAGCCGTAAACACTGCAAGTTGTTTTTTCAGGAATTATGCATCCATAATTGGGTAAATCAATTGTACTAACAAAATTATCTAGGACAGCAGGTCTGAAAAGACAAAATATAATGGTAGCATTCTTGATTGGATTCAGTACAAATTAACAGATTGAAATGTAGTTTTAATATTTAATATGATGTTTAGAGAGAATAAAAAGTCATGTTTCTTAACAAAGAAAACAGAAAAAGGAAATGTTTAATATATAATTTAGAAATCTGTAGTAGATGGTAGGTAAATTAGTTATACACACATACACACACATATACATTCATATATAACACATGACTTACATTTTTTTAACAAATCTACATGAGAGTGGACGAATAGCCACATAGTGGAAAGAGCTTTAACAATTTCAGTCTAGGTTAAAAATACAAAACCTCCTATAGGAACTAACCTAGCAAGCTTTAGTAATACCAGATCTGATCCTTCAGGCCCGTATACCACCTGGGAAACATTGAGAACCTGTTTGCGTTTCTCATCTCCTCTTCCATGGACATCATGAATTCCAAGCCAAACTTCATAGTCTTTCAAGTCTCTGTTTCTAAGTAAAAAATAAAAAAGGTAAAATATAATTTTAAATTGTGTAAGATTATTCATATATATTATTTTAGCTTATAAGCGCAGAAAAATCACCTAAATTTAAAATCTCATTCAAATATATAATAAAGAGCAACATATTTATTATGCAAAGTTCTGATGGCTAAAAGTACATGTAAGAAATAGCTTATAAACTGATGAACATCTAAATGGCTGTTTCAAAAATTTTGATTATATTTTGTAGAGAGAAAATTTTTTCAGGCAATTTTACTGCAAAGTTTTCTTTTACTTCAGCTGTGTGTATGTTTGGTTTCTTAATGGGGGTTGAAGATTTATGCTAACAAAATCGGAGTGACCTTGATGAGAGTCAGGAAGTTAGCTTACAAATGCTGCCTCCTATCTTTTCCTTAGACTAAGTTTCATTGGAAATTATCCCCAGGATGATTTGGAGGCTATCTCTCCATTAGATAGCAGAAGTGAGGATTGGGAGAAAGTTTTTGATAATTCACTATATTCAATAATAAAAAGAAACAAAAACAGAAAAAGAATTTCTATCTAGAAATATAGAGTACAAGAGGTTGTGATTAAGTTATTTGCATGATTCTAGCAATTTTCCCCTTAAATTAGAGTAATGCCAATTGTGGGGAAAGGTGAATAGAAGCAGTACCCAGTAAGTAAATATAATTAAGTCAAAGAAAGTTTTGTTAGCTAAATCTTATAAAATAGTGTTTTCACCCCATGCTGGTGAATCTCTGTTAAATAAATACACGTACTAAGTCTAAAAGCTAAGTGGAAGCCATGCATATTTTTAACTGCTCAAAACAAATAACTGGTTTCAGAAACACTTTACCGAGAAGGGAAACACTGCCTTGCGGTAAGAATCCAACTTTCCTTTATCAATGATCCTCCGCAGATATGTTTATTTCTACAAGAAAGAGGAAAGAGAAACAAGTAACATCTGTGCAAGGTTGGCTGCCAATTAACTCAAAATCTATGGCTATATTTGTTAAAAATAAATGCATTTGAGAGAAAAATGTAGAAATTAACCCAACTAGAATAAAATGAGTAATCCTTTTATCAGAAAGATGATGTTTGGTGACTGCAGTGTTAGCATTTTCTTTTCATAATGTGATTACAATTTTATGAAATCAACTTTATTTTTCTATTTGGAACGCTGTCACTACATACCAAGATCCATTCCTTGTGAGAGAAAGTATGTGCTACACATATAGGATAATTAGAACGGACAAAAATATGAACCATAAAAACAACATAGACCTATTCAGTGTTTAATTATGAGAAATAGAAATTTAAGTTTTTATTTAAACTCTAAAAGACATGTGGTGGCAGCAATATATAAAATTTGGACACTATTTCCTTTGTTCATTACCATTATTTAGCTCTGATATGTTAACTTAAAATACAACTGAGTTTGAATACATTTGTTTGTTCAGTTTAAGACCAGCAACATATCATTAAAACAAGTTTGCAAGACATATCATCTCAAAAATTTTAAGATTTGTGGAGAATAATAAATACTAGTACATTTAGTTGGTGATATCCAAAATCTGTAAATCCATTGTTTTTGGCAGAGAAATAAAAAAAAATGTACAACTTTTCACAATTTACATTTACAAAGTGTACAGATGTTCAGTGCTTGTGAGAATAATAGCAAAAGATTCCCAGATTAAGACCATGGTTATTTATGGCCTGTACCACACAAGAGGATAAGAGTATATATCGAGTTTTAATTTCTGTTCCTCTCAGTATGTGTTTTGGAAGAATAACTAAACAGCTGTTGTTACTAGAGAACTTGGATTTAAAAAAAATATTTTCCCTTAAAAGTTTATAGTACTCTGATCTAATGAAAAACAGTTTTATCTACTTCTCCACAGAATCTTCCAAAGGAGTATCCTTGTATATTGTATTGGTAATAATAAATTCATATGTACATATCTCTTTTTTATGGAGTTATGAGATTTGCAAAGTATAATTATTTTAGAGATATGGATTTTTTAAACATTTTCTATAATAAATAGAATGAAACAGTCCCCATAAATTTTGCAGCCTTCATTAAATCTTCATCTTGTACAATTAGCTTTAAAATTCTGGTAGGTTTTACAACTATTTCAGTACTACACACCTAGGACAGCTACCCTACAATTATCATCACACATATTTATAAAAGTTGGTCATTTATTTCTCAAAAGAAAGACATACTGAAAGAGAACTTTAGACCATCTTCTACCTGGTATATATCAAATGATTCTGTTTGCTAAGAATTGGCTTATTCATAAAAGAACTTCGATTTCAAGTTGTCTCTATTCTACTTTAATATCACTGTGACTTAATTGTAGTAAAATATGTACTTTCTTTCTCTACTCTAGGAGGCTATAGTTAAAGGAACAAAGAGGGTTTCCCAAAACAAGATATATTTGAATTTGTATTTGAAGAATGAGAAGGATTTTCCAAGCACAAAATATGGAGGAAGAAAGCTACAACATGTAGTGGGAAGAACAGCACAAAGGCTTGGAGGGGAAATGTAAGATGTCTTAAAAACAATAGAAAATGTAGTTAAAATTCAGGTTCATTGTTGAGTGATGAGGCTCTAGTAAAGATGGGTATTGACAAAAATATTTTAACATTCTGATTACCATATGGCATAATATATGTAGTATAAAAAAAGTTTTAAGATCATATTTTAAGTTAACTCTCATGTTCAATATAAAACACTTACAACAGAATTACTAACCTTAATTTTTGTATAACAGTATATTTTGCATAGTGATTTCATATAGAACATACCATTCATTCTTTAAAGCATTGGGAAATACACATGCCAAGAATTTTTTTATCTACACTAAATATTACAATAGCAGGAATACTCAACCATCACTATTGTTTTGTTTTTAATATTTATGCTTAGTTCTCATATCTTTATTTTTATTTTTATCAATTTCAAAGAGGAAGGGAAAGGGAAAGAGAGATAGAAACATCAATGATGAGAAAGAATCATTGATTGGCTGCCTCCTGCATGCCCCCTACTGGGGATTGAGCCCACAACCTAGGCATGTGTCCTTGACCAGAATCGAACCTGGGACCCTTCAGTCTGTAGGCCAACATTCTATCCACTGAGCTAAACTGGCTAGGGCCATCACTATTGTTTATTAATATTTTTCTTAATGGTAAAATATTCTAGAATTTAACATCTTTGCCAGTCTCATTAGTATCACAAGGAAAATTCAAAAATTTAGAAGAAATATAAAATTTGTGATATAATTATGATGAGGCATGTTAGAAAATAAAGTCACAATATCCTGGACTGGGAAATTAATAGCATATGAATTATAACTAGTCTGGTGATATCAAGGTATAAGTAAGTTCTCTATGTTTTGCTTAATCGGAATTGAAGTGCCACTTGTAATTAGGGACAATGCCAACACATATGAGACTTTTGTGAACATTTAAAAGGGTACTGTACATATAAATGATGGAATACTACTCAGCTATAAGAAAAGATGAGATAGCGTCATTTGAGAACACTGTGCTAAGTAAAATAAGTCGTCAGAAAAAGCTAAGGACCATATGATTTCACTCATATGTGGGATATAAAACTGAAACTGGTGAACACAAATAATAGTGGGTGGGGACAGAAAGAGGGTGGGGACATAAGGGGGTCCTAATATATGGTGACAGGAGAAGATTTGACTTTGGATGGTGGGCACATGGTACAATATACAGATCTTATAACATAGAAACACACACCTGAGATCTATATGTTCAGGTTGACCAATGTCACCCCAATCTAATAAAAATAATTAAATAAAAAGGTACTCTCTGAAGAGGAACAAATTGCAAAATATAGGGCTGTTTGGCAAGCAGAATGTCATCAATCCTCTCTTGAGCCCCCCTCATATGAGTGCCCATGTGGAGGGCACAATCTGTGTAACCACATGTGGCCATACTGCTGGGAATACACCTTCTGCAAATAAGCCAAATACATATGATTTGTGTCATTAATAATTACCTGTATTTCAAACTAACCATCCATCCTACATTTGTTCGTGTTGGAATTCCATTTACAACTCGTAATTGTTTTGTTTTGGCACAAGATATTACAGGATCTAAAAAGAGAACCAAACATAACTTCTATATATGATTTATATACATAAGTGTTTTTAATTTAAAAAATTAATATTGACATTATTGCAGGAGTCCTCCTTCTCCCATTTTCCCACCTCCACTCTCCCCTGCCTCCACCTTCCTTGGTCCTTACAAATGGTTGTTCATGTCTATGGGGTATGCACATATATTCTTAGGCTGTTTCCTTTACTTTTTTTATCCACTCACTCTCACCCCACTCCCCTTAATATTTTAACAAAACATTGTTTAATACTGTGCCACTTGGCAAGGGTACCTAGGCAAATGTAACTACCATAATTCTGTCAGAAGAACATTTGATGGTGAAAATGTTTTATGGCTACAGTTCCAAATCAGGCCCAAAATGTTTGCAATCCTCATCTTAGATGAGTAACACAGAAAAACTAATCAACTCAAGGTCAACAGCATTGCCCTGAGAGCGACAGTGGCTTTCCTCACCCAGCACTAAGAAAGTAGAGTTCTCCATGTCTATTAGTGATTGTATTTCCCCCACCAACCTCAACATAAAATTTAACTATGTCATTTATGGTGGTAATTTCTAAATGCCAACGCAAATCAATAGCCTGAATGAAACAAACAGAAATTATATAGAGTTTATTATTTCTGAAATAGTAAAGTAAGAATGCAGAGCAATTTTAAAATAGGTTATCAATATTATAATTATTGATATTGTATCCAAATGACATAATTACTATATTCAAATCATTATATCCAAATGACAATACAGAATTCTCTGAAGTAAACTTTTTTCTGACCCTCCAACTAGTAAACTAGTAGCCTTATCCTATCAACTAGTCTAAAAATGACCTCTACTAGCTTCTTCAGTCTGAAACAAAGCAGGTGGACTCTTAAATCAAAACACTTGAGTGATTTCCTTTAGCCCAAAAAATATGTGAAAATTAAAAACCAGTGGCTCTCAACAGATTTTCTTAAATTAAGGTTTAACTGAACATCTCAGGCTGTGTCATCTTTGGCCTACTAGAGCATGCAAAGAACTTTAAAAATAGAGCTGGATAGAGATGCTGCATAATTTCCCAACCTTTTGGTTTCATTCCTTCTGGTTTTTGCATCTTTATTAACTTAAAAAGAGGGTAAAGGTCCATACATACATTTTGGCCAGAATTAAAAGATATATAAATGCTTTTCCAAGGTTAAATATTACTTCTTATAATGTCTGCTACAGAATTGAATTTTGATATTTAGTATGCAGTTACCTTTGTAAACCCATACATGTGCACATCAAAAAAAATTAGTAAAAATAGACTAACTTATTTTTATAATGGAAGTTAATATAGTGATAAGGTATTTTCCTATGATGAAAGTAATGACTCATTTCTGACACATAGAGACACAAATATAGAAAATATTACTTACGGTCTAAGTTGACTATTGTAGGTGTGGTATCACCTTCACCTGTAAAAATAAGTGTGTACATATATACATAATTCATACATATATATTTCTGTAATATAAAACCAAAGCTATATGCTGAAATTGAAATATCCATGAATTGGATAATTTACTAAAATTATTGACATTTTATTCAAAGACAAAATGTAATAGTACTCTTTTGAGTAATTATGTGTCATTTTTACTGGACAATAGTGAAGGTGTGTGCCTACTGGTAGGGGGTGATGTGGGGAAAGCCCTATTTTATGACTGTGGAGGGTGTTTATTGGCATCAAGGAGCTGCCTCACTACCAAGATCCCCAACATTGTACACAGGGACCATTTCATTTAATAGCACTAATACTTATTATTGTTTGCTTGTGCCATTCATATAGATAAATTGTAGTTTTACTGTAGTGTGGCCCATTTATATTTTTTCTGAAAATTATTTTTTTAATATATATTTTATTGATTTTTTTTTACAGAGCGGAAGGGAGAGGGACAGAGAGTTAGGAACATCGATGAGAGAGAAACATCGATCAGCTGCCTCCTGCACACCTCCTGCTGGGGATGTGCTCGCAACCAAGGTACATGCCCTTGACCAGAATCGAACCTGGAACCTTGAGTCCCGTAGGCCGACGCTCTATCCACTGAGCCAATCTGGTTAAGGCTGAAAATTATTTTTTTTAAATACAGTTGAGGATAATTGAAATTTCACATGCTTCAAAAAACTTTAAGAATTCCAGAAGGCAGAAATCAACATCAACAATGGGGAAAAAGAATAACAATATAACTTTTTTTCTTAGAATATTTCAAAATTGTTTTTTCCAGATGATAGTAAAAAACATGGAAAAAAGAGAACACTAGAAACTGGAATTAATTCTAACTAAAACTTCATAACTTACTACTTTTTCATAACTTCCTTACTGAGGCTTAATTGCTACAAAGAGAAAGGCTTAGAAGATGCTAGGATTTGAGAGTACTTATGCAGTAACAAATGAGGCACAATTCATTTCCTGGAGTTTAATGTTCCACTGTTCAGAATTGATGGCATAGAGTTTAGTCAAGCACTGTTTAGACCCAGGTGGTTGTTAATCCCTGGAAATGCTCTGAGCTCAAATAAACTGACAACAAAAGAATAATGGCATATGGATTTCTTTGTAATAGATGCAAATTTGATTGTTACTTATACAGACTCTCAAGAGATTTTACTTAAGCTAATTTACCAGGTCTAGATATTTTAAATGAATAAGGGTAAAGGAAAACATATAAATTTCATTATTTACTTTCCCTTTAGCTTATCCTGAGGGAGGGTTTTGTCTTAGAGTCAGCTGAGGTCAAGGTTTTAGTTTATAGTACAAATAAGGGTTGAGGCTGACTGTGGGTCATTAAAACATCAAGGACATTGTTTTTTCCACTCAAGTACTTAAAAATTCTACAATAAAAAACTATATATTTATTTCTTATGTTAGCCTGATGAGAAAGACTATTTATTCTATCCTTAATTGCATATCAAGTTTTCTATTTCTAAGTATCAAGCTAATAGAACAACACAGTATTTAGTTCATTATTGTACCTTACTAAAATATTTAAAATTTAAAAATGTATACACATTTAATAATAATTAATTAATATTATTGACATTAATATTAATCATTGGTAATATATAGATATATATAGTTTCCTGTAAGCAAATATTTCTCCCACTTTAGAATTAGCTGAAATACCACTTAAAGTCAGATTTCTGGAGATTCTGAGTTGAAGGCTAGATTACGAATTTTTAAAAAGCATTCCAGTTTCTTCTGTTGTACACTTAGAGCAAAACCTTGAAAAACTGCTCTCTAGGCCTTTTCTATTTTACCATCAAATACTATTCTCAATTTTCCTCTTTAACTTCTTTCCCACTATCTCCACCATAGTACTCAAATATGAAAAAAAATATGTATGTATTGATTCAACTTATATTTTGAAGAAGGAAAACATGTCAATGATAAAAGTTATATTTATGTGTTGAGTGTTTATATGGCCTCAGATTCAAACCATGAGCTGTTATTGAAAACAAAATAAACCTTTTAATATATGCTTAAATTTTTGAGTCAGGTTCAAAACTTTATGAACATCACATATTTCTCCAGGCAGATATCAATGCTCCCATTCTCATTATTTATTTTACTATGAATATATATATATTTAAAATAATTATATTTGCAATTATTTACATAAATGTCTCCTTTCTACACTGAAAACTATGTAAAGGTAAGAAACATTGTTTATATTGTTGTATAACTAGTGTGTTATATAGGGCTTGGCACACAATAGTAACTCAATTTTAAATTGTTAAAAATGAATAAATAAATACAAACTTAAATGTAATAACTTGCCCAAGGCACTTATAGTGATAGGGTTGGAATTCTTACCCAGAGGTCAGAGATAAAGCTCTTAATCACTACTCTCTAGTTGTTAAAAACTAAGATTTTTTTCTAAGCTATATTGTGTTTGTGTACAGATAAATGTCTAAACATTTCTCCAGTCTTGTTTTTGCATATTTGATGTTAAAAATATATGTTAAGTATAATTTTGTAAGCTAATAAAACCTTTACATGTTTTGTACCACAATTGTATAGTGCAAAAATGATTTATATAGTCTCTACAGTTAAATAAATAAGACTTCAAATCTTCTAAAGATAAATTTTATTATCCTTTCAACAGTGGTAAAATGTAAATAAATCCTGGCTATAAATATTAGTTAGAAAGATGACAGTGTAAAAATATTTATTAAAATTAATGTTTAGAATAAATTGAAATAAAAATGAGTTATCTGCAATAGCATTTAATCAAATACTAGCAACAACTTGAAGTCTTTCAATAGCACACGACAACGTTTAGTTTTAAAATGTTAGTTGGAAATATGTTTTTAAAACTTTTAAATTATTAGAGCACTGTGTCAATTAGGTTTGTAATCCAAAGCACAGTTCCCTGAGATTCTGTGAGAGCATTTTACTCTATGTGCTAAAACTAAGCTACCGGGATTTTTACATATCTGGAATTCTGTAGGAAAAGCTTTAGAACCTTATTTAAAAGCCAGATCATTGAATTTTTTCCTTCTCCCTAGATCATTGGATAGTCTACTAGCCTTTATTAGTCTTTTTTTAAAATATATTTTTATTGATTTCAGAGAGGAAGGGTGAGGGGGAGAGAGATAGAAACATTAATGAGAAAGGATCATTGATTGGCTGCCTCCTCCATGCCCCCTAAGGGATTGAGCCCACAATTCCAGGCATATGCACTGGCCAGAATTGAACTTGTGATCTGGTTCATAGGTCAATGCTCAACCACTAAGCCATGCCGGCTGGACATCCTTATTCTTAATCACAGAAACATCACAAAAATTTTCCATGAGGTAAAAGTAATATTTAGAAAAATTACTTCAACTTTTTTTAAAAAAAATTTGTGTGCCAAAGAAGTAGGTTTGTTTGCTTGTTTGTTTTAGCATTAAAACTTGAAAGACATCTTCTATAAAAGAACATTTTCAGGACCTACGAAAACCCTAATGTGGGAAAAACAGAACACCAGAGAAACACTATTTATTTTTGAGGATTTGTTTTCTTTATTTTTCTCCTGAGTTATCTTTTCCTTACTGATATATAGGAACTCTTTTATGTGAAGTATATCAGATATATATTTTACATGTATCTTTTTCTTTATGCACTAATACTCTTTTAACCAAATTCTCTTGGGCTCAGAGAGTGGATGGAATGCTCCAGACTTCTTAATCTTGGGCTAAATAACTGAGAAGAGAGAAGCGCCACTACCTTAGGTCTCTTCTTGGGATGGTTAGTGGGTTGGGGGCCTTTGCTGAAAGCTCTGGTACATTCAAGGGCTGAACAGATAGTACTGGTGATGTGAATGGGGAGTTCTTCCTAGAGCAGTCATATTAGAGCCATGACCAATGATTGTTTCTGGATTAAATTTGAGAAACTTCTGAGGAAGGAAAATCTTCTTTTAAAAGGTCAGCAGAATGACCTGGTTGGCATGGCTCAGTGGTTGAGCATCGACCTAGGAACTAGGAGGTCATGGTTCGATTCCTGATTGGGGTGCATGCCCAATCCTCAGTGTGGGGCAGGTAGGAGGCAGCCAATCAATGATTCTCTCTTCTCTCTCATCATTTGATGTTTCTATCTCTCTCTCCTTCTCCTTTCCATATATATATATATATATATATATATATATATATATATATATATATATTTTAAAGGTCAGCAGAATGTCTCCTTATCTAGATGAAAGATGAAGAAAGTGTGTGTGTGTGTGTGTGTGTGTGTGTGTGTGTGTGTGTGTGTGTAATACATTCTCATTAAGGGATCAAATGCATCCCTCCTATATTATTATTTTCACCTCTGATTAAGATATCAATTTAGAGAAGATGCAGTATATTTAAAATATTTCACCTGAAAAAGATCATTAAATATACTTACAACGAGATATAGGGCAATAATCCCAAGGAATGAGAGGATTTCCCGTGTAACACCAGGGACCATGGGCATCATCATCAGGATTCCGACAGTAATTCTTATTTAGCTTGCTAGCATCTGGTTCCCAGAAGATATGCCTGCATAAACAAAATACTCTGAACATCACAAGACGCTCATTTTGTCCAAGAAAAACAAAATGTCAACAAAAAGATAAAACCCGAGCACATAATTTTCATTATAGATATCGTACAAGCTTCAACTGATATGAATTTTGATTACTTTGTTTGATATTTATTTTGTTGCTTCTACAGTTTGGAAGCATATTCTCTAGCTCAGGAATATGAAATAGGGCTGCATAATTAGCATAGTTAAATAATGAAAGATTTTATGACTTTATTTCTATTTAATAATTGCAGTGGTAAGGCAATAATATACCTGTGCATGGAAATGGAGAAACATTGGCAAAAAAAAAAGAGCAGATGACAAAGAACATCAATATTATAAAATAACTAGAAAACATAATCCATTGCAAAGTACTTTTTTGTTTCAGTGACATATGAAGCATCTCTTGCAAAATAACTATGCCAAAATACAAGAAGAAACATTGAAAAATTAATAATAAAATAGTTAAATTATAAAATATCATTGGTTATAGAGTCACAAAATGTGACTTCTTGACAGATACCTGAGTAACACTTTGGCCTTTCATATTTTACATCTTCACTAAATTTATTACAAAAGAAAAGCAAAAATACTGTATATAAGACCATACCTGCTTACATAACACTAGAGGCCCGATGCACAAAATTCGTGCGTGAGTAGGCCCTCACAGCCCTGGCTGCCTCAGCCCTCGCAGCCCCAGCTTCGTCTGGAAGGCCGTCTGGAAGGCCATCTGGAAGGTCACCCGGACGGTCGTTCCACTATTCTACTGTTCAATCAACTTGCATATTTGCTTTTATTATTATAGATTGATATTTATATTTACCTCAGTAATATTAGTGAAGTCAAATTCTACATGGCCATCCTAATCAAGTCATAAAAACTATACCTCTAACTGGATTTGTTTTGGATTATTAATTACTACCATCTTTACTATAATTAATATGTAATTTTAAAAATTGGGAAGAACTTTGGACATAGAAACTTAAGATCATCTTTTAAAACTTAGGTTTATTTTCTGGAGCAATAACAACAGCAAACACATATAATGCTATGTGCCAGGTTCTATGTGATTTACATATATAACCTAAGTGCCACCATGCAACTTAATCATTCATCAATTTCCTACAAATTATTTCCAAATGACTTAACTATTTCCAAAAGTAATTTTAAGCTTAGTAAACTAATAGTTATAACCATTGCAATACCTAAGTAAATGTCACATCTTTCCAGTAATATGCTGCTAAATATTTAGCAACCGGAACTCTGAAGTGTGTAGGAAGGGAGTCTTTATAGGTTGCCCCTGCTGATTTTTGTGGTGTAAATACTTGCATCATAAAAACATTGACCTTCTAATGAGAAATTAGTAAAGGCAGAGTTAGTACAATTGTCTCTCACAGGTCTGTCCATAAGAGCTAGATCCACCCCTTTGTATTTCCAAAAATTAGTTTTAAAATAGCAGGGTTAAAAGCAGCATTTAATTTTAATCATGCTGGTTCCTGCCTAAAATTCGTTAATGAATCCCTTTAATGCTTAGGATAAAATCCAAACTTTTTTAAAACAGCTTACAGGGCTCTATATAGTCTTGCCACTGGAGAATTCCTTTTCTATGGACAGTGGCCAAATTACATTGTTTCAACCTTACCAAAATTATTTCTGATTTTCAAACAATTCAACCTTTAGGCTTTTGAACAAGCTATACCTTCTGCCTAATGCATGCTTTCTCCCATATTTCCTTTCACCAGTTCCTACTTATCTCATGTCACAGCTAATGTCCCTTCCTCTAAGAAGTCTTCCTGATGATCAAAGGTTTGAGTGGCACTTCTTTGCATTCCCACAGCATAAAATAAGCTGTTTTCATAATTTTTACAATATGATACTGGCATTTTCTGTTTTCTGGCTTTACATACTAGAACGTGAGATCTATGAGGACAGAATTCTGCTTATGCTTGAAGTCCTAGAGCTACTGTACCCAATACAGTGGCTATTAGCTACATGTGGCTACTGAGAAATTGATGTGTGGCTAATCCAAGTTGAATGGTGCTAGAATTGTAAATATATGCCAGATCTTGAAGCTTTTACATTTTACTATAAAAATGTAAAAGATCTCATTAATTTATATTGAATACATATTAAAATAAAAAAGCTTTAGATATATTTGATTAATAATAAAACTATATTTATAAAAACAATTCTTCCTGTTTATTTTTACTTCTTTAAATGTGTCTATTAGAAAACTTAAATGTACATGTGCAGCTTACATATGTGGAATGCATATTTATGTTAGAGAGCACTACTTTAGAATTATCACTATTTGTGAAGTAAATTAATTGAAACGCTATCATCCACTAGTGAGTATATTCTGAAAGAGAATAAAGGCTTTAAAGTTAAAGTGTGGCTGGAGGCAAAATGACTCAACTTCTCTGAGTCCTAAATTTCTTATTCACACATATAGAATGGTCAAGTGTGATAACTCATATAAAGCAACCATGCATATATTCTGGGATATTTTATGTCACAAGTATGGCTCTTCTTTTGTAATTTCAAACACATTCGCAGTGTTGCTAGGTTTGGGTGGAAGATAACTTATTTTTCTGTGAATATGTCCAATGTCAAAACCTCTACTTCTCTGAACTATATAGTATTTTTTCCAATTACATTCCTTTTATTTTAGAAACATTTTATAAGTCAAAATAAGGTTATATAAGGAAACCTGTCTTTCTAAGTTTTTAGTAGTTAATTGGATTTTAAGGTATGCATGTACATGAAAATGATAACTTACTCAATTTTATGAATATTAACGATAATTATTAGAACATAATATAATACACTACATGAAACATAAGATTTATCACTTAATTATGCATTCTTATCAAGTAATGTAAATTATTTTCTCAATATGACAATATCCTCCATAAAGATGGAGTTAAAATGTATATCCACTTTTTGTTAATGTTCCCCATCGCACCTATCACAAAGCAGAACATATAGTAAGTGCTCAATAAATATGTACTGGTTTGAATTTCTTATTTAAAAGTTTGCTGCTTAGAGATAAAATATTAAATTGAGTTGCATGAATAATCAATCTAATGTTTTTGTTAGCTTATGATGATATATAAATAATGGAAAGAAATAGCAATGTGGATACCTGCATATATCTATTACTGTTATCATTACATTCTACATATTGTAAGAAAAAAATTTACACACCGGTGTAAATCTTCCATGTTCTTATCCCACATTGAGCATGTTAGTCCAGATCGTGTTTTGGATAAATTGCCCATATAATTTTTGCCATTTCCACGATAACAATCTAAACAGAAATATATGGGGAAAAAAACTAGTAAATACTAGGGAATACAGATAGAACAAAAACATTTTTATAAAATATAAATTCATGAAAGTCAACATAAAAATTAAATTACTCTAAAATCTGTACAAACTAAAGTACTTTATTTTCAGCCAAATTTCTTTTTCATTAAAATGAGATTTTATGCAGTAAATTGCACATTTTTTTTAATCAAAGAAAAAATTAAATGGGTGCCTTTAAGGACACTTAAAGTGGGACTTTTTAGAATGACATATATATTTCCCAACGTTTTCTTCAGAAAAGAATGACATAATGAACACTCACATACTCATCACATTTGTTGTGATTTCATTTTATCTTTCATGTGATTGGCAATCTGAGTCACCCAAGCCAGCTGTGTTTTGTTTGTTTTTAATATGTTGGGTTTTTTTTTAATTGATTTTAGAGAGAGGAAGGACGAGGGATAGAGAGATAGATGAGAAAAACATCACCATATGTTAGAGAGCACTGCCACCTGCACACCCCCTACTAGGGACTGAGCCTGCAACCTGCAATCTGGGTATGTGCCCTGATTGGGAATCAAACCAGGAATAGAACCAGTGACCTCTTGGTTCAGGGGTCTATATGCTCAACCAGTTAGCCACACCAGCCAGGCCAAACCAAGTGTTTTGCAAATGCTCTTTAATTTCATCTTTTATTTTCTCACGAATAAAATCAAGTTAAAGACAGAAATGTTGAATAGGTGATATTTTGTTCTTTTCAGAGCTTTTATCATTATTACTGGTGAGTTTGATATCTTTGTTAAGTGGTATAAAAGAAAAACTTCTTTTTATATAACAACAAAAACAAAAAATGTTGAGACCTTTGAGACTGAGTAAACATCCTACTGCCAAGTAATAGTCACTTAATGACTTAGGCATACTTTGGTTAATTTTGCATGAATTAGTACTATGCTGGTTTTAAAATGGTTATATTTTTATTTCCCACACTTTTTATTTATTAGTCATCATTTTCTTGTAAATGAATATTTTCTTCTCCCCTGCTCCTTCCATTTAGGTATTATTACTGCCAGTAATAGCAGTGGTAGTGGTAGCAATACTATTGTTAGTAGTAGAAGGAGTGATAGAAATGTGCTTATGAATTCTCTTAAGTGTATCTCACATAATCTAATAAATTGTGTTTTATCAACATTTATAAAGAAAGTCTGTAATTTAAGATTTTATTTTTTAAACAAAGTTATTTAATATCCAATTAGAAGAGCATTTATATATATGCTAATTCAGGTGTTGCAAGATTTGAGAAGAAATTTCTAACTTATCAATCTATATGTGAAATTTATATTTTCTGGTATATGGAGAGGATAACAGCAACATTCTTGTGAGTGTGTGTGTGTGAGTGTGTGCGCACGCCCCATTAGCTTGGCAATATCAAACAATAGCATAACAGTGTTAAAATTTCACAGCTGTATGTTGAATTGTCTATTAAATAGGTCTTCACTTTTAAATTGTCCCACAGAGCCTGTGCTTTGTTGTAATGTATCATACAATACATTATTTAAAAAAACAATGCAATAAATGTTAAAGTATTAATAAAAAAGATAAAGCATGGAATAATGGAAAGATCATTTTAAGGAGAGTTATATTCAGTCACAGCTGTGCTAATTTGAGTATTTAGGTAAGTTATTTAAATTCTATAAAACTAATTTCTTTGTCTATTAATTTGTGCACTTATTAGATAAACAATAACATCTACTTAACTTCTAAAATACAAAACTCTCATTTTATATTACCTGATCTTTTAGTAAGTCATATATATGTACTACACACAAAAGTGTCTTAATATATACCAGAAGCTTATAAAGCAATTGTTCTTTTTTGCCTCTATGATCACAAATTATCAGTAATAGTTGAATGAGCAAGATAGGAATAAAACATCCAGCTGATGCCAAGACGCCCTTAATCATTGGTTTTAACTTTATTTCCAAATGACCTTTAAAATCTGCCAAAGAACAGTGAAATTGACTGAAAAGGGACTCATCCCCTCTTCTCTCTGCAGCTGTGTTCAGAGTTGTTCGTGAAAAATGTCACTGAGAAGGAGGTTAAAGGATGGATGAGTATGTGTAAGACAATAAATCTATGAAATGAAGCTTTAAATTTGGCTTGGACTTTTTAGGATGATTTAGAACTAACCATGGCCATCATAATTAAATTTATGTGAAAAAAATAATTATTCAAAAATTAGAGCTCTCGATTTACTATATACTAATACATGCCCATAACCCAACATTATTAATAATCTTTGACAAATTATTTCTTTTAAAAATCTATTTCAATCTGACTTTTCTCTACTACTCCTCCTGAAACAATTACCTTCAATGGCATCTATGTTTTTAAGTACAATGGTGATTTATCTCAAACCCCATTGTTACATACTATCTCCCCTGCTAACACCCAGGTCCCCATAACTCTCATCTCCTAAATAACTGAAACAATCACTCAACTGATTCCCCTGTTTGGCCCCTTGTCAGAAGTTCTGGCTATTTTCCTTAATGCAGCCAAAGTCATCTAGTTAAAATTTAAGTCAGACAAATCATTTAACTTCTCTTCTCAGAACCCTACAACAGAGTTCCTTCCCTTTCAGAATAAAAGTGTAAATCCTTCCAACTCCTACAAGGTCTATGCGATTTTAGCCAATTGCTCTATAACCTCATCTCCTGCAACTCTCTATCTTGCTCAGTCTCTACCAGCCACAATTATTTTCTTTTTCTTTAAACGTTTCAAGCACTTTTCCATCTCATGCCATTTTCAGTTGTTGATTTTTTCTATCTAGAATGCCTTTTATAAACATTTGCATATGGCACATGTGCTCCCTGACTTTTTTCAGGTGTTCTTAATATGTAAGATCTTCCCAAACAATTATATATATATATATATATATATAATATATTTATATATAAAAGCCTAAGCGACCATTAAGACCTATCGACCGAACTACCAGTCAACTGGTCACTATGATGTGTGATGACCACCAGGGGGCAGACACTCAATGTAGGAGCTGCCCCCTGGTGGTCAGTGCACTCCCACAGCCAATCTCCGGCAGCCGGGCAATCTCCCATGGTCCCTGCCCCTCGTTGGCCTCGATGGGCCCCGCTGGCCGGCCAGGCTGAGGAACTCCACCCATGCATGAATTTGTGCACTGGGCCTCAAGTTAAAACATAAAGTAGCAAAACTCCTCTCTTCTAACTGGAACGCTTTTCTCTCTAGCACTTACCACAAACTAACTTACTATCCCGACCTCGTTTTTACTTTGCTTGTTTTCTATTTACCAGAATTTAGTTTCAAGGGGTCAAAGAATTTTGTTTTGTTTCCTAGTATATCTCCAGTGCCTAGAACTGGTATACAGGCAAATAAGTAAATAAACATTGAGCAAATGAATACGAAAAAGAAATCCAATTTTAGACTCTGGGACTTCATTTGCTTTTCAGCAAAAGCAGTGCAATGAGAAGTAGGCTTTCTGCTGTAAATTGTGAGCTCCCTTTAGGCAGTTCCCCTGAATTTAATCACGCGCATATTGCAAAATGTCAACTATTACCTTGTCCTCTCGACACGTCACATTTTGGAATTTGGGAGCAGTAGCCAACTCGGATGTTTGGATCAGTGGTAAAACACCAGGGTGACTCAGCCCCATCTGGATTTCGGCAATAATTTTCTCTTAGGTCCCTATTAAGAATAAGCAAGTTAATGTAAATTGCACTACTACACCTCTAGACCCGCCCAGAATGTGTGCGTGTCAATAATGAGAGCCCTAAGTTTTAGTTTTAGGATAGTTAGAACAATTTGGAATTCAATATATGCAATGGACACTGCCCCATTACTGAAAAACTTGCTGTCAGATGTCAGTATTCTTTTCCTCCCACCGGCCTGGAGTTCCAGACAAACACTCCTACTTCACAAAAGAGAGAACTGGTACCACTCACTTCATTCTTCTCACTCATTGTCAATACTAGAACTCTCAACTGTTACACATTTGAAAACTAAACTCTTATTTATTGTCTTTATGGCTCATATATAATATAGAAACAACATGCATCTCTCTGCAGAATAAAGGCTATTATTAATAGTCATTAATTACTCTCACTTAAAATGAAAGTTTTGCCTAATCAAACATTTGCCATGCAAAAACATCGTACCTATTTATTCTTTGAATTCTGTCTTTTCTTGATTCATTTAACTTGCTACATATATTTATTTTAATTACACATTGCTTATTTCTTGACTAAGAGATTTGCCTAAATCTTTACAAATATTTTTGTAAAATAAAGACATAACTAGAACATAGAAACCTAACTATAGAAGTCGTCAATATGGTATATGTACATCCTTTATTTTACCAGTAACTTATAAGTATTTAGAGTTCTCAATAAGGAAAAATTCTATACAAATATTCTCTGTGTATAAAAGTATTTTAATGCAAACCTTAATATAAAGTTCACTTCAAATAAAATACTGAATTTGTGACTTGCTTTCCTAAACATGCTCTCTAATTTGAAGCAAGCTTGTACTGTCTTTTCTTAGATCTGTGAATAATAATTTAGCAAAATTAACATTCAATCTATTGAAACCACATTATTTACATCACTTAGGTCCAATTAGAAGTACTGCCCTGGCTGGTGTGGCTTGGTTGGTTGAACGCTGTCCCGTGCACTGAAGGGTCACCAGTTCCATTCCCAGTCAGGGCACGTACCAAGTTGAGGGTTTCTTTCCCCGTTTGGGGCACATGCAGAAAACAACCAATCAAGTTTTCTCTCTCACATTTATGTTTCTCTTTCTCTCTCTCTCTTCCTAAAATCCATAAAGACATATATTTTTTAAAAGAACTATAATTTTATTGATACCAAAATAAACTATTAGAAACTGAGAAGTTCTTAAGGAAGAGGCTTGGGTTTGATTATAAAATCAACAATAATTTATCTAGTAAAAATACATCCTGTCACAAACTTTGTTATTTAAGGTTATAATAAAAGTGATTGCCAATAGTTAAGGCCACAGTACAACAAGTTTTCATAGTTATAACCCCCATTCAAGCCTTTAGCCTTCTTATAAAATGATAAAATTATTAACTGGAAAGGTAAAGAAAATCTGTTATTTCTTTCAAACAATTTATACTTATGTTTCAAAAATGTATGTCAGTACAAATATGTGCATTAAAATTTACATAAAATTTATTCAGTTTTGTAATTTTAGATAAATAATTGCTTAGTTAAATTTAGGGCAAGATCATTAGAGTTCTAGGGCTAACAAAAGTCTTACTTTAGGCCCACTTTAAAAATCTATATCTAATTGCCAGTGAGGTTGAACATCTTTTCATATATCTGTTGGCCATTTGTATGTCTTCTTGGGAGAGGTGTCTGTTCACTGGAAACCTATATTATCCTGTTAACCAATGTCACCTCAATAAATTTAATTTAAAAAATAAAATTATTTAACACACACACACACACACATCTGTATCTAGAAGCACCTCATTCATCTAGATTAAGCAAGCATGAGAGTCAAGGCGTGCCCAAATATTTTTCCTCTGATCTTTCCCTTCACTTGAAGAAAGAATTGTGTACAATTCCTAAAACAAATTAATTATTATGTAATTTATGTAGATTCATCACCGGCACTAGGGTTGAGTTATAGTTTTAAAACTGTCATTTGTAAGGAGTCTCAGTATTGCGGCAAATGGTGTTTAATGAAACCACAGACACCTGACTAGCGCACTATTCTCTGCTAGACACAAGTATGAAATGCATCAACATTCTGAGAAAAATGTTGAGTCAGATTTTATCTGTTTTATAACAAAACTCACTATTTTTTTTGTATGTGGGTTTGGTTATCTTGACCAAATAAATAAATTAAGAAAGGATAGTTTAAATTCTGATAAATAACAACTAAACTTTTGATAATTTTGAATTGTTAAATGTGTGAATTACATTATTATTCTTTTCTTACAAATGAATTTAATTGGGTATTCACACATCCATGATTTTTTACTTAAGTATTACCAGTCTTAGAAGTTAACAGAAAGTGTGACTGGCACTGAGAGTGTCTTCTCTTACCTCTCTTAACTAATCTTTTCTTATTTTCTTTGCTTTCTTTACTTTGATATTTATTTCTCAGCTGTGAAACACATAGGTCAGGAATAAAAAGTATACTGCTGTGAAAAATATGGTGGAAAATAAACCCAGAATAACAACTATAAATTTGTTATTATAAAATAATGAAAAAACTCATAAGCGATGAATATTTATCATCTAAGTAAATACATTAAATTAACTTAAAAAGAAAAACATGAAATATCTCCCTTCTCCAGTGCATTGGCTGACTAGCGCTCAAAATTTTCCATCTTGAAATGTTAAGCTCTCTTATTAAAATCCAATTACATAAAGCCAATATATGTTATTTATAGGTGCTATTTCAGCAAGGCACTATGAATGACATGTGTGTTATAAATTTCAAAAGCAATCATTTTATGTTCCCCATAACAAGGTGGACCATTTAAAAACACATGGCATTGTGGCTGTGTCTGTCCAACAAGTCAAGTGGTGAAAAAAAGCAGCCACAGAGAAGGCACATACAACCAAATAACTGACATTCAAGGGAAGTTTCTTTGGTTAAATTCACCTAAACAAATGTTTTACTTCCGCATTTTAAAAAAGCAAATCTAGAAACAATATAAAATATTCATTTAACATTTAAAAGATAAGTTTGTTTCAAGGTCAAAAATTCATCAGTTTACAATATTAGCTGAAAATAAGGTATTCCTCTTTTTGCAGGAGAAAAGGTATGTAATCTCACCTAAAGTAAATATGAAAATTTTAAAAGGCACTAGTTTAAAATTTGACTGGTTACTATTACCATTTATTGGTTTGTTAAATAGACCTGCAGGAACAAAGCTATGGCCCTATCAGTGGATAGAGCGTCGGCTTGCGGACCAAAGGGTCCCGGGTTTGATTATGGTCAAGGGCACACACCTTGGTTGCAGGCTCCTCCAGGGCTCAGGGCCCTCCTTAGAGCTTGTGCAGGAGGCAACCAGTGTGTTTTTCTCACATCAGTGGTTCTCTGTCTTTCCCTCTCTTTTCCACTCTCCCTAAAAATCAATGGAAAAATACCATTGGGTGAAGATTAACCAAAAAAAAAAAAAAAAAAAGAACAAAACTGTGATTAGAAACCTGTATATGTGCTTCCCAAAGCATGGTACATAAACCATCTGATTCGGAATTACCTAGAATGCTTGTTAAAAATGTATATTTGACCTAAGGAACCAAAATCTCTGAGTAGATTAATCTGCCTTTTGATTATCCCTAGCACACTCAAGTTTAAGGCTCACTAACACAGAAATTAGTGAAAAGTAACCACCCTACCTCATTTTCCCAGAGCTTACTGCACATTTATAATCTTTGCCTAATTGACTCACTTGCACTTGAAATTTTCAGGAGTTATGTCGTGCTGGTGAGGATACTGGGAATCCCATCGCTGACATGGAATCCCATTCCAAATGGTATTGACAGTTCCCCGATAACCTTCTCCTTGACCTTGAATGCATTCAGTTGTTTCCATAGGGACACTGGTGTCATTCATAGTACTGTGAGCTATTGATTAAAAGAAATACAAATTAATATCATCCTTCTGAGTGTTCATTTGCATTGGTATTACCCAGATATTTTGTCACATACATTTTTATAATAATAGAGTGGAATAAATATTAAATGTATCATTATTACTATCCCACTCAACCTAAAGGAGCAAGTTGACATGGTGGACCCGACTGTGAAATTTTTCTCCATATAGAACAGAATATTTTAGCTTGGCTTCATCTAGACCAGTTTAAAAAAGCATCAACTGGTAATTCTTAAATTTCCTGGATCTGTCTACTCATGTTTTAACATTAGATATAAAGTTTCTCTATTTATTAATGTTTAAGTACCCCATATATGTTCTTTTAATCACTTTTCTTTGGAAATTGAAAGACTTCTATGAGCAATATAGTGATCAAGTAGGGAAATGAAAAAAATACTTTGCTCCAAGTTTGGCCATTAAAAAAAATTTAAGAAAAGGAAAATTAATGTTAGTCTAGAGATTAAAGTAATAAAAAAAGTCAATTTATCATTATGGCTATCTCCTTTCCAATTTTCCTTTCAAACATCAAAATAGGTTGTTCTTGAAAAGTTCTTCAAGGCAGTTATTTCCATATGTCACTATAACATATATGCTAAATGTATATTTATGAAATAACTATACAATTATTCCTAAAATTAATTTGCTTAAATACATACAAAGTTGGTAATGGTATTAACCTTGGTTTTTCTCTAATATTATAAATATATTTGAAGCTGATATGCTAATTTTTTCTTTTAAATAAACTTGTTGGCATATAAAAAAACAATTTAGTTGTTCTAGCTCTTTTCTTAGTCCAACTGTAATTCTTCCATATTTTATGACAATCATGAAAATTTCAGTAAGAAGTAAAAAAAAAAAATACAAAATTAAATTTTTACCATAACTTGGACTTTCTTTTTGTGTTTAATGTTACTCAAACAAAATATAACTCAAAACATTCTGGAGCAACCAAAATTCATATGCCTTCTCAAAACATACTTGAAAATGTTTATGGTTCAAAAGAAATTCAATGTAAACTCCTCAGTTACCTTTGCAATTCCAATGGCATTCAAGATACTACTGAATAAAACTCAATTTGACACCCTCCTGGACAGTTTAAGATTTGAATAAATGTCTTTGATTTATCCAATCTGGAATTAGATGTATCAGTTCTCCAAAGGAGAGGTAAAAATTAGAGATGATTTCAGAGGGAGAGGATGTCTATAAAAGTGTTCCTTATTTAATAGAGTAAAATTTTTAATGGCTTTTCACTTTTATTTAACTTTATATTTTCCTTACAAATAATTACAACCCCATGTGGCGAAATGCTTTATTTCATTAAATTTCATGGAAATTACATAGAGTTTGAAGTTATTCTATGAAGCTTTGTGAAAAAAGGAGGAAGATTAATTAATGACCATCCCAAAGACTGGAATATGTTGTATATACAGATTTCTACAAATTTGCCTTTTAATAACATCAGCTCATTTTTAAATGTTTTAATTTTTATGTACCTACTTTAAGAAAAAAAAAAGTGCCTCAGAATTATCCTAAGTTAAAAGGAAATTCAAATTGAGATGAGAAAGTGGCTGAAGATTGACCCATAGACTACTCATGGTTGATAGTCTAATGAATGTTTACATATCCTATTTAATAAAAGAGCAATATGCAAATTGACCTTACCTCCGCTACACCCACAAGCCACGCCCATCAGCCAATCAGGAGGGAATATGCAAATAAACCCAACCAAGATGGCTGCAGCCACAGAGAGCAGGAGGGAGGCTTGAGTTTCCCCCACAATGGAGGAAGCCAAGCTTTCCGCCTGTCCTTGCTGGCCCAAGCCTCCACTCAATGCTACAAAGTTTCAATTGTAGAAGATAAATAAATCCCAGATCCCAGGGCCTCTGCTTGGGTCGCCAGAGGGGCGTGGCTGGCCTACAAATCACCACAGGCCCCTTGCCCAGGCTGCCCCACACCCCAAGGGAACCCCCACCCTGATCCGGGACACCCTTCAGGGCAAACCAGCTGGCCCCCACTCATGCACCAGGCCTCTATCCTATCTAATAGAAGAGTAATATGTAGATTGACCATCACTCCAACACACAAGATGGCTGCCCCCATGTGGTCAAAGATCCTGCCCCCATGTGGACACAAGATGGCCACCACAAGATGGCCAGCAGTGGAGGGCAGTTGGAAGTAAACAGGCCTGCAAGGGAGGGCAGTTGTGGTCAATCAGGCCAGCAGGGAAGGGCAGTTGGGAGGGACCAGGCCTGCAAGGGAGGGCAGTTGGGGGCGATCAAGCCTGCTGAGGAGGGCAGTTAGGGGTGACCTGGCCAGCAGAGGAGGGAAGTTGGGGGTGAATGGGTCTGCAGGGAAGGGCAGTTGGGGGGTACCAGGCCTGCAGGGGAGAGCAGTTAGGGGTGACCAGGCCTTCAGGGGAGGGCAGTTAGGGGTGACCAGGCCTGCAGGGGAAGGCAGTTAGGGGCAAACAGGCTGGCAGGGGAGCAGTTAGGCATCAATCAGGCTGGCAGGGGAGTGGTTAGGGGGTGATCAGGCTGGCAGGCAGAAGCGGTTAGGGGCAATCAGGAAAGCAAGCAGGCGAGCAGTTGGGAGCCAGCAGTCCTGGATTGTGAGAGGGATGTCCGACTGCCCGTTTAGGCCCGATCCCACTGGGCAGTCAGACATCCCTCAAGGGGTCTCAGATTGGAGAGGGTGCAGGCTGGGCTGAGGGACACCCTCCCCGCCGTGCACAAATTTCGTGCACAGGGCTTCTAATGTATTATAAGAACAAAAATTATTGGGCAGGAGAAATAACTTGTATAGAAAAAGTTGGTTCTAATTAACCAAGTCCTCTATGATTTTAATGTTACCTAAAGTTCTTTCAAGAAATAGCAAATAAGATGGCTTTCATAGGTCCTGAGGAACTATATATATATTTCATTAAAACAAATGCCACTAAGCTGCCATATTTCTGATGATTTGAGTTTACTGTTAAATTATGTGGGGGAGTCTTTAAAGGATGATAACTCTAAAACAGATAAAAGACCAAGCTCGTATTGGCATATTTCATATATAGCTACAAAACTGTATGTGACTAGAGGCTTGGTGCACAAAATTTGTGCATTGGAGGGGGTGTCCCTCAGCCTGGCCTGCACCCTCTCACAATCCGGGACCGCTGGCTCCTAACCATTCACCTGCCTGCCTGCCTGATTGCACCTAACCCCTCTAACTGCCTGCCTGATGCCCCTAACTGCTCCCCTGCCTGCCTGATCACCCCTAACCACTCTGCCTGCCTGCCTGATCACCCCTAACTGCTTGCTGGGGGGCAGGGCCAGCCCTGTGAGAGGCCGTCTGCTTACCTGATCATCCCTAACCACTGGCCTGCCTACCTGATTGCCCCTAACCACTCTGCCTGCCTGCCTGATCACCCCTAACCACTGGTCTGCCTACCTGATCACCCCTAATCACTTTTCTGCCTACCTGGTCACTCCTAACCTCTGGTCTACCTGCCTACCTGATCTCCCCTAAATGCCTCTACCTTGCCCTCACCACCGTGGCTTTGTCCAGAAGGACGTCCGGATGGTCCTCCACAAGACATCTGGTCTAATTAGCATATTACCCTTTTATTAGTATAGATCAGAAAGGACAAAAAAAATGTCCCCAAGAATCCATAAATTTGTTAGCTTAGCATCTTAAGAAGAAAAGTTTTCATTCCCTCACTTCTTGGACAGAAACTCCTGGGTAGGAAACTTGTGACTTTGGTCAGAACTCAGAGTCCTGACAATGGGAGAAACAAAGTTAGAGCAGTCAAAGCAAAAACACTTCTATTAATCTTTTCACAAACCTCTTTTACTTCCTTACTTATTTGTATATATTGTTTTATTTGTTTATTACTGACACATTTTTTTTCAGGGCTGAAACTATGGCTCTTTATTTTCACATGGAAGTCACCACTAGCTTTTGTTTAATGAAAAAAAAAAAAAACTGCCCCCCACCTCTCTCTCTCTCTCTCTCTCACACACACACACACACACACACACACACACACACCAAAAAAAACACACACCTTGACTTAAAGGAAACCCATCTGTCACCAGGAGCATGGTTGAAAGATTCATATTTTTAAAAGGGAAATACAGTACAGAATTCTTTAGAGACCAGTTTTTAAAGAAGTTTAGGGGGCAAGAAGTTTTAAAGCTATTTTGGGGGGCTTATTTCCCAGGCTCAAGTATTACTCTGGCACCGTGAACATGTAACAACAAAACTTAGTTTTAATGAGTCCCCATCAATCACCTTCAGCTAGATATGGGCCCAACACATCTTACTAGGAACCTAGATTGAGTCTGAGCCAATCAGAGATCAACATGCTCTTCTGCTCCTTGGACAACAGTATCGTTTGCCAGATATCAACCTAAACAATTAAAAAAAGGGAATATGATATTCAGAGATGGTGAGGGATTTGGCCATTATTTGATGGAATTTCTAAAAGTGGTAGCAAATTCAGAGGGCTGTTTCCTCTACTACTATATGTGAATGTTGCCTCTCATTGTATAACTATGCCTGTGTGGAGATGAGAGAGCAAAATTTTATGCCCACTGTGTTAATGTAAGATTAAATATAAAGTGTCACTTTTAGAGAGTATTGCATTTTCCAAGTAATTTTTCATAAGCACCTATTACAAACTGATACTATTGTAGAAATGACCTAGAATCGTTAAAATGTGAAACAATACATAGAGCTTTAAACAATTTGAATTACACTGCTCTCTGTAAAAGGGAGATAATTAACATAAACAAATATTATCATAGTTCATTAGGAAATTAATACTGGGAAAATTAAAGGAGTAAGCAATCATATGATCATCAGAAAATATTAAGAGAATGGTAATAGATAAAAGCTAGTAAAAAGTAACTATTTTCCTAATTTGAAGGTAAATATGTAACCTCAAACACTTGATGGTTTTACTTATTCTTGTGTTTTTAATTCAGTGGAAATATTACCTATGATTTTAACTACAAACTAGCAATATTTAGATAGTATTTTACTTTAACTAAAAAGTACCTTCTGAAGTTAGTGCATCTGTATCTATCCCATTTGACATTCAGCTGCTAGAAGTAACCACATAGACAAAACTACATAATTCTGGTGGCAATGTGTAAGAATAAATAGCAAGGGCCAAAAAGATAAATTAGTACAAGATAATTAGTTTCATCTATCAATAATTCATGCAGCTGCCTAATAAATATTATCCAATGAGGACCATGATCAATGATTTGTCCATAGACCCTTTAATGTGATATAAATGTTTGATCTTTGCTGCCTACATACATACTTACTATTCAAACAAGATGATTTATTCCTGAACTGCAATAAAATATACTTCTTCAGCTGTCCTATTGTATAAATATCAAAACCTGGTTCAAAAACAAAACAAATGTTTTATGCCAATTACTTTGGGGAGGGCTATTAAATGTTAGGAACGGTATTCCTTTAGACTTAATACTTTAACATGGCACCTAAATTAAGGGATGGGTTTGAAGAGTCTCTGGAAGCCAAGTGAAGTGTTAAATAAGCACAGAAATATCCTCATATGTTGGCGGAAACTGATGAAGTCTAGCCAAAGCAACATGTTCTTTAAATACTGCATTCCCACGTACACAAATATTTTTGCAAGTAATGTCTACCAAACTCATACAGAAACTACCCAGAACTCTTCTGAGAGTTCTTCACAAATAAAACATTTGCCAGAGGCGTCATTAGTGATCACCCTTTGGAGCAGATGCAAAGATAATTATATGATTCTTGGTGGCCTATGAGAGAAAGAATGCTTTCCTTTGATGATTGAAATGAAATTTTCTGTTTGGAAATGCTTTAAGGAAAACATTTGCTAATTAAATGTTTTACTGTCCTATTAGAATACAATCAAATACAGTGGGTACTTCTTGGAATGTTAATTTCACTTTGCTGGTGTGGATTGCTAGTGGGGAACATTAAGGTTTAGGAGAATGGACATTAATTGTGATGCAATATGTGGAACAAACATCTGCTTCCCCCCCAAAAAAAACAACAACAAACAAACAACAACATCAACAGTAGAACAGGATGACTAATAAATGTGATCTGTTTTCTCTGTGAAAGGCTAGCCAGATCTATTCAGAGAGACCACGTGGCCCTGATGGAGGTCCATGGCAACTGAAGAATTCTAATGCACACACATATTACAGAGAGCCACCCCCATGGCACTGTAAGACTTACATGGACATTAAGTGAAGCCCTACATTTCCATTTCCCCTGCGCACCCCAAAACTTGGTTTTCCCAGTGGTGATAAGCTATTGCTGTTCTTTTGACTATAGTAAAGAACAAGGTGCTTCACAGGCCCTTAGACCAATACTTGCTTATTCTTCCGACTAGGTCAATCCACCCCTTCTCACTCCCAGCTATTGAAGAGCAACTGAAATGCAGGCTTTACTCAATGATGGTCCCTGGAGATTCAGAACAGTGTGTAAAGCTACTCGCCTGTCAACAGACTTGTATTCTTTGGGGCCACAAAAGACAGGACCAGGATCAATGTAAATTTAAAGAGTTTCTTGTTTTAAAATTGACGTGGGAAAGTAGTATAAAGACCTCCAAAGTGCAAACCTCAAATTGCTTGCACGTTTGCTTTCCATGTGAACCTACAATTCCTAACTGAAACTTTCCCCTGGACTTTATCCAAGCCTTTTCTGGTATAAAATGCTCAAGAGACAAGACTTTCATGAAAGGTCTTCAATTTTATACTCTTATTCCTTAGTAGATGACTTGGAAAAAAACCTTGAAGTATAAGATCTTTCCCTTGAGAATGGTATTGATAGTATCGCTTTTTCCTGACTCAGACTATAAGAAGATTTTATTCCTATGAACCTCTGTCTGGCGTTAGATGGATTAATAAAATTCAGAGAAATAACCAGCTTTCTTTATGAAAGAATAATAATTTCAGTGTGTTTGAATGTAATTTTAGGAAATTATTTTCTCAACATACAAACATATTGTATTCTTTTAAAATGATGCCAATGTATATTAGTTACTAGGAGGAAGGGTTCTTTTCATTAATGAACAATGGCAATATAACTGTATGAGCCTGTGCAGGCTGCCATAACAAAATACCACAGACTGGGTGGCTTATCCAATAGATGTGTATTTTCTCACAATTCTAGAGGCTGGTAAGTCCAAGACCAAGGTGCCAGTCAATTTGGTTCCTGGGTTGCATATAGCTACCTTCCTCTCATATGGTGAAATGAGAGAGTAAAAGAAATCTCTCTTCTTCTACTTATAAAGCCACTAATCCTCATTTTACTTTATTTAACCTTAATTACATCTAAAAGCCCTGTCTCCAAATACAGATACAGTAGGGGTTAAGATTTCAATGTATGTATTTTTCCAGGGGAGGGACAGAATTCAATCTATAACAATGTTTTTAATAGAAATCCTAGCTACCAGAGATCTGCCTCATTCAGAATTCTGAAGTGGGAAGTTTTTCAACAGATATAAAGTTTCAGTTATGCAAGATGAGTAAATTCTAGAAATATACTGTACAACATAGTACCTATAGTTAACAGTACTGTACTGTATGCTAAAAAAAACTGTTGAGAGAGATCTCACTTTAAGTGTTTTTACCACAATAAATAAATAAATAAATAAATAAATAAATAAATAAATGGCAGGGGATGACAGAAGGAAACTTTTGAAGGTGATGGATATGTTTATTACCTTGATTCATGGGTATATGGATGTGTTTAAACACATCAAATTGTAACATTAAATATGTGAAGCTTTTTATATCAATTACAACTGAATAAAGTTGTTAAAAAATAAAATGGTCTGGACACTTACATATCTAGAAGTTTAAAAAACAAGGAAAAGAAATAGAAGGAAAAAAAAATAAGGCAACTCATGAAAAGTCTTGCGTATTTTGTCCGTAAGGTAAAGACCATCAAGACAACCAGCAACAAAGGGACAAAAACTAGGCCAGGAAAATAAGAAACCTAAGGATGAGTTGATGAGGTGATAGGAAGAAGGTACAAAGCAAATTTTCCTGGTAGACAATGTTTGACAGAAGCTAAGTTTTCATACAGAAATCAAGAAACATAGAAGAAATTTCAGGAAACACAAAAAGAAAATTAAAACTATCACTTTGTAGGAAAGTACCATTCATTAATTCAACAAATATTTGTGGTACTACTACCATGTGCAAGACAAAGTACTAAGCACTATGGGATACAAAAAGAGATATGGTCCTTGCTCTGTTGGAGCTTGCAAATCTTGATAGTGCTGTTAACTAAAAAATTTCAAAAATAAGTATAAAAACTGGACTCTAAGAAGTACATGGAAAGAGAGGCTGATGGTGCTATAAATCCTATCTAATAAAAGAGTAATATGCAAATTAACCATCACTCTGCTACATCCACAAGCCACGCCCACCAGCCAATCAGGAGCGAGTATGCAAATTAACCCGACCAAGATGGCTGCAGCCACAGAGCGAGCAGGAGGCTTGGGTTTCCCTGGTAAGGGAGGAAGCCAAGCTTTCCGCACACCCTGGCTGGCCTAGGCCTCCACTCAAGGCTATAAAGTTTTAATTATAGAAGATAAATAAATCCCAACAAAAATGGTGGCAGCCATGGAGCGAGCAGGAGGCTTGGCTCCACTCCAGGCTACAAAGTTTCAATTGTAGAAGATAAATAAATACCAGGGCCTCCGCTTGGGTTGCCAGAGGGGCGTGGCCGGCCTGCAAACCACCACAGGACCCTCGCCCAGGCCACACCACGCCCCAAGGGAACCCCCACCCTGATATGGGACACCCTTCGGGGCAAACCAGCTGGCCCCCACCCGTGCACCAGGCCTCTATCCTATATAATAAAAGAGTAATATGCAAATTGACCATCACTCCAATACAAGATGGCTGCCCCATGTGGTCAAAGATGGCTTCCCTCATGTGGACACAAGATGGCCACCACAAGATGGCCAGCAGGGGAGGGCAGTTGGAAGTAAACAGGCCTGCAAGGGAGGGCAGTTGGGGGCAATCAAGCCTGCAGGGGAGGGCAGTTAGGGGTGACCAGGCTGGCAGAGGAGGGAAGTTAGGGGTGACCAGGCCAGCAAGGGAGGGCAGTTAGGGGTGACCAGACCTGCAGGGGAGAGCAGTTAGGGGCAAACAGGCTGGCAGGGGAGCAGTTAGGCATCAATCAGGCTGGCAGGGGAGTGGTTAGGGGGTGATCAGGCTGGTAGGCAGAAGTGGTTAGGGGCAATCAGAAAGGCAGGCAGGCGAGCAGTTGGGAGCCAGCAGTCCTGGATTGTGAGAGGGATGTCCCAGATTGGAGAGGGTGCAGGCTGGGCTGAGGGACACCCCCACCCCTACATGAATTTCGTGCACTGGGCCTCTAGTATATAATAAAGGATTTGACCAACTCAGAGACATTGAATGAAGAAATGATAACTGAATTGAACTTTGAACTCGTGGAGGAAGAGAAAATTGTTCAAGGCAGAGGAAATGGCAGAGATGAAGGAACTATTATGACCATATGGAAAATATTGAGGTATAAGAAGGAAACTATTCTGGATAGAACAGAGAGCATGGAGAGAAATGTGGTAGTACATGAGGTTAGAGATATGGATGTAGGAGAAAAAGATGGTTTTGTTTCGTCTTTGTCCTGAGATCAAAGAATATCATTAAAGGGTTTTTAACTGGTGTGTGTAACTGAGTATGTGTGTTGTATGCCAGGGATGGGGTATACTGAGATTGAAAAAAATATACTATTGGCAGTGTAGAAAAGGAACTGGAGGGGAAAACTAGTGAATATGGATACAACTCCACTCGGGTCATTCAAATATTCAAGATAAAGAAGAATGCTCTCTTGGACAATGGAGACAGTGATCAAGTATGATGGCCAAATTTGAGGGTACATAGAAGATAAAATTGACAGGTATGGATTGATCAAATGAATATTGAAAGAAACAGCATGTCTAGTATTATGTCAGGTTTTTGGCAGTTAAACTGTGTAAATGGTAGTACCAATCATACAAAAGAGAGTTTAAAACATAGTAGACCACCCTACATCATAAAGAAAGTCAGAGATAAAGATAATAAATGATAGATGAAATTGCCAACTAGGTAAGCTGCCGGTGGTGAGAGGTGAGGAACAATTGGAGCAGCTATCAGGTGTATCCTAGTGGGTGTACTAAAATGGGACAACATCAGCCTTACATGTCTCACATGCAGCAACTCAGCTGTTCTCAGGGGAATACCTGGGGCTCTGGAGATGCTTCATAACAATGCTAAGTCATCATTTGTCCTTTATAAAGTGGAATTTTCAGATGCACTTGATGTATGATACACCAAGCTATTGAATGCAGAACCAAATGTGAGATACTCAGTTATCCTCTTCTAATTAAAGTGACATTAAATAAATTTGCAAAATATCTGAATTTTCAAAAAATCTAAAACCATATCATTGTTTTCCTAATTTTTCTAAAAAAAAGTTATTTTATTTAAAGTTGGTTATATTTATTAACATCCAATAAGCTTATATTTAGAAAATTAATAAAATTTATATTTTAATTTCCAATACAGTAAATATAAATTCATATAACCCAAATTGACAATTTGAGGATCTCAGTAATGTTAAAGATTACAAAGATAAGTGTAAAATAAGTGTAAAGACTGGACTCTAAAAAGTACATGGAAAGAGAGGCTGATGGTGCTATAAATATATAAGGGATTTGACCAACTCAGGGACATGGAATGAAGAAATGATAACTGAGTTGAACTTTGAACTCGTGAAGGAAGAGAAAATTGTTCAAGACAGATGAAATAGCAGAGGTGAAGGAACTATTATGACCATATGGAAAATAATGAGGTATAAGAAGTAAACTATTCTGGATAGAACAGAGAGCATGGAGAGAAATGTGGTAGTACATGAGGTTAGAGATAGCAAGAAGTCTGTTAACAATTGATTTAAATAATCAATGAGAGTTCCTGAGGGACATTAACCACAACAGTTTTTCAATTGCCAGAGCACTGTTCAAGTTCAGTTCAAAAAAATACAATTAGTGCCAACAAATATTATTATTTCTTCCTTTAAAACAGTGAACAAACTGTTTATCAGAATATAAAGTTATTATAGGGAAAAAAACATAAGAAAATCAGTACTTCATTTAGGCACTATATAGGCCCTCCAATCTTACATGTTTGCAATGTTTTAAAATGTCATATCCCTGGAAATCTGTTAAACATGATATTGCTAGAATATGTGGGGCTGCTGTCATTGGGTAGACAACCTGTCCTGAGGAAAGTTGTGTGAAGGAAGACAGAGAAGGCCTGTCCTGGACCACCCTGGCACATACTGGTCAGGTGACCAGCAAAGCTCATTCTTCACTTTCAGCGATACACTGGTTTTAAGATTAGAAGGTTGAGAACAAAGTGACAACAAATGTGTGATTCATTCAGCTTTTTAACAAATAAAAGTAACTGAGCAGTATTCAGATTCTTGGCTCGGAAAGATGAATATCCTAATGTCAAGGCAATGTTAGCTTTCACTTCACTAGTTCGTGCTAATACTCTGAAATTGCAGTTTTATCATAGGTCTTGGTCTGTTTTGTTCACTTCTACATCCTGAGAATCTAAAAAGCATTTGTCATATATGATCTACTCAGTAAATACTTATTAAATAAACCCTATAGAAAAGAGACAAACAACCTCTTTGTGTTCTCCAGGTACTCCCTGGGATTGCTGTTATGTCCAAGGCTTTTACTACCACTAGTAATTACTTATGACTTTGCATGAGCTTCAGAGAAAACTGAACTTAGATGTGCTATGAGCACACACATCAATCACCTGTGTTTTATTATAAGGAAAATTAAACTTATCTTTCTCCTCAAAATTTTAACTTTCTCAAATATTCATCATCTACCCATTAATGTAGGATATATTTTAGACTTTTCTCTATCCCTATATTATTTCCCACTACATCCAATTTGTTTTTATCCTGGACATTATACCTATTTAGTATTGTTCACATCCTTCCTCACCCTATTATTCTCACAACTTACTGCCTTAGTTCACATTCTCTTTATTTCTAACTAGTGACCTGGTACATGAAATTCATGCACATTAAAAGGGAATTAATTAGAGGAAATAATTTAATATTGCTATTTGCCCTTTCTCTATAATAGAAGTGTCAGAGATGAAAGAAAATTAGTAAAATGTATATGAAAACCTTCCTCCTGTTAGAGTCTGGGGCTCACCACAGGACCCAGAGTCAAGTCCTCACCCACCCACATGCACCTCAAAATCACGTGAGACCCAGACCCGGCCGCCCCCCCCCCCCCATTGGGCTAGAGCTAGATCCAGACCCGGCCAGTCCCACCCTTGTCAAGTCCTGCTGGGCAGGGGGTGTAGCCTCAGGTCCCCTGGCCTGGCACCAGGACGGGGGGCGTGGCCTGAGGTCCCCCAGCCCAGACTGGGGTGGGGGATGTGCCTTGAGGTCCTCCGTCAAGCCCCGCCAGGTGGGGGACACAGCCTGAGGTCCCCTGTCAAGCCCCGCTGGGTGGAGGGCATGGTCTGAGGTCCCCCGCCAGGCAGGGGAGCACAGCCTCAGGTCCTTCAGTCCAGAGCCAGGAGGAGGGTGCAGCCTCAGGTCCTCTGTCAAGGCCCACTGGCAGGGGGGTGCAGCATCAGGTCCCCCGTCAAGCCCCGGTGGGCGGGGGGCACAGCCTGAGGTCCCTCAGCCTGGCGCTGTGGCAGGGGGAGCAGCCTGAGGTCCCCTAGCCCAGCACCAGGACGGGAAACGTACCTTGAGGTCTCCTGTCAAGTCCCACCAGGTGGGAGGCATGACCTGAGGTCCCCTGTCAAGCCCTGCCAGGTGGGGGGTGTGGCCTGAGATCCCCTGTCAAGTCCCATGGGGCGGGGGAGAGCATAGTCTCAGGTCCCTGCTGATTGATTGTTAAGGCTCCTTATGGGAACTTGGCCTCAGCTGTGGGTACAGCCATCTTTGTGACAGAGTGATGGTCAATTAGCATATTCCCTCTTTATTAGATAGGATTGGCCTGTTAAAATTAGAGCATATCAGACCCACCTGCCTCCTTCCTCAGCCCTCTCCATGCCAAATACTTGGAATGTATAGTAATTTTTCAAGATCAGTGGTCTTCAAATGTTCATTTTTTTATTTTTCTCCTGTTACTAAAAGAATTTTGAAAAATTATTCATATTTCTTCTTATGTTTTTAAGTTGACCTCTATACTTTTTATGGTAAGTTTAAATAGTTACAAAATATGTGATTTCTAGCATACCTATTGACATTTTTTAGACAAAAAAATTTCATATAATTTTTAAATGGATTTCATAGGCTGTAAATACCACAGGGATTTGATACCTACCTGTTTCTTATTAAAATGTACATCAAGTTCTTTTTCTCCTTCAATCATCTTTCCATTCCACTTTACCCTAAAATGTTATTTAATGTAATTCATTTTATTTTATGTTGAAGAATCTTTTATTCCTTGCCCCATTATACTTTTCTAAAAGGTTTTAATATATTAAAATTGAGTTTTTTTTAATTTCTTGTGACCACAAGATTTTAAGAAATACACACATTCACTAAACACACACACACACACACACACACACACACACACACACACACTGTGTAAATGTATATATGGGTATATATTCTGGATAGAGAACACATCCTATATAATAAAAAGCTAATATGCAAATTGACCGAATGGAGGACCAACTGGTCACTATGACATGCACTGACCACCAGGGGACAGACGCTCACTTCAGGAGCTGCCCCCTGGTGGTTGTGCAGCAGTGGTGGTGGGGATCGGGCCTAAGCCGGCAGTCAGACATCCCCTGAGGGCTCCCAGACTATGAGAGGGTGTAGGCTGGACTGAGGGACTCCCCCTGAGTGCACGAATTTCATGCACCGAGCCTCTAATCTTATATAATGTAACAAGAGTTTAAAAGTTTCCCTTAAACTTTAGAGAGGATAAGTGACATAATCAACTCTATTTTTTTTTCTTCAAACATATTGAAAACTCAGAATGAATTCAAGCAATTGGGACTGAGAGATAACCAGAAAGCTCACCCAAGAATCAAATAATATGATAATCAATATTCTCTTACAACCAGTGCATGTGAACCTGTGTGTGGTATATAGAATGCAATTATGGCCCCCAAGATTCCCACCCACTGGTGTACACACTGTATAACTGAGTGTGGGTGTGAACATTATGGAACCACTTCTGTGATTAACTTATTAGCTTATATTAGCTTCATAAAAATGAAGTGAATTTGCAGATGCAGTTAAAGTCCCTCATCAAAATTGACTTTAAGTTAATTAAAGAAAGACTACCTTAGATGAGCCTTTCCTAATTAAGCAAGCTCTTTAAAAGAGGGTATCGGGGTAAGAAGCTCAAAGGAACAGAAAGCTATCCTGTTGGCTTTTAAGAAGCAAACTGACTTATTGTGGAGAGGATCATATAGTAAGAAACAACAGACATTCTCTATGAGCTGAGGACTTCAGCACTACAACCACAAGAAACTGAATTCTGCCAATAACCAGTGAACTTGGAAGGGAACCCTGAGACTTAGATGAGACTGTAGTTCTGGCAGGCATCTGCATCACGGCTTTGTGAGATCCAATACTAAGTCAATACCAAACCACCTAAGTCATGCCTGCACTAATGACCAACAGAATCTATGAGATAATAAATATGTATTGTTTTAAGCCATCAAATTATTTTTGTAATTTGTTATGCAGCAGTAGAAAATTAATACACAATTGAAATTTGATTTTGCATTATAGGCTTTACCAAACTAATACCAAATTTCTTGATTCTTGCATTATAAGCTTTATTATATATTGAAGCCAAAATATTATGAAAGGATATTCATAAAACATTATCTCATACTTTGCAGAACTCCAAATGTCAACTTTTATTCATTTTATGTAATTTTATAAACTAAAAGCTTCCCTGTAATAAATTATTTCTAAAATATTTCCAAAGCTCAGAAGAGTATTTTAATCTTAACATTAGGTTTGACTCACTTCTACCATTTTCTTAGAACTAACATCCTATAAATACCACCCTCTGTTTAACAAAGCCATCAGAATTATTGCATGCTACTTGCATAATTAGTCGACTTTTCCTCAGACAGAAAAGAAAGAACATCTATCTAATAGTTAGGAAGTGTTATATTCATTCCATTCCTCTCCTCTCCTAATGTCCTTTAAAAATAACCAAAGATTTGTTGGGAAAATGAAGAGGAGAGCAACACGTGGATATTTTATGGGGGGGTGGTGGTATCAGTAGAAGGGTGAATGTGCAGGTGAGTATGCTTGTGTGTATGCCTAAGACACACAATGGAAGAGGCAATTTATGAGTACCTAAAACACAAAAAAATGGAAGGAAAACAATTGTTTTGTTGCACCTAAAATCGTCTAGAATGATGGAAAGAGTAACAAGATTTTAAAAGTCAACAAGTGGAACTAACTCAATCTGTACAGAGAAACACTGTCACAGGAGTAGTCTTTTATTTGAAAGGACCGAGCAGATGATTAAATTTCCTTGGAACATTGTGTTCACATTGAGAGCCTTCCAGATTCTGCAGTTACTTCATATATGCCAGACATGGCCCCTTCCTATGGGCTTTGATTTGTCTAAAACACTTCCTTTTATTACAGGTCTAAGTGAAGAGAGATTTACCTTGGCAGTATCGTATTGTGGATAACACCGAATTAGGTTTGTTCAAAGGACTGTCCCCATCCGCTTTATAATATCAAGTCAGTTATATCATTATTACATTTTACTAAATTTATGCAATTCTACTGGTCTTAAAGCCTTTTAGGATTCAACTGAAAAAAATAAGACCCACCTGTACTCATAGAAATAAAAGCATATCTATATCTAATTATTATCCATTAGTATTATTTCAGAAAAGAGTAAAAAAGATGTAAGTGAACCATGAAGGAGAGGACCAAACATACAGATACCACAAAGCAAGTGAGAAAAGAAACTGTTTACCATAAATTCAGAGAGTAGGAGTGGGTAAAGGACAGTATGTAGAAAAGAATTGCAGAACTATAAAAGAGGTTGAAAGAGAATGCAGGTTGTGTACAAGGACAACCTTGGGGACCAGCTCCTAGAAATTAAAGATTTATTATTCATCACTGCAGCTTCTGTCATTCACCAGAGGAGGTTCACAGTGAGCTGACAGCCAGTGTAACGTCTGGGGAGGAAAGGATACAGGATTGGAAGGTAAGAGTCTAAGGTCCTAGCTTTTACAGCCTAATGACATTAGGACACTGCATATAATCTCTGATCTTTTTCTCCTTCTGTGGATTTTTTTTCCTTGATGACATGAGAATGCTTAGGCCTTCTGATAAGTACAAATGTTTTGTGTGAATGTGTGCAGTTGCGTATTTCTCTCTTTCAAAATAACGGATTGGGTAGGATTATGTAACACATTTTTAAAATATTAAAACCTACACACATTAAAGCATCAAGTAAAATAGTTGTTAACCTGTCTCACTAATAATCACCTGCTTCGATTCAATCTGTGGGAGGAAAAGGAAGCAATAAATTTGACCCTAACTTACCACACATTTTAATTGCACAGTACTCCCAAGGGGTGTCAGGGTCAAGAGTATAGCACCATGGCCTCGGCTTGCCATCAGGATTGCGGCAATAATTATCATCAAAGCCCTTGTCGGGATATCTGCAAACCACACCAACAAAAGTGTCACGTAAATCTGCCTGGAAACACCTCCCAGCCCCCAGCTCACAAAATAACTTCTGATTCAGCTCAGATACTGCTAGCTGAGGGTAAAAAAAAAAAAAAAAAAAAAGTTCTCTGTGTTTTGCCTACAAGGACTGCTAATCATGGACTGTTGAATCTATTAACTTACATATTCCACCCAGTATAGAGTACCATCACCTTTACTAATAAGTTAAGTCCATTGGGTACCTGTCTACCGTTTAAGGTCCAAAACCTAAACCTCTTTTCATAAAGCCCAGTTAACGACAGATTACATAAACATGACCTCGTGTAAAATACTCATTAAAAAAACAGGTCTTCTTCCATGGCAGGCTTTAAGTTTAACCCAAAAGGTAGGTTTCAAGAGCTGTTACTAATGATAGGGCAATTCTGGAACCAGAGCTTTTCTAGGTCATGCCCTCACCTCCCCTGGAGCAAGAGACAAACTCCATCACACCCCTTTCTCTTTACCCTCCTCCCTTTCAATTAACTGGGGCCTGCATTGGTGACTTGATTTTAATTGCTACCATGTCCCTTCTGCTCTCACTTGAAGGACTAGAGATGCACTGAAAAATAAAGCAGAGTTTTCACCTCATTTAGAAGAACAGTAAATAAAAATATAAAGAAGAAAAAACACCTTTCTAAAAACACATTTCTAAACAGATAGGGATAAAGCTTCCTCTGGAATTATTATCTGTATTTTTATTCTTTATAATAAAAACAAGATTTTTTTTTCAACTAAAGTGTTTCATTTTAAATGAATGGGCCAACGTAGATATTTCTTTTAACCATTTAAGTTCGAAACCTACTTCTGAGGAGAAAGTAGACTTGGTTACCTGCCTTCCCCAGATTGACAATTTCAAAATACAGCGGGATAAAGCAGCCAAAGGGTCATCTGCTCTACCTCTCATTCCCTTTCCCTGGGCAGACCCTCTGTCATGTTGTCACACATGGGAGCCCATGGTACCTAACTCACTGAAGATGTGGCTCTAGACCAGTGGTTCTCAACCTTTCTAGTGCCGCGACCCTTTAATACAGTTCCTCATGTTGTGGTGACCCCCAACCATAAAATTATTTTCGTTGCTACTTCATAACTGTAATTTTGCTACTGTTATGAATTGTAATGTAAATATCTATGTTTTCCGATGGTCTTAGGCGACCCTGTTGTGGTTCTCAACCCTAGTGTTAATGAATTATGATTCATTAACAGTAGCAAAATTACAGTTATGAAGTAGCAACGAAAATAATTTTATGGTTGGGGGTCACCACAACATGAGGAACTGTATTAAAGGGTCGAGGCACTAGAAAGGTTGAGAACCAGTGATCTAGAAGGAGACTGGCTTGTATTTAGCAATAATGCCTCCTCCCACAGCTCAGGTTGGTCATAGAGGTCACTACTGAGTGGGCCTCTGTCTTTCTTCTACTGTGGGAGAGAAAGAGGAAGCTTCTGTCAGTGCTTCCCTTTCACACTCCCCGGGTGCTCCTCAGGACCGTCCTGATTTCTGGGAATCGGAACCTAGTCAGCCAAGACTAACTGGAGGTGTACACAGCACTCACACCCCTCATCATAAGTCCCTTCACCCAGAAAACATTGTATAAAGAGCATTTCCATTCCAGTTTGTCAGAAAGCAAATAACCGCTTGAGAAAAGAGTCACTGGTAGCATGGTTGGTGGTATTTTACCTTTCTGGCACGAATTTGTGCCGATGTGGCGTCTGATGATCCCAGCGCTGACAAATCTTGCCTGATTCCGTATGATCCATGGGACCTCGATAACTTTCCCCATTGCAGGTCATGCATTCTACTAATAAAGTTAAAGCATGGCATGTTAATTGCTTCTGACAGAAAAATCAAAAACACCACTGTTCCATTTAAAGAACAGTAAATCATCTGTTTCACAAAGAGATTTCTAGAAAAACTTACATATCATTTTAACTTTAAATTATGGCCTAATGTCCATAAAGAATGACATAAAATACTCCTTAAACAACTTTTCATATAGCTTAAATGAGATTTTTGTACTCAGTGTCATACAGATTTACCACAGGGCCAGGAAATTACCTTTCTAATTTTTTAATAACTGTCCAGAGGTACTTAGAAACTGGAAATATCAGATAGAGCCTTGGGGTTTTCCTCTTGGTTTGTCTAAACTGCAAGGGTTCTCAGTAGTTATACTGTCAGTACATTAAAGCCCCTCTCTCAGCCCAACCTCCATTTACATGCACAGGAAATGAGTATACATCTTACTCCTATGGTCAATGCCCAAATCGGGATGAGACAGGTTGTAGAGACCAGCTTTGGATAGAAATCTGCTGCTATTCAAAGAATATTTTAAAAGAAGAAAGCATAGCTCCTTTCTGTTAGCAAATATCCATGTTGAATAACGGGACAGGCTTTATTCTTATCTAGCTTTAAGATAGAAGTTGACCTACTATTGAACTCTTTGTACTCACTGTTTTTAAAATGTATAAGTTGACCTAGTTATACAGAATCTTACTGATGATTCTATGTGGTTAACTAATAGTTCTCTTCTGGCTGGCCTATTATGTCACACTGAAAACCTTGAATCACATCAACGATCTGAAAAAGAGACTTCTCAAATGGACAGGTTGATTTGTAGTCCAGCAGGCACCCTGTGGAATAAATCATTGTTTGGCTTTCCTACGGATCAGGCAAACTTCCCCAAACACATCATTTGTATCTTGTGATTACTGATCATCTAACTTTAGCTGAAAGGTAGCAAAGATGTCAATGTTTAGTTTTCTCTACCAAGCCTAATTAGCATTTGTAATAATTTGGGGTATAATATCAGAAAAATCACTTTGAACCTTTGATTTGTATAATCTAATAGGTCATTAACTATTAACTCTCTGAAACATGAGACAGTTTGGCTTGATCCATCTACTTTTCACGTAGTTTAATCTGTGAACGAAGACAAGGGACCAATTCAGCTTCCTTTCATTTAGTCCTGAGATTCCCAGACTACAGTCGGTAAGCATGTGCACTATACATTTCAGGGGTCCAAGAGCATATTGATAAAGGTTCTCTGTTTGGGCAGGGTCACTTCAACATTGAAATGCTCAACATAGGTTATGCCTTACCACATAAGAGCTTTCCATTTGAATGTGGTACAGATTGATTTAGTTCCCTTTTTTAAAAGAATGCAAGGTTTGCTATCTTCACAGAAAATGATGTGACATTTATCATTGTTGTTTGCACCTTTGTAATGAATAAAATTGAATGAAAAACTGAATGCAATTAAATGAGAAAACAGAATAAATACTATGGTCAGACATAAGAGATTAGGGTCCACATATGCAATTTCTAACTTTATATAGTACTCGAGGAATATACCTATTTTGTCTCCTTCAGCAAATGCAGTTTATAAGAGTATATTCCCCTTGCACGCGAGTGCATAAAGTTATTTTCTAGGAAGATGTACTATGGGGATTATTATAAAACATTTTTCCTGGGGACTTTAGGATTTTTTATTTTTTTATGACCACTTTCTAGAATGTGTGGTAGACCAGTGCTTCTCCAAACTTGAATGTGCATAAAAAGTCACTTTGAGATCTTGTTAAAGGGCAAGTTCTGATAAAGGATTTTGGGGGTGGGATCCTCCCAGCGGATGCTGATGCTTTTGGTACTTGGATCTCATGGGGAGTAGCAAGTCTGTAGATAATTTGTTCTATTCTAAGAGTTCTGTTTGTCCGTAATAGCGTTTTAGAAGAGAGTGGATTTTACCTGATCCTTGAAGGATGGATGAGAGTTGGATAAGCTAAAAAGGGGCAAAATACCATAAAATGGTATAGACACGTGAATTAGTATGCTATGTTTATAATAAAGCAAAAGGATGACTATGGATGCAGTTTCAGACCTAGTGAGATTGTTTTTAAATACTAAAAGTTAACAAGAATAATGTTAGATTTTGGTAGTCAATGAATGTGTTATGGTGATAGAAGTGAGCTGCTAAATATATTATCGTTACATATTCTTTGATTATTCAGTACTTTTAATGTATAAGAAATCATTTGATCTATGCAGTGAGGAAAGAACTCACAAAACCTTAAAGGATTTACCTAAAACAGAAAATGTCAAACTTGTGCTTGGAACACAGGTCTTCTGACACATAGTCCAGTGTTCTTTCCATTCTCCCTCATTGCTTTTGTGTCCTACATATTTTAATGTGTCCCCTATACATTCTAACTAGTCATACTTTAAGGTAGACTGATAGCAATAATTTTAGAAAGTCAACCTCCCTGGCTTTTTCGACATTGTCCCAATTACCTTTTGCTCTCCTGTTTATAACAGTAGGTTGTCCTCCTTTTGGATTTTCACCTATTGGGTCATGTGGAAAAGGAGGCCCTGGGAAAGCAAGCAAATTGGCCATCTTTTCCAAGGTTTATTGTTTTACCACTGCATCAAACCACCAGTTTAGTCTTAAAAAATCACCTCAAGAAAGCCAGACTTTAAGCCTACAGTCACTTTTCAAACTTCCAGAATTCTAAGTTTTTGTAGCTCAGAGTTAAGCAGTACAGGTAGGACAGGTAGAAACTAAGTCTACCTACTCAAGGACCAGGTGAAAGCGTAATCTATTTAACAGTACAAGAGGGTGAGATTGCCCTCCTGCTCTATTTTTTTCTCTCTTTACTGTGGTAAGTGTATTATTTAAGCCTTTTAGTAAGTTTTTTTCTTAAAAAAAAAAAAAAAGATCAAAAAGTACAAAAAAGTAAAATACTAATCCGGATCACATAAATGCAAACTAAATAAATATTTCTATTCATAAGTAGAATGTTTTTTCTGAATGTAGTTTTGACCTAAGTAGTAGTAGAAAACTATAAAATGACACATAATTGTAACATAAATAGGATTAACTTAACATCTTTCTCACCATATTAACTAAGTAACTCAAAAAATATTGTGTTCCATTTTTCTCAATCCTAAAACCACAGTGAGCTGAGTTTAAGACTAAAATAGATATTTCAAAAGTATTTCTCAGCAAATTCCATGCTGGTGATTATTTCAGAAAAACTGAATGTTTAAAATATGGATAGTCTCATAAATCCACATTTATAGATAATAGTTTTATTTAAATCTTTGTTTTTTAAAATCTTTCTCCATGCAGAGTATGGATTTAATACACAGTATTATTTGGGATATTATGTGTGAGACATTAAAAAATAATGATTATGGCTTAAAATGTATTTACTTAGATATCTGACAATCATTAAAAAGACATCTGTTCCAATGACTAGTGTCGGCTTTATTTTAAATCCCAAGCAAATGTTAAAACAAGAAATTAGATTTTACAAAGCTCAGTTTTCCACAATCATTGAATCAAAGATTGGCATTTCTACTGAAATGCTTAATATATTTCAAAGTTTTTAATTATAAGAAAATAATATTAACCGTCAGACATCAGTTATATATTGTCTATGAAACAAACTTTCTGAAAAATTTCAGATGAGTATTTAGTCAAAAGTTTGTTACAAATATTTCGAAAAATATATACTGTTCTACATGTATTTTCTAAAAGAACAGTTTGACTTGGAGCATTTTTCTTGCTTAATTTTAAATATCCAAAACTATTTAATTATTACTACCTCATCCATAATGATGTAACCTTTGGAAATTGCCATTTAATAAATGAATATACATAGATGAAAATGGCTCACTGATTATACTAAGTATTCTCGATTTTGAGGTTCCCCCTTATATAGGTATCTTGATATAAATGAACATCATTTGCACATTATTTTGAGTATTTTATTACTTATTTTATAAAGAGCTGTTTTTATTTATTCATGTATTGATAGTGCTTCTTATTTTAGATCCTCTTTATTAAAATCCCGCTAAAACATTGTTCATTATAGAATGAATTTAAACATCACAACTCAACTCACTTCATATTCCCTGAGATATGTTTAGCCTATAGGGGAGGTAGGTGTTGGTTTACTTCTCTCACAGGAGGGTGTTTCTACTATTGTCAGATTTCTAATTGTTTCCAGAAAAAGCATATCTGCAACCTGCAGTGCCATTGTAACCATCAGCCTCATGCACCATTATGTTAATGAGCAATGCCCTTTTCCAAGGGAGCTGTAATGCCCTAAAATGATTAAAGGATGTTAGAGATATATAATCTAATGACCTAAGAGTAACTGGAAAGAGGACTTTTACAATTACTTATTTTTCTAGCATGTTTTTTCTACATTAACTATCAGTTCAGATCTATGCCAGTGTATTTTGATAAATGTTTCCCTTATAAACCAGTGGTTGAAAAGTTACGTTCTCATACCGACTAGGCAGGTAACATAAGTGCTAAACTGTTTACAGTTTGACCACGTTACCTTTCCTTGAAAACACTTTCCAAGGTCAAACAAAATCAATTACAAAACTCCTTGCAGTGATTTTCAACCTCAGAAAATGGTGATAATGGAGAGTTTCCCAAAAGCACGTTATTTTCTTCCAGGTGTAAATTTAAGACAAACATTAATGACAGACTTATTCATACAAAACAGACTTGTTCATCATGTTATCACAGATCAGTTTATTATTTTTAAAAGAAAAGAAAACAATGATGAAGAAGTTATAGCGAACAGAATACGATATGGAATGAATGAAAAGTAAGGATTTACAAACAGAGATAGAACTGGCTCTGGCACATGAAGTCAATTTTAAATTAACTAACAACAGAAAACAAATCCACCTTCTCTGTGACAATTAACTAACAATGATTTTTTTATGTGATACTATCAACCTAATATTAGATTGATATTTATGGAAGAAATGTCTTTTAAAAAATTGGTTCATTAACAAATAGGTAAGATAACTTACTATAAAAATTGGACAGTATTTCAGCAGATCCCCCCCTCCCCTAAAAACTTTGAAATCCTACTAAATTTCTATCAGAATGAAATCCATGTTTCATTTGGATTTTCAGAATTTTAGGTTCTGACAGAACAGCTATTCAGTAGCCAGATAACTAAGAAAAATAAACCGCATACAGTGCTGAAACGGTTACTCTTCCTTCTCGTCAGTCTTTCAGTTTTCCATTGCAAAAGTAAGGACAGTGCCCTCTTATGCTGTGAGAGGAGGTAAAAACATAGACATGGATTTAGGGTGCCTGCCTTCAAGACAGCCTTGATCTCTTCAGATACTATTCTGAATAGTGTTCCAGTCTATGTATTAGATTTGGTTCTAGTCACATTTGCACCAAAACGCACACAGGTGTGTCCAATTCCAGTGACCCCCTCCCATATACTCTTCTGGGTTCATATACCCTTGCTGCACCGCTGCTGTGGAAGCAGGAGTTTGATGAATAGAGAATTAGCTCTACTCATAAAGAGCTAAGTTTCATTTGGTTCCTTTCAGATGATGCATGGAAACAGACTTTGAGGCATGTGAGCTCCACACAGTTAATGCAAAAGTCCAAACTTATCCTCTCCCCCAGAATGATGCCTCAGGCTCTATTAAACTCACAAACTGATAACTCGCTTCCTTATTCTGCATTCATGTGGTGATGATCAGGTTTTAAAACTGTGTGTAAAATGCTCAGTTAATTCTCTATGGTTGTGTTTGAATAAACAACATATTCACTGAGATTCGGTTTGTTTTTGTTAACCTTTCATGCGAGCTGCAGATCTACACAAAGGAGGAGCAGAGGGCCCCACACGGCATTCAGGTTCATTTACCTTCTGAACACTGAGGAATGTCACAGACTTCGTAGCGTACCTCTGGATTGCTTGTGAAACACCACGGTCCCCCTTCTTCCCCTCGAGGATTTCGACAGTAGTTTTCCTGTAGGTCTTTACCCCGATAGCTCGAAGGCAAAAAGCTAGTTTTAAAATGATAATCATTACAGTATAAGCGCATGCAACTTTACTTTGGGCCTATTAAATTTACTAATTAGTGGGTATGTTTTCCCTGAAAGTAGTAAAACATTTATTCTAACTCAGACCTACATATACAGGGTGGGGCAAAAGTAGGTTTGCAGTTTGTGAGTATGCAAAATGCAGAATTTATTCTTGTATTATCATTTATTAATTATGTATTGTTTTCCATACGGACAACTGTAAACCTACTTCTGCCCCATCCTGTATATAAACTTTAATTGTTATTTCCATCCATTCTTAAAATCCTTAAATTTTATAAACACTTAGCTAACAATTCACATGTTCAACATTCATGTCTGGATTTTCCAAGAGCCAAACATTTAAGAACCTAGTGATCATTGTACTACAATTTCAAAGCTTCATTCAACGGCAGCAAGTGATTGAGCAAGGCCACTAAGGGGAGAACTGAAGAAACACTGAAATTGACCTTGAAATCTCACAGTTACACTGCTTATCCCACATAATTGCTTGTTTATTTGTTGCTTTTATTATGAAGAATGTTCCTCCTATTTTCTCAACAACTGAGAAACAGCTTGATGAAGTAACAGGAACAAAGGGTCTAGAATCAAATTAAACCTGGACTCAAATTTCAACTCTCTCTCTTATTAACTGGAGACCCAGCAGGTAATTTGGCTTCTCAGCCTATTAGCTTACCTGTACAATGAATATAACTATAACTTATAACACAGTATACTGTGTTACCATATCTTACACATTATATGGTTGTTTTGAGAAGTTGTAAGAGATGACAGAGTAATTGACAATAAATGCTACCTATTATTAAGCACATTCTACTTAGTAGTCTTTACTCTGTGGAAATAAAAATTAAACAATTAAATGAACAATTAAAGCTCGTATGATTTCACAGTTTCCTAACAGTTTTAATTTTCAAAGGAAAAAGTAGTCATCTTTTGTCTTAGTTTTAGTCCTATTATTCCAGACTAATTTAGGATACCTTTTGTATGTGCCATTACTTGAAATTTATTTTCTTTCATTTTTGTCAGTTCTCTAATTTTTCATAGTAACTTTATAATGAAATACTATTGTTCTGATAGATTCAAAACTGATTTTACTCTTTTTCATAAAGTAATGTATTAATCATATTTACCTTAGAAAATGCTCTTATAACTCTATTTTATGGAAAAGCTTAGTATAGTAGAGTAGTAAGAATAAGTTATTGGTAATCACAAAATCTACATCGCTGCCATATATGACACTAGTTCTTAGACTACTTATTTACTTTTGGGGTTTTCAACTTCCAGATGTATAAGATGAATGGAGTGAATTAGATTATTATGAAGTCCTTCATTTTGTATCATTTTACATACTCAGTTTACTTAAGAAACTAAATAATGGATTTAGTACATGTTAAATGAACACATTAACTATATAGTGTTAGAGAATATTTTTGTTCTACACACACACACACACACACACACACACACACACACACACACAAATATACACACACATATACCTTTCCAGTGGATTTTTAAAGCAAAAAAAGAAGCTGTGAAAAAGTAGTAATGAATCAATAAACAACTTAGTAGGAAAAATACAAGTAGAAAGGGAGATAAAGTGTAAATCAAACCTAAAAGTGGCTGAAAAATGAATAAACTTATCCCACAAGAGTTAACAAAATGTGAAATGAAGAGAAAAGATGTGCTTCTTTTCACAATTCTTTATCAACTCATATCGAATTCCTCTTTAAGGCATGCATGGTAACAAGAATACCGGGTCATCTCTTCTCTTCATTCTTTGACATATATGGCTTTTTACCCAAATTAATTGGTTTTCCTTTGTGCTTTGTGGTGTTAGCATGCTTTTCTTTAGCAGCCTGTACCTGACCGAGGGGTGAAGCCTAGTCCTGCTCTTTTCACTTATTTGTGTTCATTCAACAAATGTTTATGAAAACATGTTACACCAAAGCCATATGCCAGTCAACTGGATTTGTAATAAGCTTTTATTTACATATATACTACTGTTGGTTCTTTGTCCTTGTTGGCAAGGCTTTAAGAGAGATAAGTGAAGAAATATTTAAAATTGAGTTATATTTAAAGGTACTTTGAAATATAAATTAGATCTTCTGGTGCTAGTCACCTTTTCTTTTCTTTTAATATAAACGGTGTTCATAGGAAACTTGATCTATTCCATCATCTGCTTCATTAATGAATGTGGGGTGGCCAATGAAAGATAGAGGTGTAGATATCAGGTCACCTGATTTTTTGGTTAAGTTTCTATACTAATTTCATCATCTATCATCATCTTCCCATTAAGCCACCTGTAAAATATTTCAATTTAGGGAGTCAACAACAAATCATTCCTCGAGACAGAGACATTTATATATTTCTTTTTCCATTTCCCATGAAGTTAATCTTTAGTTAACACTAAAAGTATTAAGCAATCATGTTGATATTTCAATAAGCTGAAAATTGATGATAATTAAGTGTTGCTCCCAATGAATTTTTTAAAATTTTGATTAATGTACAAGATCTTCTCAGCCCTAAACTCAAGGAAATGTTTGTTGGAAAATAGCTGATTGGACTGGAAAGCCTGTTCCCAGGGAGATCTATTTCACATTTACTTCTCTAGTGGAGAATCACAATCATAGAGAAATTCGGTTGAAATAAGACCTCTACTGGGTCAGTCCAGTGCACTCTCCTTAACTAAGGCTGGATTGATTTCAAATGCTATTCCTTTGCTCATGAAAAGCATAGATCTATGTATTTAAATAAGATGTTTTCCGTACTGTCCTGGGAATGACACCATCCACATACTTATGAGAGGACAAAACCAATTATTTGTTTGTTTTTAAAATATAAGGACAATTCTCTATTTCATAGATATCTGTGTATAATTAAAAGTAAATATGATCTCCCTTATATGTGGAAGCTAATGAACAAAATAAGCTGACCAACAAAGTAGAAACAGAGGCATGGATACGAGGGACAGACTGACAGCTGTCAGAGGGGAGGGAGGAGGGAGAGGCTGGATGAAAGAAGGTAAAGGGATTAGCTAAAGAACATATATGCATAACTCATGGACACAGACAACAGTGTGGTGATGGCCAGAGGGAAAGGGGAGTGGGGGCTGGACGGAGGTGGACAAAGGGGGGATAATGGGGACATCTGTCATAGTGTCAACAATAACAATAAAGTTAGAAAATAAATTTAAAATTAAAATATCAATAATTTGGAAAAAATTAGTTGTTTTCTGTTACTGAATCACTGGAAAGCTGATCAGTTTGGACACTTATTAGCTGGTGTTAATTAGGCTGAGATCACCAGTTTGATCCCAATGTGGAGCAACAAACTTTCTTTGTATGTGGGCCAATTAATTCATCTTTGTTTAGTGAAGTAAAATCATCATTCATAATTATACCCTCCAACAAATTAATGGAATGGGATAAAAAGTGGATTCATTGAGGCAAAGTTATCCTCACTATTGCAAAAAACAAGTGACAGCAGGTGTCCTACTGACCTGCTAAGTGTATGATGCCCTGGGCTTGTTAAAAGCAGGACTCAGATTCAGGCCATCCCACTTACTAGATGTGAACGACCTTGAAAAGCTACTAAGGCTCTTTGTGCTTCAGCTTCCCCCTATATAAAACAGAATTAATAAAACCATCCACTACGTGTTTCTTGGAAAGATTAAAGGAGATAGACCCGGTATACTGCTCAGCAAGGTAACTGGCACATGGTAATCTAAATCTTCTAATGCATTTAATAACCAAGGAGAGCTGTTTTCAACTACTTTAGTTCCAGTTAAAATTATTTGTAAAATAAACCTTGAAAACTGCTAAATTTAGTTCTCTAGTGGGCAGTAGATATCTGTTTCTCCTCCATTATGATTCAAACTTTCAGACTAATGAGCCTATGGCATTTATCTCATAACGAACACAATGTTAAGTGTAGACATTTTACTCATCTTTAAATAGCATTTATCTCATAATGAACACAATGTTAAGTGTAGACATTTAATTCCCAAGAAATGAGAAGGTTGTGTTTTGTTTGTTTTCAGTCATTGCACAGTAGGTAAAACAGGAAAGTTGGTCAGAGGCATGACTTTTTAGCAGACGTTCTCAATTTTGACTGTACTTTGGAATCATCTGGTGAGCATATTTTTTAAATGATGGCGCATGGGTTATTTCCCCAAGAAATGTTGATTTAATTGGGCTATGCTGATACCTGGGTGGCAGGATTTGTTATGGGCTTCTAGCAGGTGATGTTAATGTGCAGCCGAGGTTGAGAACCCCCATGGTTAAAGAACATTTGGCTGCTGGGTAAGGTCAGAATGTGATCCATCTCTAATTTATACAGTCAACCTCTCCATCTCCAGCTGCACAATGCGGAACCTTCTTGAAGGCAAAGGGAGGGGGGGAATCTTTTAAAATTATGTTTCCATTGTTTTTTCACAAACACTAAGATCTATAAACTGAAGTTCTGAGATAGGATGACGTTAGGCCACATTTGAATGATAAATTTGTTCATCTTTGGCTAAGTACCAGTCATGGATTCGCATAATCCTTGGCCTAATATAATTTAGCAAGGTTGTCTAAGTTATTATAGAATTGTAGAATTATTCTGAAGGACTAACACACATAATCAAAAAAGAGGTTTATCCTCTCTTCTTCATGCTGTTCTTACCTGTGCTCGTGGGGTATCATGGAATTCCAGGGCTGGCATTTGATGCCACTCTTAGTGATAGATACCGTTCCTTTGTAGCTACCTCCTTTACCAATGATGCAGTTTCTAATATAGTCTATCAGAAGAAAGCAGAGAAAAAGCTGTAACTGTGAGTAACATGCGGTATATATCTAAAAGTAAAAGAAACTTCCATTCAAACCTTTAAGTAATTAACACTTGTAAACTACCATTTTTCAAATCATATTGAAATGTCTTGCCTAAAGCTTCTACTAATATTTTCAAAATAATACGTTTCAGAATAATACAACAACAACAAAAAGTCTATTGAGAAGTTTTAATTTTGTGAGCATATACTTGGATAACTGAAGATATTAGTCTATGTATTTAACAGTCTCTACACTCAATTGGCCAGACAAACTTAATTTGGCAGGTTGATTTGCTCAATTATGCAGACCATGTTAAGAAAATATTAAAAATGAAAATTAATGGATTTATAAAACCTATATTGAATTCAGAAAGTTACTTTAAAATAATAAAAATAACTAATTTGTCTTTCAGTAAAATGGCGTGAGTTTTGTATATATGTGTGTGTGAGAGAGAGAGAGATAATTATATTATTTTGATTTTTTCCATATTTGTGCTAATATTTCCACTGCTAAATTGCAGGGCAATCAAATTGAAACATGCTGAATATTTCTGTCAAACAATATCAACTACAATACAGTTGTTAGTTGAAGATGGTCTTATACTAGAGTATGAATTATATTTAGGATTTGTAGAATTATTGGGGTGTATAGAGATCATCTTATTTTCTACCATGAACCAATCTTAATTTAATTTAGACATATACCATATTGTAAGAAAATATCTGCCGAGACCAGTTTGGCTCAGTGGATAGAGCGTCGGCCTGCAGACTGGGGGGTCCCTGGTTCAATTCTGGTCAAGTGCATGTACATTGGTTGTGGGCACATCCCCAGTGGGGGGTATGCAGGAGGCAGCTGATCGATGTTTCTCTCTCATCGATGTTTCTAGCTCTCTATCCCTCTCCCTTCCTCTCTGTAAAATATCAATAAAATATATTTTTTAAAAAAAGATAAGAAAATATCTGTATATATTAGCAAACACCTAAATTAATAAGACAATATGATTGAAGAAAGCATTAAAATTAAAATCAATGCTATTATCATAAATACAATCCATAACTATTTCTTGGGATGAGAGATTTATCTTCTCAAATTCATATTTATTTAACATTCTTCAATTATTTGATATAATTCTGCTTTTTACAAAGTAAATGCCTTGTGAATATAATGTTAGAAAACTAAAATAGACAAATTAACAAAAAATTTGGTCTCAATTCTTCTTTAAAAAAATTTTTTAGCCTGGCCAGTGTGCTCAATGGTTAAGTGTCAACCTATGAACCAGGAGATGAAGCTTCAATTCTCAGCCGGGGCACATGCCTGGGTTGTGGGTTCCATCCCCAGTGGGGGGTGTACAGGAGGCAGCCAATCAATGATTCTCTCTCATTATTGATGTTTCTGTCTTTCTCTCCCTTCCTTTCTGAAATCAATAAATATATATATGTATATTTTTTAATGTTTTAAAGAACATAATAATTAGAAATAAACCCAACTAATAGATCCAACTATTTTTTCAATATCTCCACATTTTTTTATTATTAGCAACCATCACTATAACTTAGATATTTAAAGTTGTTAAAATTTAAAATACTATAGTAATCCCCAAATTTGCTGTAATGTAAGATATCTTAAACTAATAGCTTAAGGTGGCACTTTCCAAAATGACATGGAGAATACCAGTTCTAGGAGAGGCTCCTAGAAATAAACTGAGAAGAGGTCATCTAATTATGGGAAGTTTGGAAAATGATCTCTGTAATCAAAAGTGTCATTCTATTGTCAAGTCTCTAGTGTCATCTGTCTTAATAGATGAGTTAACTGTATAATAGATCCAGTATATAACAGAAAAAAATCCATGGGAAAGAGAACTGTGGCAGGAATTTACATATTTTTATACTGATTTCATTATGAATATTTAGAAAGTGGCCAGTTACCTTTGTTTTCATAGAGGTCGAATTCATGGCCAAACTGTTTTTTCACTCCAGTTGACATGCTATTGAAAGGGAACCAGAGGCATCGTTTTCTTGCTTTATCAAAAACAAAGGCCCTGAAAAAAATATCTGAATGAAAAGAAGGAATACTACTATTTATACAGTTTTTAAAGATTGGGCACATGGTTTAACCAAGGAGGGCAATATAAAGTCTTTCTAAACTAAAATTATAAATGCAAAAATCTCTTAACCATAAATAGTAAAGTATTTGATAACATTTTCTACATAAGAACCAATGTTGGAATTCTGAAGTGTTTTCTTCCCATTAAGAAATGGTATTAAAATTCCTTACTATGCTACTTATGATGCCACCAACTACAAGCCTTCATTTCTTAGTATTTTCACAACTAAGAAATACTATCAATAAGGGGAAATAATTTTTATGAAACAAATATAAAAAGCCATAAAATTTTAGAAAATATTTTACTTATTATTTTATATTTTACTTACTACATTTCATTCTATATCCGTAACTTCAAAACATATTCACAAACTTTGTGCTTTGTATTTTTAAATATCTACCTATAAAAACATTTTACAGCTGACATAGTAATTAAAAGAAAATCATAAAAGTATTATTTTTGTAGCTGTGGCAGAATAACTTGATAAGATAATAATAGGTTTGAATTTTGATCTGGTAGACTATAATAAGCTTATGCCATACATGTTAAATTCCCTATTTCCTTACGGTAGTGTTAGGGAGGAGAGTGTTAAATGATCTTGAAACCATAGTAATTAGATAAATAACATATATAAAAATAAACAAACATCTAAAAATAAATCAATAGCTTCCCACTTAACTTTACATTGAAATAAAAATGGACCACACATATATAAACTACTTTTCTATATGGCTTTGACATGAGATAACCTTGCAGGAGCCCCATCGGGAACATGCAAGATTAGCCTCTGTGAATACAATGTGGTTACATCTGGAAAGTGAGGGACAGGGTTTCCAGCTCGCTGATTTCCTTCACTTTTTTTCTCTCCTTCCATTACTATGCCATATTTTCTCAGAAAACTGTTTCCTTCCATCATTTTACACTTCATATGGACTGGATCCTGGCTGTCAAATTTAAGTTTGACTTTAAGAGTCTTTATCTTAGCCTTATTTTAATTATCATCTTCATTTCAAGAATTTATTTTGTCTAGTTTCCTAGTTGGTCATGGCAGGAGGGCAATTCCAGTAAGAGTAACTCAGTCATGGCTAGAAGAGGAAAGCCTCCTGTTTTCTTCTCTTGAGCCAATTGATGAATAGCAATTTTCTGAAGAGCTTAGAATCAGGCACTCTGGTTATCTTTCCTACCCAGCAAAGGAAAATTTCAATCTCTATACAACCAATTTTGTTGATCCTTTCTCAAGAGAAAAGAGTGTTTGGCAATGTTCCCCCCCATGCCCACTCAATCCCAGAGGCTTTCACACAGCTTTGTTGGTATTTCCCTATATTTGCCCTTGTTTGCCAATAATTCTAGTCCATATAATAAGTTGGCAAAAATACCCTTTAATTCATTAAGAACCTAATTTCAGAGTATCTGAACCTAATTTCAGAATTTAATATATATATTTAATTCTGAATAACTAATGTATTTAGTGGTTCCAAACACGTATGTATAATATACACATATTGGGATAGATAAGTGAGAAGGATGATACAATTTCTAGGCAGGAAAACTTGGGCTGTGCATGGGTTTTATTACGTGATTTTCTGTACAGGTTGCCATAAATTTGGAGACTAAATTTAACTCAACCAGAATATGGTAGGAAAATATGAAACCTCATATACATGGGGTATGTAAAGATATATTAATCAGGTCACATGTGTTCTCCAATGAAGCAAATTCATTTTCGTTTCTACTAAATAAAACAAAGAAAAGGTTTTTTGTTTTGTTTTGGTTTGGTTTTAATAGGCATAAGACTGATTAATGTGAAAACTAAAAGGTAGCAATACTTTCCTTACTTGTGGATCCAGGAGAGTGTATTGTCAGATTAAGAGTTAAAAACCAACAATGATTGTGGTTCTCTAATTCTCTATGCCCTGCCTTTCCATCCCCAAGAGGGGAAAATACAGTAAATCCAATCTCCTCAGTTGCCAGAAGAACATCTCCATAAATCTGCACAGCTGAGATGTTGATTGAGAGTGGTTTTCTCTAATTTATTTTTAACTAACTCAGGGCTTTTATCAGAAAGCCAGGGAAAAGAAGCAGAATCATCATAGGAAAATACTTGCAAAGTCAATCCCCCACTATTCTCGCCAAGAAATATCTCCCTGAAAGTGGCAGTTTGGCTATAAAATACTTCCAGAGGAGTTGTAAATGGTTAGGAAGGAGATAGTCTCTCCTCCCTCTAAATCTATTGAAGTTATTCTCTGACCATGTCCTTTCCCCTCAAGCCCATAACATTCATTTCTCTGAGAAAGGCAAGATGAAATTCAGACCACTTGCCATGACATTACTAAATCTGTGTTCCCATTATGTGTCATGACCCAAATGTTATAGAGCAGAATTTAAAATTTACGGTGTCATGCTAAATCCTTTAACATGTGGGATGAAATAGGGAATGAAAGGGAGGAAAGTAAGTGATGGGAGAAATGTTTATGGAGAAGAACTAGGAAACACATTTTCCTTGGGCAGTTAGGATGAAATTGTCACCTTCATGGCCCAAAATTCCAAATTGTATCCTCTGGGATTACTGGCAACGTAGTAAGGAATTCTCTGTGAGATCACTCAGGGACTTCACAAGTGAGAAAACTCACTCTGAGTCCCCGCATGCCTCTCTGAATTACCCCATCACTTTTCATCTAAAATGTCATCATCACTACCCTGGCCTAAACAGTCTCTGCTGCTGACACCAATCCCTCTAGTTTTTAATCCTATTCTCTCAACACCTTTTATTTAAATCCCTAAAGACAATGACATAAGTTACAGTAAATTTTGGCTATTGCCCAACATATATTCTGAAAATTTCTTCACTCCTCTTGAAAGAAAAAAAAAAATGTTTACTCTGAATAGAATATTTTAATGTTTTTTAAAACATTTAAAAGCGAGATAAAAGTAAATCTAATTACCTTTCAGTTCCTAAAGTTCAATTGTTTATAAGATGAGAAAATGTAAATTCCATAACCAAAGCCACTGTGGATTCTAAAAGATATCACTTTATATGTACTTCCTTCCTCATATTTCCATCAACTGAGAGCTCAGTCTTCTGCTGTAATGTGTTTAACACTAAAGCCAAGCTTATAATTTTAAGGGCAAATTACATTAAATACAAAAGACATGATGATAATAAGTACATATTGTATTTGGAAAATTATGCTAAGAACAAAATGAAGTAACTTACTTGCAAGTAAATGGAAGTCCTTTATTCCTAATACATCTATTAGCACATTGGTCTGCAGTATTCATTTTTTTTGTTTTTATCTTCAGTAATGGGTCTTCTTTAAATAGAGTAGTCTTTGCTGACTTCTTGAATTCATGAAGTGTGTTTCTTTTTTTCTTCTGTCCTTCTATTAATAATAATTTTAAAAAACACATAAGAAATATGCTTTTGAGGCTAACGTAAAAAAAAAAAAAAAGTCCTTACGGATCATCCGAAAGATAATGATTTTATCTGACAACATACTAGGCCTCCAGGAGTTGGGGATAGAGTGAAGTGGGCAATGATACTCTCAGATAGTTAAGAGAAAAAAAGAATATTATAATCAGTGAAGAATAAATAACTTGTCATGTAGAGTCACTTCACTCATCTACATTCTTTCAAATTAAGGATGTTTTTAAAAATTAGGGCAGAGTTCACTCTAAAGAAATAAATAACATGATATTCTCCAAACAGTATGAAAGCAAGGGCCAGGGCATATCATATCATGCTCTATAATTAAATTTGTCATTTCCTTCCATAAGTGGTCTGTATGTAAGTTATAGTATTAATTAGACAAGCCAACTCAATAACAGATAAGAAACTCCTCACTAAAATTGGGGCAGTGGACACATTTTTCTGACTTGCTCTTTAAAGCATTTCATACTATTCATATTTTAGCTCTTCTCATTTCCTACATAAGTGTCTTCTGTGCTTAGGGGCACTAATTCTTAGTATCACTGAACTGTTTGTCTTGAAATCAATCCAAATGCTGCAAATCAAATGTATGTAAAGCTTCATCCTTTAATGTAACATCATTTTTCTTCATGAAAGTACTCGACAAGGCGCCTAGATAGCATGAATCCTCCTATTAAAAACCCGAGAACAGAACTAAAACATCCTAAAAGATGTAATCTATTGAATAACATCAGAGTATCATGAACTTGCTTCTTTATTCTCAATTTGCCTAAAGTTGTCTGGTTTGTAATGATGATCACCATCTTCACCATGAGGACGAAAATGTCTGAGAGACTGCAGCTATTATATAATAAGGATATACATGATTGTGCCCTCCTCTGCCTGTCCATCCTTTTGAACACCTATAAGAAAGGCAGTAATAATATATTCATTTTAAAGATGTAGATACCAAGACACTGGGAAAAATTGACCACTTAGTAGATCTGACTCGAAACCCAGATGCCTAGCTTCAGAACCTCCACTCTTAAACACTTATGATGCCTTCTTTTCTCTTTGCATTGCTAAGAAAGAATGTGAGAATATGGCTTGTAAATATTTCATGAAGATTTAGATTAGAGCATTCAGTAGAGAAGTAACTTGGACAGTAGAACAGACAATGCATTCCTGGCTTTTATATGTGGTGAAATGTGTCAAGAAAAGAGAGTGAAAATTTTTGTCTAAAAAGTTTGGAACTATGGCTAGTAGAGTGAGGTACCAAGAATGGCATTGTACTCTTAAGTTTGCCAGCAACCACTGGCTCCAGTTGGTTTCTTAAGAGGACAGATGCTACTCATTAATGTCTTTCCTAACCTGAAGTTCACAATAAATAAGAGAAAACATGAAGTCTTCTAAATGTCTAGTTCTCTATAAAACTCCAGAACACAGGGCCCAAAAGAGTGGTATTAATTTCTGTAGTAATGCTTTCATTTTTTAACTTTTCTTTGCCCTACAAAATTAAATGGCTATGGCACAACAGATATAATTTAAAAGACATTTTAACATAGAAATTCAATCAACCAAATAATCTATCAACATGTTTTTTATTGAGTGCGGACCAAATGCCTTGCATAACGTTGGCAGACAGATGATAATTCTGGCATTCTCATTGACTCGCCAGATGACTTTGTTTAATTACCTGAAATGCTAATATCCCAATTACTCAATCTAAGAAAAATACAAATTGTATTGTAGTTGAACTAAAAGGAGCTATTTAAACTACTATCATTAAGTAAATATTTGAAAACCAATTTGGATAAATAATGTTATTAATATGCAAAGTTTTAGTTTTGTTTTTGGAATTTTATTCTTTAATTTCTGGCATCAGAGTGAAACTTATTCTCCTAAGAGGAAAAAATAGTACAATTCTTTTCAAATTTGGTTTATAATACAGGGCCATGCTAATGGAAGATAAGTGTCTTCATTAAGAGGTTCTCCTTCATTTGACGACCTTAGTGCACTATTTCTCAGGTGCTATGAAATGTATCTCAGCATAATAATCATCTGATTTCCTACACAAATAGAAATATTTCTTAGAAACAAATGTAGTTAATAGATGCAGATCATCTATTTTAAAAATTGTCCACCAAAATGGAAGAATTACATATATCAAATGAATTCTGTTAACTAAAAATATTGAATTAAAAATGACCTCATGTATTAGGTATTTATTATACACATCTAAGTGACAGAGAAATTTAAAAAGTCCAAGATAAATATTAAATTCAGATATGTATTTTACTAATTATTAAAAAAAATAGAATCCCTGGTCAATGCTCTGCTTCTTTTCTTGATACCATGTAATATGAAAGCAAGCATTGAAGACTACTGTGAGAAAGAAAGTCTCTGTGGGTTTGCTGGTTGTGTTTAATTCTACAGCTCCTCAGTTGTCCTATTGAAATGTGTTAATGTGTGGCTGTACCTCATAAAATAGTCTACTCTTGCTTGCTGATAAATTTTTCCATCACCACATTTCATCTAAAGATCAAAAAGCATTCTAAAAGGCAAATAAATCCATAATTTCCCTTTACTAGATAATAAATAGGAGTGAAAGGCTTGTCTGGGCTACAAAGCTAATGAGAGGCGATCAGAACCAGTTACCAGGATTCCCTTTCCACTATTCATTTGTCATGACTTAGAAGCTTTCCCTTATAATTCAGTCATTTCTACTGGGTCAGTAACTAAGTACTCAAAAATGTGAAGTTCAAGCTAATTGTACATCATGTAATCCATATACCTATAAACTTAATTTCTTCTTCAATAAAAGAAAAATTCAAAACAAAAGTCATTAAAAAGCAGCATCCAAAAAAAATTATCTTCCATATGTAGTAACAACTGATGCTTATTTTGCTGAAAACAGTTAAAAGACAAGTTTAATTTGGGAAGAAACTCAAAAATATCTTTGGATCAGATTTTGCCCTACTAATTTTGTGCATGGCTGTTAGTTGAAGTTTATAAACAAAATAGTGAAATGAAATCAAAGGGTGAGAGATCACTCCAACTTTGTCATGTTTCCTGTACTTTAAATTGTAACTACTTTTTCCTCTTCTCCCAGTTTGGGTAACATTCTGGAAGCTGTATTTCCTGAAGAACCTAAAGTCCCTATTTTAGAACTAAAAATCATTTGGATTGTAGTGAAAACCTACAAACAGAGAGTGGGGTCAAATGTATCAAGGTGCTTGAAGAAAGACACATTTCTCCCCCTGGTCCCTGGGCCTCACACTCATTTCTCTCAGTACCTCATATATTTTCTTCTCTGTGTGGACTAACCATTCACTTCAAAGGAAAATCGTGCAAGGAAAGGATTTGCAGGGTGTGGAAAGATGCAGGAATCTGGCTCTACATATTCTGAGAAACCTACCCACATGATTAGTGGTTAACAGCTTGAAGTGGCAAGATGTTAAGATGAAAGTATACAAATAATTAATGGGAGGGAATGGTTGTGACAGGAGATTTTAAACTCCTCAAAGACAAGAATCATAAATACTGGTCCAGCATTTCATCGCTATTATCTAGGACTTGGAAATCACAATCATCTCCCATTTTGCAGAGAAGGTAACAGCATCACAAATAAAGATGTCAAGAAGAAAGGCATCCTGTCAGACTTAAATCAAATGTTGCTATTTGAGAAGCAGCATAGTGATCTCTTCCAAAAAGATTTGCAAAATGAAACAATGTTCAGTATGAGATTAGGGGCCTCCCTAGATATTTCCCTTCTCCTTCATTTCATTTCACTTCATTCCATAGAAGCTCCTCCTGCTCTCTTCCTCTGCTGTTTCTGCCTACCACTCTCCATCCACACAGCAACCAAAACAACTACACTGAAATGCAGTTTCTGTCAGGTATCTTGTCAACTGGAAAACTTGCAGCGGCTGCCCATAGTTTTTCTTATATTTCTTAGCAAAACGGGTTCTTTAAAGGCAGTTTCAACTGATTTCACAATTATTGGCTTCAGTATAAATATTTTTAATCCCATATATTTCATTCACATAGATTTGGGTAAGACTCAGGTCTATCACTTCACTAAGATAATTAAGGTCCTTAACCTCAGTTTTCTCATGTTAGATGAGTCCAACAATGCCAATCTTATTAGAATTAAATAAGTTTCACTTTTAGAGCTTGGTTCATAACAGTTGCTCAATAATGTAGGTTTCTTTCTCATTTATTCATCTTTATATCCCCCACATTAGATGCTCATTTAATGCTTCAGCTGTTACAAGGGATTGTATATTTGTTTCCAGTGTAGTTAAAAATAGATAGAGGGTAATTCTCTGTGCAACAACTTCTATAAACATGGCTTCGGTCCACTGCATCAAGTATTTCTTTAAAAACTTTTCAGTAAAATATCTCCATAATGCATTCTGCTCATGGTTGTCACTTTACTATAGTATCCAATTCTTTCCTAACATTGCATGATTTTACAATATGTACAATAAGATAAATCTTAAAGTATCACTGAAGCAAGTAACAACAACAAAAATTTTAAATGTTCAACATTAGATGATACTGAAAAGAACAAACTCTCTTTCTATGTCCTAAGAGGGCTATCCATGTTTTCCATTTTGAAGAATGTTATTTAAAAAAAAAAAGAACAACTATCAAAATAAACTTGCCACCCAAACAAAGGCAAACCCTCTTCTGATGACAATTTGAGCATTATACACTTCAGGAATTATTCACAGCATATCTGTAATTCCCAATTGGCCTCTCCTTGCCTGCCAGCACACTCTTGGGCTGCGTTTTCTCTACACTCAGGAAACGCAGTCATTTCAACATTAGCCAAAGTGAAATATAATTACGAATGTATATCTCCTGCCAAAACTTCATGATGCGTGCCAAAAGCAAGTAGACATTGTCTATGGTTGATCTACTGTTTGGGTTTTCCACACTGTGTTCCCCTTGCATTAGCACAGATGACTTCAGGTAACCATAGTCTATTTCAGACTTTATCAACACTTCAATCTTTAACAATGAAAGCCTTCAAAATATCAGCCATTATTTCAATTTATACTTAAATTCCCCTAATCCAGCCATGTCTTATTGGAATCTATTTTAACATGACACAGCTCAAGCTTGATAACCTGGTGATTGCACTAACTTCTTTTCCACCTCTTCAGAAGTCTAACCTACCGGTTTTCAAACGGACCTTTCTAACACAGTGTTGTTTTCCAAAAGGACCAGTTCACAAAAGAGAAGAAAGCCAGGTGGATTGAACGATTTCTTAACACCTAGCACATCCTTAATGTTTTCAACTCTTCTATTACATCAAGAGCTAGAGCAGAGGTCTGACGAACTTCATATTTAACTTATCTTACGAAATACAGCCAGTTCTCTGTTTTAGATTATAAAAAGGCCATGTCTACCATCTGGGCATTTGTTCCATTCTTTTATTCCCCTGTGCCCACCCATGATGCTCACTACTTTCTCCGGTTGGCATCCCAGCCACTACAATGATAATACAACCAAATGCAGATGTTTCCTCTTGCCCTGATAACAACAGAAAACTTCCCAAAGCAGCAAATGACATTTCTCAACTTCCAGGCAATAGGAACTCCCAAGCAACTCCTTCCCAACCTGTAAATTCAGGGCAGAAAAGGAGACGCAGGAAGAAGCGCTGCAGCTTTAATCAAAGTTACACAATTTTTTTTTTCTGCCTTCCTTGCTCGGCAGTTTCAAAAAGACAGGCATCCATACCCAGAAAAAAATGAGATCTTAGAAGGCAGGCTTTCTCTTTCATTTTCATAACAGGCATATACTCAGAGTTTAATCTACCTTCTCCAAAAGTAAACCTGCATAAAGCCATAATTTGGCTCTGAGTGTTTACAGAGTGATGTGGGGTCGTGGATGGTCATGGAAAAGTATCCTCTGGGAAAAAAGACACCCTGCTGCACTGATCATCACTCTCCCCTCTTCAGACCAGACCTTCTGTTCAACTTTAAACTTGTCCAAACCATCCAAGTTCCAGCCAGTGTTAGCACTTCATTCCTACCCCCAAGTCCACAACTAGGAAGCTAAGTGAGAAGGGGCTGGGTCACTAGGGGGTGAGGGTGGGGTGGGGAGACACACTGTGGGGATGTTAATTATCATTTTAAATGCTTTGCAAATAGATCAAAAGAAAGGACATTGAGAAGTTTAAAAAACCCATACCACATACTGAGCTAAGAAAGGATGCTGGGGATAGGGGAGAAGAGAGTGCTAGGAAAAGAATAGGTTAGCAAGAGATAGGGAAAATAATAATAACAACGAAGAAGGAGAGAAAACTAACCTGCATAGGGGATGGCGATGGGAAGCAGCAGGAGATGGAGGAGGACATGCTGCAGCAGCAGGACTGGCAGGAGTTTGGTCACCCACATGGCGCTGGGCGCTGGCGGGTCCCACTGGAGGAGATGCCCGGGTGGAAGAATCGTGTTCCGACTCAGTGCCTAAAAGAGCCAGTCGGCTCTGAGCGGCTTTTTATTGCAATGAGCTAAATTTGTTGTGTGATTAACTGGAAAGATCTAGGTCTGAACTCCCTCTTACGGTAAGAAACTGTTTAACAACAGCCCTTTACTCTCTTCCAGCCCCTCCTTTCCTCACTACCCCCCCCTCCCCAACAACACCAAACAGATCCCAGTTCCCCGCGCCCCCCTTCCCCCTCCACCCTCCAACTCTGCTTAGGAAATAAACTTACAAAGAAAAGGTCACCTGGCCTGGGGCCAGCTTCAATTTGGAAGCTCGAGCTCCAGACCCCAGTGCTCCTATCCGGGCAGGGAAGGGAGGAGCAAGGCTCAGCCCAGTAGCTAAATCAAGGCACAGACAGAGAACCAATTTGCTCAATTTAAACAGAAAATACATGTGTTCACATATCTATTTGGGAAAAGAGGAAGGGGAAGCAGAAGAAGAAAGCAAAGAGCTGCTTTTTAGTCAAATGTGCCTTCGCTCTGAGCTGTCTAGTTCCACTGCTAGAGCGATCTAGGTATTCCAAAGGCGGGCACAGGTGCCCAGGGGGTAAGAGTCAGGTTGGGGGGAGGAGGCAGGCAGGAGGCAGAGGCTGGCAGGTCCAGCCCAGGTAGAAAGAAATTAGGTGAGAAAAGGGTGGGGTAATATATGGTCAAAATAAATAAAGAAGCAAACAAAAGCAGCCATACTGCCAGGTGGGAAAATTGCCCCTGTCCAAGGGACTCAGAGCAGGCAGTTTTTTCAGAAGCTGTGCTAAGCCCCACAAGTCACTGAAAGATCAGACAGAGGCCAAAATCCAGGACTACAGGCATTATTAGAGGAGAAGGACCTGCCGGGCTGTCTGGCAAGGGGAGAACAGCAACACGTGCAGAGGTGAACACGCCTTTTGAGGGGAGGAATGGGAAGGAATGGGGGCTTAGGGTACTCGGGGGGCGCTGATTGGTGGCTTAATGTATGGTCCATATAAGGTGCATAGTTAGTCACTCAGGTACTTAGGGACAAGGGCTTAGGGTATTTGGCAGGTGCTGATTGGTGGTTCAATATATAGTCCATATAAGGTGCCTGGTTAGGTGCTCAGGAATATCGAGGCCTCAGGTGCAGGTTACGTCATACTCCGCCCACCAGCTGGGGGAAGGAAGCATCTATCAGTCACCACAAACATACCTAAAGTGTATCAGGGAAACTTGTCTGATCTGGGGTCTGATAAAATCTGGTCATGCTCTCAAAATGTCAAAGGGACTGTGATTGTCCACAGCCTGTCTTTGATGGATAAATGTAGAATGGACTGTGTCCTTGTACACATGTAAACACATACACACTCACACACACACGTATGTCTATGTGATGCGTGCACCTTCAAAGAATTTCTCTGGAAATCTCTCAAGCTGTTTCAATACAGTAGTGATGAATGGAACTCTCTTCTTAAGCTCCATCCCCTTGCATTCACCCACCAGCCTCCCAAAATTTAAATGGAGGGATGAAGAGCATTGGGGGGATGGGGTGTGGATGAAGGGGAGAGGGACATGACTCATTTCTGTAGATTCCTTGTGAAATCATTGCCCAGACTTTGCATTTATTGAGAGGATTTGTCTCTGCACCACTCTGATTACTTTGGGCAAGCACTTGCTTTATGTTTAATGGACTTGGGGGCATAGTTGCCACATGTGTCTCTGAGATGAGCACAAGTGGGAAGCAGTGTCTCTGTGGACAGAGGAAGGGAAGGTGGGCATAACGTGAGAATGGCTCTGGAGCAGTGTGTCGAGATAGTGGGCAAAAGTAAAGCCATCCACAGAGCAGCCTTATCTGTACCTACAGCTCTGATTTCTCCTCCTCTTGCTCTACCCATCCTCGCCTCCAGAAAAAACAAACAAACAAACAAACAAACAAAAAAACCCACACACCACATGATTGCAGGATAGCTAGAGAAGTGGGGGCTTAAAACAACCACTTTGAGGAATCCACATTATATCACCTTTTTATAACTTTTCTCTTTGATCATTTCCTCAAACCAATGAAACTTAACAGTCATTTGTCCCCTCTCCCTGGTGTCCCAAGTATCAATTTCACTTTCCTTTGACTTTCTACTACAGTTTTTGGAAAATGTCAACTTCAGTGTATTGCCTGACCATGATCCTGAATTGTCCCATGGCATCTCTTGAACTGTATTAGGGATTCAAACTCCTTTTAAAGAAGCTAGATTTTTCTTTAAGTAAATTCTTGTAGGTATACAATGAAGGAGACAAGTTTTTCTGTTCTCTCTCACACAAACAAATCAGTATGGGGCTGTAAGCATAATTTCAATTATTACTACAGGCTTGGAGAAAAAAATATACCCTGGTTAAGATATTATTTAATAGGTCACACATTTTCACAATTTGTTATTGTCACATTGTTGTCAGTGATGAGAATGGCACCAGGTGTTAGACTGGTGGGGTTAGACCCTACCTGGGTTCAGCAACCTAGGTACTTGAGTTCTGACTAGTAAAGAATTCAGAGCCAAGACTCTAAGAGAACATTTATTTAGAAAATCACAGAGGTCGGAGAAGTAATTTGTAGAAGAAGGTGATACAGGCAAAGGAAGGGTCCTTAGAGCTTAGAAGTGAGGAAGGTAAAGGTGATCTATGTACCTGTGGGGAGGAGGGTGGGAGAAGGAAAAGGCACAGGCGTGGGCATGCTCCAGGGAGGGAGAACATGCTGGGTCCTCCTTCCTAAGGGCTGTAAGGGTGGAAATTTTAGAGGTGCAGGGTCTCTTCTATAGCTGCTTCCTGCGGAAGAGAGATGGCATTTTTCTTCAGAGCCAAGAGATCCTTGCTCTCTGTCAGAGGGATGATGAGGCCTGGGCATAGAAGGAGGTGGCAATGGTGTCTAGAGGTGGTATTCCCTGAGTATGAGTAGGGCTTGTCACCTGGTGGAGATAAATTGTCTTGGTATTATTGGGGCAAAAGCTAGAATGACAAGGATTATGACAAATGGTTTGATAGAAGGAGAAAGATTTAGTTTTAAGTAAAAGGATGGGAGAAAAATAAACATTAGTTTGGAGGATGGTAGTCAACTACTTAAGAAAATTAGAAATATTCAGGATCCAGTTCAATTCACAGGTGAAAAATAAATTTTGAAAACAATTATTTGAATTAAAGTTTAATATTCACAACTGTGCATTATATAGTCTATAGAAACATAATTTCCCTCTTACAATCACCCTTATTTTTTTTTTATCAAAGAGCCAAATTAAGACTAATTTATTTACTATACTGGAGGCCCAGTGCATGAAATTTGTGCACTGGAGTGGGGGAGGGTCCCTCAGCCAGGCCTGCACCCTCTCACAATCCAGGACCACTCAGGGGATGTCTGACTGCCAATCTGGGACCCCTCGGGGGATGTCCAACTGCTGGTTTATGCCCGATCCCAGCCTGACCTGCAGGATAGGTTCTAAACAGGCAGTCAGACATCCCCCGAGGGATATAGCAGTGCGCCAAGCAGCAGGCAGCCAGAGAGGAGCCCAAACTGGGGCCGAGTGCCACGCCGCTTGTTCTCATCCCCACCCGCTGTGCCTGCTGCCGCCACTCAGTAGTGCTGCCATGGAATCAGGGGAGGCTCCTGCCACTGCAGCTGCCCTTGCCAGCCATGAGCCCGGCTTCTGGCTGAGCGGCGCTCCCCCTGTGGGAGTTCCTGCATTGAGCGTCTGCCCTCTGGTGGTCAGTGTGCATCATAGCAACCAGTTGTTCCTGTCATAATGGTTGCTTAGGCTTTCATATATATAGATTAAGTCCAGTTTCAATTTGGCCTGATTATTTGCATAAACACAACAAGAATAGCAATTGGACATATAGGGTCTCTTAAGTCTGCTTCTCTGGACTCTCATTATTGAGCTTCAATACACCTTTCAGGCCAAAGTAGCTGAACCTCCTAGCTATCATCAGGTTTTCCTGCAATACCTATATATTTGGGTGAATTTCTCAAGTTCTCGGGGTCCCCAAAGATGTCTTGAGGCTCCTTTCTTGTCATCTCTCAGGAAAACAACCTTCATTCCTTACCTGGAAAGACTACTATGAATCATAGGATCAAGCAATGTACCAGGCCATGTCTCCAAGGGGCTCGTATTGGCTTCAAAGACAATCTTCATTTCTTAAGGATTTCTGGTGACATCCGGAGTTCAGGCATGTCTCCGTCAGATGTGACATTCCAGCCAAAATCTTGGTTAATAAAACCACAATTGGAAACTGGTCTTATTGAACATGCAAAGACTCACTCATTAACAATTGCCAGGTTCTGGAGGGATCAGGTAGAGAGAAAAATAATTTACCAAATTGTTTTTAAAAAATAAGTCTTCTTATATCTGGAAAGCAAGAGGAAAATCCTCATCCATTTAACAATGTAAAAAAGAACCAAAATCAAATGTTTACTTTTGCTCTTTAAATTATTCACTTAATAAATTTATTATTCAGCTTACTTATATAATTTTCTTTTAAGATTTTTTTCACAAACCTTCTATAACTTTCATAAACCTTTTTACAACTTTCACAACCTCTCTTACCCATTCAGAAAAAAAAAAACACCTTTGGAACAACTTACTTCATTTTCCTTCAAAAAAAAATCTTATACCTTATACCTGCTATCAAAAAACCATACACATTCTTTCAACTTACAAGTAAAAAGTAAGAAATTAGCATTTTTTAGATTGGCAAATATATTTCAAAACTTTTAAAATCATAGGCTCTTCCATTGGCAAACACACTCATATTTTTTAAGAGATATATTTCTAATAAAGTTCAAGACATTTATTAACAGCTCCAAATCTATTTTCTAGGTTTGTGTAATTAAAGTAGACAAACTTAATACCTGTCTAGCAATCAATATTTAACAGCTAAAATAAATTCATTTGTTATGCTTAAATGGCTAAAGTTTTTTCTTTCAATAAGGATTACCTCCCAGACACTTGCATTTTAAGAGATGGTTCAGATAAGAATTCTTGAAGAAAACCAGATATTTCCCTTTCAAAGGTACAGAGAAATAAATGTAGGTTCCTCCTAGAACTTTGGTTTCATAAAGCCAATTATCTATAAGCCTTTTGAGCAGAATAGTGGAGGTTAGGGGAAGGTAAAAAGATTTAGTGGGCTTTGATGTTCTGGAGCCATACCTCTAGCCCTGTAAAGACTTTATTTGTAAAACAAGGAAGTCATTTTTAACACCTCAAGAATTGGGTTGCTACTCAAATGTTGGTGAAAACTGGCAAGTTTATTCACCCATTTTTGGAATATTTTTTGTTGTTGTTTTTTCATTAGGTATATTTTCTTTCAGGCTCTGTAGCAATTAGAGAGAGATCTACTTTATCAGTGGTACATAGCTGGGGGTGATTTCAAAGAGCCATAAAAGTTTGCATGTATGGAAAAGACATATTGACACATCATCCTCTGTGTACTTCCCTTGGGACTGGCAAAATAGGTCATTGTAACAATGGGGATTATAACCCAACCCACTATTCTTTTGACATTGCTTCTGTAAATGCTGACGCAGACTAATATAGAGCTTTTAGATAAACGGCATGTTTGTATAGAATCCTAGGAACTAACTTCAGGAAATATAGACTCCAGCCTTCAGTCATCCCAGTTCTGGGAGATTTGCTGACATTCAAACATAGAACTAGGATGACATAGAGACATGATGAAGACCAGGATGACGTACACCAAACCATCACTTGACCAGTTTTGAGATCCTTATCAGAATGGACGATGCTGGCCTGCACATGGAGAACTTTTCAACCCCTTCCCATTGAGTTACTTGTTCTGCTTTCCTCTCCCTCCTTATAAAAACCTGTGCCTGCACTGAGATGTTGAAGTGGACAAGAGTCCCCCATCTCCTTGTTACTGGCACTTGAATAAATCTCTCATTTTCACCAGCATCTGTTTCATGAGTTTGGTTTTTGTGGCAGCAGGCAGCTGAACATGGGTCCAGTTACAGGTGTAGCTGTAAGATAGTATTAATATTAATGGTGCCATTACTGGCCACACCTCTCCATTGCCCACTTTATAGTGGGGCCAGGCTATGTTACACCTGGGACTTTCAATCCTGGCGACCTTATGAAGCTGGTCTGTTGTCCTTGCTCTGCTCAAGTATGTCTAACTGCTTATCACAACATTAAATACTATAAATGCTTAAACCTACATATTTAACATTATATGTTATTCTGCTTTTGACAGGTTATTTGGTTTCTCTATTTTGAAATGATAGCTAATATGCATTGAGCTTTTAGTTTATGCTAAACATTGTGCAAAGTACTCTTTAAAAGATTGTCTTGTTTAATCCTTACAAAAAACTTATATTAAGAAAGAATGATTATAATTTCTATTTATTTATTTATTTATTTATTTATTTATTTATTTATTATTGTCTAAAGTTTTACATATGCCTCCTTTTCCCCCAATTGACCACCCCCAGCAATTTCCACTTTGGGCAAGCTCCCACTGCCCCAGTGTCTGTGTCTATTGGTTATGCTAATATGCATGCATACAAGTCCTTTGGTTGCTCTCTAACCCTACCGCCCACCATTGTCTCTGGATCTATTCTTGTTCATCAAATTATGTTGTTCATTATATCTCACACTAGAGGCCCAGTACACGAAATTAGTGCATTTGGGGTGGGGAGTCCCTCAGCCTAGCCTGCACCCTCTCATAGTCCAGGAACCCTTGGAGGATGTCTGACTGACAGACATCCTTAGAGACTCTTGCCACTGCTGTTGGGATCACTAACTGTGAGCCCGGCTTTAGCTGAGTGGTGCTCCCCCTGTGGGAGCACACTGACCACCAGGGGGAAGCTCCTGCATTGAGCATCTGCCCCCTGGTGGTCCATGCACGTCATAGTGACAGGTCGTTCTGCCGTGCAATCCATTAGCATATTAGCCTTTTATTACATAGGATATGAGTGAGATCATGTGATATTTATCTTTCTTTGACTGGTTTATTTCACTTAGCATAATGCTCTCCATTTCCATCCATGCTGTTGCAAATGGTAAAAGTTCCTTCTTTTTTTTTATAGCAGCATAGTATTCCATTGTGTTGATGTACCACAGTATTTTAATTCACTCATCTGCTGATGGGCACTTAGGCTGTTTCTAAATCTTAGCTATTGTAAATTGTGCTGCAATGAACATAGGGGTGCATATATCCTTTCTGACTGGTGTTTCTGTTTTTTGGGATATAGGCCTAGAAGTGGGATCACTGGGTCAAATGGGAGGTCCATTTTTAACTTTTTGAGAAAACTCCATACTGTCTTCCACAGTGACTGCACCAGTCTGCATTCCCACCAGCAGTGCAGGAGGGTCCTTTTTCTCCACATCCTCACCAGCACTTGTCATTTGTTGATTTGTTGATGATAGCCATTCTAACAGGGAAGAGATGGTACCTCATTGTTGTTTTGATTTGCATCTCTTGGATGATTAGTGACTTTGAGCATGTTTTCATATGTCGCTCAGCCTTTGGTATGTCCTCTTCCGAAAAGTGTCTAATTTCGGCCGCGGGCCGGATCCGGCCCGTTCGGCTGTTCTATCCGGCCCGCCGAGCCGAAAGAGCTGAGGGTTCTCTTGCTCTCCCCTCCGCTCCTTTACTTTGAATTTATATTAGTTCACACAAACACTCCATCCATGCTTTTGTTCCGGCCCTCCGGTCCAGTTTAAGAACCCATTGTGGCCCTCGAGTCAAAAAGTTTGCCCACCCCTGAATTAGATCCTTTGCCCAATTTTTTATTGGAATGTTTTTCTTCCTTTTGTTAAGTTGTATGAGTTCTCTGTAAATGTTGGAGATTAAACCCTTACCAGTGATAACATTCGCAAATATGTTTTCCCATGCAATAGGCTTTCTTTCTTTCTTTTTTAAAATATATTTTATTGATTTTTTACAAAGAGGAAGGGAGAGGGATAGAGAGTTAGAAACATCGATGAGAGAGAAACATCGATCAGCTGCCTCCTGCACAACTCCTACTGGGGATGTGCCCACAACCAAGGTACATGCCCTTGACCGGAATCGAACCTGGGACCCTTCAGTCCGCAGGCTGACGCTCTATCCACTGAGCCAAACCGGTCAGGGCAGTAGGCTTTCTTGTTGTTTTGTTGATGGTTTCTTTTGCTGTGCAGAAGTTTTTTATTTTGATGTAGTCCCATTTGTTTATTTTCTCCTTAGTCTCTATTGCCCTAGGAATTGTGTCTGTAAAGATATTGCTACAACATATGACTGCTATTTTGCTTCCTATGGAGTCTTGTAGGATTTTTATGGTTTCCCGTCTTACATGTAAGTCCTTTAGCCATCTTGAGTTTGTTTTTGTGTATGGTGTAACTTGGTGATCTAGTTTCATTTTTTGCATGTATCTGACCAAATTTCCAAACACCACTTATTGAAAAGACTGTCTTAACTCCATTGTATGCTCTTGCCTCCTTTGTAAAATATTAATTGAGCATAATAGCTTGGGTCGATTTCTGGGTTCTCTGTTTTGTTCCATTGGTCTATATGTCTATTCTTGTGCCAGTACAAGGCAGTTTTGAGAACCATGGCTTGGTAATATAGCTTGATATCTGGTATTGTGATCCCTCCAACTTTATTCTTCTTTCTCAGGATTGTTGTGGCTATTCGGGGTCTTTTTTTTTTATTTCAGATGAATTTTTGGAGAGTTTGTACTAGATCTTTGAAATATGCCGTTGGTATTTTAATGGGGACTGTATTGAATCTGTAGATTGCTTTGGGTAGTATGGACATTTTAATGATGTTGATTCTCCCAATCCATGAACATGGTTCTTCCATTTGTTTATGTCTTCCTCTATCTCTTTTTTTCAGTGTCCTGTAGTTTACTGAGTACAGGTCTTTTATTTCCTTAGTTAAGTTAATTCCTAGGTATCTTAATTTTTTTTTTTGGTGCAATGATAAATGGGATTGGTTTTTTTTTCATCTCTTTTTCTGTGAGTTCATTATTAGTGTATAAAAAGGCCATAGATTTCTGCATGTTAATTTTGTATCTTGCTACATTGCCGAACTCATTTATTAGGGCTAATAGTTTTTTGATGGAGTCTTTGGGGTTTTCTATGTATAATATCATGTTATTTGTGAATAAGGACAGTTTTACCTCTTCTTTTCCAATTTGAATGCCTTTTATTTCTCCTTCTTGTCTAATCGCTATGGCTAGCATTTCCAGTACTATATCGAACAGGAGTGGTGAACGTGGGCATCTATGTCTTGTTCCCATTCTTAGGGGAAATGAGTTTAGTTTTTGCCCATTGAGTATGATGTTGGCTGTAAGTTTGTCATATAAGGCTTTTATTAATGTTGAGGTATGATCCCTCTATTATCACTTTGCTAAGAGTTTTATCAAGAAAGGGTGTTGGATTTTGTCAAATGCTTTTTCTACATCGATTGATATGATTATGTGATTTTGTCTCTCTGTTTGTTTATGTGATGTATCACATTTATTGATTTGTGGATATTGTACCATCCTTGCATCCATGGTACAACCCACTTGGTCATGGTGTATGATCTTTCTAATGTAATGCTGAATCTGATTTGCTAGAATTTTGTTGAGGATTTTAACATCTATGTACATCAAGGGTATTGGCCTGTAGTTCTTTTTTTTGTGTGTGTGTGGTGTCTTTATCTGGTTTTGGAATTAGGGTAATGCTGGCTTCATAGAAAGAGTTTGGAAGTATGCCTTCCTCTTGAATATTTTGGAATAGTCTGAGGAGGATAGGTTTTAGTTCTTCGATGAATGCTTGGTAGAACTCCCCTGTAAAGCTGTCTGGACCAGGGTTTTGCTTGCTGAAAGATTTTTGATCACTGCTTCAATTTCTTAGATAGTTATTGGCCTATTCAGGTTTTTTTATTCTTCCTGACTCAGTTTTTTTTCTGACCTTGTCTTCTAGCTCACTAATGTGGTCCTCCACTTTCTTCTAGTCTACTGTTGTTGCTTTCTATTGAATTCTTTATTGCAGTGATGCCATTTTTCATTTCTTCTTGGTTCTTTTTCATTTCCTCTTCTTCTTACACATATTGTTGAATTTGTCTTCCAACCTTTCAGCATCCTTATGACAATTTCTCTGAATTCTTTCTCTGACATGTTGTTTTCCTCCATTTCATTTACTTCCTTTTCCGGTGATTCCTCCTATTCTCTTGTATGTGGGCTGTTTCTCTGTCTCCCCATGATTGCTCTTCTCAGGGTGTCTGGTTATATAGCTCTCTCTCTCCTGTGTTGACTTTCTCTAGGTGATATCTGACCTTTCCATCCATGGATTACCTCACCAGCTGTGTTTAATTCACCAATTCCAGGTGGGTGTTGTTCGATTTAGCTGTTCCTTCTATCTGCTCTGTGAGAGAGCGCAGGGCCTGTCTGCGTATTCGATGCTGCTTTTTCTCCCCCTGGACAGACTTTTTAGGCACCCACAGTCAGGGAGGCTGGAGTCCCAGTGTTCATGGGTTTGCAGATCAGGCAGCTGGTCCTTGGGAGTTGTGGTTGTAGGGTCCTGGGAGGTATCCGCAGTCTTCCTGGTGGAAGGTAAGGCTGCGCTTCCAATCACAGCCAGTCTCCCCTTCAAGATGGTGTGGTCTCTGTGGCAGAGCTGGCTGCTCTGGGAGAGATTTCAGTGGCAGTAGAGGCTTCCCAGCCAGAGGAGCCCAATCTGCCAGTACCCAACAGTCCTGTGGAAGATACCAGTAGCTGTCCCTCTCTCACAAATACAGACACTCACCGCATGTCCATGCACTCTCCTTTCATTCTCTCACTCACACTATCTTGCAGCCTGCTGTCCCATCAGCAGTCATCTTGGATCTCCTCTCCATTTATTATAACTTGTTTATAATTTCCATTTATAATTTAAAGTTAAATTATTTCTATCCTTTTAAGTTTTATTTATTTATCTCTTTTAATTTAATTTATTAGGGTAACACTGTCTAATTATACAGGTTTCAGGGGCACAGAGCTATAGCACATCATCTATCCAGTGTATTGTGTGTTCTCCATCCCAAGTCAGGTGGCCATCCATCACCATTTATCCCCCCTATAACTTCCTTCACCTCTTCCCACCACCTACTCCAGCAATCACCACACTGTTGTCCATGTCCTTAAGTTTTCTTCTCTTTTTCTTTTTTGCTTTGCCTAAGTTCACAAAGGAATAAAGATTCAGATGTGAGATTTAAATGAAGTTGGTCATGCCCCATAAATTTCTATAAACCCCATGAGAAGAACCACATGTCTTTTATTCAATATTATAGTCACCAGCATTAGACTAAGACAGAACATATATGAGATGCTCAGTAATAATTTATAATATAAATCAATATATGTAATTTTAAATCTTTCAAAACTATAATGATATATATAAATGAAAAAATATTATTAATTACGCTATCATTTTACTTTGTGTTGGTAACACATTGTCTTTGTTTTTTCTAAGTTACTAGAGGCCCAGTGCATAAAATTCATGCACAGGGGGGAGGGGGGTTCCCCTCAGACCAGCCTGCACTTTCTCCAATCTGGGACCCCTTGAGGATGTCTGAATGCCCGTTTAGGCCCAGGAATGCTGGCTTCCAACCATTTGCCTGCCTGCCTGCCTGATTGCCCCTAACCACTTCTGCCTGCCAGACTGATCACCCCCTAAACACTCCCCTGCCAGCCTGATTGATGCCTAACTGCTTCCCTTTTGGCCTGATTGCCCCTAACAGCCCTCCCCTGCTGGCCTGGTCACCCTAACTGTCCTCCCCTGCTGGCCCTGTCAACCCTAACTGCCCTCCCTTGCCTGCCTGGTCCACCCAACTGCCCTCCCCTGCAGGCCTTGTCCCTCCCAACTGTCCTCCACTGCTGGCCCCAGTCACCCCTAACTGCCCTCCCTTGAGAGCCTGGTCCCCCCAACTGCCCTCCCCTGCAGGCCTGGTCCCCCTCAACTGCCCTCCCCTGCAAGCCTGCTCACCCCTAACTGCCCTCCCCTGCTAGCTTGGTCCCCCCTCAACTGCCCTCCCCTGCAGGCCTGGCCCCCCTCAACTGCCCTCCCCTGCAAGCCTGGTCACCCCTAACTGCCCTTCCCTGCTAGCCTGGTCCCTTTTAACTGTCCTCTTCTGCTGGCCTGGTTGCCCCTAACTGCCCTCACCTGTAGGCCTGGTTGTCCCCAACTGCCCTCTCCTGCAGGCCTGGTTCCCCCCAACTGTCCTCCCCTGCAGGTCTGATCACCCACAACTGCCCTCCTCTACAGGCCTGGTTACCCACAACTGCCTCCCTTTCAGGCCTGCTCCCTCCCAACTGCGCTCCCCTGCTGGCCTGATCATCCACAACTGCCCTCCCCTGCCGGCCATCTTGTAGCGGCCATCTTTGACCACATGGGGGCGGCCATCTTGTGTGTTGGAATGATGGTCAATTTGCATATTACTCTTTTATTATAGGACTAGAGTCCCGGTGCATGAAATTCATTCATGGGGGAGGGGTGTCCCTCAGCCCAGTCTCCAATCTGGGACCCCTCGAGGGATGTCTGACTGCCCGTTTAGGACCGATCCCGGTAGGATCAGGCCTAAATGGGCAGTCGGACATTTCTCTCACAATCCAGGACTGCCTGCTCCCAACTATTCGCCTGCCTGCCTTCCTGATTGCCCCTAACCACTTCTGCCTACCAGCCTGATCACCCCTTAACCACTCCCTTGCCAGACTGATTGATGCCTAACTGCTCCCCTGCCAGCCTGATTGCCCCTAACTGCCCTCCCCTGCAGGCCTGTTCCCCCCCAACTGCTGTCCCCTGCAGGCCTGGATCCCCCCCCAACTGCCCTTCCCTGCAGGCCCAGTTGCCCCCAACTTCTCTCCTCTGCCAGCCTGGTCACCCCTAACTGCCCTCCCCTGCAGGCTTGATCGCCCCCAACTGCCCTTGCAGGCCTGGTCCCTCCCAACTACCCTCCCCTGCTGTCCATCTTGCGGTGGCCATCTTGTGTCTACATAGGGGCAGCCATCTTGTGTGTTGGAGTGACAGTCAATTTGCATATTACTCTTTTGTTAGATAGGATAATAATGATGTTTTCCCCATCCTGTGCTATTACTTTTATACTCCCTAGGTGTTAGTTAAATGGTTCATTTAAATCTCCAAAAATGTGTCTCAAATTTTTTTGGTAGAACAGAAAATTTTTCAAGAAGAGAACTTTTAAAAAAAATCATCACCCAAGGATGTTTATTGATTAGAGAGAGAAGAAGGAAGAGTAAAAACATCAATGTGAGAGAGACATCAATCAGTTACCTCCTGAACACACCCTAACTGGGGATTGAACCCACAACCTTGGTATGTGCCCTTACTGGGGATCAATCCACCAACCTTTTGGTGTATAGGACAATGCTTCAACCAACCCAGCCAGGGCAAAAGCATACTTTAAATATTAGAATTTGTGTAATTAGTTAAATACAGAATAAATACAAATTACCTATATAATTTTTTAAATCTGTCATAAGATTGAGGTCTCTATTGTCTCATGGAAACAAGATTGATTGAATGGAAAAATGTATATAATTGTACTTTTTTAAAAGGTTGCACTTGACTCAAAAAATTTTTTTTGTCTTCGAAAGCCCCATGTTTCTCATGTGCAATTGATATTTGCAGGTATTCATAACAGGAGGAAGCTGATGTGCCTGTGCTCTGTGGACTAATGTATACAGTGCTAGTGGACTAGTCATTTCTTTTATTAAGTGACTGGCACTTTTGTGATTCCATTCTGTTTGCTGCTACTGCTCCTGGTCTCAATTCTTATTAAGGCAGTTAATTAATCCCTGTACCTCAGTTACCTTACCACTAAAGTAGGATACTCTGTGCTAACCATTTCCAATGTACTACTATCTCACTTACCCAATTCACCACCCCCTCCTGCCAAATATATACACACACACACACACACACACACACACATATACATATATATGTATATATATATATACATATATATGTATATGTGTGTGTGTGTGTATATATATATTTGTATATGTGTGTGTGTGTGTGCGTGTGTGTGTGTGTATATATATATATATATATATATATATATATATATATTAGGTATTATTGTATTATTATTGTCATTTATTTATAGATAAGGAAAGTGAGATTTATTTATTTATTTATTTATTTATTTATTTATTTATTTATTGCTGAAAAAGCTTTATTGCTTCCATTTGGTCCAATGCATGGGAGAGGGCTTCAGGATGGTTAAAAGAATGGCTAGTAGCTTTGGGGAGAGGCTCAGGTAAAAGCCAGACCCCAGGGGAATGCAGAGGGGCCTCTCAAAGGCCTCTGGGCTCCAAAGGCTCCTGGTCGTGCTTGAGGGTAAGCCTTTTGAAGAGATACTTGCCCAGCCCAGCCTAGCCTGGAGGCCAGCAGCCTGGGGAGGTGAGTCAGGTGTCGCTCATCTTCTTGATGACTTTCACCTCCTCATCCCGGAAGTGGTTCTCCAGGAAGCCACAGAGCTGAGGGTCTGCACAGGTAGAACCCAGGGCCTGCAGCTCCACAAGGGTCTGGTTCAGGTTCCTCTCCTAGGACAGGGCAGCTTTCATGGCGTCCTGAGTTTCGCCCACTCACCTTGGGGAGGCTTCAGCACATCCTGGAAGAGAATGCGGCCACTGCGCTGGTTTTTAATCTTTAAGAGACCCTCAGGGCTCTTTTGCTTCTTCTTCGCCAACTCACGGAAGAAATGGCCCATGCCCTCCAGAGCCACATCCTGGAGGTTGAATAGAAGGTAGGTGTATGGGGCCTGCCAGGAGGTTGACTGCAGCCTCCACCTGATGCAATAATTCTGACGAATTTGGTAGCTCATGGTTGTTTGGAAATAGGAATTAAGATTAAAAACAAAACAAAACAAAACGTGTTGACTGGTCTTGGAGGCTGAGGATGGCTGAGGTGGTTCTGAGGGTGGTGACTGGATAAGACGCTGGAGAGTGGTTGGAGGCTGGAAGAAGGGGTGTCCTTTAGTCCATTCCATCCAAACACTGTTGAAGCAAGAGACATATCTGAGGACCACTGAGGACACTGTGTGCGGAAACTGAGATTTTGAGACAAGTCACTTGCTTTCGGTAATGCCACGTTGACAGAGATCCATATTGAGATTTTCAACATTTCTCCCAGCTGTAAAATTTGACTATTCTATTTATCTGAAGTCTGTAGTGGTCACCTTACTTTTATGTAATTCTGACCTTCCACATCTCAGAAAGAAGCACTTGTGTAATCTTTGATATTGCTTATCTTTCCCAGGTAACTATATCTTCTCATTCTTCCCTTTCATATTGGTCCCACCCTCTAAATGGTAATTTTTCATCTATAGAGCCTCACCACTGAATAATATGTGTTGACTACTTTTAATGTAGGAAATATTACAAAATTCATTATAATTTGTATTAATTTCCTTTAGATGATATAGCTCAATTTAGAACATGTACATAAAATGTTGGGCAACACATTAATTTGCCTTAACTTGTATGGAAGGTGCTATCATCTGAATGTTTGTGTCTTCCCAAAATTCAAATATTGGAATCCCAGTCCCCAAAGATTGTAGTATTAGAAGGTGGGGGTGTTGGGAGATGTTTAGGTCATGAGTGTGCAGTCCTCATGGATGGAATCAGTGCCTTTATAAAAAGAGTCTCCATAGGCCCTTCCATGATGTGAAGACACAACACGAAGAAGGCAACACCTGTGAACTAGAAAGTGGGCCTTCACTAGACATTGAGTGTGCTGGCACCCTGATTTTGAACTTCCAGATTCCAGAATTGTGAGGAATAAATGTTGTTTATAAGCCACCCACTCTGTGGGATTTTGTTGTAGCAGGCCAAACAGACTAAAGACACTAGTATCTTTGACAGGAACTCCTAATGAAGAAGGAATATATGTTTCAGAGATGGAATATGGTTAATGCTTTTTAGAAAACCAAAAGTAAAAGTGTGCCTGATGTTCCACATAAATAGTGGTTGAACTATAAGTTTGGATCAGATAGAAAATATTTTTAAAATATGCGAAGCAGAATCAGAAAACAATGAGACAAGCAGGCACAACGGCATATTTATATGAATATATTTTGAAGAGTGGGTACAATGGCTACACAAAAACCTAGATCTCTGTGCTGTCAGTATTTAGCCACAAATCATGTATGGCTATGTGAATTCAACCTTAAGTACAATTGAAACTAAACTTTCAAACTTGTAGTAGCTACATTTCAAGTACTTAACCGCCAAATATGTATGGCCAGTGGATCCCACAGTGGACAAGGCAGATATTGAATTTTTTTCATCATTGACAAAAGTTCTTTTCCGGATGTTGATGTAGTCTAAGATGATTGGAATAAATGTCATCTACATGTGATTATGGACTCAAGCAGTGGGACAGAGCAAGAGAATGACTGTTAAAGATAAGAGTATACTAAAAAATTGATATGGTGGGGACACTTAATTTAAAATCCCCCCTTTCTTTCTATTAATATTTTACATAGTTTGAACAATAACAGGACTTCAATTACTTTTCTTTGGGAAATAAAGTAACTGACAGGAGACAACTCATTTTTTGGAGGACATGTCAGGCACACACTATAGATACAAGCACAGAGAAACTGGTCATGAGAAAACCTTTTTAAAATAGGTATTTTGAACAAACACCTGTCTACTAAGGAATGTGATACAATCCATACATTCAAGTACGTATAGGGTCTCTGGGAATGTGACACATCTGTCTAGTACATTAAAAAAAATGGCCTAATTGAAAACAACTGATAACTTTAGGACATATTCTAGATGTAATATTTAAAAAATTAATTAACTTAACATTGATTAACCACTAAAAAGTCTCTAATGTTTACTCAATCAAATCATAGACTCAACCACTTACCAGTGCGACTTTTGCCACACTCCCAGGAAATCTGTTGCAGAACTTGTGGTGAGACCACAAGGCAACTTCCAGGACAATGAAAAAAAAACAGTTGAAGGACGTCATCACACAGTCGGAATTGTCAAGTGTGTAAAAAAGCAGAATTATTATTATTTTTTTTTAAATACGTTGTGCATACTGAAGCAGAAATCTTTGTGCAGTTCACTAATGTTGATAAAGCAATAGCATGGTGCATATTAAAAGAAATTCCTCTAAAAACAAAACAAAAGGACAGTCATGACTGGAGCTGTTCTTGCCTTTGGGGAGTAAAGAGAAGACAGGCGTTGAGAACACCAGGAAATTTGAGCTAAAACTAAACTCTGTGATGCTGCATTTTCAGTTTTCTTTTCTGAGCCACGAGGGGCCATTCTCAGAACCCAGGGGGGGCTAGTTAACTGTAACACTCATCACCTTTCCTTTAGAGGCTAGCTTTTATGTCTTTCCAGGTGCTGGCTGCTTCGTTAAATCTGGAGTGCCCCCAACTTATAAAGCCTAAGCATTCCACACCTGGTATGTTGGACATGGGGATATTAGTAAAAATGTATAAATTTGGGGAATCAACTTGTTTTTTTTTTCTTTCTGAGTTTAGAACCCAACGATGATAAAAAATATAAATTAGTGTAAGAAAACGGAAATATCACAATAAGGTACTTTTCAAAGCAACTGTTCAATCCATTCATTTTGCATCTTAAAAGCCACATAATAAAATGGAGTTTCCCTTTTATTATATGTCCATGTTACATGTTTATTATGGTCTTGGGGATATCTGAGGGCAACTCCATTTACCAGATGGCATCAATACCAGGAATTACATTTCAAACTTGAGAGAAAGGCTTCAGATGGTGGAACACTGCTTTTCTGTGAATTTGTATGTGTGTGTGGTGGGGGGCAGGGAGTGAGAGGAGGTGTTTCTTTATAATATACTATACTGCACACAGCTCATCTGCTTTATTGGCCTTACTTATGAATTACTTAAAGAGCTATTTAACTAATGCTATGATACCATGGTCCCGTATAACATAATAACCTTGGCAATTTTGTTAATGACTGACTTTATATGTAGTTTGTTCATAACAAGGCAGTACGCTTTAGATTTTTAAAGAAGCTTATACTTAAATTCCTAATCTAGGAGCCTGGGATTTCTCATTCAAAATGGTAGTGTCTTTGACAGACTTCTTACTTCACTCATGTTTGGGACTCTTTGCACTCACTGGATTCCTGGAGACTCTTTAGAGCGAAGAGGCTATCAAATCCATCAGAAACATCACTTTTCTCTAGCCACGCAACACGGAATATGAGGAGAAAAATCTCTGAAACTGTCTATGTTGCTTAGTTATTTAACCGTGCTATATTTATATGCTTTTATAATTCACAATAATGTTGCAAAAAATAGCAAAAGGTCAGATGAAGTATGTTGCTCAGTATTTTAATCTAATCCTGAATGGAGAAAAATAACTCTAGAATGAACCAAATGTTCTCACCCTGCAATTCTAAAACAGAATTATACTTCATATATTGAATAGGTGATGACATTTAGCAGAACACCCACATGGAAAACACCAGTTTATAGCTATCTTAAACTTTTTTTTCTTTTTTTGCCCTGATAAAAGAAAAATGTTCATAGAATTTTCTGAATCTCTTTTCCATGATTTATTTTTTTTATTTTTACATTTATAAATAAAAGAGGTTACACCCTTTTCTTTTATATCTCTCTATCCCCAAATAATAGATTTATTGTAGCATTTTTTATGTTTAAAGGTAACTAATATTTTTTCAGGGTTTTTTTTTTTCCCTCCTTTTTCCTCAGAAACAACTTCCTAATTCTCCAAAGTGCTATTACATGTTATGGTTATTTAGCATCATTCTAAGAGTAACTTAGAAGAAAACATTGTGTCTTACTTAAAGATTTCATTTGGAACTTCTATACAATATATAGCTTTAATGCCCTATGGTTTAACATTTCTCGTTATAGATTTACTAGGGGCCCAGTGCACGAATTTGTGTACCTTGAAAGGAACTGTGGGCCACGAGGCTGCGGTGGGCACAGGGGTGGGTCTCGGCCCATCCTCTGTGCCCCCGCCTGGACTCTCCCACTGTGGCCTCTGGTCCCCTGTCTGCCGGTAGCCCCGCTCCCTCCGCCGCTGCTCCCACACGCTGACAGCGCCAGCCCCACTTGCACCCACTGAGGGCGCAGAGCAATTGGGCCTGGCACCAGCAGTGGGTACAAGCGGTGGCTGCCGGTCCTGATCGCCCCTAAGGAGCAGGGGGAGGTGGAGAAGCCCTCAGGGGCGATTGGAGCCGGCAGCCTCCACTCACACCCACTGATGGCGCTGAGTGATCGGGGCTGGTGCTGGGCACCGGCAGCGGGTGCGAGCGGCAGCTCCAGCGCCGGCAGCAGGTGCGAGCGCTGGATGGGATGGTGGTGTGGGGGAGCAAAGAATTTTCAATAACCACCAGAGACTCACCCTGATGACAGCAATTGGCCCCCTGCCCTGGTCTGGCGCCCCGCTCACCTGCTCCACCATTCCGCTGCAGCAGATGCCCACCATGTTCCGCATTCTTCCACCTGCTGCTGACGCCCGCCATGTTCCACACACACCCCCTGGTGGTCAGCGCACATCATAGCAACCGGTTGTTTGGTTGTTCAGTTGTTCTGCCGTTCAGTCTATTTGCATATTAGGGTTTTATATATATAAGATTTAATTCTTTCTTAATGTACACAGAGATAGAGAAAAATCAAAACCAGCTGGCTCAAGTCCTAATTATCCATGTATTGAGAAAACCTAGACAAATTAACTCACTTTACTCATCTGCAAAATGATAATGAAGAATATATAAAAAGGGTTGTGACAGTTGTTTATAATTATATATTTGATCATTATTATAGTAACAATTGGAGAATAGTCATACAACACTCATAGGAAATATTTAGGAATGCTATACAATTTTCGTAATTGTTTTTGTTGATACTAAAACATATAAGATACTCTTTTAGTTATTTAATGTCTCAAACAGAAAATACCTCAATTGAAATGCAGAGTGAAGACATACTTTTGGCATAATGATATTAGGAAAACCCCTAGTGTTTAACAGTTATTTAATCCAAAGTGCCTGTTAATATTTTAAAATAAATTTTAAGTGACACTAGATACGACTATAAGTTTTTCATATGCATCCATGTGTTAACTAATCTAGGGAAGCAGAAAAAGGTATAGAATTCCATGTTATAAAATATTGCTAGTGAAAAATTATATTTAAGTAAAATAATTTGATATTTTAATATGTAAAACGTTTGGGGCATACTCAACTTTGTATTGGCATCTTGCCTAAATAAATGTCACTAAAATAATATTCTTGCTGTTACTTAAGGGAATTATTGCATCCAGAAACTAACAGTATTTGTATTTTCTTCCATTAAATCAGCAAAAAAGGGATTAAATACCAACGTGATTTATCTAAAAGATTTCTATTGTCTGGATTTCTCAATGTTTAAGTTTTAATTGTCCCCCCCACACACACCATTTTCAAATAATTCAAGGTAGCCACTCATTTTACATTCAAGTGTATAGAGTATATGATTGAATATACACTGAGTGGCCAGATTACTATGATCTCTAAACACATAATAATCTGGCCACTCAGTGTGTGTGTGTGTGTTTGTGTATATATATATATGATAATATATATATTAGAGGCCCGGTGCATGAATTCGTGCATGGGTGGATGGGTGGGGTCTGGCCAGCCTGGCCAGGGGGAGGAGACATGGGTGGTTGGCTGGTCTACCTGCTGTTCAAACTCCTGGTCGAAGGGACAATTTGCATATTAGCCTTTTATTATATGTGATATACACTGAGTGGCCAGATTATTATGTGTTCAGAGATGATAATAATCTGGCCACTCAGTGTATATTGTCCACTAGAGCGTATAGTAGTGTCTGGAATATCTTAGTGACTATCAAAAACTATATAGACTCTGAATAGGCCTTATTAATTTTCACCTAATATATCAAAATGGTTGATGATTGTCTTCAAACAGCATGACAAGATAGTAATAAACTCACTATTTAATTTTGTGCACAGACACATATATACACATACTAGTACACACACATAAAAATGAATAAATAAAGTCTGGTGGTCCCTCCATCACAGACTACTCTAAGAAAAGTCAGTTTACTATTTCGTAGAATATTAGATTTTTTATGTGACCCAAAGCCTGCCAATTTACAAGAGAAAAAATTGAAACTAAAGGCAAAGTTCTACTTTGCTAGAACTTTTAAGGGTTCCCTATTTTCCAATACACATTTTTAGACATTGATTTAAGACAAAATCCAAAATCCACATTCACTGATGCTCTACTGAGATTTATTTCAGCTCTAATAAGTACCTTCTTAATAGCATATGATTTTCAATAGTAAAACAGGCACTTGTAATATGCATTAACATTAGAATTTATTTTCAATGATTATGAAAACAGTGAATAAAATATTTATAAGCATATACTTATAATAAATTGACATCTTTAAATATTTTTATTTGAAATATTTCACCTCAAACAATTATATATTTCTGTAGCTGTAGCCAGTCCCATACAGGACTTGGTGATACTAAAATGTTAACTGTTTTTTCCAGTTTCCAGATAATTGCACAAGCGATGTTTATTTCCAAAAGACTTTCTTTATATATTTAATAATAGAGGCCTGGTGCATGAAATTCATGCATGGGGGGGTCCCCTCAGCCCAGCCTGCACTCTCTTCAATCCAGGACCCCTTGGGAAATGTCTGACTGTTGGTTTAGGCCCAATCCCTGGGGAACGGGCCTAAACTGGCAGTCGGACATCCCGCTCACAATCTGGTACTACTGGCTCCTAACTACTCACCTGCCTGCCTGCCTGATTGTCCCTAACTGCCCCCCTGCCAGCCTGATCAACCCTAACTGCCTCTGCCTACCAGCTTGATTACCCCTAACTGCCACCCCTGCTGGCCTGGTTGCCCCCAACTTCCCCCTCCTGTTGGCCAGGTCGCCCCCAACTGCCCCCCCCACTGCTGGCCTGGTCACCCCTAACTGCCCCCACCCCCCGCTGACCTGGTCACCCCTTACTGCCCCCCTTGCCAGCCTGGCCACCCCCAACTGTCCCCTGCCAGCCTGGTCGCCCCACATAGCCTGCTGTTCGGTCATCGTCTGGTTGTTTTGGTTGTGACGGCCCCTGGCTTTTTATATATTAGGATATTGTTTTATACATCTTGATTCTAAACATCTATGGAACACTCTCCTAGGTGCTAAAGATACCACAGTGACTTTATAAGTTGTGGTAGGAAGAAGAGTGGTTTCCAGAAATGTCCTTGTCCCAGTCCCTCTGCCCAGTGAATATGTAATCTTACATAACAAAGGGAGCTATCCATATGTGATTAAGATTAAGGCCCTTGAGATGGGAGATTAGCCTGGGCTATAAAGGTGAACCCTATCTCATCACATGAGTCCTTTAAATCAGAGAACCTTTCCCAGCTGTGTTCAGAGAGAGAACCAGGATGACTAAAGAAATGCAAATTGCTGACGAATGAAGGGGACCACAAAGTAAAGAATGAGGGCATCCTCCTGAAGCTGTAAAGGATGGGGAAACAGATTCTCCCTTTAGAGAAGGGGTCCTCAATCTTTTTAAACAGGGGTCCAGTTCACTGTCCCTCAGACCGTTGGAGGGCCGGACTATAGTTTTTTTTAAAAAACTATGAACAAATTCCTATGCGCACTGCGGGCCCGGGACAAGTCGGCTGCTAAGCAGGACAGGCAGCAGCACCCAGCGGGCCGGATAAATGTCCTTGGTGGGCCGCATGTGGCCCGCGGGCCGTAGTTTGAGGATCCCTGCTTTAGAGCCTCCAAAAGAAATACAGCCATGCCAACCTTTTGATTTTATCCTAGTCAGACCAATGTCAGACATGTGACCTACACCAATAAAGATAACATATATTGTTTTAAGACTGAGTTTGTAGTAATTGGTTATAACAGCAATAAAAGCCAATGCACATGTGTATGTATTACCTCCCTGAGTAGTTTGTAAACTATTTAAAAGTAGGAGTGAAGCCTTACATTTCTTTATATCTTTGCAAATCACCTATTTTTATGCTTTTCTCTTAGTAAATGTTTAAGAAATCTTGATTGAGTGATATAATAAGGAAGTTGTGTGTGTTTTTAACTGTTTGTACTGTTTAGGTGGTGATGGCAATCTTAACCTCAGTGGTTTCTGCTTTGCTCTGTGCAATGATGCATTAACTGCTCTCTGAGAGAAACATTTTGCAATGTGTTGTTTATTCAAGTAATCAGGAGAAAGCACAAAAATTACACTTGACATTTCAGGAAGATTAGCAAACAAAGTGCTGTTTTGAAAGACAGAGATCTGTGTCTTTGAAAGGAGAAGTTGCAAAACTGTCTTTTCCTTTATCTATTCAGATCCCTAAGGAAGGAGGCTTTTACAGCCAGTAATATCCTTGTTGGAGGCTCTTTTCTGTCTGGCCCTCTTCCAGGCCAACTTTATCTGATACCCCAGGCTTCCCAGAGCCTCCTTGGGATGTAAACCCAAGTTCTTGTGCAAAATGTAACTAAAAAATTTATGTAACAGTGCAAAAAAAATTGCCAAATAATTTATTAGAAAGGAGCAGAAAAAATAGTTATAGAAATTACACAAAGTGTCAAACACAGATGGGTTTTGCTAAAAATCCTGGCCACATCCTCTAGGACGTGTGGGTGTAATGTGGGTAATGAAAGTATTTTATCCCTGCCCCACCTGACTGGCCATTTACTACTTCTTGGATGACTATTGTATTTACACATCTTATTGCAAACATAAATCATATGTTGAAACCTACATCCAATTCTTGCACCTGCCGGAAAATGACATTAATAATATTTGAGTGCCCAAGGTATTAATAAATATGATATCATACAAAGATATAGAAGACATGAGCCCCAACCAAAGGAATGATCTACCAATATGCCTAACAATGAAAACCTGAGAGAGCCATCAGACATGTATAAAGTTGTTTTATGTATTTTAACATTTAATTTTGTGTCCCTATTCTTTGTATTACTTTTTTCGTGATTTTTAAACTGTTAAGTAGAACTGGCTTTATACTCTCCTTCTGTTCTCAGTTATCTTAGTTTTTGGTCATTATAATGGCTAGTCAGTAATATTTATCCATTTGCACTTACTGCAAACTTATTTCTTTCACTATATTTTCTAATGTAAAAATAGCTAGAAATACCATTTTCATTAAGAAATCTGTATGGGGAATCAACAGGTAATCTCCCTTATCAATTTTGCTGTAAATAATTTAAATGAATTCATTCCAAATCATAAATAAAAATAGGCATTTATTAGAGCACTATTCTAAACACATTTCATACTTTATACTTTTATTTTTTTTATTTTTTTATTAAGGTATTATATGTGTACATATCTTACCATTGCCCCCCACCCCACTCCCATACATGCCCTCACCCCCCAATGTTTTGCATCTGTTGGTTACTCTTATATGCATGCATATAAGTCCTTCAGTTGATCTCTTATTTTCCCCTCCTCTCCCTAACTTTCCCGCTGTAATTTGACAGTCTGTTTGATGCTTTACTGCCTCTGTGTCTATCTTTTTGTTCATCAGTTTATAATGTTTTTCATTATCCCCAAATGAGTGAGATCATGTGGTATTTTTCTTTCATTGACTGGCTTATTTCACTTAGCAAAATGTTCTCCAATTCCATCCAGGTGCCTACAAATGGTAATAATTCCTTCTTTTTATGGCAGCATAGTATTCCATTGTGTAGATGTACCATAGTTTTCTGATCCAGTCATCTGCTGACGGGCACCTAGACTGTTTCCAAATCTTAGCTATTGTAAATTGTGCTGCTATGAACATAGGGGTGCATATATCCTTTCTGATTGGTGTTTCTAGTTTCTTAGGATATATTCCTAGGAGTGGGATTACTGGGTCAAATGGGAGTTCCATTTTCAGTTTTTTGAGGAAACTCCATACTGTTCTCCACAGTGGCTGCACCAGTCTGCATTCCCACCAGCAGTGCACGAGGGTTCCTTTTTCTCCGCATCCTCGCCAACACTTGTCGTTTGTGTCATGGATTGGTAGAATCAACATCATTAAAATATCCATACTACCCAAAGCAATCTATAGATTCAATGCACTCCCCATTAAAATACCAACGGCATATTTCACAGACCTAGAAAGAACTCTCCAAAAATTCATCTGGAATAACAAAAGACCCCGAATAGCCACAGCAATCCTGAGAAAGAAGAAGAAAGTAGGAGGGATCTCAATACCAGATTTCAAGCTGTATTACAAAGCCACTGTCCTCAAAACAGCCTGGTACTGGCACAAGAACAGACATATAGACCAATGGAATAGAATAGAGAATCCAGATATCGACCCAAACCACTATGCACAATTAATATTTGACAAAGGAGGCATGAACATACAATAGAGTCAAGACAGTGTCTTCAATAAATGGTGTTGGAAAAATTGGACAGATACATGCAAAAAAATGAAACTAGATCACCAACTTACACCATACACAAAAATAAACTCAAAATGGGTACAGGACTTAAATATAAGACGGGAAACCATAAAAATACTAGAGGAATCCACAGGCAGCAAAATCTCAGACATATGCCGAAAGAACTTCTTCACTGACACTGCCCCTAGGGCAATGGAAGCCAAAGAGAAAATAAACAAATGGGACTACATCAAAATAAAAAGCTTTTTCACAGCAAAAGAAACCATCAACAAAACAACAAGAAACCCCACTGTATGGGAGAACATATTTGCAAATGTTATCACTGACAAAGGTTTAATCTCCAACATCTACAGGCAGCTTATACAACTTAATAAAAGGAAGATAAATGATCCAATAAAAAAATGGGCAACGGACCTAAATAGAATCTTTTTGAAAGAAGACAGAAAGAAGGCCAAGAGACACATGAAAACATGCTCAAAGTCACTAATTATCCGAGAGATGCAAATCAAAACGACAATGCGATACCATCTCACACCTGTCAGAATGGCTATCATACTTTATACTTTTAAAATACTTCCTTAAGTCCTTACAGCAAACATAAGAATAGGTACTATTATTATATTTACTTCCCAGATGCTCAGTTTTACTACAGACACTACAGACAGCTAGTATATAAAAAATCTAAGATTGAAATCCAAGCATTTTGCTTCTGGAGCCTATATTATAACCTCTAACAACAACAACAACAAAAGAAGAAAGAGAGAAAGAGAGAGAGAGAAAGGAGGGAGGGAGGGAGGGAGGGAGGGAGGGAGGGAGGGAGGGAGGGCGGAAGGGAGGGAAGGAAGGAAGGAAGGAAGGAAGGAAGGAAGGAAGGAAGGAAGGAAGGAAGGAAGGAAGGAAGGGGAAAAGAAAAATAAAAAGATTGAAATAGTTCACAGTAATCTAAAGGCATAGGATAAAGGTTTGACTAATTGAAACTTGAATTAAACATGGAAAATGAGGAAAAATCTCTCCATTAATCATATAATTGATTTCTCCATCTGATAAGTGGCAGTGTGGATTAGTCACTTCTCTTAATCATTACTCAAGACCACGCCCTGTATACATCTATATAACTTTCCATTTTTTTCTGAACCCTATTAAATATTGAAATAAAACATGGATTCTAAAATCCTAGTTACTCATTGCTACAAATGACACTAGTAGCCATTCATCCTTTTATTTCTTCAAATAAAAACATTTTGGGTAGTTTTTTCTGATGTTTAACATTTACATTGTTAGAAAATTCTCCTTCATATTGATCAGAAATCTGCTACCTTACAACTTCAATGTCTTCCTGATTCTGCCTCCCTCAGCCAAAGAAAGTAAGACTACTCTCTTTCAAATACATAAAGATGTGTATTGCTTCTTCAAGTGATGCATCTCATTCCAGTCCTTTTAACCATTATCATTATCAGCTTTTATGTTCCAATGCCCTCTTAAATTCTCCAGAGGGGAATGAAAGACCATTAACATGGCCCAATCTACACAGAGTGGAACTCGGATTATCTCTATTCCTGAATTAAAAATTAAAGTGTTGTGCCTGGCTGGTGTTGCTCAGTGGTTGAATGTCAACCCATAAATGAAGATGTCACCAGTTTGATTCCCAGTCAGGGTATATGCCTGGGTTTTGGGCTTAATCCCCAGGAGGCAGCCAATTGATGTTGACATTTCTCTCTCATTGATGTTTCTCTCTATCCCTCTCCTTTCCTCTCTGTCTAAAATAAATAAAATCATGTTTAAAAAATAAATTAAAAAAAAAATAAAGGCACTGCCTCTTTAAAAATATTTAAAGAGCCGTAGCTGGTTTGTCTCAATGGATAGAGCGTCAGCCTGCGGACTGAAGGGTCCCAGGTTCGATTCTGGCCACGGGTACATGCCTGGATTATAGGCTCGGTCCCCAGTAGGGGGCGTGCAGGAGTTAGCCAATCAATGATTCTCTCATCATTGATGTTTCTATCTCTCTCTCCCTCTTCCTTCTTCTCTAAAATCAATAAAATATATTTAAATAAATAAATAAATAAATTTAAAGAGACATCAATTGGACTCAATTCTTATACAGGCTCAACCATCTACTGACAGACTATTATATGGGAAATAATTTTGTATAACACTATGCCATTTAATCCTCATAATAACCCCCTGAAGTGGGTAATGTGGGTAGCAAAGCACACTATTTCTAGATGCAAGCTTTCTTTCTCCACATTTTGTTTTCTGTGGTCTCTCAGTGCCCACTCAGTATCACTTTTTCAAGCAGCCTCGTGAAACTTCTCTTACATACTTTGTAAATATTTGGGAACAATAAAATATAAAATGTACATAAATGTATTTTATAGCAATATTAAAATGATGTAGTAAAACTATTCTCACATAATAAATCCCCATAAATGCTGTAATTTTAAAGTGTTATTTTCCCATGTAATTCATTCTTTAACTCATGCATATAAGGTTAAGTCAGCTCATAATTTACATATGATTTGATTATGTAATACTAGAGGCCTGGTGCACAACATTCATGCCCGGGGGGAGGGTGTGTCCCTCAGCCCGGCCTGGGCCCTTTTGCAGTCCTGGACCCCTCGGGGGAGGTCCGACTGCCGCTCCCTGGGGGGTCCTTAGCGCTGCTGGAGAGGCTCCCACCACCGCTGCTGCACTCGCCAGCCATAAACTCAGCTTCTGGCTGAGCAGCGTCTGCCCCCTGGTGGTCAGTGTGCATCATAGTGACTGGTCTTTCCACTGTTTGATCTATTTGCATATTAGGGTTTTATTATATAGGATTTACAGATAAACATTTGGTCACAATTTTTATTTTTTTCAAAATTGAAATCCGCCATAATAGGAATAATGTATATTATTTTTAAAAAGCTGTTTGGAACATTAAAATAAAACAACTATGCAAAAAGTATCCATAAATTACGAAGAAAAACTTTTGGAATATTTATCCACATTCCATTCTTTTCAACTGGGATAAAATTTAATTATTAAAGCATTAAGATAAAGAATAACTGTCCAATAATGTGTTTTAAATTAACTAAATGACACCTAACACTCTTTTCACATCTACCCCAGGAACCCCTGATCTTCATAGTTCACAAAAATATAAACAGACTTGTCAGACCTTTCTAAATTTATTAAGCTTTGGCAGAATGCCTACAGGACAAAAAAAAATCATATTTCAGAATAAAGTTTAAAATGAGTAAGAAAAATAACCTCTTGAAAGTCAAGCAACAGAGCAGAGCAGGTTACTGGTGAAATAATGAGTTCTTTTAGTATTTGTCTATCGTATAGTTACCATTTATTTTTTATTTTTGGAAACAAAGTTCTAAAACAGATTTACTGAAGCCTGAGTTCTGTTTATTTTGGAATATGTAATCAAAATAGTACTGAGGTAAAACTGTGTCATGAAAATGAGGGAGAAAGATGAAGATATGCATATTAACTAGTTGATGTTGTCAAACTGATGTCTTAAAATTGTTTTCACCTGTATCTTGACTTTATCTAGTTCTTGGTACATTGCCCCTGTATTATGTTGATTTATCTGACTTTAGGCTTAGAACATTAGGCTGTGCTTATTTCCAAATAAACAATGAAACAATGGATAAGAAGTCTTTTATAATATTTACAGAAATAAAATGCATGTAAGTCACAATTCCTTTTTAAAAATATATTGTTATTGATTTCAGGGAGAGGAAGGGATAGAAATATCTATGATGAGAGAGAATTATTGATCAGCTGCCTCCTGCAGGCCCCACACTGGGGATGAAGTCTGCAATCCAGGCATGTGCCCTGACTGGGAACCAAACCATGACCTCCTGGTTCAGGAGTTGATGCTCAAACATTGGGTCACACCAGCTGGGCTAAATCACTATTCTTTAAATTTCTTATTAAGAAATTAAGAAAATCTTAATGAAAAATGAATGCACAGGTATACATATATATGTATATATACATATACATTCACATATTTAGAATACTTGCCCTGGCCAGGTAGCTCAGTTGGTTAGATCGTCCTCCTGATACACCAAGGTTGACAGTTCAACCCTTGGTTAGGGAGCATACAAGAATCAACCAATGAATGCATAAATGAAACGCAAATCAATGTCTCTCTCCCTTCCTCTCTATCTCTCTCTAAAAAAAAAATGTATGTAGAAAAAGTACAAGTAGATATTCACAAATATTAATTAAAATAATGAATATTTATAGTTGAATGTCATTATTCTTAAAAGGGCCATCTCCCCAAAATTGTTTGCTTTTATACATAAAGATTTTGATAACTATTCATTAAGGATTTCTGGAAGTGTAACATTTTACAGACAGATCCGTTTTTTAAAATCCTGACCTGAGGATATTTTTTTCATTGATTTCTAAAGCGAGTGGGAGGGAAGGAGGAGAAAGAATGGAATGGAGGGAGGAGGGGGAGAGAGAAAAGAGAGAGAGAAACATAAATTGGTTGCCTCCCACAAGCCCCCACAGGGCTGGGAACCTGCAACTGAGTTATGTGCCCTTGACCAGGAATCGAACCTGAGACCCTTCAGCCCACGGACTGATGCCCCAAACACTGAACGAAACCAGCCAGGGCAACAAATTTATTTTTAAACTTAATGTCTCAATATGTTAGATTTAAGAATGAAAAATTATTTTTTTCCAATAGCATACAAAATAACTAAAGGCTATGTTAACTGCATTCATGATTAACCTAATTTTCTGCTACTGTGGTTAAAAATATGCATCAGTTCTGTAAGTAAAGGATGTGAATTTTGCCGATGTATCTATAATTTAAACTGATGACAGAAAGAAAAATGACTTCAGGAAAAATAGAATTGTTTGTTAAAGTCTTTACTTTACTTTAATTCTTGAAATAAAAACAAAGAGAAGCCAACTTTTTTACCTCCCATTGAAAACATCATAACATCAAAGACATTCAAGATAAAATAGTCAAAACTCAAACAAATTTGGAGACTAAACTAACTATTAAGTACATAATTACCCCATGAGTTACAGATTGAGTGTAACTTTCACTAAAATAAAATTTAAATGGTAATAATTAAAATGTAATTTAAATTTTCTGCCAGGATAAATATTGTTTTCATTCTTACTAATCTTTTCCAGCTATTGAACTACCACTAATGTTACACTTATCTCCAAACAGGGCCACGATTTTAGAAAAAAAATGATAGCATATAACAGGCCAAATATTGTGTTCTAATATTGGAAAAGGGTAATTTCATTTAACTGGTCAGATGTAGCACATATTATTATATGTTTTTATTGTTATTATGTATTAATTATACTATATGAATAGGATCTAAAAAGAGCATGCAAATTTGTACTTAAAACATCACTGTTAAAAAATTTCAGGAATGTTTAAGGCCAAAAGCAAAAAACAAAAACCTGTATATTTTAAACTTATTATTTATCTTTGGTTAGGACAAAAAGACTAAAATAGGAGTTAGTAAGTTAGCTTCTAAACAGGTTCCAGATATTTTTTATCTCTGAAATTAATAATAAATTACAATTTAATTGTTTTAATCCTATACCACAATTGTTCATCACAAAGCATTTTCTCATTTGGTGTTTATGATATTATATAGTACTTTCGCTATGTGCTTTTATTTTATTTTTCATTGCATCAGTTCTGTCCCCACACATCATCTTCGGTTGCTTTCCAGAGTTTGGTCCTTCATTTTGTTCTTATGCCTAAATACCTTCCCTCGGAAAACTGTTTTATTGCCATGGCTTAGCTCTGTAATGACAATTGATATATTTCATTAAATTATGAGTTTTCAGCCCTGGTTGGTGTGGCTCAGTTGGTTGAGCATTGTCCCATGCAGGAAGAAGTCGCAGGTTCGATTTCAGGTCAGGGCATGTGCCCAAGAATCAGGCTCAATCCCCCGTAGGGTGTGTGCCGGAGGCAGCCGATGGGTGTTTCACTCTCATCGATGTTTCTCTCTCTTTTCCAATCTGTCTCAAAACTATCAATAAAAATATCAAAACTAAATAAATAATAAAAATAAATTATAAAAGTTTTTTAAAATTGTGTCTTTAGTACTTAACATATATTTTAGTTGAATCTTCTATATCCATTACTTCTTTCACTGTTTTTGTTTTTCTTTAAAATGTTATTGTGTGTATACTTTCCACCAATAATAGTTCTAGGCTTGGAAGAAACACTGGTAAACGATAGGCAAAAGTCCCTGGTCACCTGGAGATGGTATTTTAGTGGGAAGAGACAGCAAACAAATGAATAAATAAGACTAAGATTATTTCAGATAATAGTAAGTGATATGAAGGACATAAAACACATTATGCTAGAGCAATGGGGTACCTAGGGATGAAAAATTTAGATTGGACTAGGGAAGACTAAGTGGGAAAAGTAACAAGAGAGGCAAGGTAAGAATATCAAAAGAAAATAGCTTTGGAAAATCTGGGACAGGAAATTACAGACATAGGTAGCAACAACTGTATTTATAAAGCTACTAGTGGCCTGGTACACAGATTTGTGCACATTGAAAGGAAATTCATTAGAAGAAATCATTTAATATCACAATTTGCCCTTTCTCTATAATAGAAGTGTCAACCAAATTCACTATCGACAATGACAGATCGAAACACACACGTGCGATTGGTGCCAGCAAGAGCTTTATATGTATCACACATGCGTGAATCAACTTAGCTTTTTATAGCCATAGAACAAACTTGTTTAATTAGACCTGCTTTCTGATTTAGCTAAACTTTTTCCAGCCCAGTGAAGCACCCCAACTTCTCTTTCAGGTAATTGTCAGTAACACAGCAGTAAATATCAACACGAAGCAGATTATTATTATAGATCATGCAGGGAGAACAAGGGGTAAAATATTTAACTGCAGCAGTGTTTGTCTATATTCTGCACAGTGAGAAAACATGAAGTCATTTTCAAGGTCCACTATTTCTTACTTCTTTTCAGTCAGGTCAAGTTTCTAAGCTTTCTAAATTCTTTTTTCTGGCTAATGAAAAGGAAATAGGATTCCACCGAGTCTCCTATCTACCTACTCCAGGACTTCTGTGAGGATCAAATGTGATGAGGCACGGGAAAACGCTTCACACACATTTGGTTAAAGTATAAAATGTTTCCACCTGGCTATAAAACAAGCAGTGTTCCTGAGCTGAAGAAACTGCAAGGAGGCTAGTTGCTAGGGAGAGGAAGCTGGGCATTGCTACATGATGTCATTACCCAGCACCCACAGCCACCGACCTTTTCAGGGCCGGCTGGGCTGCGCTATGGGCCGCATTTTGCACCATGAGGTCTTGGCAGCATCGGCTGCTATTTGTTGGGCTGTCACTCCGGAGTGGTGGCGGGGCCTGTGCCACACTTGGGGGAAGCCGAGTATTGCTCTGTGGACGCCAGGTCCCCGGTGCCGTTTCTCTGTAAATGGCCAGTGTGTGTCATAGCCGCTCCTGAGTTGAGTGTCTGCCCCCTGGTGGTCAGTGCACGTCGTAACGACCGGTCAGATGGTCGGACACTTAGCATGTTAGCCTTTTATATATATAGATAGATATTTCTAGAATGGGCCTGTCATCTGAACTGCCATTTCAATTATCTTCAGTTACCTTCTAGTCATCTCAATAATATTTGGATATCAATTCAGAGTCAGCTTAACAGACCACCATATTAACTTCCTCTTTTACACTTGCTAACCTTTATAACTTTAAAATGTTTTTGGTGACATTACCACTTCTCAAATTACCAGGTTCAGAATTTTGAATTAGCTGAGGCCCACATCCTTTGTTTTGAGGAAGCATTAGCCATTGTTCTTTTGAGATGCTTTCTTATCTTCTCCTTCCTACCTCCTTGGATTGTCAACCTAAACCACTTAGATAACTTTCTTAAAACATACTTTCTCATTTGTAAAGCAGAGGTAATAATTATAGACACTTCTAGTAGAAATAACATGGGTTTTGGAAAGAGGCAAAAGCATTGAAAATTTGGCCCACCACTTATTAGCTAAGGCCTCAGGAATGTGACATCCTCTTTTAATCTCAGTTCCTTTACCTTACTTTAAAATATTATGTGCTTGGTTTATAAAACTTTGGTAAAGAATAAGGGGAAGACACAACTTAAAGAGAACCAATTGGTATTAATGAGTGTCAAGTAATCTTCCTTGTCCCTTTTGATTATGGAACAAAAAAATAATAATATAGGAAAGTACTTTATTGATGGTGTAAAATATTTTGTCAATTTCCCCCCTTATATTCCCAGTGTCTCCCTCTGATCCAAGTCCTCATATCTTTCCACTTGAATTTTTCTGTAATTTTTGGATGATAAAATGAAAAATTCAGAATTCTGCTGCCTTTAGCTCTCTCACATTAAGCAATTGAAATTGGGACATTAGAACATAAAGTCTAAAAATTTTGTCTAGAATAGGTTATAGAAGAAACTGTCATTGAGAGTTTTGCCTATTCGGGTACCATTTGATTCTGGCTGCATCACAAATAGTTCATTGGGAATTGATGCCTAAGCCCTGTGTAAGGCAGAAGGAGGATTCCAATCCCCCATTAGGATTTAATTAACCTGTGATCTCCTGGAGGACAAGGCCAGGTATCATTTACCTCAGTATCACCAGTGCCTAGCGTAGTTTCTAGAACATAGTAGGTGTTTAATAAATGTTTGTATTTATTTTCACATGATGCTGATATAATCTTGAGTGAATTTTAAAATAAGAAGAGTGGGGTATATCACTGAATATTAAACCACCAAGATTTCATCACACTGCCCATAACTGAGTGTCTAAGGGTGCAGAGAATTATATGGAGAAAGCTGACCCCTGGCACCACATTGCCATCACTGAGCCAATTGAGAAATGAGTCTTCACTTAGTCCTGTAAACCCCACACACCCATGATCAGGACCCTGGCAGCTCCTCTGTAGACTTTGCCAACAGAATGACTATAATATCATAGAGCAGGTCATAGGCCTCAAAGATCAAGAGGGAATCTCTTTTTGAAGCTATTATTCCCTTCACTGGGAGGTCCAGCAAAGAGGGTCTTTTGCTGTGGTTGCTTTGTTTATTTTGGGTTTGTTTTGTTTTTGCTTTTTTTAAAAAAAAAAAACCAAGTTCAACGCCAGAGAAATGTATCACCCATAAAGTAACCCAGAACTTCCTGCCAGAGGAATTTCTGACCAAATGAATGGTTTCAAATGGAACAATCTGCTACCAAGTTCCCAGCTTGCAATGTCCCTGGAATCTGCAGTCTCAGATTAACCCTCAGCTAAAAAGCCCCTCATTCTGATGCCTGTGCTGTCCCTGTTGTCTGCTCCATTCCTACAGACCCTCCATGCTGGGCAAGCTAATTTGGACAACTGGATGTGTGGTTTTCCGTAAAAGCAATTTTGTTCAACTCTTTCCAAATACATATATTTTTATATGTAAGGAGAAAGTAGCAAAGCCTCTTTAAAATCCCAAATTCAAAACACAGCAGAAGTAACACAGGAAGTTTTACTGAGTAATTGAAGTGATTACATGCAGAGCACTTTCCCATAATCAAGGAGTTTCAAAGGAGGGTAGAGGGTGATTGACAGTGCTGGCTGCTCTTGAAACTACATCCTGATTGGAGGAAATAATTACAGGCAGGAAAAAGAGACCCAGTACTCTACATTTCTTTATTGTCAGATCTATTCTGGGGGAAGAAAGACAGTAGTAGAAAATAAAGTTTTGGAAATTTAGAAATCTTGTTCTTGGAAAAACAAGAAACCTGAGTCTCTGCTGGACCTACAACAGATTTTCCTCTTTTTTTTTTTTCTTCTTACATTCATTTACTGAACACCTACTATGCTCCAGGTTGTGAGAAAGATCAAAGCATAGAATGCCTTGTAAGCCCTTCATGTGCACTTCAAACCTATAGGAAGACAGAAACTGTCACTCTGGATATTAATTATTTAAGAAAAGTCATTAGGGCAAAGTGGCAAGATGTGGTACCAGGTTAAGCTTGCCGGTCTGTCTGCCAGCAGGAGTATCTGTACATACATACATACATACATGTGTACACAGATGCAGAGCGATATCAGTTGAAGCAGGCATGGGCCACTTGACTCTGAGAATTTTAGAGCTCCAGGCAAGCCTTTGAAAGCCTGTGGGCTAGAAGAAAGTGCTCGTGCACCTCTGTCTGCTGCTGGTGCTTTGGCCCTGCAGAAGGAGCCAGGCTGTTTTCTTGATGCCTTTTCCCCTTTAACTTGACATTCCACTCCAATGCTCCCACCTTCAATTCTTGATCTTTTTTTTTTTTTTCTAAAAAATCAAAAAATTGACCACCTTGCCTGAAGATTCCCAGATTCACATTTATCTTTTGACTACTTCCTATGGCAACCACTAAAAATACAGTACTTAATTTTATACTTTTTTGTATTACTTAGTCATTGTATGAGTTTCTCATAAATCCCAAGAAGCTCATGAGATAACTATCTGTATCCTTGGGAATAGTTATTTATCACAGATGCCCAGTCTTAAGAGTCCACTTTAGAAGGCTTAATCCTGGCATTACTACTTAATTGTCATGACCTGTAAGTAAACTACTTATCATCTTTACACTCCATTGTTTTTACTCTATAAAATAATAATACTCATATCTAACTTGTAGGGTTGTTTTTTTCATATATATACTTTAATTTATTTCAGAGAGGAAGGGAGAGGGAAAAATAGAAACATCAATGATGAGAGAGAATTATTGATCAGTTGCCTCCTGCATGCCCTCTACTGGGGATTGATCCCACAACCCAGACATGTGCCCTGACCAGGAATCAAACCATGACTTCCTGGTTCATAGGTCAACACTCAACCACTGAGCCACACCAGCCAGGCTATGGTTGTTTTAAGTGTTAAAAAATAATAAGTATACTGGCATATGTTAAGTACTCAATAGATTTCAGCTACCATTATTATTATCAGCATTATCTTTACTTTCTCAGAGAAGTCTTACTAAATGGAATCCTGTTGAATAAAAAGGAGAATAGATCTATATTCAACATTTTTCATCAAGGAGAAAAATAGAAACCTTTCAGAATGTCACCCATTCACAAGAATGCATGGCTAAAGCCAAATGGGAGGGAACTAGAAAACCCTGAATGGAAATGGTTAAGCAGAAAGTCTATTAGACTAAACAAGGAGCTGGGTGATGTAGGGGAATAGGGCATTAATAAGAAAGCATTGGCTTTGAAATCCCTGGTCCCTGGTCAAGTTGGATGAGCAGAAAGGGATGTGGCCCAGCTGCCTTCCTTGACACTGTTTCTTCAAAGTTGCAAGCATTTCCTTAAGATTGAATCCTGCCTGTAGGTATTCTATTCCATTTTATGGTAAGATCATTCTCTCAGGTCTTTAGCAGATTTTGTCAATTAATTATAGGTGGCAGAATGTAATTGCTCTAGGAACAAATGCAGAATTTAGATATTTTTAAAGATACAGATTGCAAATTGCTTCAGTATAGGGACTGGACCACCCACCAGTTCTGCTGTGTTTTTTCACTGTAACAGAGCGATGAACCATGAAATTATGAGCAAAATTTTAGATTCTATAAAACAGCAAAGATTGTGACATTTACAAAACTACATATTCATAGATAGTATATAGAAGCACCTTAAAAGGATTTCTTCTTTTAATGATGTTTAAGTATATTTTTTAATCTTGTATTTTTTTCTAATTTGGTTGACATGCTCTCAGCAATCTTGTTAACTAAAATATGTTGACCATTACTCCAATAATATTGTACATCTAACAAAAAAACCACTTTATAAATCACTGAGAATTTAATTATTTCATCCCATTTGTGACATATAGGAAAATTGCAAAATACTAAACCTTCTAAAATAATTCACTGGAGACATTTGTGACCACAAAATTAAGTAAATTTCTCCAGATTATTAGATAGTGGACATTACTGGGGACAGAATAGATGAGAGACTATTTCTAATTCTTCAGTTTTTCTCCCTAGTTTTAGAAGCCAAAGAATTAAAGGATAGGATTCAGCCACTCATTTAACATATACAGGGTGTCTCAAAAAATGTATCCACACTTTAACTAATAGCTGATAGCTCAATTGATGTTTCTTTCTTTTCAGATTTAATCAATTGGAATTCATAATTATTCAAAGTGTGTAAACATTTTTGGGGAAACCCTTTACTAGTATATATTGAAGATATGGAAGCAACCCAAGTGCCCATCAGTAGATGTGTGGATAAAAAAATGGTGGTCCATATACACAATGGAAGATCATTTGCCCATAAAAAGAATACTGTCTTACCATTTGCAACAGAATGGATGGACCTAGCAGGTATTATGCTAAGTGAAATAAGTCAGAAAGAGAAAGACAAATACCATGTGATTTCACTTATATTGTATTATAAAGAGCAAATTTAACAAACAAAATAGAAATAAACTCAGAGATACAGAGATCAGACTGATGGTTGCCAGATGGGGCCTGGTTTGGGGTGTTGGGTAAAAAAAAGGTGAAGGGATTAATACCTACAAATTGGTAGTCACAGGATATAAAGTACAGCATAGGGAATATAGTCAATAATATTGCAATAACTATGTATGGTGCCAGGTGGGTACTTGAAATATTGGAGGGACCATTATGTGAATTATATGATTGTCTAACCATTATGCCATACACCTGAAACTAATAATATAAAATAATATTGAATGTAAACTGGAATTGGAAAATGCCATTTACATAGCAAAAAAAAATAAAATTTAATTTAAAAAGTATATTTTTGAAAGGGTTTCTATTAATCCTGCCGCCTACACTTACAGAACACTGCTAAGTTACTTTCTTGAATTCAGAAGTTGTCCACCCCTATCCCAATTCCAGGAAGCCCATTAATAATATCCCTAAAAGGCAGGGGTCACCTGCAATCTGCTTGCACACAGTATTGAGTTTTATTTCCTTGTCTGCAAATTGGGAAAATTATATCTCTCTCAGACATAATATGTGAAACAAACAGAAAAACCACCTCAGGGTTCACAAATGCAGATGTTACTGTTGGCACTAAGGAGTGACAGCAAGAGAAATTGCCTTGGGAGAGGCCACTGGATGGCCGTTTCCAGGAGGAAAGATCTGTCCTTTATATTTGAAAAAACTCATTTTTTTGTGCGGAAAGCTCTAAGCCCTCATTTCAGGAAACAGTGTTCATCTCATCTTCTAAAATGATATCTTTCACTAAGAAACATTTAGATTCTGTGTTCTAAAGTGTGTTTATGTCTAAGAGAATGATATTATTTGCTTTTAAATATTCTTTTGCTAGATAGATGTACAAATTGCTCTATATTAATTAACAAGTATATGTATGCTTTGCTAAATCAAAATGCATGAGAACATTTAAAATTTTCCTATTTATGTGTTAATATATTTACCCTGCCTGTTATATTCTTTCTGTAACCCCTACTTCTGCTTTAAAAGATATACATATTGACAGAAAGATAGATACCTTTAATAAAATTCCCTTATTGATCTAATCTCCCTAAGTAATACTTTAAACAAATTTATTCGCTACATTAAAATGCAAAAATTTTCAGGTGAATTATATAATGCACATTGTTCAGTAAAATTTATGAGATGGTACAAATGATAAGAATGTTTATTTAAATTAACTCCAATAGAAATGTAGATGTAGGTTACAAAAGAGTCAGGGCTCAATAGGAATTAGGCTTACCTTAAAACACAGTGTGTATATATCTTGATGGTTTGGAAAAATAAGTGGTAGTTACTGTCTACCAAAAGAATCTTTGTACAGAACTTTAAATTCACTGACACAGTGTTGACTACAAAATCTCCTCCAGCACCAAAACATGAAATCAAAATGTAAATAAAGATCAAAGGCTTTGCACAGCTGGTGACGGTGGCTACTCAATTCACACAGGCTCATTGAGCAGTCAGCAAAATCATGTTAATAGCTATGCTGAGTGTCAGTGTCACCCTGGAAACTGTATGGTTGGAGATCAGAAAATGAAAATGGAGAAGGGATTATGAAGACGGTAGCTCAAAATATCAGCAAAATCCCTAGGAAAACCTTGCCCTATAGATAAGAAAAATGAGGCGTTTTAAAATTTATTTCACCCTTAATAAAGCAGGTTCACTTTGCAGACAATTATTGCAAACTGTTCCTTGAATTAGTAAAACTTTAATTTCCAAACAAAACCACAGGACACTATCAAGTAACTGTAAAAAAGACTTGATAAAATGCACACCATCAATTTCTCTTTAAACCTGACATGCAAATTTCAAGTCACTTGCTTGGGATCAAGAATGAATTATGTCTTGCTTCTATGAAGTTGCTTTATGCATAGAGTGTTCATTCAGCGAATCATTTCAATGGACACAGTGATAAATATGAATTTAATTCTTCTAGAATGAGATTATTACACACAGTAACTATGGGTGGATCTCACAATTTGAGAAATAGACCAATCCCCTCTTCTCTTTATAATGCCTCTTAAAGTCTGTCCATAATACATCTGGTGTTTGTTCTCCTAGACTGAAAATAACTAGTAGACCACCAGTAATTTAAATTGTACCCTGTCCAAGGATATTTGACATGTGGTCCCTTTGGAAGAACTAATGCAAAAAACTGGCTCTAACCCTAGAAATAAGGTTACTATGGAACCACAGAAGGTTGTAATTAACTAATATCAAGAAGGTTAACCTGCAAATTTCTCTCTCAAATACTTGCTAATCTCATTTGTAAACCATTTTATGCAGTTACAGAGAATGAAATAATAGGGTATTAATGTTTAATTTTAAATTTGATTTCTTTCACTGAAAAGAAAAATAAGAAAGAAGTATCACATAAAGTTAATAGTTACCAGTCTACCAAAGAACACACACAGCATGAATTTATTTAATGCCTTAAGCTCATTGATAGATGACATAAATAGAGATTCCTTCTGAAGACCATGATATCTGTTTTTATCTTGAAATATGCTTAAAAATAAATAAAACTTTGTATTTAAGGTCTTTATCATTCTGCAACATTGTGATTTCCTAATGCAATGGGGGGATGGGGAGTTAACCATTGCATTTCATAGGTTAGGAAACTAAAACTCAGATAGATACCCAAAGTGACTTGCAGCAGTGTGCACAGTCAGTAACTGGGAAATAAGAACTAGAAACCTGTTTTCCTGACTCAAATCCAGAACACTTTCTTACAATACCATAGTGTCTCTCATAAAACATGCTGCATGTATCTCTGTAATTGATAAAATGTGGGCATACTTAACTAGAAGGGTAAATGGAAGCATGTAACACTTGATGAAAAATTTAAATATATTCTTGTATAACAGCAGTTCCATTTTAGAATTTTTCTTCTAATGGAGGGAACAAAAAGAATGACTTTCTAAAAAAAGGAAGTAATCTATTTATTAGAATTTTCTAAAAATACTAGTAAAAGAATCTGATCATGGAACATTTAAGATTTACCTATGGTTTAAAGAATTACTTTAGTTTCATGCTGACTATTTGGGACAATGTACATACTCGAATAGACAGGACCATGCCACTCCAGTATCCTATGAGCTATGGTGCCATCAATACCAATCCACGCAAAATAGGGTCAGTAGCAATCACTGTGATATTATCTTTTTTTACCTCTGTTACTCAAGAGAACAAGCTGCTAAACTACACACTGAGCTAAAAGGCATAATCAAGTAAAATTTGAAACTGACAAAATATTAATTTATATGACGATAAAAATAGATTTGTCTGTCAAATAATAGAGATTATTTGACATCCTATATAAAGAGCTAATATGCAAATGGTCATCATGCCCTCGCGCCGGGGCTGGGGAACCTGAGGCTGTGTCCCCTGCCCCGGCACCAAGGGGGACCTGAGGCCGCATCCCCCACCCTGGCGCCAGGCTGGGGGACCTGAGGCTGTGGCCCCTGCCCTGCGGCAGGGGTGGGGCCAGGCCAGGTCTGGGTCTCGCGCGATTTCCAGGCGCATGCTGGTGGGCAGGGACTTGACTCTGGGTCCCGTGGTGCACCCCAGACTCTGACAGGAGGAATATTTTCATATACATTTTACTAATTTTCTTTCATCTCTGACACTTCTATTATAGAGAAAGGGCAAATAGCAATATTAAATTATTTCCTCTAATTAATTCCCTTTTAATGTGCATGAATTTCATGCACCAGGCCACTAGTAATTATATAATTAGCCCTAGAATAAGTAATTTGTTGATCATTTTGGTCATTTGCATCTGCCCTCTAGCCCTGTAGCATCCTCCCCCAGTGATCACCCTCTCTCTCATGGCTTCCCCTTCTCTTTTTTCCTCAGCTTATCATCTATGAAAAAGTATATGACTCATTTATTTCTTTCATATAAATATTGATATTGAACTCTTAAATCCTAAAACTGTAAATATTGCTTCATGAACAGTATTCTTGTCTTTTTACAATATACTAGAGACCCGGTGCATGAAATTCATGCACGGGAGTGCGGGGGGTGTCCCTCAGCCCGGCCTGCACCCTCTCATAATCCAAGACCCCTCAGCAGATGTCCAACTGCTGGTTTAGTTTGGGATCAGGCCTAAACCAGCAGTCTGAAACCCCTATTGCAATCCAGGACCACTGGCTCCTAACCACTTGCCTGCCTGCTTCATCACCCCTAACCACTTGCCTGCCTGCCTGATCACCCCTAACTGCTTTCCTGGCTGCCTGATTGCCCCTGACTGCTCTGCCTTTTTGCCTGATCAACCCTAACTGCTCATCTGCCTGCCTGATTGCCCCTAACCACTTTCCTGCCTGCCCGATTGCCCCTAACCATTTGCCTGCCTGCCTGATTACCCCTGACCACTTGCCTGCCTGCCTGACTACCCCTAACTGCTTGCCTGCCTGCCTGATCACCCCTAACCACTCGCCTGCCTGCCTGATTGCCTCTAACCACTCTGCCTGCCCTGCCTGATTTCACCTAACTGCCTCTGCCTTGGCCCTGCCACCATGGCTTCTTCTGGAAGGTCATCTGGAATGATGTCCAGAAGGTCGTTTGGCTGTCCGGTCTAAGTAGCATATTACACTTTTATTATTATTATAGATTCAAAATAAAATTGAACAACAAATTTGACACTAAAAATGTCAACAATTTGGCTGATGTGCAGCTATAACATTGAAGGGAAATGAGCATTTGAAGAACTTAAAATAATATCACTAATAATAAAGTTAATAATCCCCATAAATAAAATCAGCAGTATCTATACTTTCTGGTCATGAAATTTTGACATACTGTTGAAAAAATTTTACTCCTGGAGATTTGATCTTGAAAAGTATAAAAAAATCAGAAAAGATATAATATATGACTAAAAACAATAGCATCTCCTCCATATATGAAAAATTAATTTCCAAAATAGACCTAGGCTACTTTTATTTTTGAGACAAAGTTCCCTTAAAGGAAATATATTACATTTTATTTTGAGTTTCCTGCTAAGGTCTGGAGAGGTCTTCTGTAAGGTGAGGTGATAAAGTAGCTATGAAACCATAGAGATTATTGGTGTGACTCGTTTCTGCAATTTCTTGCACCACACTTTCCTCATCCGAAAAATATGGAAGCTAATAAATGTCTTGCAGAGTTGTGTTGAGTTTCATAAATAAAATGCCTGTTGCAGAAGAGGAGTTTAATAAATGATAGCTAATATTATTAATGTTATTGGAGGACATAGGCTCAGCAAAGCATGGGAGAAACTTCAGACAAAGAAAAGGAATAAAAAAAAATTACAATTTTGCTAGGTTTGGCTCTATTAAACATCATCTTGGCAAGAACAAATCATTTATAAAATGCAGCATTTTTTATGCAGGTGCAAATGCATGATTTATGCACTTATAACTAAAGCTGGCTTTACACATGGTTGACTATGTAAAATGGGCTTTCCCCCTCCTCCCCCAGGGGATTTGTGATCATGGTATCTGTGTATAAAAGAAGGTGGAATTGTTAAGAACTCATAGCAATAGGAATTGTGGAAATTATGATGTCAAGTAAAGTTTGAAATATTTGAAAATAAATTTTTTAAAATGCCATTGTATCCAAAGCCATGGTCATGGTTTACTTTTTAAGAAGAAATATGTATCTAATACACTATAATTGACAACAATGTGCAAGAAATAATATTCTTCAAGTAGTTACATTAGTGAAAAGCAGTTTAAAAGTAAAATCATAGGCAATGTGCTTTCACATAAAGATCTATATGGAGGGGATCATTAAACATGTGATAAAATTATTCACTTGCCATGTGTGGGGCCATAGATAAAACACTGGGATTTAGTTTTATTAACAACCAATGGCCTGGTGCATGAATTCATGCACATTGAAAGGAAATTAATTAGAAGAAATATTTTAATATCGCTATTCACCCTTTCTCAATAATAGAGTGTCAACCAAATTCGCAATGGACAATGACAGATCGAAACACATACGTGCAATTGGTGCCAGCGAGAGCTTTAATGTATCGCGCATGTGCAAGTCAACTTAGCCTTTTTTATATATAGAATAAACTTGCTTAATTAGACCTGCTTTCTGATTTAGCTAAACTTTTTCCAGCCCAGTGAAGCACCCCAACTTCTCTTTCAGGTAATTGTCAGCAACACAGCAGTAAATATCAACATGAAGCAGATTATAATTATAGATCACTCAGGGAGAACAAAGGGTAAAATATTTAACTGCAGTAGTGTTTGATTATAGTCTGTGCAGTGAGAAAACCTGAAGTCATTTTCAAGGTCCACCATTCCTTACTTCTTTTCAGTTGGGTCACGTTTCTAAGCTTTCTAAATCTCTGTTTTCTGGCTAATGAAAAGGAAATAGGATTCCACCGAGTCTCCTATCTACCTACTCCAGGACTTCTGTGAGGATCAAATGAGATGAGGCATGGGAAAACGCTTCACAGACATTTAGTTAAAGTATAAAATGTTTCCACCTGGCTATAAAACAAGTTGTGTTCCTGAGCTGAAGAAACTGCAAGAAGTCTAGTTTCTAGGTAGAGGAAGCTGGGCATTGCTACGTGACATCATTACTCTGACAGTTGGACACTTAGCATATTAGCCTTTTATTTATATAGATAAGTCAGTGTGTCACTGATTTTCCATTATTTGATTTACATTTAATTTATTTTATTTAGACACTAGAGGCCCGAAGCATGAAATTCATGAAAGGGTAGGCCAGTGGTCGGCAAACTGCAGCTCACAAGCCATGGTTTGCCGCTCTGTTGACTAATGAGTTTGCCGACCACTGCCTTAGGGAAAAACACTTAAAAAACATTTTAATAATGTACTAATGTCTTTAACCTGAAGTCAAAACTTCTGGGTAAGGGTAATGCCTTACGGCAGTGGTCGGCAAACTCATTAGTCAACAGAGCGTTAAACCGCGGCTCGCAAGCCGCATGTGGCTCGTGAGCTGCAGTTTGCCAACCACTGGGGTAGGCCATCGCAGCCCCGGCTGCCTCGCATCTCCGACTGCCTCGGCTGCTGCCTTGCATCCCTGGACACCTTGGCTGCTGCCTTGCAGCCTCGCTGCCTCGGCTGCCTCTTGGCCCTCTCAGCCCTGGCTGCCTCAGCCCTCATGGCCCCGGCTGCCTTGTGGCCCCATCTGCCTCATGGCACCGTCCCCCGTCCACTGGTTGTTCCAGAAGGTTGTTCCGCCGTCCGGTCTAATTAGCATATTAGCTCTTTATTATATAGGATGAAATCCTTCCTTCAAAAGATGGTTTACTCGTATGCCTGTAATAGACAGATGAACCTCCCTCTTCTCTCAAAGAATGGTACCCTAGCATTCTTTTACTTCCCAGACTGACATACATTTCTTTGTTCCAAACATCTTACAACACCATGGAACCCAATTTGAAACAATCTCTTTGGTAGTCTCTTGATAATAAAAATGTTTGATCTAATGATTCATTTAGAACTAATGCTATGCTTTCTTTAAGGAAGCTCTTTGATTATTCAAAGAATAATAATCTTCTCCCACTTATTCATAAAAATAATATTTTGACATGAATTATCTAGTTTTTCAGAAAATACAGTAAGGTATAAAGTAAATAACAGTGGGTTTTGAGCAACAAAATTTGGTTTGGCTCCATTTGCCTCTATTTTATAACCCAGGTGACCTTGGTCAAGTCTAACTTGTCTGAACCTCAATGTCCTCAAATATCTAAGGTAAACAACTACCTCTACTTACCTCAAAGGATTGTTGTGAGATTCCAATAAGGTAAATATAAAGCCCTGACTGGTGTGGCTCAATTGGTATAGCATCATCCCATGCACCAAAAGGCCACAGGTTCAATTCCCAGTTAGGGCACACATCCAGGTTGCAGGTTCTATCCCCAGTTTAGGCCCATACTGGAGGCAACCATTTGATGTTTCTCTCCCACATCAATGTTTCTCTCTCACCCTCTCCCTTCCTTTATCACTCAAATCAATAAAAACATATTTTTAAAACAGTAAATATATTAAAGTGTTTTTTAATATTTATACTGGTAGCATTCACATTCTGTACTACAATACTAATTTTCACAGAACCAGGTGATCAATTTTTGTTCAACATTAAAATTGATTGCAGATTCACTTACTTTAAAGCTTGATAATAATTACTTTTTTTGTAAAATATCAATTTATAGTCATAAATATTTCAGAAATCCAACTTCCAATAACAAGTATATATTTATACTTTAATTACTAATTATTTATTCCAAGGGAAGTAAATATCTAGAAATGATAAATAAATCTGAATGGCATGGCCTGTTTCTTTTACTGTCATTGATATGGCAATTCAAGTTCATGGGGACCCAATCACCTTTCTATTCTTTTTAAAAATATTTTATTGAATTTTAAAGAGAGAGAAAGGGAGAGGGAGAGAGGAAGAGAAACACCTTTGTGAGATTGGAATATTAATCGTTGCCTCCTGCATATCCCCCACCAGGGATTGAGTGCGAAACCTGGGCATGTGCCCTGACTGAGAATCAAACCAGCAACTTTTTGGTGCATGGAATGACACCAAACCAACGGAGCCACATCAGCCAGGGCCCAATCACTTTTCATATACAAGTTCAGAATTCCAAAAAGGACATGAAAGCTAACATTCACCTTTTTGGCTTCCCAAAGGCCGCGGCAGAAGCCAAAGTCAATTAGCAAATCTGGGCCTAATTTAAAGAAGGAAGATGCATCTTTAAATGTGTTTAAACATCATGAGTCCTTTTTTGTTTTCTCTTTGTTATTTTCTTAACTTTTGTCATATTCTTATTTTGTGGAAATGATTATCATTTCAAATCCCTCCAAGGGTCATTCATATTTATTCAAGTTTGAGTTTGTGTTATAAGCAGGGAAGGCCTTCCCCCAGGTGTGATCTACCGTCTCACAAGGCCCTGTGCTCAGAAGGTCTCTCGGTTTAGTGCTCGGTGTGGACATCTGAAATTCATAATAGTTGTTGAACAAGGGGACCCATATTTATTTTTACTGGGCCCCACAAATTGTGTAATTGTTCCTGGTTCTAAGTCTATTCTTTCTTCTTAGATCAATTTTACTCTTCTTAATGTTTACCTTGTTTCCTTATTTTGAAGTTGCTTCTTCTGTGAAACTCTCTAGTCATCTTTGGTTGCCTATTCATTTTTGAAAACAAAGCAATTGAAAATGCTCTTGGTATACCTGTGTGTGCAGACGGGGCCTTGCTTAGGCAAGAAGCCTTCCTCTCCCTGCAGGAACTTAAAGCTTGTTCTTGGGACATTCATTTTCTCCACAGAACAATTTTCTAATTAAATGTAATAGTGATACCATCACCTTACAAGTTAGGGTCACTCCAAGGTACAAATGAAAACAGACCTGTCTTTATCTTCCCATGGGTAGCAGAATATACCTATATCAAATATTTTCTCAGAAAACTCTATTTTCTGTGATGATGTTGCTATTTTGTCATCAAACATCTAACAAATGATTTTTTCAAGAGTTAAGCTATAGAAAAAGTGAAGGTTGATTAAATGGGAGAAATGCTGTTTTGAGTAGCTAAAGGAAAGTCACATTATAAGCAAGATGGTTCAGGCATAGAAAATACTGAGGAAATTTCAAGATAAGAGACTTTGTATGTATGTATTTATTTATTTATTTATTTAAAAATTTATTGACTTTTTACAGAGAGGAAGGGAGAAGGAGAGAGAGTTAGAAACATCGATGAGAGAGAAACATCAATCAGCTGCCCCCTGCACACCTCCCACTGGGGATGTGCCTACAACCAAGGTACATGCCCTTGACCAAAATCGAACCTGGGACCCTTGAGCCCGCAGGCCTACGCTCTATCCACTGAGCCAAACTGGTTAGGGCAGGACTTTGTATTTATTGAGGACATATGAAAATGTTAACCTCTGTGTGTCCCCAAGCAAGCATATGTGGGCTCTTCATAATGCATATGTTTAACCATAGAGAGAACAGATACATTAAGGAGAGTTTGGGATGTGTGAAGAAGGATGAGGGTGCTGAGAAAAATTAGTAAAATCAAGTCTCACTTTAATCTGTCTTATTCTCACCAATTTCATATTCAAAGTGTTAGTACCTTAAAATTTGAAAATACCCTTAAGATGCAGTCTTCCCAGTAATCAGAAATTGCTCTCTTAAAAGGTGCTCAAAATAATAAAAATTCATTTCTACACCTCAATCTGTGTGAAAGATACAATTTAAATTGGTAAGAAAATAAGATATGATTTTATATATTGTATATGTCATATGTATATATGTTAATTCATGTTATACTAATTACATATTTATTGTATTATATTTATATTATTATATTATATATTATGAACATCATTGCCTATGAAGGCCTTCCTGTTCTGTTTCCTGGTTTATTCTCTAGTACACATTTCCATGAGTAAATTTTCAAATAAAAAACACTAAATTAAAATGAAAGGTCTTACCATAGAACTGTTGTCACTAAATGGCTTTATTATACAATGAAACCCCCAAATCGTTTATAGACTTGTGGGAGGTACATTTATATGTGCAAGTGTATTTGTATGTGATTCTTTTTCCTGAGAGGAGGAGAGAAAGAAAATTTAGAATGATTATCAAATTCTCCTGTGGGTCTTAACCTCTGTATGGCTAAAACAAAATCACTTTTTTATATAAAACTAAGGATACAGAGCAGCGACAAATTGGGACAAGTAGAAGGATAGATTTCTTCAGTTTCTTGTCCTTGCCACTCTTAAATAATCTGATTATCATTGTCTTGGAGAATAATATAAAAGACACTTAAGATTTGGTGGTATAAAAGTTCAATGAATTGATAGCATTCTCTATTATTTGGCTGTAATTCTGGGCCAGAAATATGTCATGGCTGTCAAAGTATCTGCCTGCTCTTTGAGAATGAGGGTGTTCTAAAAAACTCACATTTCAAATGACTTTCATCTAGAGAACAGGACTGGCAGAGGATCTGGGCATCAGTGACAAGTTGCTTTCTCTCTTAAATTGGGGAACATGTGAATTGTGATAAAATTATTGGCAATAGATTACATATTATTTTTAAATTACTCCCCTATTTTTATTATTGATTGACTTTAGAGAGAGGGGGGGAGAGGAGGAGGAAGAGGAGGAGGAGGAGGGGGAGGAGAAGGCAGAAGAGGAGGAGGAAAGAGAGAGAGAGAGAGAGAGAGAGATAGGTCTTATGCCTTCAATTAGTTGATACCTGTATGTGTCCTGAACAGAGATGGAACCTGCAATCTTGGCATATCCAGACAATACTCCAAACAACTGAGCTACCCAACCAGGATTTTAAAATATAAAAACAGAAGCCGAAACCGGTTTGGCTCAGTGGATAGAGCGTCGGCCTGCAGACTGAAGGGTCCTGGGTTCGATTCCGGTCAAGGGCACATACCTTGGTTGCGGGCACATCCCCAGTAGGGGGTGTGCAGGAGGCAGCTGATCGATGTTTCTCTCTCATCGATGTTTCTAGCTCTCTATCCCTCTCCCTTCCTCTCTGTAAAATATGAATAAAATATATTAAAAAAAGAAATAAAATAATAATAATTAAATTATATTATGCAGATTAGAAAGATACATTTATCAAAACTTACAGAGAAAGCAATTTCAAACTCTCCACCATAAAAAAACTCACTTTCTTATTTTTCTAAAACAATACTGATCTTTATTTGTAGCATCATTTATTTATCCTTATTTTTGTATGAACTTGATACTAGAGATGTTTAGAATATATACTAGAGGCCCAGTGCATGAAATTTGTGTGCAGGTACAGTCCCTAGGCCTGGCCTGCGATCAGGGCCATCTTCCCCAGCTGCCTGCAGCAAGGCCCACCCCCCACCTCCACCCACCCTGGTTCCCTGTTCACCATCAGGCGATTGGAGCCTGATGGCTAGGGGAAGGGACCGTGAGGTCGGCCATTCCTGCCTGCTCACGGGCCCTGCCCCTGCCCTGGGTTGCCCTCTGTGTGTGGTGGGACTGATGGGATGGGGGCTTGGCCTGGCGCCACCCACGTCTCCCCGCCACCTACCCCCAGTTTCCCGCTCGCCATCGGGTGAGAGGTGGTCAGTGCGCCTCATAGTGACTGGTCGAGTGGTCATTCTGGTTGTTCCACCATTAGGGTCAATTTGCATATTACCTTTTTATTATATAGGATAATTTATTTTTAAATATATTTGATTGTACACCCGATGTATTTAAAAAGGAGCTCTGATTTTCATTTATTTTTATGAGAAGCAGCTGGATGAAGAGAGTTCTGCATTCTCTTTTAAAACAGCGATTGAAGGTGTCCATAGGCATTAAGAACATGTGTCCTGAAGTCAGGTTTGAATCCTAGTTTCAACACTGACCTTTTGAGCATCTTTGGCAACTTATTGAGGACAATTACAAAAGTGTACCATCTTCACAGAGAGATTGTGAGGATGTAAAAAGGTTGTAAAGCACCTAACACCATGCCTGGCAGATAAGCACTCACTACATGTCCGGTAGGATACTGCTTCTGCTGTTGCCGCTGCTGCCTGTATTGGACATCAATCTGTTTGGATTGAAAGCCCAGCAATCCATTCCCCCTCTTTCAAGAGAACACTGATTTCCTTTGGGGGAAATTGCCACTCCCACTATGTGTGGCCTTGGTGGTACTGTAAATTCAGATGCCCCCTTTCCCACTAGGGAAGCCAGTGAGGTCCCTGGAGATTTCCTATATTAGAGCCTGACTCTTATTGCCCTGTATGGGCTTGTGTGCCTCCTGAGCTCAGCCACTCTCTCACAAGACTTTAAATACCGAACATCTAATAGATGTGGAGCCATTTTAACAATATCTGATATACTCTTTCTTTTTCAGGGATGGCTCTTTATCTCTCTCTCCCTGAAGGTGATAGGTTTATTCCCTCCCTCTTCTCCTTTCTCCTGCACTCTGGCCCAGGAGGAGGGGCGGAGGAGTAGAGGTGTGGAGTAGAGAAGACCAAGATTCCCACTTAAAGTGTTTCTTTTTTCTCCTGAAAAATTCTGACTCTGGGTGCAATGATTGATGGTCTCATCAGATAATTAAGTTTCAGTTTTGTTTCAGTTTAATAGTGCCTTTCCCCTCAGAATAATGTGCTTAACCGTATTTATTTGGATCTGACAAGGTCTACCAGCCCCGGACACAGTGGGAGGGGAGGGGGGAGACAATGATTGCTTGAGAAGGAAAGTACTTCCAGATCTCAACTGACTGTCACAAGCTATACACAGGAGGGCAAAGGAAAAAGAGACTAATTCATTAGAGTGATAGTGTCTGGAAGAAACTGTCAAATTCTTCCCGCTCTTGAGACCCAGGTCACCTTGTTATAATGATAGGCCCAAGGACAGCAGGAGAGTGGGACTTACTCTCCTATTGCCTAGGAGAGGCTGTCAGACTTTCAGCTACAGACACTCTAAAAGCCTGCGTACTCTTGGGCCCACGCTTGGTTTTTCAACCGTTCCTTTGCTTCTGGGAGCTCCCTCAATATCTTTTCAATAAATGTCCTGAAGTTGCCCATAGGTGGTTTCTGCTACTTGGAACTGAACACTAACTGAATCGATGCTGTATAATGTCACTTACGAAATAAAATCCTGAAAATTAGTGCTAAGAGAAAATTTGTTTTCCTGATATTGTATTGTGCTTTCCAGGAGATAATTTATTCTATTTTTCTTTTTGCTTAGCAGCCAGGAAGTTTAGGAGTAGAATAGCTCATAACTACAAGTAACTATCTTTAAGTTAAAAAATTTGGGGGGGAAAAATAATGTTCTTATTTTCATATCAGTGCATCTTTACCGTATTTTAATTTTTACCTAATTTTAATTTTTAGCTACAGACTTGCCTTTATCAAAAGTTACTTCTCTTATGCTTAAATGGATGCATAATAAATAACAAAACTCTAAAAATTATAACCAAATCAAAGATAGAGATGGTGCTTTTTTATTTCAGACTATTAAAGCATTACCTCATTTTCATCTACCCTGCTGTTCTCCTACACGTACCCCAAACGAATCAACTGGGAAGATGCCATTTTTACTTCAATGTAGTAAATTAGTCTTTAAGTTTCTTTTAAACCTGATATTTGCATACATGCACAGGTATGAAACTGTAGTGTCAGTAAGTCAGATTATCATGAACATTTGCCCAATTCTTTTTTCCTTCTAATATTTAATGTCATTGGACGCTTTTCTTTATGTTTAAACTCTTCAGTGACACTCACTAATGATTAATGACCCACTGGCTCGTGCTGCCTTATAACATGAAAGTCACTGAAATGCCTTTCCCCTGGAGAGCAATTATTCTATGGAACAATATCCCCTACCTGGTGCACTGTAGTCCCCAAAGCTGGCTGTTAAACTTGCAGTTGTAATTGGTGAAAAAGTCCAGAAAGCCAAGTTTTGAACTGTTGGGGATTTTATGCACAGTTTCATTTTACTAGAACAACTTGTTTCTTTTCTGCCTTTGCTTGCAAAGATTTTGAATAAGTGGCGGGAATGGCAAAACCTTGAGTTAGATGCATTTCTATTTAAGTCCAAGGATAACTAATTGGGAGCTCGGTATTTCCCAGGTTTTTCTGGTTTGTGAAGTTATACAGCTGACATTAGAAGAAGAAGAAAAAAAACAAAAACCAGAAAGTCCGGCATGTGTATGTGTTCAGATGCCCAACCATTTCGATATTTTGATTGGGTAAGATCATCAGAAAGAGGATGCAGCTCAAGCATCAGAATTACATTTTGAAATAGCATAGCATTTCAGTATCTAATTCTACATGTAAATCTCTGGTCCTCAAAATAAAGGATGTTTCCAAATCTGATACTTCCCTTGTTAGCAGAATATTCAGAATATTGGGCTCAGAATAAGTGTATAAATAAAGCCGAAATTATTAGACTTATAAAATCGAAAAAAAGTCATATACCTATTTGAGATTTTTGATACCAGAGGATACCTTGTCAGCCTTTCCTCTCTGTTTATAAAATACGATAATGCATTTTTAATGAATCAGTCAGTCAATTAGTAAAATATCACTTTTATGTGCCTTCAACTGTTTTGATGCTATGAAAGGTACAAGTGACAGTAGTTCTACACAATAAGCATTTATAGTCTCTTTGGTAAGATAAATATACCACATTCATTAGAGCACAGTAAAATACCAGAGCATGTGATAGTGATGAAAATCATGTGAATTCAGGAAATAGAGAAATCATTATAAACTTCCTCAATCACAGAAGATGGGACATTGATTTTGAGCTGAGCCTTTCAACATGGGTAAAGTTTGAATACAAAGAAGAGGTGTAAGAAGGATGGAAACTTGTTCAAAAAAATGTGGAACAGAAATGAGGTGACTTGTGGTCTCCCTCAAGCAGAGAGTGAATGTTAGACTATTCTAGAAAAAAAAAACACAAAAAAAACACTTAGATTAGAAAGACTCAGAAACCCAGAAGAAGTGTTTTGACTAGTGAGTGGCTGTGAATATTGACAGGCCACTGATCTGGGGCCAGAGCAGTAGATGATGGAATGTAGGCAAGGGAGCTCTCTGAAGGCTCTTTTGGCCATTTAAGTCCAAGGTGATGAAAGCACCGAGTAGTGAGGTAGCTATGGGAATCACACAGGGGAGGCCAAGATGAAGGAATGAGAACTCTTGGGGACAGACCATAATTAGACGATGAAGGAACAGAATGAGTAAAAGATGGCTCCAAATTTCTAGTCCTTTCAGATGACTAGAAGAATAATAGTGTCTGTGAGAGATATGATGCAGTTAGGACTTGATAAATTGAATATAATGGCAAGACAGTTCAGTGGTGATACCTTACAAGCAGTTAGAAATATGACTCAGGAGAGCTGCTATGAGATCCAAGATATACATGTATATATCTCTTGAGATGGAAGTGTTTCTATGACATTTTGACACTTGGGTGAGTACCACAGAAATTAACAAACAGGAATCTGGGAAAGTTAAACTGATTTCAATTTTAATGTAAGTAAAAATAAAATGCCATATTAAATCGTATTTATTGAAACTTACTATCCCGTGATTCCATTTAACTGCCTCAGCCACTTTGTGCCTCAATCTCCTTATCTGTAAACTGGAGATAATAACGTTGGCCTTTCCCAACTCAAAAGAAAGTATCTAAATCTTTTCATCCTAATTATGCTTCATACTTATTTAAAAATGCCTGGCCAGTCAATTAGTAAGTGAAAAATATTTTTGTGTGTTTGAATTTTGTATTATCTCTTAGTGATATAAGATATACATGTAACATATAAACTATATATGGCAATTTTTGACTAATGTACACATCTACCTCTGATTCTTATTGATAGCTACTTGCACTAGCCAGCTATGGAGCTTACTCTGGCTTAGTGTAGAGCAGTGGTCGGCAAACCGCGGCTCGCGAGCCACATGCGGCTTGTGAGCCGCGGTTTGCCACCCTGTTGACTAATGAGTTTGCCGACCACTGGTGTAGAGTATATATCACTTATCTTACCAAATGATGGGTAACATTACTCAATTGATGGGTAACTGATCTACTGCAACCTGCCACCATCTGCTCAGCACAGCTTCTCCCATTCTAGAGGCCTGTGGAGAGCAGTGGAACATGGCTGCATGGACAACTGTGGGAGGAGGAGAAAGAACTGGAAAGAGCATACCCTGTCACAAATACCATCAGACTGTTAGCAACTACAGTATTCCACAATTCTCCTACTGCAGTGGAGAGGAAGTGGAATGGAAAGAGAAGAAAGATGCAAAAGGTAAAACAAGAAGGTAAATAATGGAGAAAGGAAAGGACAAGGTTAAGTCCTTTTCAGTCTTTAGCAAGTTGTAGAGACCCTCTTTACTTTATCACTTAACACTCCCCTCCTATTTCTCAGCCCCTAATTTGTGGTACTTGAATTCTTCTGTGTCTCCTCTATCTTCTCTCTGGAGTCCTTGCTGTCTGTAATCTTCAGGTCCAGAGTTTTGAAGGCAGTATCATTAGTGTATAATTGGGGACAGTCTTGTTTGCCATCATCTATCAACACCTAGACGGGCACAAAAGCTGGCACAGTGAGAAATGAGAGAGTTTTCTGCCCTTTGCACTATGGTGCAATCTCAAGAGTGACCTTCTCCACCTCAAAGGTCACTATTGAAAAGAAATTGATGTCACTGAAAATGTGAAGATTTTATTGTTATTTTTCTCTCCTTTCAATATATATAGTGCATGTTCAAAGATTTTTTAGCCCTTAAGCCTTGAGAATTCTATTTTACACTGTTCTATTTATAATGTGTTTATTATATATTTTAATCTCTAGGCCTGCTTCAGTCATTAGCATTTTCTGATTTCTCAATTTTTTATTTAAATATTTTAAATCTTCTCTATAATTCTGTATGAAAGAAAGCACTGAACAACAAGTTTTTTAAAAATTATTTTTTCCCAATTCTGCTTTGGTGGCTTGGGGGAAATAACATTGATGTCAGTCTTTTTAAGAGTGTGTCATCTCTAAAATTCAGTTCTCTCAATATAAACTTGGAATAATAATATTTATCGTACTGGGCTTTTGTGACCTTTAGATTAGGCAATGTGCTTAGAGTATTTGGTAACAACTATTACTAGACTATGGTTTTATAATTCTATCTTCTATTATTTTTTAATAAGAGAATCACAAATGTTTTGCAATATGGGATGACTTCAATAGTAGACTCTATGATGAAATTAAGAAATGAAGCCACTCTATGAATTAAACATTATGAATTCAGAATGCTTTGAGTTCATAAAGATTTAACTTTTTTTTCAAAAAGAGAGAAGAGTTGTATTTTATGAAAAGAAAGTTGGATTAAAGTTGAGTTAACAGATGTCTAGAACCTCAAACAAATTCATAGACAGCTCCATGTTCTTGGAAGGTAAGGCAGTAAAATCACTGCCGAGCCTGATCCCAATCAGCTTGCCACAGGCAGAACTTTTCCTTCCCCAGTTGCCACCCTATCCATATTTAAGTAGCATTTTAGTCTCACCATCAAGGCAGATCCAGGTAATACCTAGGTGCCTGCTTTTGTGGTATAAAAGAAAACAACCCGATGGTCATAATGCTGTCGCAAATGAACTTATAAATATGATTTTTAACATAGCTTTAATTTTTGCTGATTTTTAGAATTATGAAGGTTAATAATTATAACAAAAATAATTAAATATAGAAATAGTGTTAAAGATTTACAACTTGCATATTATAAACATATCTATTTTCTTTGACTGTATAGTAATGCATTTGGGTACTAAGTCCATTTTATGCATAGAGGAATTATAAAAGGTAAAACAAGAAGGTAAATAATGGAGAAAGGAGAGAACAAGGTTAAGTCCTTTTCAGTCCTCAGCAAGTTGTAGATGGATCAGTTCTCAATTGAAATTTAAATAAATATTTTAATAATGGAGCAATATAATATATAAACATATTTTCCATTTTAAAAAATTTTGCCTCAATTTTGCTAAACCTATGACTTTCCTAAGGACATTTCCATATTTAATCAACAAGATGTATAAGTGGATGTATATTTATCTGAAACTTAGTAATACCATTTTCTCAATTCATTCACATTCTAAGAAAAACCATCATGCTTTGTGTTGTGATTTCTATCATTAAGATATTATACAAATTGTTTACAAACATCCTGCCATATTCCCTGGCACCAACAACCTTGAAGGGGAAAAAATCAGATTTCCTCTCTTCTAGTGTTGGACTCATAGAATACCTTTTAGAAAGTATTCATTTATTTAAGAGGCTTGGGCTTTACCATGTTTGGAGATAAAGTATATAAACTCTGGAGTTGGGCAGAGTTAGTCAAATATCAGCTCAGCTTCCAAGGCAACTCATTTCATTTCCCGTTGCCTTACCTGTGAAATAGGGCTAAAATGCTTCTCTCAATGGTTGTGAGAAGCAATAACTAAACAGCCCACATACAGACTGAACACAAGGCCTAGTAAAATGGTTAGCCCTCCAAACCTTGGCATTGGACTGGGAACAAGAAGGAGGTTAAAGACATGAGCACGCCACAAACACACACACACACACACATACATACGCACACATGCACAAACACACTCTTTCCTTCTCGGCTGAAGGATGCAAAGGCACTGTTCAGAAAAGCCCCTGTTTTCTTCAAATGAAACCACAGTACCCAAATTCAAACAGGGTGCACATTAACATGAAAAGCATAGAGTTCGGTCAGGTTTCACTGTGGACCTGAGGTACCTAACTGCTAGTCAGGCCTCAAACTGCCAACCCTCATGACAGTGAAGCAGGGACCAGGTTTGCTCTCCACACTTCACTGCACAGTGAGGAAGAGGCATCGCCTCACTTTCCTATCAGCTGGTTTATAACCACCTCCACTCAGGTTTCATTGAGAAGAGCACAGATCCAAGGGAAAATCATTCTGTTTGGGACACTTCCCAAAATATATGAAACTGAACATTAGAGCAAGTTTTAAAGGGAAAAGAAACTTTAGAAGCCCCGCTTGTCTGCTGCTTTGGGATTGTTGGCAGCCTGCCGGTAGGCACCTTACATGCTCATAAAAGAGTCCTTCTTAGACTTTTAAAAATGGTTTCTTCTACAACTGGAATGAGACAATAGAGGACTGAGACTTGACCTTCAGAAAATAAGCACAGGGCATATGAAGTTTAGTTTCATATGTTGTCACACCAGAAATAATGAAATTAGTTTAGGGAACTTAGCAAGGGTTTGTAACAAAAATATATTTACAATGGTAGAATCTTTAATGTTGATATTTTCTGGAGCTGGTTTTGCCATGCTGAAAAGAGTCTGGTTTTAATTAAACACCAGAACAATGGTCTTTACCAGATAAAAAGAGAAGCAAATGATACTGTCCTCAGAGTAAACCTAGTCTCTCAGGGATTCAAGAGAGAAAATATACCATGAGGCTTGCCTCCAGTGGTCAGTGCAGCACACTGGACTTACCCCACCAGTCTATACAATCATGTGGCCCATCCAAAGCCTTGTGCTGACAATACAAGGATTGTTTGCTGATTCAGCAGGGTTATTTTTAAGTATTATTTAATGGTCTTGAGTCTCTTGTTGAACAACAAAAATAAGTAAGTGAGAGAAAGAATTCCTCTTTTTCTCCTAAAGTAAGGAGATTCATATCTGGAGGCTCTAACCAGATCACTGAGACCTGATGCAGCAAAGCTAACCCTGAAGGATAAAGTGCCACTTCTCAGCTGACTGCCCTGTCAACACACAAAGACAATTTTAGGGACAGAGAGATGACAGCAATATCCTGTAATATCTATCTAAGAGCCTTCATTTTTGAAATTCCCTTACATTTTGTCAAGGAAATCAGTCACTGAATGACTGGGTCAGGCCTGTAGACTAACATTCGGTGACTCCTACCACTAACTAAAAGCACACGACATGTATGATAAACACAGGACATGAAGTCACTAGGACCAGCACTGTTGATCTTTGAGAAGACGGCAGCTATAGTGACACTGGGTCTTCACATTTTGATACTTCCTAAAGGAGTTGTCTGATATTTACAATTGGGAAGTGTAGAAACTTTATTTCCTCAACACACCACAAGTGGTCTATAGCAAATATATTTTTCTAGCTCACAGTAAACTTCGGATAAGCCAGAATGACAATTGTAAATTTACGGCAACACTGAAAACATTGACCAGATAACCAGTTCATTTTCTTTCTGTGGGAGATGGGCATGGGGAACCAAACCATAACTCGAAGTGATAAGCACAAATCAGAGCAGAGGGAAGTACCCATGCCATCTGCGTACACGAGGATGTATAGCTAGTTCAGTTAGGGAGCTTGCGAACAGGGTGGGTTATCTAGCTGTACTCTGGAGATACCAAGTGGGACATGGAAGTTGTCTTTTAAAAGCACCTCAGTCAAGTCTGCTGACACCAGTTTGCATTTAGGAATGACAGAGAGATCATTCATTGTGTACTGGAACTGCTCTAGGACAATCAAATGTGTTCACCTCCACATAAACATGTAACAGCCTCCTGACTAAACAGTTCACATCCTTATCTCCGTTCCATTGGACATAGGTGAGAACTGCCAGTGAAGTTCCTTCTCAAAACATCTGTGACTGAGTAACTGCTTTTCCAACCAACTCTGTATTTACATACACTGTTACCTTCACTGATTTTGTTGTAACCTGGGATCTATTTTGTTTCATCAAAGACAGATTTCTCAGATAATATTAATATTTATGCAGCACCTATTTATTATGCACAAGATCTAATGCAGTGTAGTTTACATACAGTTTTCTCATTTAGTCTTCACAATTGTCCTGATCATTTATTGCTATTTCACCGATAAAGAAAAAAATTTCAGAAAGTTAACTAATTTGCCCAAAGTAAAACTAGTTTTAAAAATGACAAAACTGAAAATCAAGTATATTTTGAATTAATTTATAACCTAGTGCTATGACCACAATGCAGAGTGACTTATACATGGTTTTTTACTTCACCTCACAAAGTACACTGTTAATTCCAAATACATATGCAAGTCCTTCACTGCTTCTCTTTCTCTCCATGGATAGCCTGCCTAGAAACTTGAGATACTTGAGTAATAGAGCATTTACTGACCCAAACAAAGAAGTCAGAAAATTTACTTATTTATTTATTTAGTCCATTTCCTCACTGTACTCATTAGCTCAATGAGAAAATATTTTAGTTATATTAACAAGTGCACCTTAATTTTAATAGAATATTAGGAAATATAACATTAAAAGAGAGCTTTTAAAATAATTTGTTTTTGGAGATTAAATAGTAACATGATAATTTTTATTAGAAAACTATGCACACACATATGATGAAACAGAAAGAAGATGACTAATAAATACTGAAGGAAATGTCTTCTTAATTCACCATAGGGTTCTTAGAAAACATATATTTTTTTTTAAATCTTGAAATGCTCCTCTTCTCATCTTTGTTTCTTTTCTTTGTCACCCATGGCGGTAAGATATGGTTAGGGAAGGATATCTTTAGTCAGAGAAGGACACTACTAGCAAAGGCAAAGTTTATTTAGCTTTTGTGATGCTCCAATTGAAAACTTACCTTTTAATTTTGCAAAAAGCATCAACATATTTGCCAAACACCCAAAGCGGGGAAAAAGTCTATTCTTCCTCCCCTCTAGTTTCACACTGGATTCTTCCAGTTTGGTTTGAAAATTGTTCAACTTGTATTCACTCAACAAACTTTTATTGAGTACTACTATGATCTGGACAGTTACATAGCGATTGATGTGCTTATGGATTTAAAGTTTACCACTTGATGAGCTCATAACAAATAACTCTCAAACTGTTTAATTTCTCTATACTTTTACTCAAAGTTTCTCTTCTTGCTGTCACATCTTACTACCTTTGTCCAAAAATTAAACATCTTATTTGGATTTTAAAACTCAAGCCAAAAAGTTACCTACTCCATTAAGTCAATGAATGACTCGGGAAGAACAAATAACCCAAGAGGTAAAACCAGATTCCATTTTGAAATTGACATAAGACACTTAAAAAGAACAGGTCTATTATCTGAAAGCATGCTTGCTAAGCATCATGTAAATTTGCAGGTAATATTTGCCACCGTTTATTGGAAGCATGCCAGAGAGTGAAGCCATTAAAAAGTAGTCAAGAAGTCAAGAGGGAGAGAATGAATGCTAAAACAGTATTTGAGCATCTGACTTTAACTTTGCCCGAAGCCATTTGTATCCCTAGGTATTTCAGCTATTCTTGCTAATGGACATTAAGCTAGTTTAGGTTGTTTTCATCATTTGCAACTAGAAAAGTGTGCATTAATATATCATGACTGTCTCTGTGCTGTGATGTAGGAAATGCCTCTTCTATACTATAACAGGACTTTGAAGAAACTGGGTCCTCAGTTTATTTACTAATTAAAGAATTAATGAATGAAGTATAATCTAGGAATACAATATAAAATATATTTTTTTTGCTGTTGTCAAAGTATACCAACAATTTGTTGCCCTTCTACTAAAACAAACAAACAAATATTTCCCAAGTAAAAATTAATTATTTTCAAATTATTGTACTTCATGGTGCTGGGTCATTTTTGAGGCCATTCCTAAAAATGAAAAAAAAAAAAATTAAAAAAATCCTTAAGGTGGCTTACGTAGGTTGGATGGATTTTGTTAATATCACAGGATAATCAAGCCCTTTATTTACATCTTAACACCAAATGATATCCTCCAGGTCCTAAAGTTATTTTAAATGGCACGTGAGATGGCGTTTCTGTCAGTTCCCTTGGGATTGGGTTTCACGGTGTAATCAGACTCACCATTAACAATCTTCCCCTGGACAGGAACAGAGCTAATACAGTGTGATGAGAGAGTGCTGGCCGGTGGCTCAACCAGCTCGGCAAGTCTGCACATATGGATTTTATTTTCAAACCTATGATTGATTTACTTTCCGACTATGGCAAACCTCTCCATTCTCCCATATGATGCTTATCAACAAATGGTGTCTGCTTAACTCATTTATTGAGAAAATATAACCACATTTCAAAAATTGGAAATTATTTCTCGTGAATTTTTTTTTTTTTTTTTTTTTTTTTTTTTTTTTTTTTTTTTTTTTTACCACTGTGTTGTTCTGCATGTGTGATTTACTATCTGATCAAATAAAGCTACTTTGGGACAGTTATTTAAAATTTTGAAAATTCAAAAATTCATTAATACCTCATAATAAAGATATTTGACCCTTTTTGATAATTTTATATTTTTCTTAATTCAAATGTTATTTATAATCTCTATCTTTTAAAAATATCTTTTGAGGATACATTGTTTTTAAATATTCACCAGTTAGTTCCCTACAGAATATAAAATATTCAAACAGGGAGGGATGATTATTGAACAAGCGTTTGTTAATTTGACTTAGTAACTTTTGAATTTTATGTAATAATCATCAGTTTCAATACATTCATACACAGCAATATCAATGTGTGTGTGTGTGTGTGTGTGTGTGTGTGTAACCTCCAGATGCAAACTAGTAGAAAAAAGAAGTATTCATTTTCCTTTTGATGTTATACAAATTTGATCTAGCTTGCGTTAGAAAAAAAAATGGCATGAGCCATGAAAATTAATTAGAACCCCTGAATTACTGCTGAACCTTAAAGTCAAGAGTTAGTACAGATGCTTTTTTTAGGGATACTTTAGAATTGATTCTGTTATTTGAAAATTGATATCAGACAACAGGAGGAATTATGTAAAACTGTCATATAAATTTTCTTTAAAATTTAAAAAAATCTGTCTGTTTGTATATAGATTTATAATCAGAGTTATGCTGAGTTACCTACTGTCTTTCTGTTATGGAAAACAAGATCAGTATTGTCCATTCCTTCAGGGATTAAAAAGTTACCTGGGAAATTTCTAAGCCCACCACTTTGGAAGATGATTAGCTTATGACTTTGTGAGCACTTGTTTTCACAGTTAATGGTTTGTTCAATGTTTCCATTTTTTCTAGGGTCATTTTTTGTTATTTTGGTTTTCTAATATTTTATGTAGTTTGGGTTTTATTATAGACATCATTTCTTTTAGTTTTTTGCACTTTTTTATCTATACTTTTGCAAAATACATACTAGAAAGTGTTTAAACTACTTCTGCCTATACCTTTTTACTCTTTTATTAAAATTGTATAATTCTGTGTTCTCCTATTATTTTTTTATTTTATCCAAAAAATTGCTCTTCACTTTTTTTTACCTTTTTCTATTTTTTGACTCATTTGTTACAGCTTTTGTACCCTTCTTTTATCTTTCCTTAGATTTATTTTGCAGTCTATTTCTATCTTGTTCTATTAAATATTTATTTTTTTAGATTTATTTTGTATCAAAGTAAGTAGCATTAATGTGTAAGGCTCTGAATTTTTCATCTGAGCCCAATTTAGTTCATCTCATATGTTTTTTATATGTAGTACTTCCATTTGTATCTATTCTGCATACTAAATATATGTATGTGTGTGTGTGTGCACGCGTGTGCACATACATTGAATACTATTTGTTCTATACCACATTTTGGAATACTCTGTCAAGAATATACTATTTTTTGAAAATGTAAAATAACTTAAAAAAGTTTTACTCTAGTGCCACAGTTATTCATTCATGTATATACTTGGATCAACCTTATTAATTACTATATACACCTCTATCTTTTCATTTGTCTACTTGATTATTCTTGGGATATAAGATTTTTTGTGTTACTCATTTCTATTCAATTTCTACAGATTCATCTTTGAGAATCTTACATTCTTATTTTATATATCTGATTACTACTTGCTGCATAATGATTCATTCTCTGGTTTAGGAACATTAGGTTTCTAAAAATTTACTGTTAACTCTGTACCAAATATAAACCATCTTTAACTACTCTAAAGAATTGTCTGTTCTATGTCATTATTTTAGTTTTTAGATATGCATATTTATGCTTTCTTATTGGTAGCTTAATTGTTAATTCTTTAATGACATGGCTTTGATTCTCAGTTTTCCCCTTGATTTTATAGCCTCTAATTTACATCCCCCTGTTGTTTCATTATCTTATCCTTGTTTTATTGATTTTAAGTTGCTTAGCATTTCTTCTGGAGTTGAAAGTACTTTTTAGAAAATTTTTTTCAAGTATCTGATGTAAGTTCTATAAGAAGGGGTTTTTTAGCTTGTGTTGCATTTTACGTTCTTAAAATTGAGCTGGCTTCCCCGCCCCCCCCCCCCCGCCGCCCCACAGGGGTCAGGGGATTTCTTTTCTCCTTTCCCGTATTACAAATGGATACTTATACCTGAACATTTCCCCCAGATATAGTTTATATGAATTCCCCATGATACTTTTCCTTTCTTCTCTGAATCCTCTTGTTGTCCACTTCAGACCATCATGAAGTTTGAGGGCTAATTATTGCTAGTTTGTGGTCTGTCTGTATTTTTGTGCTCTTATTTTAGATAGGAGGCATGGGTTCACCAATAGACGCTGTGTGTCAACACGATTTGTGGATTTTTATCTCTGATTCTTTTTTTAAATTAAAGGTTTTATATCACCTAGTTATAAGAGATTTGAATTTAATACGTAAGTCAAATATGAAGACTTCATCTCTCATGGACTCAAAGAAGTTGCATTCAACACCTTTGCCCACCTTTCCCCAGCAGCACTCCACCTCCTCTCTTAGCCAGAGGAGAGAAAAATCGGCAGACTTTGTAGAGATCAAACAGAACTTTCATGGAAGCCCTTCCATTGGGTACTGACACAACCTCAGGCATTCTATGCAACTCACTTTTTCTTTTGTGTTTCTGACCATTCCAACTTATTCTTGTTGACCAGTGTTATTCTATATTGCCTCTCTTGCCTTTCAACCTGTAAAAAGACAAACTTACTCATTCTTACTGAATAATTCTTATGATGATGATGACATTTGCTTTCTCTTCCCTTTAGCTCTCTGTCTGCAGATAAAATTAATTACTCTGGAAATGAGGTTTGCCAATTATTTAACCTGAAGTAATCCCATTTCCCACAGCTCAATCAAAATTCTGGGAGGTAAAACTTCTGAAACAAATGTTCTTCATATCCACAATGATCAATCCACCAGAATACTTATTCATTTTCTTCTGAAAAAATCTGCTTTACTTTTGTTAGTTCTATAATGACAATGAGGCATACAAAATTTCATTTTTTTTAGTTTTAAAATTTCCATAGGCTATGATATCTGTAAAGCTAAAGGCAAGTCTATGTACTTAGATTTGCCACACTAATTTGTCCTGATCAAGCCAAAATATCATTTTAGTCATGTGGTATTTAATTGTGAACAGCAATGGCTAGAGGGTTTTAAGGGTCACTAGGTCCAGATGTTTGGTCATTAGTCACCACCATATAACCCACCTTCAATATAATAAATATGGATAAAATAAGGAAACACTTCAGCCGTCAACAAGATTAGTGTTCAAGACTAATAGGAGCCTGATTTCTGCTTTTTGACTTTGTTAACATTTAACCCTTTGAGGGCAGAGGATTTCACTTGAAGTAAATCTCTCCTCACACACTCTGCTCTTATTTTCTGAAGTTTATATACCTTCATTAATGGCACGTCCATTCTCCAAAGAAGTTCAGGCATGCTTTTAAGTGTTTTAATACTTAACATCACACTTCATATCTTTTTCTTAACAACATATTGGAATGTTTAAGAAGGAGGTTTTGTTGGACAGTCAGGTAATTGTCTGATAAAGTGACCGATAGGGTCTGCTTATTTAAAAGAATTTATTGAACATATCGAGCTGATCTGTGCTCCCCCAAACAATTAAGGTTCCTTCAAAACTTTCTCTGAGTATTACATTTCTTTGGTATTTATATAAAATGAAAAGTAAATACGTTTTTATTTGTAATGTACTGTTTCTCACGTGGTGCAATGGAAATAAAACCCTATAGCCACATGGTGCAGGCCTTGGAATCCAGCTACACTAGAAGCCATTTTTATAGGTTCCTCTGCAAACCTTGGGCATAATAATACTACTAATCAGATTGAGTTGTTGTTCAGCTTAATTAGATTATGTGGACATTCAATTAATGCTGATTTTATTTTTCTTAATTGTGCAGACATTGTACAATATTCTGACACATATGTTTGCAAATCAAATCTGTACTTAAAATAGTGGATTAGATTATTGGCTACAAGGGCAAAGTTACTGTTTTGGATCCTTTTGCTGATATTTTTCTAGTATTTTTGCATGATATAATGCCTATAATGTCTATTATTTTACATCTAGACCTTTTATGGAAATTCTTATATTTTATTATAAGATTAAATATCATCTTTATTTCATATTTGTGGAACTTGTTTTCCTGTCAAAATAGTCATCATTCTGCACTACACTATTAATAAGTTGCTTAAATTCTAGCTTTATCTTAGAAAAAAAGTTCTTATTTGAAAAAAATGAAAACAAAGGTGTATATATATATATATATATATATATTTTTTTTTTAATTCAGTCTATGAGGATATATTTTTAATAAAGACACAATGGCAGTTGTGACCCACTTGAGTACAGATTACTTTTGCTCTAGATCTTTGCTTTAGAACACAAAACCTGGTTCTCTTAAATCATGGCTTGGCTCCTCCAGGCCTTTGAGTCCCTCCTTGACCTGTCACAGAGCAAGGTGGCAGTGATCCAGCTATATATAACTGTTCAACTGAAAGAAAGTAGTGGGAAAATAATGGATCACCCAGTCCAAGCAAAAATGGGAGTCCAATGACAAAATAGCCCCAGAAACCCTTCCTCTCTTTATGAATTCTATTGTTTCCTTCTGTTGCCTCCTCTCCCCATTGCTGCTTCCTCTTTTCTCTCTTTCTGCAATTTATTCTTTCCTTTTATCCAAACAGAATGAAGAATAATCTCATTCCATATGGTCTATTCTCATGGCACAGAGCATTTTTATGAAAAGAAAAATATAATTAATTTTTCTATGTCAATCATAAGATCAGAAAAAGTCAAAATTTTAAAGCTTCAATTGATAATTAGCTGCATTTGTTGTCTATTGAGATGTTTTCACATTTTGAAAACTTAATCATATTTTGGTTCTATTTCAAAAGCTGGACTAAACTGTTATCTGTTTACTTACCTATAACCTCTATTTTCAAAACCATTTCTCAATCAAAATATATAAAATGGTTACACTTAGCATGTCCGTGTAACATACTAAATAGGTATATACATGGATAGGTATATATTGTTCACACCAATATTATATTATTTATTGTTCACACACATATATGTTAATTAATATCCATTTGTATTCATTCTCGCATAAATCTAAAAATAAGCTTTCCAATGCTTACTTCTATCCCTACTGAATCCGGAAACATTGTCACAATTGATGTCAGACATTATTACGAAGCCAAGGAGAAAATATCTGATGTATTTTTCAAATGTTGACCAAAACTCTTTATAGATTTATTTTCTCCATCCCTTTCTATAAACCTTTTAGTTAAACTAGTTCAGCTGTCTGAACAATCAGATTTAAAGCTTCAAATATTTTCTTGGTCTTAGAATAGATGCCTCAGTAGACTTTGCACCAGAAAGGTACGTTGAATCAACACAGCCTGTTTTTTTACTGCATTTTTAAACAAACAAACTGACAGCCCCAAAATAAGGAGCCTGTTTTATTTGTTAGGATATGTATGGAATTTAAAAAGACAACATATGTTTACCCTATCAGTATGAAGGAAACTAAAATAGGTTGTTTAGGAAACAATTTTATACCTTTCAATGCACAATAGCGGGTTAAATGAAATACTTAAATGTGGCAGGCTTCTATCAATGAAATGGATGCTTGCAAAATGAGAAGTTTAATGGGGAAGAAAATTAGTGTGTCAGCTCAGTAGAGCCATCCATCCAGGCATAATTCTATGCTAAAGACACTTGACATGTGATAGCAATCTTGAGGTACACACTATAATCTGGTTTTATTGGAACACACATGTCAGGAGAAGCCATGTTTATTGATTAGGCAGAAATGAGGCATTCTGAGATCTGAGAATCTCAACCCCTCAAGAGAAGAATGGGTGTAGCAAAGAACACAGCACCTGCTGCTTTTCACCAAGTGAAGTTTAGGGATTTATTTTTTTCTTTTAACTCTGAGATGAGAATGTGGACTTTGGACAGTAACTCAGAATTAAGAGACATAGCTCTAAGATGAAAGGTCTTAAAAGTATGTCACAAATTATAGAGATCCAACTCATGAAAAATAAATAGGAAATATAAGCTGAACATAAAGAGTTTGATTGCACTCCCCTATTTGTGTATGTGTGTGGGGGGGCAGGGGCGGTATCTGAGTATACATTTGTGCTTTGGGCTACAAAGATATTTCTATTTGGCAAAGGAATTTTTCATAATAAAACAACAGATTTGGTGTACTGGATTCTAGCTTCTGACTTAGTTTACTCAGGCACTAATAGTGCTAATGGTGTTAATCAAACAATGAGAGCCTTTCCTACAGAATGAAGATCAAGCATTCCCACACAAACAATCTGCACTTCATCATTTTAGTAACAAGGTACACATTTTAAGGCATGTGAGGCAAAAATGCATTCAATTATAACTTGTTAATGGTATCTAAATTTTCTTTTTTTAAAAAAAAATATATTTTTATTGATTCCAGAGAGAAAAGGAGGAGAAAGAGATAGAAACATCAATGATGAGAGAGAATCATTGGTCAGCTGCCTCCTGCACGCCCCACACTGGGGATTGAGTCCACAACCCAGGCATGTGCTCTGACTGGGAATCGAACCGTGACCTCCCGGTTCATAGGTCAACGCTCAACCACTGAGCCACACCAGCTGGGCTAAATTTTCTTTTTTAACAGGCTATATCAAATAGGAGAAATTTCTTTAAAACAACAAAAGGCTACCCTATCAACAACAAGATAACTATGTATAAAAATAATAACAAAATAAAGGAGAAGCAGCACAATATTTGTTGAGTATTTAATATAGGCCACTTGACTTCTGATTTCTGGTCCAACATGCAAAGAGCTTAGAAATCATCACTCCCATCCAGATATGAGAAATGCTGAACAAATGGAAAATTAACAACTCTTCTTAAATACATCAGGGAATTGAGGTTTCAGGTCTCTGTGCCACCCTGAAAACTGGAGAAAGTGAACAGGCAGTTACAGTGTGTCACACTTACCTGAAGCAGAAGCCACAGAGCAGATCCCCACAACTCAAGCCCATCACAGTGGGAAGACGAAATTATTTGACGAATTGCTGGATGGACAGCAAGAGTTCAAAACTAAGTGGTGGCTTATTCTCGGTGTGTTGTGAACCCACACTTTCAAGGTTTTTACTTTCAGTTGCTCTATCAGGTTCAAACTGTGAAAATTTGAGAAAAAAATACCCCATGCTTCCAGCAGGGGGAGGGGAAAAGCTACCATTTTGAAATGTTTCCAGAGCTCTCTGTCTCAACAAGGTCTGACCCGATGGAATCTATCTTATGAGAACCAAGCTGCATGGAGTTTTACTAGAGCCTATCCAAGCTGGGAGAAGGGAAATAACCAAACTCAAGCCTACGCTAGCCTTTGATATGCGAGAAGAGAAATACCCAACAAAAGTTTACTAAAAGAATGAGACCTAATCAGGGACTATAGATCACTTTTCCTCTCTCACCTTACGCACCATATCAACAGGGGTCTTCTATAATAACAGGAATACACTTAAAGAAGTTCAAACCTCAGGCCTTAAAGAGTTGCTGGGAAAACCCCAAACCACAGGGTAGTCAAAAACATGGAACCAAAAGGACATTTTAGCCTCTGAAACTGCAGCTATAGCAAACATGAATACAACCCAAGTCTTAGACAGAAAGACAAAAAAGTTCCCACTAAAGGTCTATCTACCTCAGTTCCTTTTACATGATAGTCTACCTGGCATTCCACAAAAATTACAAGATTTGGTAAAAAAAAAAAACACACATTTTTTAAAAACAAAAGACTGTAGAGGCAAAGCAAGCATCAGAACCAAAACCAGATACAGCCGAGATTTTGAAATGATTACACTGGAAATGTTAGAAATTATGATGAATATACTAAGAGCTCTACTTGAAAAAGTGGACAACATGAAGGAACAGATAGGTAATATAAACAGGGAGAGGAAAATTCTAAGAAAGAATCAAAAGGAAATGCTAGAAATCAAAAGACTAACAGAAATGAAGAATGCCTTTGATAGGCTCATCAGTAGACTGGTCACAGCTGAGGAAAGAATCAGTGAGCTTAAAGAAACCTCCAAAACTGAAATGCAAAGAGAAAGGAAGGAAGGAAGGAAGGAAGGAAGGAAGGAAGGAAGGAAGGAAGGAAGGAAAGAAGGAAGGAAGGAAGGAAGGAAGGAAGGAAGGAAGGAAGGAAGGCAGGCAACACTAAGAAGGATAAACACCAAAAATTCTATACCTATTCACATCATATTTAAACTTTAAAAAATCAAAGACAAAATTTTTAAGGAAGCCAGGAAAAAAACAAACTATATTACCTACAGAGAAAGGGGAAAAAAATTACATTGATTTTCTCTTCAGAAACTATAAAAACTATGCATGCAAGAAGAGAATGGAGTGGAATATTTAAGGTATCCAATAAAATTATTCTTCAAAAGAGAGAGTACTTTGGTAATTATGATGTATCAATGTAGGCTCATGATACTATGGTCAGTATCTGGTGTGTATCCACATATGTTGTCCAAGCTCATTAGAAAGGAAGAAAGACCACTTACCACCTTCCCACTCACATTTATAGATCCTCTCACCTGTGTGTGTTGGCGTCTCAGAAGGTGGGAGCACTTAGTGTAAGCTTTTCCACAGTTCTCATATTGGCAGCAGTAAGGCCTTGCAACCAGGGCTTTCCACCTGGGTGCTCTTTCAAGGACCCTGCACTTCTGCTCTACACTTTGTGGAGTAGGTATGGGTTGCCCAGGGAGGAAGGGGTCTTCCTTGGAGGCTGGCTGGCTAACAAAAGAGTCCTGGGATTCTAAATTCAGCAATAATGGGGACCACCTGGGGGTATTCCACAGTTGTGGGGATCTCTAGTAGACAACATCTGAACCAAAGAGGACAGCCTTGCCTGGCCCTCAGCAGAAGGCATGGTTGAGGGCAATAACATTTTAGGTATTAAGGAGTCTCTATTAAAAGGTACTGTAGGGTGGCCAGAATAAGGCATTGTTGGTGTCCTAATGTGGGATTTTACTGGGAGCTGTGACTGGTGGCCCATTGGGGGGAATGCTTAGATTTTCACTGACGGTCATAACCACCCTGGAATATTGGACCCTCATAAGGACATTGTAGAAAGCCACCCTTTGTCTTCACTATCAGAGAAGTGTAAACAAGGAGCCTGGGACGCTGGTGAACCTTGAGCCCTGGCAAGGGCCAGAGCTATGCACCAATTGTTTAGTCCAAACAATGGTGGCTCAAGCAATTTCCTGACCAAATAGTCTCAGAGTAAATCTTTCTAATATTTACTGACCTTTAAGATAGTCTGTCTGTTACCACAATTACCTGAGTAAGAGCTAGATGTGTATCCAAAATTGAATAAAAGGTTGGCAAGGCCTGAGCATGAGTGGAAGTCCTTTTCCTTGCACTAGGCTTCCCGCCTGGCCGCCAATATTTCCAAATTATTATTTCTTGTCTCATCTCTGTCATTTGCACATGGCTCTTCTCTAGATCCCGAACGCTGAACCACGCAGGACATGGCTCTCATAGGACATCATCTGGGACCCTTTGAAAATCATCATTCCCGGTTGAGAAGGAGACATTCCATGACAGTAAATCATTTGGGAAGGAGGGAGTGTCAGTTAGAGGCAGTAGTTCACACCATGCTCAGGCACAACACACTGAACTGTGGCCCCATTTCATTCGCATTCTGTCCGGATACCTCAGCAGAAACCAAGGGGATCCTCTCCAGCTGTGGGCACTGAAGAATGTGTTGAATGCCTGATGGGCCATGGTTCCAAGAAGTGTGCACTCTACTGCTTCTAGGAGATGGAAACACGTCCAAGATGCACATTGACTTCTCAGTATTCTCTGCAAACTGGTGCTGAGCTGCCTGCCTGCCACTGGCTCAGCACCTTGTCCTCTTGCTCCATCTAAGCCTGGGAGCCGCTGCGCCCAGAACTGTGTGTGAGTCCAGACCACCTCAGAGCAGAGTAGAGCCCTGCCACCTTGACATTGCAGGTCGGGTGTCTGCTACCTTCACTTGGATTGTTTTACTTTATACATTTTTGGATTGCTTGAATTTTTGTACACAAATCAAATATTTTTTTAAATGGGAACACATTAATATTAATTTAATTTTGAAAGAAACGTTGGGTCAGAAAAAATAAATCATACATTTGGACTCAATAATCTTACTTACTAAAGTAGATCCAAAGAAGACTATTCAAAATAAGAAAAATATTTTATAGAAGAATTCTGTAGAAATAAAAAAAGATTAAAAAATCAATAGAATTATTTTATTGGATCATTACTTATATCATAAGATATTAAGACTAGTATATGTGTCCAACTTAAGAGAATACATATGCTATTTGATGAAATATTTGGGAAGCCATTTAAATGTAATTGTGAAACTTTGTAGGAACTTGGCACACACACACATATGACAAAAAATAAGTGGAAAAGCAGGATATAAATTGTGTCTAAACATACAATTGTTTGCATTTGGTGATATATTTAAACAGGCATCATTAAGGTTGGTAGAATTCTTGCTAGTGTGCATGTATACTTTTCAACTCTTGTTAATATTACTTAATTTTACTTTATAAAAATACTTTTAAAATGAGTTGCTTTGTTTCTTTTTGTTAAGTCTTCATTGCTGGCCAGTGAACTCCTGGAAGGCAGTCAATTAGTTTTACCATTGGTTTTATACTGTCATTTCATACCACTTATCACAGCTTGTGATTATTTGTTTATTTGTGTATTTATTGTTTTACTATCCTTACAAACTTAATCAAGCATTCATAGGTTCTATTTTTCTTCCAATATTTATTCACTAAATTATAAACAACACAAGGGCAATCACCATATGTTTATTTACACTATTTATAGTAAAGTTATTAAAATATTTCCAGATTTACACTTAAGATATATTAATTCCTCAGAAAAAATATCACCTAGATAGAGGAAATATATTTATAAAAAGGAGAGAGGGGCACTGTAAGGGGGGCATGGGGAGCAACACACAGATAACATGCAGGTAATAGGCACTGTCATAAGTGCTTACATGTATTAACTCCTTTAAACCTCAGAATGATCCTATGAAGTAGGCTCTATTGATAAACTATTTTACAGAAGAAGAAAAAAGCTAATTTATAAAAAATAAAGAACTGAGTAAATCCTGGATATTAACCCAAGTAGTCTGGGACATTCTGGCTGCAGAGTCTGCCATTCTTTTTTATTTTGTTTTTTTTAATTTTTATTAATTTCAGAGTGGAAGGGAAAGGGAGCTAGAGATAGAAACATCAATGATGAGAATGGCTGCCTCCTGCATGCCCCACATCAGGGATCAAGCCCATAACCCAGGCATTTGCCTTGACTGGGAATTGAACCATGACCTTCTGGTCCAGAGGTCGATGCTCAACCACTGAGCCATGCCAGAAGGGCCAAAGTCTGCCATTCTTTAATGCTCTTGTTATCTATCATAGCTCATTGGTATTGTTATTAAATATATCAATTAATATTATGTGATGTATACATTGAATAATTCATTTTAAGAAAACTTGAATATCTGCGTATATATTGTACATAGTATTGAAATTCTACTATTCATAATTTTTTTGTAGTTTCAGTCTAATTAATAAAAACTTCTCTCTGAAAACTCATACATAAGCATTTTCTCTAATTACAAAGCATCATTTAAAATTAAGAAATGAAATAGTATAACTTACACAAAATCTAGATTATTTGGTCAGGTCATCTGTTTTTACTGGTTTTTGAGACAGAGAAAGTAAATAAGACCAGCAATTTTAAAATATAGTTGGAAGCATTTTCCTTGAGTCATCTTAATGAATTACTGGCAGTGGAATTGGAATTTCTATTATATAGAGAGAAGCAGCCACTAATTCTACTTAATGCCAATCAACTGAGAGATTTTGGTCAAAAATTTTTGTAAAGTCATTTGTCATGCAGCAGTGAAAGATTTTCAGGAAGGCAAGATGATTATTTTTAGCAGGTAGATTCTTTAACATGGGACAAACATGCTCTTCACCTGTACTTCCTATACTCTTGGTAAGTTGTAAACTTACAGGTCAAGCTTTACACCTATGGCCAATGCAGTACAAAGGCAGCCATTAAGCTATTTAAAATGTAAGAATGATTAAATTATACATCTTAGAGATAATGCTTTACAGACATAATTATAAATTTATGAGTATTTTTTTCTATTTCAAAGTGGTCTGAGACTATTGTATGGCTAAATAGATGGTTCTATCTAGTCTGATGTTATTTTATTATTTAGGTACACTTGATAATAAAGAACATAATTATCATTTCAACAGATGCAATGATAGTACTATGAGACATTAGCAATGTACAAAAGCAAAATACTCATATTATTATACCCTTTTTAAATGAATCAAAAGGGCAATAGTGATACCTGGCAATGTTTTTTTGTTTGTTTGTTTTTTGAGGTGGCCCATGCTTTCTATAGCTAGTGGATCCTATCATCAAAAGGCTGTGAGTATAAAACAAGATAATATATGTAAGTATAAATTAAGCAAGATATTCTTCTTCATCATTCTTATATCTTAATTCTAATGGTTTTTAAAATTGTATTACATCTCCCTCCCACTTTCCTTCTGTCTAAACATTAAGCTTCCCTCTCTTCTTCACACATAGGGTAGATTCCCCTCTAGCTATTAATGAATGAAGCCATTCAGTTTACTTGAGGTATGGTCAGGAAAGTTACCTTAGCTTTATGCTGAAATTTTAATTAGCTTATGCTTAAACAATGGGAAGGCATGTGCTGTCAACTCACCATGTTGTTTAAAAGTATCCAACATATTTAGTTAAAGCATTTGTGATTTCTATAACACCTAAGGTCATTTTCTCTTATTTTTAAGAGTTCTGAATGGTCTTTTTTAATGGTACCTATATGATAGGAGTTACAAACTCTTCGCCTCTCTGAAGTAACAGGAGTGACCAAATTATATGTAAACCAAATGTTCTAAAAAGTTCAAAATGATATGGTATTTGTATCTTAGAGACTAATTTGGGTTCTTGATGTTTAGTGTCCTCTTTCATTCTGCTTGCAACCCAGATGATAGCTGAAATGAGATATAAGAAATGTTTACAGTTTCGTTTATCCTCTCATGTTCTTCATTAACTTACTGTGGGTGTTGTTCTTTGAAAAGGCCAAAGTTCACGGTTCTGTTTTTTAATTGCAATTCGCTCTTTCCTACTTCTTTCTGGAGCATCGGCTTTATCATTGCTTGGGAGATTTACGGCGCTTCCTTCCATCGTCAGCTTGCTAATAGGCAGTTGTTGAACTCCCTGGAGTCTAAACGAGGAAATATGAGCAGTATGTAAGTGCTACAGCTGGAGTCACATTCCACTTCAGAAGCGTCTTAACAGGGTTCTCAGATGTGTGAATATCCATTAGTGACCCAAGGGGATTACTCACTGGCACCACGTTTACCTTTATGAGGGGCCTGGAGGATGAGGTGTCCCCATCCTATCCACAGAAGGTGAAGAGATGCAAGGGGCTCAGAGGCTGGTGAATTAAAAAAGAAAACGTGTGGGAAAAGACAGTGCTTTTAAAAGAGATGAATTCAGAAAGGAAACTCGAAAATTTGGCCTTGGGGGTATGCAAGTTTATTATTTATATTGCTAACATATTTATCAAAACATCCCAGGGCAATAAAGCTAACTAACATGACTTGATCTTCCTGTGTCTGTTTATGTGGATGGTAATTGACAGTAAGCAACACTGAACTTTCACTTCCTGTTCTCTGTATCTAGGGCAGACAATACTGTGAGGATGACTCAGTTGCTCCAGCAGCAACTGCCCTTTGAGGAAAACGCTTCCTGATTGCACCATGTCTCTTTTTAAATATTTTACTCTTCCTGCCCAGCCCCAACAGCTCTTCAGCTTCTCCTTTTGGAGCCACATCTCTAATTACTTAGTCCCTTAGATGTTACAGCAATCAGAAAGACTCCCCTTCACAGCTTTCAGATTAGATGTGCCTATTTTACAGAAGAGGTGCGTGGGTTTTTTCTTTTTTTGCACACACAATGTCTGGGTTGCTACATTTGTGCAATCAGTGTGAAAGGCTACCACGTGTTCAAGTAACATGCACAGTGAGGAGATTAGCAAGGGGAAAATTCTAGGGTTAAATTTGTAATTTAAACCCATGATATCAGCAAAGGGAGAAAAGAACTCAGTCAAATCAGAATCTAGAAAATATCTAGCTATATTGTGTAGTCTTTTACAACTCCTAATAGAAACTTTTGCTTTTAGTAAAAAATATACTATTTAATATTAGTGTAACAAATAAAAGATTTAATAACATGATTTAAAGTCATGTTTTGAATAAATATATGAATGAATGAATATAAAGATCACTTCATCAGAATTAGGAATTTCCTACACCAAGAGTCATGGCTTGAATGTTTTGTGAACAGATGGGTATTCAGATTTCATCCATTAGAGCATGTTTCACAACCCTGGCTAAACCTTAGAATCACCCAGGGAGCTTTATAAAAATGTTTCTTGATCCCCACCTCCAGAAATGCTCGTTTAATTGGTCTGTGGTGGACCTAGGCATGGGTACTTATTAAAAGCTCCCCAGGTGACTCTAACAGGCAGCCATGTTTAAGAATCACTACATTATAGCCTTGTAGGTTCTTAGAATGACTTACAGATTACAGGAATGAACATCTCCTGATGATTTATTAAAAGGAGGGAACTAAAAAAGTGAGAGAGAGAAGGAGGAGGAGGAGGAGGAGGAGGAGGAGGAGGAGGAGGAGGAGGAGGAGGAGGAGGAGGAAGAGAAAATGTGGAGAGGAAGGGAGAAAGAGAAGAGGGAGAAGGTGAGGAAGAGAGCGAAGAAGGAGAGAAGAAGAAAGAAGGAAGGAAAGAAAAATTAAATTCTTGTTATTCAACAACTGGTAAATATACTGTATATTGAGTTGTTAATGTCACATGCTGTGTTGAGTATTTATCATGCATTGAACACGAGGGGGCAGATGCTCAACACAGGAGCTGCAGTTCTCGGGTGACGCACCAGGACCAGAGAGGAGGGAGCCCAATTCCAGGGTGCGTCACCCAAGAACCGCCCTCTTGCAATCCAGGACCTCTCAGGGGATGTTGGAGAGCCGGTTTCAGCTCGATTCCCACAGGCCAGGCTGAGGGACCCCACCAGTGCATGAATCTGTGCACTGGGCCTTGAGTAATGAATATAAACAGACTATAGTGGAGCTTATAGTTTCTTGAGAGGAAACTAAAATAAAAACATAAATGCCTATGAAATTATAATTGACAAAAACCATGAAACAAAAAGCAAATAGTGCTATAGAAAAGAGGTTTTTCTGTATTCCTTGGGAGGGATGGGTTTCCCAATGAAGTGAATTTGAACTGAGATCCTGTACAAGCACAGATGAGGGAGTGAAGTGATATAAGGTAAAGGGAACTGCATTTGCAAAGGTCCTGAGCATCCAGGGACTATTTATTGAAAGGAAGCCAGTAAAGCTGTCATATAGAGATCCAGGGGAAGACTAGTTTGGTACCTGCCTGAAGGAATAGGCAAGAGTCAGTTCATGCTTGTTGGCCATGTAGTGTTGGTTAGTGGGACACTTTAAGGCTTGATGATTACTCTAAAAGCAGAGAAATTAAAGTATTATGAGACTTGGGTTTGTAATGACCATCTAATGAGGAGAATGTATCTAGAGGAGATAAAAGTGGATAAGGAAGACTAACTAGCAAACTACAGGCAACCTTTGCAGTTATTGCACATTTTTTTTTTTTTTTACAAATTGCAAGGTTGTAATAACCCTGCATTGATCAAATCTATTGGTGTTATTGTTCCAACAGCATGTCTATGTGTCATATTTTGGTAATTCTCCCATATTTCAAAATTTGTCATTACTGTTATATTTGTTATGGTAATCGGTGCTCAGTGATCTTTGATGGTTACTGTTGTAATATTTGGGGGAACCACAAACACTCATATAAATGGCAAACTTAATGGATAAATGTTGTGTATGTTCTAACTGCTTAACAGGATGGCCATTCCCATCTCTCTCCCTCTTAGATCTCCCTATTTCCTGAGACACAACAATATTGAAATTAGGCTAATTATTGATCCTACAATGGCCTCTAAGTGTTCAAGTGACACATCTTTCACTTCAAATCAAAAGCTAGAAAGTTTAATGAGGAAGGCAGTTTTACTTCCTCCTTTCCAGTTTGGATGCCTTTTATGTTTTCTTCTTGTTTGATTGCTGTGGCTAGCACTTCCAGTACTATATTGAATAAGAGCGGTAAAGTCCTTGATTTTAGTGCTTTTCCTGATGTGTTTATAGTTCCTATCATTTTGGAGTCCCAAAACTATTAAGCCTTCCATTTCATATTCATGTAGAAGTCAACCTCAATTATGGAACCAATTTTTAAATTGTAGATTTATATATCAAAATTTATTTTAAATATTAATATTCTAACATTCTTGCTCTCAGAAATATTTTAGCTAGATGAAAAAAATATCTTCACATTTATGTGTCAAGACATGTGTAAACTATTTTCTAAAAAGTTAAATAGAATCTCCTAGTACATTTATTAAGTGAATAAGTATTTCTGAGTTGATGGACAAAATTTATGTTCAGTATCAAATAAAAAAGAAAAGAAATGAAGGGAGGAAGGAAGGAAAGAAGAAAGAAGGAAGAAAGGAAGGAAAAAAGGAAGGATAAAATTTACATACTCAAATGAATATGAAAAAAATTTTTTAAAAGTGGTATATTTAATGCAGTTGGGGTAGCGGTTAGAGGTGAGACTCTTCTCACTAAGGCAGATACTCATTGACTATGCCATCCTTGTTTACTGATGACTGGTCTGGGGAAACGCAAATAATGATTTGGATGAGAAAAATATACTTAGGAGATTAAAAATTATAAACAAAATTCTAAAGATAATATAATTGCTAGTTAAACATGAATGAGAAATGGGTCCATGGCATACTGGAAAATCCTTTCCTGTCATGAGCAAGAATTTGTTAACAATTGTGGGTCTGCCCCTCATTTGCTGAATAGCTATGTGTATTTGGCTTCAGGTGTTAATCTAATAAAACCTTACTTCAAAAGAGAAAAAAAGTGGTATATTTATTTGAGTGTACTTATATTCCTTATATTTTTCTACCCTAAAAATATATGGATCTGGGTAAGAAAGAGTGTGGGTACTGGAATAAGATGGCAGGAATTGAACTGATTCTGGCATTATGACCTTAGGAAATTTATTTCATGTAGGTCTCAATCTGAAATAAAAGAAAGAGAGAAAGATAATCATACACCTACCATATAGTGCTATTTAGATGACTAATTCCTTTTCCAAATAAAGAAATTCACATAGAAGCTGAATCAATGGCAGCCAAAGCATCTAAAACCTATAAAAGAATATTCTACAGAATTAGAATTTATTTGAAAGTTAATCAGATAAATATATTATTATTCATTTTTAGTTGTCCTAATCATATTGTGGTTGTGTTTTTATTTAAAGGGTATTTATCTTTTAGCGGTTTATTAAAATATGTACAGTGAAATAATATAATGCCTTGGTTTTGTATAAAAAATAACCTGGAGGAAATAGATGAAACAAAATTAGAGATATTGTTGAAATTAGACTATATTCATGGGCTTTATTTTACTATTTCAATCACTTTTGCATATGAAAAATCTATAATAAAAATTACTAATATGAATAAGTGAGTGAACTACTTTCCTGTGCTTTAATTATTTTTGCTGGTCTCTGAAAAGATTGACTCTCAAGTAGGCAGCTGCTTAGCCTGTATGCCAATGGCTTTGTTGACTGCCAAAATGTACTAAGTTCATTGAATAGGGAGTTAAATGCTTGCTTCTGTACCTTCTTCCTAATAGCTAATTGGTTCATTCCCATTTATGCAAATAAAGAGGATTTTTATGAAAATAAAAGTATATTATACATGGATAAAGTAATTGTTCAGTAAATATTGGTAAGAACAATAAATTTTTGTTGCTCAAAGTTCTAGTAACTTAGTTGGGTGAGTATCCTATATAATAAAGAGCTAATATGCTAATTAGACCAAACAGCAGAATGACTGTTTCGATGACCTTCCTGATGAAGCCAGGGCTGCGAGAGCTGAGGCAGCTGCCTGCTGCAAGGGCCGAGGTAGCCACTGGTGCGACTGCAAGGGCCAAGGCAGTAGCCGGGGATGAGAAGGCCTACCCTAGCACAACTTTCATGCATCGGGCCTCTAGTATTTATGTAGTGATAAGATTTCAAGCACTAATACAATCCTATACAATAAAAGGCAAATATGCAAATAGACCGAACTGTGGAACAACTGGTCGCTATGACACACACTGACCACCAAGGGGCAGACGCTCAATGCAGGAGTTGCCCCCTGGTGGTCAATGCACTCCCACAAGGGGAGCACCACTCAGCCACAAGCTGGGAGCGTAGTGGCCCGCCTCCGCGGCAGGGCTTAGGGTTTCTGACTGCCAGCTTAGGCCCGCTCCCCTAAGCTGGACATCCCCCAAGGGCTCCCAGACTGTGAAAGGGTGCAGGCTGGGCTGAGGGACCCCCGCCATGAGTGCACACATGCCATGCACCGGGCCTCTAGTTTTAGTATTATGTTATATCAGAGTAATGAAAATATTTCCATGACTATAAAAATGTGAATACTTTTCCAAACTTGTGCTAATCTACTCTTGTGGAAAAGCTAAGTAACAAATGTTCTATGAAAATCAAAGAGAAAATGCATGGATAACATTGAACTTCATTTAACCCACCAAATCCCACATAATTGTTAGAAGGCAGTTCTTAAATCTTTTCAAAATAAAGAAATGTATCTCGAGATTAAAAATAATACATATATTTGTTCCATTTAGACCTATGTTAGTTATCTCATTTATTGGCTAGATTTCCATTAAATTTATCAGACTAAGATGGTTCCTGATCTTAGTAAACTTTTCATATGACTCACCGTTAAGTCATTGTTGTGCTGAAAGAGAATGTTTGACTTCCAAAGAATTTTTATGATAAGGAGGTATTATACTTCAAAGTCACTTTTTAAAGTGACTTTGGTAACTGATGTGTTTTAATTAGACACTTAGAAATGTTCAAAAAAGCCTAAATTTTTTGGTTTTATCTCTTACAAATATATGATTTTCTGACAACCAGATACTGGTAATTAAAGATAGTTCCCATGTAAACACAAGAAGCCATAAATCATAGTATCTTTCTTTTTAAAACTAACTTAGTGCATTCATATGTATTTTAGAAAACCTGGAGCCTGCTAAGTTTGACCAAAACAAAACAAAATAATCCAAACCTCCTCTACTGCATTTGACATTTATTATTATTATTATTATTATTGTTATTTATTTATTTTCATTATTATTATTGGTGGTGACGGTTAGTGATTAAGACAAGCAACAGAGACAAATGTCTTATTCTGAGCTATCATCTAATTCTGATAATCAGACTATTGAAAAGCAGTCACCTTTTGTGAAAAAAGGAAAACTTAAGTTGGACAATATTATTTTTATAAGTTATATTAAAGATCATGTGCTTTAAGCTGAATTTATTGATACTCATCTACAAAATTCCTGGCATTTTTATGCCTAAATGACTATTTGAATACAGTTTGATTTATATGCAAAGAATACATCGAGGAACCACAGAGAGTTATCTTTTTTTTTTCTTTGACTTATACATTGATAGTTTTTAGCAAAGAGTTTCACATCCATAGATAGTTTCCTCTAATTTTAAGTTATTGCTAATGATTTATGAAAGGAAATAAGATATAAATTAGGTCTGTAGGAAAATATGCTTGGAGTTTTACAATTTTGGAATAGATTGTCTTTTTTCAAGCATAGCCCACATGAAATTATTATACTAGTAGGATGTTACTCATCATTAGTGATAACCCTTGACTTTTGTCATGCTGTCAAGTAGTAGGCTGAAAAATAAGGAGCCTTAGATTGTGATACGATCGCATACTCTTTTCAGCTGGATTTAGACAGAATTAGTGTTCAGTTACTCTGCATTCATCATGATGACATGCATATGAATGATGCAGTATAGAAACAGACACCTGACCCAAACCGCTGAACTCAGAATCATTCTCCTTCACATGGGTGCTCTTGATCTGTCCTTTGAATAACGGAACGACTTTTAAAGTGTGCCTGACAGGCGAATCAAACCTGAGCATACTATAAATCCATCAGATGTCTCTGCACTCCAAACTTTTTGCATTTAATTTTGTATTGTATATTACTTTGTATTGTACTTTATTTTATATGAAACTTTATTTCATTAAGCTGCATGCTATTTTCAACTTTTTGTGTGTGCACAATCTCCTGATATATAGTGCCCTTTGGAGTAGCCCCTTAAATCAGAGCATGCTCTTATAATGGAAGGAGAATTGGCAAAGAAAAAAAATGTATCCTGTATTTGTCACATACATATTTTAAAGGAAATGGAATCCAAACATCTTTATTAGATATAAACCATCAACATTTGGGGGAACCAGCTCAAGAAATGTTTCTTTCCCACTTGGCAAAAGACAATGTTAGCATATGTACACCAATCTAAAAGTCATTCTATTTATGAGCTGTAAGAAGGAAGATTTAGCAAACAGAACACATTTTCTCACCCATATTTTTTGTGTCCCTCAAATAACACACTCTTTCTCTCTCTCTCTCTCTCTCTCTCTCTCTCTCTCTCTCTCTCTCTCTCACACACACACACACACACACACACACACACACACACATACACACACACAGTTGCATATTTTCTGTTTGTTGGCCTTTTATATTTTTTATGCCACACACCAAAAAATTTAGGTCCATTTGGGTATTGAAGAAAACATTGTTATTACTAATGTGAGACAAAAAAATTTTTTTTTCTCTTAGAATAAGTGAAGTATGGTTTCTAAATTTTACACAGGAAGAAAATACTTAATATATTCTTGATTTTTTAAAATTCATGTTAGGAATGTTATTTTAAGGAAATTTTGCAAAGAAATTGAACAGAAGTACCCTAAATTCTGCATAAGGCCATGATTACTAGATTACATGAGTAGACAAAAGTTTTAAGGTGTATGTAGAGTTAACCATCATCCATTGCAGCCCAAAGGATTATTGCAAAGTTTTGCAAAACCATTAGCATAAATATTTAGTTTTGGCTTTCAAATCAGTGTGACAGGGGAATATATGTAGTAAATATTAACAATATGAGGCTAATAATGATATGATTACTGATAAAATTTTTAGAGAGAATGGAAGGGAGGGGGAGAGACAGAGAGAGAAACATCCATGTGAGAGAGACACATGGATTGGCTGCCTCCCGCACTCAATCCTGCACATGGCCCTAGGGCCAGGGGAATGGAGCCTGCAACCGAGGTGTGTGCTCTTGACCAGAATCAAACCCAGGACTTTCTTCAGTCCTCAGGCCGATGCTTTATCCACTGAGCCAAACCAGCTAGGGCTCTCTTGAATTTTAATACCACAGTTTGTATAAGGTGAAAAGTGTAAAGGACAGATTTCAGATCCTGTGGATTTTAAAAACTTTATTAAATATCCGGTGGAAACAATTTTTCAGCATTTCTAATGCTAGTGTGGAATCCACAGGAAACAAAAAGCCTCAAAGAGAACCTCACACCTGTCCTTTGTGAAAATACACTGTGTAATGTGTGTCTTTTTCATGCAAGGCTAGTTTCCATTGAAAATATTGGCAATTTAATTTGCTTTTCCCACAGGACCACAGATGAAGCAGCACAAGAGTTTTAAACTGTTTTCATGTAATATGAGATATGTACAAGAGAAAAAAATTATAAGGTATTTATATATGTTGTAAGTCACAGTAAAAGAGCAGCCATGAAGCCCTCTCCCCCATTCACTTCAGAATTAGAACATTAGGAATAAGATCACTTTTACCTTTGTGTTTCTTGTTTTATGGCCCTTTCTCTGCCACCACCCCACATGTATTAGTTTTCTTTGGCTGCCAAAAAAATTTCACAAACTTAATAGCTTAAAACAACCACTGCATAAAATCTCAGAGTTTGACTTCTATGCTAATGAAAAAATTAGACCCATGGAGTTTGCTGAGAACCAGTTCCAGCATGTAATAATTACAAGAGTTCCTTCAAAAAGGTTGATGGGACTTGGGGAGCTCAACAGGGTTGAGTCACATGTAGTTTACCTGTTGGAAATGGCTAAACCGGCACTTCCCCCAAACCTGAATAGGATAATTGTTAACTGCCAGACAGCTCAGGGCATTTTATTGCCTCCTGTTGGCCAAACACTTGAACAGCTGTAGGCTATTCCCCAAACTGACAATGATTCTATACCCTTTGATACCTTACCCTTTGAAGTGTATATATCCACCTTGCCTTCGGACAAATTGTGTTTAATAAAAGCACGGGGTCCTGAAACAAGGGAAGAGTCTTTAGCTCCCTTTAGCTGGAGATGCTCTGACCCCCAATGCCTTTCAAAATTATTCGTCTCCAGACTCTTTAATCATCTACATGCAGCTCCTTTCTCCAGAATGCTGAACCCTTTGTAAGGCTGGGAAAAGAACCCCGGCAGGAGCTGTGCCTATTAAACATACTGTTGTATTAATGAAAAGCTTTTGTCTCCCGACATAATTGGGCCCAAAAAGCTGGTCCCTAAGTCTTTTTTGTAAGGTTTCTGGCCCAGCATGCCCAGTGTATTCTGGACCAATTTTAAATAGATACAAGGATCAGATGGAACTCCAAATCTACTCTTTATTTCCAGTACAGCTAGATAGGAAAATGAAGTTTGATAACCAGAACATACTCAGATGTCAGACCAGTCCATCCCCTACAACTGAATTTACTCACCCAGCCAGAAGGGACCAATGATAAATAGCAGAGTCTATTAAGGGAAAGAGAGAGCAGAGAAAAAAGCACACACTATGTGAAAGGCAACGTGTTGATTCATATTGGAACAGAATATTTTAGCTAATTAATTCTCCTAAATAGGGGGTATGTTCTTGAGAGTCCCTGGCTCCCCTGTATACACGGGTGTCTGTGAGCTGCTGCCCTGCCTCAACCTCCCTCTTGTCCAACCAAATGTATGGCAATGTCTATCCATCCACCCAACAGGTCCTGTCCCACAGGCGCTCATAGGAAACTTTGCTGGAACATTTATGCTCTCAGAGTATGGTTGGAGGGTGGAGGCCACACTGAAATATGGGGGGAAATACAATGGCCGCAAAGGAATAAGCACTTTAAAAGTCCTTGTAATAAGGGAAGAATATGTTGGATAATTATTAACTTGACATATTCCTTAATATTCACTTGCTTTTATTCTAAAATAGATTATTATCCCTTTGTTTCATAGTCATTGTAGCAATTATAATGTTGTATTATACATATAATTATATATCTATTACTCTAGACTATGAGCATTTCAAAATAGGATATCACTCTTACTCGTGTTTCTCTTTCTAGTATTCAGTGCTGTTGCTACTTAAAGAGTTTCAGAAATGAAGATGTGTTATCAGCTACTCAACTTTGTAAGTGAACTTAGAAAAGGAAGAAAAAAATCTTAGCCAGAGTGATTAAGAAAAGATGCTGCCAGTTTTTATAAAACTTTGTATCAAACTTTGTATCAGAGTTCTGACCCGGAGAATCTCATTGACCATGTTAGATGACCAGAAGACCCAATTCTCTCATCCAAAGGGAAGTGATCACCATAGGCTAAATTTTGACTGGCTTCTGTATTGAAGGTAGCCCAATTTGGTGGAGGCAAACCCAGCAACTAGAACCATCAGGAAATCACATTACATTGGGTGGGGGCAATGTTATTGATTAGGATATCGGTTCATTTTAAAATAGTATTTCAGTCAGCAAATAAAAGTGCAGAAAATAGAGAGTATAAGGTTCATCCTACGAGACAAGAACTCCATGCAAGATTGTCCACGAAGGTGTGAGCCCGCATGCAGCAGCTCTAAATCTGAAAAGTCATGGCAGTGCTGATTTGGAATTAAATAAGCTTAGTTGTAATAAGCTCACTTGTAGAGAAACACTAAGAGGACAAGAGAAAACTCTGAGTTAGTGGGTTTTCTAGTATCCAGATTTCAATTATAGAAACTGACATACATAAGAGTATCAACATCAGGAATAATAAGCATCATAATATGAAGCCAATGTTGGCCAGGAGGTTTGCTTTCAGGTTAAGAGCAGGTGTGTATAAATTTGAAAGATATTTCAAAGGATGAGAAGTGAAGACAATGATAAGAGCTTTAGAAGAACAAACAGTGTTAATAATGTGCAGCGTTGTAACATTTAGTTCCCTTAAGGAATGGTGATATGAAATTATACTCATCAACCATTGTTTTATAAACCTATATTACTTTAAGAGGATTGTGAATTCTTTTTTCCCCCTGTGATCTTAGTTTTCCTTACAACAAATCTGGATTCAAAATGAGGTATATTTGGTGGTGGTTGTTTTTTCCCTAAACATGTGAACTCAATACATTCCTCTTAGTGCATGGATTTAAGAAACTTTACTACATTGGACTGTCCCTATCAGAGGTACAATGTAAACACAATGGCTTGGGCATTTTATTAGCACCTCTTGGGGTCTTCCCCATCTCATCTCATGTGGCACAGCCTGATATGAACTTCTCAGGAGCCCAGGAAAGACTGCATCTCCCCATTTCCTTCAGATTTAGTTCAGAGCAAGTGACTGGCTTCTCACTGTTCAATTATGTCATCTTCTAGGCCTGTGTGTTCATTCTCTCTTTTCTATTACAGAAGTGATCTTGGAGGTCATATGTTCAAGATGGCAGGGTCACAACATGGACCCTGAGTCAGCACTTGCCCAAACCATTATCTTTTTTAATGATCTGAGCAAGAAATGCCCTTATTATGTCAAGCCATTGAATTTGAGTGGTTACATTACAAACATTAGCATTAGGTAATTTGACTACTTATTCTAGACTGAGTAAATGTCTTCCATTCCACTATAGTAACACCACAAATGTCCCATAACTTTTATCTTATCTCTATAACTTTTTTTTTTAGTCTCTCTCTCTCTCTCTCTCTCTCTCTCTCTCTCGATACAGCCACTAGCTAAACTGGCTAAAAGCATTAAGAAATAGTAAACATTATGTATATTTGTATTATCATAGCTAAATTTCAAAGAAAAAAAGCTTCATGTAATAGAAATGTCCTAGCTCACTCATCAGGAGAAGGAAGTAGGCCCTAATATGGAACCTGGCATGCAGGGAGCTGGAGTTTTAATAACCACCAGCAAGAGAAAATATGGTATCAGATCTGAATTCAGTGTAGAGTTATGGAAGTACTAGTAAGCCTTCTGAATAAGGCTGGGACTCACAGGATTTGTCCACTCAAGACAAAGAAGAGGGTCTAAATAAATAGCTGTGTGTCAGTGTAACCACAGCGATACATTGCCTATGTCAGGACCTTAAAAATTTTGTTGCCACAAGCCTAACAAAAATGGTTTCTCCTCATTAGCCCAAATGGCAAACATCTTAAAATGCCTATATAACAATGGACTTTTATTTTTTTGAGAATATTGTGTTTCTTTCCTAAGGCAAACGTAACAAATGATCACAACTTCATGACTTAAAACAATAGAAGTTTATTCCTTCACAGTTTAAGTCGGAAGTCCAAAATCAAGTTATCAGCAGGGCCATAACCCCTCAAACGGCTCTAGGGGACAATACTTCCTTGCCTCCTTTAGCTTCCAGTGACTCCCAACAGCCCCGAGCATTCTCTGACTTGTGGCAGCATGACTTCAATCTCCGCCTCTGTCTTCACAGGGCCTTATTACTTGTGTCTGCTCTGTCTCTTTATGTCTCCAAGCCCCCCCACCCCCACCTCCTCCCTATTAAGATACCAGTCATTGGATTTAGAGTCCACCTTAATCCAGTATGTCCTCCTTTAAATTGATTACAGCTGCAAAGACCCTATTTTCAAATATGGTGGCATTCTTAGCTACCTGGGATTAGGATTTCAACATCTGTTTTTTGGGAAACACAATTCAATCCACAACAGATACATAAATGCTTGTGATGATTTAGAGAAAGAGACAGTCTCATAATTTGCTGTCAAAGATTTGTAGCTTTTCTGGAGGAAATTTAGCAATAATTATCAAGAGATAAAATATGAATGTTGTTTGTTGTGTGTGTGTGTGTGTGTTTGTTTGTTTTTTAATCCTCACTGGAGGATATTTTTCTCGTTGATTTTTAGAGAGTGTGAAAGGGAGGGAGGAAGAAGAGAGAAAGTGAGAGAAATATCTATGTGAGAGAGACACATCAATTGGTTGCCTCCCACATGCTCAACCGGGCTAAATGCCCTTGATGGGAAATCAAACCTGCAACCCTTAGGTCTGATGGCTGATGCTCTAACCACTGAACCAAAACAGCCAGGATATGTGTTTTTTAAAGTTCATATTTTTCACTTCAAGAAATGTACCCTCTAGAAATAATTGGAAATATGTAAAGAATCAGTTGCAAAGCTATAGAAGTTTCATTGATAAAAAAGAACATTAAAAAAATCCATATTATTTAAATAGAATCAATGTTTTTAAATTATATATTAAGTATTTTTTTAATATATAGCAAAGTGCTAATAAAATAATTTAAAGTCAGAAACAGTTTGTGCCATGTTTTTGGTTTTTTTTAGGTGCCATATTCATAGTTTTCTAAGTGCCATAGCTTTCTATTTTTCTTTTTGTATATTTATATATTTAACATTTTTTTCTCTAATGTGATACACATGTGTTACTTTTATAAATCAGGAAAAAATAAAACAATGTCATTCCAGCTGCAATGACCTTTCAATCTCCAGTTATAACAGATTATATCTGTTCATCTGCTTTTTTTTTTTCTGAATTGCAATCATGTCTTTCCTCAGGCTCTTTTGATCACCACTGTTATTGTTTTTCATGTCCTACTGAAATAATAATGTCCTGTGTGTGGTTACAGACCTGCTGAGGTAAATAGAAATGAGTCTGAAAAACAGCTACTAAAAAAAATCAGAATGCTGCAAAAACCTCTCAGCTACACATTTAGTGAGTCACGTAACACTCTAAACTAGCTGAACAATATCACAAATGTGGCAGAGAATGTGTATGAAAGGATACCAAAGTAGCCATAGCAAGAAGAAAAAGGATCAAGGAAGATTATAATAATTCACAAATTGTAAACCAAGGAACTGAGTAGCTAAGAAAGACCCAGAATTTTTAGATTATTTCAGTATAATGGAGGATTTCAAATCTTGTTGTGTTATTCTTTTTTTTAAAAAAAATATATACTTTTTTTTTTTAATTTCAGAGAGAAAGGGAGAGGGAGAGAGAGATAGAAATATCAATAACGAAAGAGAATCATTGAAAGGTTGCCTCCTACAGCCTCCTACTGGAGAATGAGCCTGTGCCCCAGGCATGTAACCCTGACCAGGAATCAAATGGTGACCTTCTGGTTTATAGGTCAACACTCAACCACTGAGGCACACTAGCTTGTTGTGTTATTCTTGTTTCAAAAAGAAGATTTTGCCTAGCACACAGACTCTGTCTAGAACTCAGAAATGAGCACATGCTGGTAGTCTTTAAATGCCCAATGTACACTGAGCCCGGGAAGACCTATCCAGGAAACCCACCCATTGATTTATAATGTAGGAATTTATAATCTCATCGGGAACAACAGCCTGACATTTAGAAGACTGTGAGGAAAGAAAAAAGTTAGATTAACTTTGGAAGTAATTACCAGAGAGTTAAAATAACATAGAGTGATGAGTTGAAGGAGAGGTTAAACCTAAGAGCATACCTTTAAATTGAATATTGCGGTCAAAGAGAACACCACGAAAAACTCAGGAGGTGGGGAAGCTGGAAAGGAAGAAGGTGCTACGGCCCAGTCACCAGATGCAATAATGTCTCTGCAGTGAATGTGTGTCTTGATGATTTCCACGAAGATGAGACATGGTTATTTTATTATTATTGATTGATTGATTGATTTTCAGAGAGGAATGGGGGAAGAGAGAGAGAGAGAAGAGAGAGAGAGAGAGAGAGAGAGAGAGAGAGAGAGAGAGAGAGAGAGAGAGATTGATTTGCGGCTCCACCAATCTATGCATTCATTAGTTGACTCTTGTGTGTGCCCTGACCCAGGTTGGAACCCACAACCTTGGTGTATGGAGATGATGCTATAACCAACTGAGCTACTCAGCCAGAGCAAGACTCGGTGTTTGATTAATGTGACATGTTAGTATTAGTATAATGAAATGTCTTCGATTTCTTTTGACTTTCAGTGTTCCTCAAAAAACTCATGGCCCGGCAGTGTTGCTCAGTGGTTGAGTATTGACCTAAGAAACAGGAGGTCATGGTTCAATTCCTGGTTAGGGCACAGGCCTCGATTGTAGGCTCTATACCCAGTAGGGGGCATGCAGGAGGCAGCTGATTAATGATTCGCTTTCATCAATGATGTTTCTATCTCTCCCTCTCACTTTCTCTTTCTAAAATAAATAAAAACATATTTAAAAATAATAACAAATAAAAATTAAAACCTCACAGATAAATGAAAGGCTTGAGATGAGTATGTATAATGTTTTAGTGAATTGAAGTTGTGTGTGGATGTAACAGAGCTACGTGATTAATTGAGGTGCCACTACTTCGATATCTGTTACATACTTATTCTAACACTAGATTTTTTTTAAATGACAAGCAATTATCACAAAGAAATTTTTTTACAACAATGTCATGCCATTTTTTAATGTCAGATTGTAAAACTTTAACAAAAATGACTGCTGAATATTGGCCAGTATATAGAGAAATATGCATTCTCATGTGTTTTTATAGGGCATGCAAATTGATACACAGTTTCTGTAAGTGTGACCACATTGATTAAGGAATTTTGCTTCTGAGAATTCATCCCAGAAATATAAAGATATTGTAAGATAATATACAAATAAATATGGAACTCATCTTGTTTATATATTTTCTCTTTTAAAAGGCCTAATATTAAAAATTAAGTGCTTATTAAATGTGAAAATTTAAATATATATGAAATAATAAAAATTAAAAAGTAAATATCTAACATATCACCTTATAGGAATTAATAGAAAAATATTAATTGTTATGGGAAAGTATCTCTGCTACATGATTTACCAAAATGAAATGAAGAAGTTGATTTTAATGATTTAAGATTATTAAGAACATGTATTGTATGACCCTGTTTTTATAGAGAGTATGTGATACAATATATGCCAAAAAGTTATCAGTTGTAGTATGTGAGCAATCAAATCTATGGTTTTCTGGGGTGTTTTTTTTGTTTTGTTTATTTGTTTTTTTTGCTTTTTGTTTTTCGCTTTCTTAATTGTCTAAACTTATACAATAAACATGTAATAATGGGTCAGAGCAGTATAGAAGTGGTGAGGCAGTATATTCAGTACTTCAACAATCTGAGCTGCTAATTTGGATTGTCCAGTATGACCATCAACTTTTTAAAAAAATCTTAAATCACTAGCCTTTTAATAAGCCTTAAAACACCAAAGTTAAAACACAGGCAGTTACAAAAGAATGCTCTTATTTAGTCACAGAATTATTATAAATTGTTTTAATATATTGTACACCATTCTTCATGTAATAGTTACAGAAATGGTATTATAATTATAGCAGAGTATATGTACAGGGTATTTTTTAGTCCCTTGCACAATGTTTTGAGTACTTAAACTTAAGTTGTGCCCAAAATAGAATTTCATTCAACAAACATTTATGGAGTGCCTACCATGTACTAGGCACTGGGAATAGAGTAATGAGCAAATCTGGGAAACTCCTGCTTCATGAAGATCTCGCTATAGGAAAAGAGGCAGATCCTATCTAATAAAAGAGTAATATGCAAATTAACCATCACTTCGCTACACCCACAAGCCACGCCCACAAGCCATGCCCACAAGCCGATCAGGAGCAAATATGCAAATAAACCCAACCAAGATGGCTATGTCCACAGAGAGCAAGAGGGAGGCTTGGGTTTCCCTGGCAATGGAGGAAGCCAAGCTTTCCGCCTGCCCTTGCCCGCCTAGGCCTCCACTCAAGGCTACAAAGTTTCAATGATAGAAGATACATAAATCCAAACAGAAATGGTGGCAGCCATAGAGCTGGAAAGAGCAGGAGGCTAGGGTTGTCCCTGGTGATGGAGGAAGCCAAGCTTTCCGCACACCCTGGCTGGCCCAGGCCTCTGCTTAAGGCTACAAAGTTTCAATTATAGAAGATACATAAATCCCAATAAAAATTGCTGTTGCCACAGAGCGAGCAGAAGGCTTGGCTCCGCTCCAGGCTACAAAGTTTCAATTGTAGAAGATAAATAAATCCCAGATACCAGGGCCTCTGCTTGGGTCACCAGGGGGCATGGCTGGCCTGCAAACCACCACAGGCCCCTGGCCCAGGCCGCCTCACACCCCAAGGGAACCCCCACCCTGATCCGGGACACCCTTCAGGGCAAACCAGCTGGCCCCCACCCGCGCACCAGGCCTCTATCCTATCTAATAAAAGAGTAATATGCAAATTGACCATCACTCCAACACACAAGATGGCTGCCCCCATGTGGTCAAAGATCCTGCCCCCATGTGGACACAAGATGGCCACCACAAGATGGCCAGCAAGGGAGGGCAGTTGGGGGGGACCAGACCTGCAAGGGAGGGCAGTTGTGGGCGATCAGGCCAGCAGGGGAGGGCAGTTAGGGGTGACCAAGCCAGCATAGGAGGGAAGTTGGGGGTGATCAGGTCTGTAGGGAAAGGCAGTTGGGAGGGACCCAGGCCTGCAGGGGAGAGCAGTTGCGGGGGTACCAGGTCTGCAGGGGAGAGCAGTAGGGGGTGACCAGGCCTGCAGGGGAGGGCAGTTAGGGGTGACCAGGCCTGCAGCTGCAGGGGAGGGCAGTTGGGGGGGACCCAGGCCTGCAGGGGAGAGCAGTTGGGGGGGACCAGGCCTGCAGGGGAGGGCAGTTAGGGGCAAACAGGCTGGCAGGGGAGCAGTTAGGCATCAATCAGGCTGGCAGAGGAGTGGTTAGGGGGTGATCAGGTTGGCAGGCAGAGACGGTTAGGGGCAATCAGGAAGGCATGCAGGCGAGCAGTTGGGAGCCAACAGTCCTGGATTGTGAGAGGGATGTCCCACTGCCCGTTTAGGCCCTAAATGGGCAGTCGGACATCCCTCGAGGGGTCCCAGATTGGAGAGGGTGCAGGCTGGGCTGAGGGAAACCCCCTCCCCCGTGCACGAATTTCGTGCATCGGGCCTCTAGTAATAAAATAAATAAGCAAACTACATATTTTATTAAAGGTGATATGTGCTATGAAAAAAAATAAAGCCAGGATGTGTAAATAGTCCCAGAAGAAGGAGTGTTGCAGATGTTAATAGGGGGATCAGAGGATAAGGGCAGGGTGCTAGTTATATCCCATTTGCCTACTCGGATCTATTCTCCACTCTTTTCTGTCTTGTGCTGTGCCCCAGAAAAATGATATCTATGACTGCATCATCCAGGCTCTCTTGTCCTCTGGTTTCTAGTCGAATTTGGACAATGGAAGTCACCAGTAGGAAATCTGAAGTGAGAAGGTCTGATTTTTTTACTTCTCCCAACCACCTACCTATGTCATGGCTATGGTTCACCACCTTGAAAACAGTTACTGTTGGGCAGCTTGTATATTTTGGAGACAGCTCTCAAGTTTCTCTTAATAATTCCATACGCTTGTCAGCTAAGAGTTTTAAGGGTTTCTCATCAATGATTCTTTTTAGGTGCTTTGCCATCCTTATTGTTTCTCTTTACTCTTTCTAGAGCTGCATAAATAGTTCTTACATTAAACACTTGAAATACCATTTTTCCATGTGTTGTTTCCTGCCTATACAATTTTTGATATTTTAATTTTTACCAAGCTCTGGCAGCCCAAAATAGACCCTCTCCATTGGATTTGGAACTGTCGCTCATATACTGAAAGAGACAAACAAAGGATCTCCTTGTTGGGATAAATGAGATGCTGTTAATTTGTGGCTTGCATTAGTATAGGATTACTCACATTATCACTGCTGGTGAAATGCTGGTGGTGAGTGAGGCATTTGCAAATCTTGAGGAAGTGAAGCTTTCAGTCACCATAGTGATGATGATGATTATAAAAACTGAGGGAGGAGCTAGCTGTTTCTGAATAACCGATAAGCTTGTAAAAAGAGAGATACACTGAAAGCTCTGAATTCAAAACTCAAAGCATGGGTGAAAAATCAACTGGCTTTCAGGCAGTTACAAAAGAATGCTCGTACTTAGTCTCAGGAAAGACTAAGGATCCAGCCCAAGGCCTGATTGCTAGAGTTATAGAATTTCAACTCTAATGAAATATACAACACCTCCAGTCTCTTCTCCTGAGAAAGAGATATAGGGCTAATAGGAATAGTACCCTGAAATGTGGTGTGGAGGCATTTGGACATAAACAAGACAGAGACAGTATAGAACGCACTGAACACTCAAATCCTTCTCAACATTCCCTGGAAGAGAAAGCTGCCTCTTCCTCCACCATACCCCCCAGAGAACAAGCCTCCCAACCTAAAAATCCTTTAAATAGCTGCACAAATAACAAGAATTACATGGTCTCTTAGTTGTCATTCACACCAATTTCCCTCACCGCTAGGCCCATAGGGTGATTTATATCTTAGCATAACCCAGATAGAAAGGTGAAAAATCTGCTCCAGGGGTGAGGCAGTTTAGCAAAGGATTGAGCCTATTTGCATAGTAAGGAGTTTCGCAATATAGGTAGAGATTATTTACAAGAGTATAAAAAAAGAGGATCAAATACAAGATTGATTTTAGTTGAATTTAGAGAGTCTCACCTGGGATGAATTTAATATGGGAGCTCAAGCATTTGGGAGTAGAGTTAATACCGGCTTGGTACATTAACCAAATGAAAACTGAACTCGGTGATGAAATACTATCAATGAGCCAACAATACTTCCTGGCATGCTAAAGAAAATAGTTTGAACTCTTCTACTGATGGGCACTTGGGCTGTTTCCAGATTTTAACTGTTGTAAATAATGCTACTATGAACATACAGGTGCATATATTCTTTCTGATTGGTGTTTTTGGCTTCTTAGGATATATTACTAGAAGTGGGACCACTGGGTCAATTTTTAATTTCAATTTTTAATTTTTTGAGGAAACTCCATACTGTTTCCCATAGTGGCTGCACCAGTCTGCATTCCCACCAGCAATGTATCAGAGTTCCCTTTTCTCCACATCTTCACCAACACTTGTCAGTAGATAAGTGGATAAAAAGATGTGGTTCATTTACACAATGGAATACTAGTACTATGCAGCTATAAAAAAGAAGGATCTCTTATCCTTTGAGACAGCATGGAGAAACCTGGCAAGCATTATGCTAAGTGAAATGAGCCAGTTAGAGAAAGACAAGTATCACATGATCTCACTCATATGTGAAATCTAATGATCAAAATAAACTGATGAACAAAATAGATATAGAGACATAGAAGCATGGAACAGACTGATGAATCTCAGAGGGAAGGTGGGGTAGAGGGTGGGAAGAGATTAACCAAAGAACTTATATGCATATATGCATAACCCATGGACATAGACAATAGTGTGGTGAAGGCTGGGGTGTGGAGGAAGGGGTTTAACGGGGAAAAATAGGAACATCTTTAATACTTTCAACAATAAAGATAATTTAAAAAAAAAAGAGTGTGGAGACCTAAGGAATGTTAGAGTAGATCAATTTTACACAAGTTTCTCAGCCTCATCCTACTATCTTTCTAGAAAGACCAGAGGATACAGGCATAGCTCATTTTATTGTGCTTTGCTTTATTGCACTTCACAGATGTTGTAGTTTTACAAATTGTAGGCAAGACCCTCCATCAGCAAAAAAATAAATTTACAACTCGCTTTATTACGATGTTCACTTTATTGGGGTGATCTGGAACCAAACCCTCAATATCTCTGAGGTATCCCACTTTACTCTTCTCTAAAACATTATTTAAAACTCTAGAATTACTGTCTTATATAGGCCAGAGATAATAATGGGAGATTATGGGCTGGAATCATATTTCTGTGTTTAATTTTAATAAACTCTTGGTCATAGCTGCCAGAATCAAGCCTAACCCACCAAAGACAAATTGGCCATGAGGACTTGAAAAAGGACTGCAGTGTGGCTACAAGTTATAACCGGAGTTTTTTTCCTAAGTCTTCTCCTAATGGAGGGAGATGGTGGTAGAACTCTACACCAGTTATGAAAATACAGACTTTTTGGAAGATTATTAGCTTTACACAGAGGCTCTTTACTGAGGTAAATCCCTGGATATATGAAATGCCACCAATTCTCACAGATTAGGATGGAAGCTCACTAAAGTACAATGACAGACGGAGTCTTGGTCTTGTTAAAGAGTGGGAATTTTTGAGCACTCCAGAGAGGCTGTGGACCATGCCCCAGATAGAGTTGTCAGTGCTGACACCAGGCCAGGCCTTGAGATATGGTCTCATGGCCCCTTCCCTGCTGCACCTCACAAAATAGCCTTGCAAGATAGAACACTGTCAGCTTTCTGAAGAACAGGATGACCCTATGAATAACATGGTCATCAATGGCATGACCCTGACATTACTTGGGAAAAACTGTTTTGTCTTAGGTTGCTTGCTCTGCAAAAACAGGATGTGGTTAATGTGCTTAAAAGCAGTCCTGCACAAAGGGTTGGGGCTGCTCTCTGGACTCCCTGGGTGGAGAAAGGCAGAGCAGTCTCTGGCCAGCTATTAAAGGCTCCCCAAATTTTAATTTGGTCTGGACTCCAGTGGTCGTTCACTCGCGTTCGCTTCACAACAGTCTGAGTTTGTCTCACAGTGGCACCAGTGACCCATCGTGTGGTTATTGACCTAGCCCAAGCATGCACAGTAAGAATGTGTACCTTTAGTAACTGGCAAACTCCCGTTAGTTACCTGATCATGGAGTAAGGCTATTATGATAGAAAAATTCTAGTGAGAGCCCTTATAAATGCTGCTCTCCATCAAAAATAGTACATTCAAGGCTGTACTGCATCTACCAGAGAATTATAGAGATTAGCACTATCATTAATGTCTTGACAAATGCCGGGTCTGTAATTCCTCTCACATCTCTTTAACTTGTCTCTTTAGCCATTACAAACCAAATGAGTCTTGAATAATGACTGGATTTTCTTAAAGGTGATCAGTACCTGGAGCTAATCCCAGCTATTCTTCATGATATCATTGCAGTAAATCAATCCTTGGTACCTGATATACAGCTGTGGAATAAGACATCACTTTCTTTTCAATTTCCATCAACAAAGACAAGCAGATATAGTTGGCATGCAACTGGAAAGGTGGAACAGTTTTGTTTGCTAGATGTGACATACAGAAATAGTCATGCACATCAGCTACATTGCAATAGTCTGGCATGACGCCCTTGTAATGGACCAGCAAGATGATCATGGTTTCTCTGGACTATACCAGAAAGAAGAGTTGGCATAGCCTCAAGGTAAAGCAATGAATTTGTATATTCTGCTGACTTTTCCAGGGGCCACTCAATTAATTTTACTTTGTTGGTGGTAACTTGCCTTTAAAATGGTCAATTTTGTAGCATATAATATATTATCTATTACAGCTATTACTTAAAAGAGTGGCTTCTGGGAGTGGGGAAGGATCGATCGTTGCAGCTATTTTCTATTTCACCTGCCAGATCCCTTCCCTGAGTTTCTCTGCCCCACCCTGAACTCTCAAGAGCCTTGCTTCTACTGTAACTCCCAGACTCCCTCTCACCTTGGCCTCTGTTGACGTACAGCCAATGTGAGGCATCAGCAGTCAATCACAGGATGAAAAGGGAGAGAAAGATATCAGGGAAGTTATTCCCCCTACCCTTTCCCTGATGAATTATAGTTTGCTGGTGCCTTTGTTTCTTAATCCAGAGCCTCAAGCTCCTGTAACTTTCCTCAATGTTACTTTCAGATAACAACAGCTTTTCTCCCGGTGCTTTCACTCTAGGGATGGTAATGGCTTCCAGCTGTTGCTAATTTTTGGGCTCTTCACCACCTCTTTGTAATTTCCTTCAGCCTTCCCAGTCTTTGTAAATAGTCCCCAATTATCTCTTAAATTACGCATTTGCACGCTAGCAACTCTTCCGCCAGGACCCCAGCTGACTTGGGACTGAGTTGTTAGAAGGTAAGATTTGCAAACATATTTTGAGAGTAAATAATATGGATATTTTGGGAAAGAGCGCTTTATACTGAGGTAAGAGCAAACTCTAAATAAAACCTTGAGGCAAGAATGTAACCAATTACTTTGCTTAAAATGCCCGGAAAGAGACAAAGATTGTTGAAGTGGAGTTGTTACCAAAAAGGGGAGCTGGCCCTTGGCGGGTCTGCGTAGGGCCAGCTGGTCCTGTGTGGGTTCTTGACTTTGTGCAGGAAAAATTTTACAACACATGTCTAGGTGAATTTTAGAGGATGTTTATTAAAATGGGGGACAATGAGCCCAGCGGGCTGTGGCTCAGTGGTTGAGCATCGACCTATGAACCAGGAGGTCATGGTTTGATTCCCCATCAGCGCACATGCCTGGGTTGCCGGCTTGGTCTCCAGTGAGGGAAATGCAAAATTCTTTCTCATCATTGATGTTTCTCTCTCTTCTCCCTCTCCTTTCCTCTCTGAAATCAATAAAATATATTTTTAAACACACACACACACACACACACACACAAAACCACTGGGACAATGAAACAAGAAAGGGCTAGGCGCAGTGGTCGGCAAACTCATTAGCCAACAGAGCCAAATATCAACAGTACAACGATTGAAATTTCTTTTGAGAGCCAAATTTTTTAAACTTCTTCTAACACCACTTCTTCAAAATAGACTTGCCCAAGCCATGGTATTTTGTGGAAGAGACACACTCAAGGGGCCAAAGAGCCGCATGTGGCTCGCGAGCTGCAGTTTGACAACCACTGGCCTAGGCCGTTCTGCTTTGGCTCACTAAGTCAGTGAATAGGGGGCCTTGAAGACAGGGGGTTTGCCTGGGATGAACTGCCACTGGCCATTGCTGCCCTGGTTGCAAGCAAGCCCTGTGGGTCCCTAGGAGATACATGCCTGTGGGGAAAGATGGCGGGGGGGAGCATGTGGGACCTTCCTTTTGAGGACTTTTAAAGGCTGGGCATTTACAAGAGGTCTTAAGGGAGAATCTCAATAGAATATTCATCAACTTTATGTACCAAAATGAGATTTATTCTCAATTTCATCTGTCCTTGGGTGTGGCTGGCACAAATGGCAGTAACTGGATTTGTGCTGACTCACTGAGTAGAGTGATTTAAGCTACTTACTCTCTGGTTGGGGAGAAGTACAAACCATTTACTCTTAAGTGCCCTCTGTTTAGGGAAAATAGGACTTACTAGATGGCTGCAAACTGTTTTGCATCTAGATTTTCTAGATGGCTACAAACTGCTATCTAACTATCTGTCTCATTTCCCTATTCTGCTTGCTCTGGCTCACTAGCCTGCCTCAGAATAAGCCAGGGGGAGAGTTGTAGGGAATGAGGTAGGAAAGCGTATAGGTTGGATGAGATTATGTAGCAATGAAAAAAATCCTTGTAGGGACTTTGGGTTTTACTTGGAAAATGGAAAGCCATTGGGAAGTTTAAATGCAAAAGTTACATATAAAAGAGTAACAGAATCACTCTGGCCCCTCTGCTGTGAAGAGACTATACCAGCAAGAAAGGCGGAGGTAGTTGCAATAGTCTTGCAGTAATTGTGGCTAGAGATGATGGTGGCTTGGACCAAAGTGACAGCTGTGGAAGTAATGAGAAATAGTTCTAGTCTCGATATATTTTAAAAATGAAACTAGCAATATTTGCTTGTGGATTGGATAAAGAACATAAGAGAAATGAGTCAAGAATGATGACAGCCATTTTGTCCTGAGGCGTGGGAAGAATAGATTCACCATGAATTGAGATAACCTGTGAATTATTTCAAAGGAAAACAGAATACACTTTCTATAATCAATACCACCTTACTTCTTCTGAAGAAACTCAGTGTTTTATTTATCTTCACATAACATGTCTCCCCTCACATGGTGTTCTCTTTATAAGGACCCTACTCCAGTGCAACTTTATCTTAACTACACCTGTGATGCCCCTATTTCCAAATAAGGTCGTACTCTAAGATAGTGTGGCTAGGACTTCAACATATGAATTTTGAAGGAATACAATTTAATAAATAACAGAATTTCAGGGCCAGTATTGATCAGCTGTGTGACCTTGGGTAAGTTACTTACCATTTCTGTGTCTCCTCCTCTTCAATCAAAGGGTGGTGTTGTTGAGGATTAAGTGGATAAATGCATATAAAGAATGCGTATCACTGAAACTGGTTTGGCTCAGTGGATAGAGCGTCAGCCTGCGGACTGAAAGGTCCCAGGTTCGATTCCGGTCAAGGGCATGTACCTTGGTTGCGGGCATGTCCCCAGTAGGGGGTGTGAGGAGGCAGCTGATTGATATTTATCTCTCATCGATGTTTCTAACTCTCTATCCCTCTCCCTTCCTCTCTGTAAAAAAATCAATAAAATATATATATTTTTTAAAAAGAATGTGTATCACCCAATATAATCACCCAATAAAAACTGGCATTCAAATAAATGGGCATCCAACATCTAGAGGATATTTCTGGAAGCGTGCCCCCTTCATTACAATGTTTTCTTACAAGTGTTTACGCTAACAGTAATGAAAATCTTACGTCTATTTGAAAGAATCTGAAATTACTGCTGTAAATGGTCCCCAAATTTTCATAAGATAAAAATGAACAATATCAATGAATTAAGATATTAAGGCTCTATATTTTCTTTAAAAGTGTTTATTAAAACCTAAAAAGAGCTTTATTAAATATTTATGCACCTAATTTAAGTAAGTTAAATGTGATTAAATAAACACATTCTCCATACATGGATTCATCAAGGCAAAATTGTGAAGAGAATATTGCCTTTATTTTAATGCAAGCTTTGTTGCATTCATTTTCCTCTGGAATTTGTTTAGAGAACTACTTAATGATAGGCTTCTGAAAGACTAACTTTGTCTTATAAATCTTTAAAATTTCACATGTATACTTGTCAAGGACAAATAACTTAGAAAGAAACTAGCATATCAGAGTGTCTGAAATAATAAGAGTAAAAATTGCCATTCCAATAATTTTTTTAAATGTAGTGTTTTATTAGGGCTTTAGAATTAAAAAAATGTATTGGGGTGACATTGGTTAATAAAATTATGTAAGTTTCAGGTATTCGATTCTACAATATATCATCTGTATATTGTATTGTGTGTTTACTACCCCAAGTCAAGTCTCCTTCCATTACCATGTATCCCCCCTTTACTCTCTTCTACCCTTCCTCACCCTCTCTTTCCTTTGGCAATTACCATAGTGTTGTCTGTGACCATGTCTTTTTTTATTTTCCTTAATGCCTTCATCATTCTCACCCAGCCCTCTCCCCTTCTGACAGCTGTCAGTCTAGTCTTTGTGTCCATGAGTCTGTCTCCACTTTGTTAGTTTATTTTGTTCATTAGATTCCACATATAAGTGAAATCATATGGTACTTTTTTTTTTCTGACTAGCTTATTTCACTTAACATAATACTCTCCAGGTCCATTCATGCTATTTCAAAGGGTAAGATTTCCTTTTAATTTTTTGTCATGGTCGAGTAGTATTTCATTGTGTAAATAATAACTGGAATGGTGAGCCGAGGTATTTTCTCCGGGTTGTGTCTCGGGACACCAAAGAATGAGCTCCATGGACCAGAAGATTTAAGCGAAAGTGTGGAAAACTTATTACAAGCAGATTCAGACTACCCAATGGGGAGGGGGCCCAAAGAAGGGCTGCCCATTAAAGCTTTGTAGTTCAAGCCTTATATTTGCTACAAGCCTGCTTCTATATCTATCTGTGTTGTCACCTGATTGATTCCCTCAATTGTTTTTGCCAAGCAAAGGACTTAAAATTCCCTGTTTCTGTGTGTTCTTTCTCTGTTCCTATGCTGGACTTTCTCTGTTTTATGTGTTCATACACCTTGTTGCTGCAGGCCCTCCCTTGTCTTCCCATGTCTCCCGCTTTGAGTCCAGAAACATTTTATTATCTCTGCTTGGTTGGTTTCTGTGGTTAGGCTGTTCAAACTGCTGTGTCTGCCCCTGCCTATGTTCCTCCTGCCTTTGTTTTCCACGGGACCCATGCCCTGTCTGCCTGCATTTCAAGTTAACCCTCTCACAAATGTACCATAGCTTTATTATCTTCTCATCTACTGATGGACACTTGGGCTGCTTCCAAATCTTGGCTATTGTAAATAATGTTGCAATGAACATAGGGATGCATATATTTTAAATCGGTGTTTCAGGTTTCTTCAGATAAATTCCCAGAAGTGGAATCCCTGGGTCTTAAGGCAGGTTCCATTTTTAATTTCTTGAGGTGACTCCATACTGCTTTCCACACTGGCTGTGCCCACCAACAGTGCCCAAGGGCTCCCTTTTCTCCACATCCTGGTCAACACTTAGTTTGTTGATTTATTGATGATAGCCATTCTGACAGGCTATCATTGAATGCCTTTTCCTTGAAAATGTATTAATTAATGTAATTCTTATAATAGCTCCATGGGTGCCTCTCTAATTAATTTGTACATATGGTACTCCATGATTCAGATTATGAAAATTTATTTATTTAAAAAATCAGTCATTTTACCGTACATTTGTGTCTCTCTACATATAAATCCAATAGACCAGTTATGGATGGCTTCTCTTAATAATGCTATCTTACCTGAAAACTGAATATCTAATGGTAATGGTTTGTTGCTCATTAACCAATACCTATTTCAAAATGAAATATGTCTTATAATAGTATCTACACATATACTTTTGTGAATGATAATAAAATAAAACAATGTGATATTACTAGCCCAGAAAAATATAGAAAGCAAATAGGAATGTATAAGCTATTTAAATTGCTATTTTAATGTAATTGTATAAATCTCAATAAGCAGCATTTATGCATTCTTTGACTATGTTTATGATTGAAATATACTTACAGTTTTTTTGCATATAAGTAGCACTTCTGTTTTTAAAACTTTGTCCCATCTTTTTGGCACTATTTGCATTGAAAAATATATATTTTTTAAATTTCTTTATTGATTAAGGTGTTACATATGTGTCCTTATTCCCCATTACCTGGGGGGAGAGCGTTATGTTAAGTGAAATAAGCCAGTCAGAGAAAGATAAATATCACATGATCTCACTCATTTATGGAATATAATGAACAACATAAACTGATGAACAAAAACAGATCCAGAGACAGAGAAACATCGATTAGACCTTCAAACCTCAGAGGAAAGTAGGGGAGGGTGGGGGTAAGGGGGAGAGATCAACCAAAGGACTTGTATGCATGCATATGGGCCTAACCAATGGACACAAAAATATTTTTAAAGCCTATCTAAAGTCAATGTAAGTCTAGCTTACATTTTCAGAGTCTAAATTGGTGGAATCTAAATGAATGTCAAAAACTGAGTGTTGTCCTCAGTTTCTCTTAACTGCACTCCAGACCATCCAGTCCCACTAAATAATTGCTTTTAAATATCTCTTCAGTGTATACATTTATTTCCATATTTATTATCATGTGTGTTATAGCATGTATAAGATTCCCTAAAGAGCCTATATCTAGACTTTGCCCTACTCTTTTTACATCCAGTCTTGAATTGCTCTGAGTGATTCTCAATATTCAATGACAAAGATAGCAAAGATGTCTCTGAAATACCAATCTGAATCATTTATTTGTTTAAAACAGTTTAGGGCTTTCCATTGCTCCAAACACCATATCCAAAACTACAAGGCACATTTTTATGACAAATGTATCTATTCAGTAATTTTAAAGCAAGTAAAGTATAATAAATGATGAATAAGCACACCAACGTTCATCCAAAATACTTTGTTATAAATTAGATAATGCTGCCTGTTTGTATGCAATATGACTTTGAGCCTCACTATGTTAACTTCAGTTGTGAATTTGTTCCTGGTGGTGTCTACATGATTTCAGATATTGGATAGGCCTCATCATTTCTCGCATGGGTTCACCCTACTTCTGCAGGATGGACTGAATGTACCCTCACTGCTAGGCACTGAGAGTAATGCTGGTCTTTTGAGGATTTAGTACTTTTTCATCATTTACTGTTAATAGTCTTTTTCATAGTAACCTGTTTGATGGCGTCATCCTGATGTCAAAGTTGGTGAAGTATCAGCTGTAATTCTTTGCTTATGACTCTGACCTGTACATTCCTTTGCTAATTATCTTCCCCAACATCCAGTAACTGTCTCCTAGACACTAAATCCCAATAAACAAACAAGCAAACCTCCTCAGCCTCACTGACATACTTGAACATTTCCTGGATTTACCACAATCCCTTGTCTACAGTCTTTGCACATCCTCTGCTCTCCACCAGTTTTCAACTTTAAAAGTTGTATCTTTCAAAAAGCCTCGTTGGACCCTCCCACCTTTTTAAAGACTATTTTAAGTGTTCCTTCTGTCATACCATCCCATCCCAACATATCAATCACTTTGTTTATTTGCTAATCTCCCCCAGCTAATCGGAAGTTTCCTAAGTGTCTTCTGTCGACATAAGAACATCCAAACAGGTAGAGAATACTTGTAAGAGTTTATTTGAGGTAAAACTGATGACAATTTCCAGGAAAAAAGATATTAAATGCTCCTCAGAATAAGAGTTTTGCAATTTCTTTTATGCATTTGCGATTAAAGAGGGAATGCAAGGAAGTTTACATGAAGGTCAGAGAAAGCAAGGTGGGGACTGAATTATCAAATAAATAACAAGATTATATGCTCTCCTGAGGGTGTTTATTTCAAAAATGTGTTAACCTAAATTCAAAAAAACAATGGGCAGGGCTTGCTTAAGGCAAATATAAATGTTTTACTAAAAAGGTTTACTTACCTATATGAACTGCCCAGTTAGAAATTTATGGTCACATCACCCATCTAAAAAATAAATTGATTTGATGCAATTAAATTTAAATTTCTTACAGAGCATTTATTTTAACTTAAGTCACCAAATAAAATAAAAGTTGCTAGCACAATGGAGGACTGGCAAAATTTAATATATTAATAAGTACAGTAGTTGAAGTTCCTCCACTTCACTCTGCAGAACTGCTCTCCCAACTAAACAGTACACAATAGATGACATTAGCCATATAGATGATTTAAAACAAAAATCAGATTGTTTCACTTCTTACATCGCTCAATGCATATATGCATAGCCCATGGACACAGACAATAGTGGGGTGAAAGTCTGGGGGGTGGGGTAGGAGCAGAGTGAAGGGGGGTCAGTGGGGAAGAAAAAGGGGGGCATCTATAATACTTTGAACAATAAAGATGCATTAAAAAAATAAAAAATAAAGCCTTACATTATCCAACCCCATCTCCTACCACTCACAGACCTCCCCAAGGCTTCATAGATAACTCAGAGTTCTCTTGTGGTTTTCGGTAGATACTTTATGGTTTCCTGTAGGTATCTTGCAATTTTCTGAGTGCTGTATTCTTTCTCTAAGAGTCCTTATATAATTCTGCCCTGAGTTAGTTGCATGACTCCCTCCCTTACTTAGTTATTGCTCACACAACACTCAAAGAGAACTAGCTGCCCTGGGCACCCTATCTAATTATCAACTCCTTGTATGCCATTACTCTCTTGCCTTACTCTAATATCTGTGTTTTCTTAATAGATATTTTCAGTACCTGATATCAATTTGCTTATTCAAGGCTCCCCTAATGACTTTCATATTTATTGTCTCCCCTAATTAGAATATAAACTCAGTGATTACAGGGATTGGCTTTATAAACAGCTTTAGTTCCAGCACCTGAACCAGGGTCTCACATTTCATATATGTTCATAGAGTATTTCTGGAAGGATGGAAAGATGAATTAAAGATTTTAAACTGTAATTTCAAAAACCCAAAGTTTATTCAGTGCTTTAAACCAATTGAGTATCTGAATTTGCCATGCACTCAAAAAATTGGGCTTGCAGTCATTGGTCTTTTAATTAATCTCAAATAAGAGATGAGTTAAATGGTGGATTTTATGATTATGTCTAAATAATCTTGTCAGAATTATATTTTAAAAGGTTGTGAATACAGTGAAGATTTATATATATAGTAAAATTACAATAATTAATTATAGATTATAGACACAGGATGTTTTTTAGGTCATTAGACTTTTTAAATGTTTATATTTTAACAATGTTATCTTTGGGATATTGGTTCCATAAATATTTGTTGAGGCTTGTGTAAGGTTTGAGGAGCAGGAAACCGGAGTCGGGGACCAAGGCATGTTAAAGAGGAAGTTTATTCCACACTAACAAGTGAGATTCATTACGGAGGAGGGTAGAAAAATCAGGATTAGAGGAGGGGGAGGAGGAGAAGGAAGGACCCAGCCGGACTGCCTCGCAGACTGGGGAGACAGCAACACGTGCAGCGGTGAACATGCCGTTTGAGGGGAGGAACAGGAATGGGTGGAGCCCAGGGCACTAGGCACACGCTGATTGGTGGTTGAATGTCTCGGGGATGTCCCGGTGGCAGACGCTGGTTACATCATACTCCGCCCATCAGTTGGGGAAAGGGAGGATCTATCATTTCAGGCTTTTGGTGATATTAAAAAAATTGAGAGTCTGGGCAAGGTCAGGGGGTGAAGATCCGTTTTCCATAGATACTTCCTGCTGAGAGGGGGCATTGTCAGGGGCGTCTACCCGAGGTCTCAAGGATTCTGGTGACATAGGTGTCTCTAGGTTCTGAATTCAAGGCCAGATAGATCTCTCCCACCTTCTGATTGGTGAACGCCTGCATTCTGTTCTGCAAAAAAACTAGTGAAAAATTAAAGGAATAGATACCAGTGGGCCTAATGATGGGAGGAGCCATGGGGTAAGTGAATGAAAAACAGGGAGTGTTTTCCATGCTGGACGAGGGTGCAGCAGCATGGTTTCCCCAAGGGACTGGTTGGTGAAGTCTTGAGAGCGATCCTGTTGAGTCACTTGGGAGGTAAAAGCTGTTCCTGAGGCTGCCACAGCATCACTTGTCTGGTTTTGCTGCCTTTCTGGACCTGGAGTTGAAATACAAACTGGGGGTAAGGTTCTTGAGGAGGACTGAGTCCCCTGGCTGGAGGGCTGGTCCTCGGGAGTCTTGGTCGGCTGGCTCTGGCCTGGGCAGAAACCAGTCAGTGTGTTCCCGGAGTTTAAGAAGGTGGGGCTCCTTGGTGTAGCCTGGATTCCGGTCAGGGCCATGGGCAGGAGGTCCAGCCAGGATCTGCGAATTTCTAGAGAGAGTTTAGTTAGATGGTCTTTAAGGAGGCTGTGGATCCTCTCGATCTTACCCAATGATTGTGGGCGGTAGGGTATGTGCAGTTTAGTTAAGTCAGGATTAGAGAGAGGAAAATCTGAGAGTCCCACCGAGGCTGAGTGAGGGCCTCGACGACCTCGGGGCAGAAGTGTGTTGCCGCAGGTTGGGTGGAGGCAGCGGGAAGGAGAGTGGCTGGGTTCAGGGCTGGGGACTGGGTCAGGGAGATATCAGGATTCTAGAGAAAGAGGAGATGGAGTTCCTGCATGCGAGAGGGGGCAAGGAGAGACAAGGATCGGTGGGACAGAAGATCCTGTAGTCTATGGTGGAGAAGACCTGTAAAGGTTGCTGGAGGCAGATGTTCTGGGCCTCCTTGGTGAGAGAGGTGGCTGCAGCCAGAGCCCGGAGGCAGGGCTGCCATCCCCGAACCATGGGATCAAGCTGTCTGGACAGGTAGGCTATGGGGGTGAAGGCTGGCCCTAGGGGCTGGGTGAGGACCCCCATAGCTATTCCCTGTCTTTCATCAGTAAATAGTTGGAAAGGCCTAGAGATGTCTGGGAGAGAGAGAGAGAGGGAGATGCCAGAAGGGTATCCCGGAACTTAGAAAAAGCCTGGCGAATGAGGGAGGGTGAGGATAGGGGGCCTACTGGTGTTTCTTTAGTGGCCTGGTATAGGGGCTTAGCTAGGAGAGCAAAATTTGGGACCCAATGGTGGAAGAATCCTACCAGCCCTAGAAAGGACAAGATCTGTTCCACAGAAGTGGGAGGCTGTAGGTCTCATATTGTTTTTTAAAACTGCCACTTTTTCCTAGAGATAAAGATCTAAGTTTCTGATAAGCCTGTGCTAGCAAGAAAGTTGTTCTCTAGGGAGGGTGAAGTGGGGGAGGGGGCGGGGTGAGAAGGTGCTGAGGCCAGAGCAGTTTTCAGAGCATTAAAGGGTGATTTGCTGTCAATACCCATGACCAAGATCGTGGAAGGGAAGAGTGGCCCGAAAAAAGGAGGGCAGGACAGAGAAGGTAGCCCCCGTATCATCCAGAAAGGAGACCTGCTTACCGCTACCTTGAGTGTTAACCTGGGCTCAGCGAGGGTGATGGGGGTTATCAAGGGTGATGGGGGTCGTCGAGTCCCGGCATCTTCAGTCTTCAGCCAGTCTTCAGTCATGGCCAGCGGCGGGTCATGACCTGGAAGGGCGGCCCCTCTACTCTGAGACACAGAGGGCCCGTCACTCTTCCAGGGGCAGTCACTTTTACTGCACGCTGGGCAGGGCTTGGTTGGAGCCAGGGGGCGGGACACTGCTTTGCCCAGTGGCCTTCATTTCCGCACTTGAAGCATCTTCCAGGTGGCGTTCATCCTCTCGTTGCACCCCCACCACGCACAGTCCCCTTTGGACCATGCATGGCTGCCGTCGGCCTCAGAGCTGCTACCAAGGCTTGGGTTTACAGATTCACCTTTTGTCGAAGGTGGGCCTCCCGATCCGATTCTGCCTGCTCCTCATGGGCATTAAAAACCTTAAATGCCGTATTTACTGGATCTCGGACCTGGGTCTGAGAAGGCATTAGGGGAGGGGGTGGTGGAGCAGGCGTTGGGCCATGGGCCGGAGGAGGAGGAGGAGCGCGGCGGTGGGCAGCCACACCAGGCTGGGCCTGCAGGGGCGGGCTGTGGGAGGTCTCAGTAACTATTTAAAGAGAGGGGTTGGGCATGCTGTTTCAAGATGGCGGCCCCCATGGGAACAGCAGGCCATGTGGCCAGAGAGGGGCAGGCCTTGCCGTTTCAAGATGGCAGCCCTCATGGGAACAGCAGGCCATGCGGCCAACATGGCAGCTGCTCACAATACACAGGGAAGAGCAGTCCAAAACAGAAATCTCACTTAGCTGTTTGGAGTGGCTGGCGGGATGGTGGGCGGGCTGCTCTTGCGCTGTGTGGTGGCCTCTGGCCGGCTCGGAGCCCGAGGCAGCGATGGTGGCTCCTGCAGCGGCGGCCGCCGGCTGGGAAAGGGGTGGCCGTGACAAAGGAGGAGGAAGAGGAAGAGAGGGAGCGGAAGGCAGGGCAGCGGGAGCAGGATAGGTGGAAATGAAATATCAGCTGGTTCGAAGGAGTGGGAAGACAGAGGGGCTGAGGACCGGTTTGAGGGGGTTTCTCGTGAGCTAGGAGAACCTGGGCTGTGGAACAGAAGGAGCAGAGGGAGGGATGGGAGCGCAGATAAAAAAAAAAAAAAAAAAAAAAAAGCCTGGACATATGGGATCTGGGGCCACTTCCAGGCTCTTCGGCAGAAATTACTAAGGTCAGTGAGGATGTTAAGTCCCGCTTTCGGGTCATCTGGACCCATTCCAATTCATACTGAGGCCATGCCATGTTATAGAAGTAGCCAGATTGGTGAGGAGACACCCTAGAGGTGTCTTAGCATCTGGTTTAGATTTTTGATTGCCCATACCAAAACCTGGGGTCAGGACGGGGAACCCAAGGGACAGTAGGGGACGTCTCCCCTATCTCCTGGGATCCAGACGGAGGCCAAAAGGCTGGAGAACCTAGGGGGCAGGAACGTCTTCGTTGCCTCCCCAGGTTCGGAACCCTTCCTGGAGGGGCCCGGAGGGCTATGCCCGGAAGGCAATCTCTGACGCAGGCCGTGGTTTATGGACAGAGATGCCTGAAAAACAACCGCCAGTAATTAACAAGGGCTGGGACTTACTGCGGACACTGCTGAGCCCGGGGGAGGAGGCTGAGGGTCCCGAGCCACGAGAAGAGAAGAGGGTGGCACCCCAGACTGTGAACGGTCAAATGGGATGCTTGCATCCTCCCGGGTTTCACGGCACCAAATGTAAGGTTTGAGGTGCAGGAAACGGGAGTCAGGGACCAAGGCATGCTAAAGAGGAAGTTTATTCTGCACTAACGAGCAAGATTCATTATGGAGGAGGGTAGAAAAACCAGGATTAGAGGAGTGGGAGGAGGAGAAGGACTCAGCCGGACTACCTCGCAGACTGGGGAGACAGCCACACGTGCAGCGGTGAACATGCCTTTTGAGAGAAGGAACAGGAAGGGGTTGGGCCCAGGGTGGAACGGGAAGGGGTGGAGCCCAGGGCACTTGGCAGGCGCTGATTGGTGGTTGAATGTCTCGGGGATGTCCCGGCGGCAGACACTGGTTACGTCATACTCCGCCCACCAGATGGGGAAAGGGAGGATCTATCAGCTTGACCATTGCATGGCATTGGGGACATAGCAGGGACCCCTGCTAGATCAATAATGATAATTTATTCCTCAGCTATAGTGGTTCAAGTGCTGGCAGGTGCCCCAATTTGACCCTTTTGAAGGCAGAATCTTTTCAAAGGATTTTTTAAGCAATAGAGGTAATCCCTTTTCTCCTTAGTTTCAGAGGGGTGGGAGTTTTTGAGTACAGAGCTGCAGATGGCTATTTGCCCCACCTTATAGAGAAGCCTATCGATGGTTAAAGACAATGAAGATGACTCAGAGAGAGAAAAACCAGTGATAGAAAAAGTCTTAGAGGCAGTTTTGTGGTTTGAACTGGTTTGACTTTGGAGCTGTGTTTTTATGAGGTTTGGGAGTTTAGCTTTTCCTTCAGTTCTCTGTCCCACCACTATATATGTCTGATACATGACTTGTTATTGATTAAGCTATTATAAATTGATTTCTGTCTTTGTAACAAGAGAGTTCTGCCCAACATAAAGATTATTCACAACCTGATACATATACTAAAAAAAATTAGTGTACTTGAATGCTATGAAATTTTATTATGCTATCAAAGAAAATGAAGGTAAATTAGTACTTTGAATTTGTCTCAGTATATTATATGAACAAATTAAAAATAGCATATACTTCAAGATACTATTTGGCTAGGGGCTGAGCTTATAGGGAAAAAAAAAGGGGACTTTATACATATTGTATTTTTTTGTTTGTTTACAATAAATACTCAATATGTTTATATTTACTTTTAATAAGATAAAAATGTAAAGCTATCCTATATAATAAAAGTCTAATATGCAAATTGTCTCCTGGACCAGACTGGGAGTTCAACCAGGGGGTGGGGCCGGCTGGCCAAAGGCCCTCAGCCCCTCCCCCTGGCCATCCCCACACCAGCTGGTGGCAGCAGCAGGCAGCCAGGGAAAAGGTGGCCCCAGCTGGCAGCCAGCAGCTGCTAGGGACCCTATCTGTACCCGAAATTTCATGCATGGGGCCTGTATTAAATATAAAAACAAAAGGAAGTAGACAATGAAGAATCTGTTTACTAATTTAAGACAATTTAGCCTAGACTGCAAATACTAAGGCTTTATCTATACTACTAAACTAATATGTATTTATATTTATTGGCTAAAATGTTGCCTTTAAACTGGGAGTATAATGGCAATCTTATTCTGAGCGTTTCTCAACTGCTACAAGCCTCCACCCATAATAAGGCTACTCCATAGATAAAAGATATGCTTCTAAGATAAAGTCACTATCTTTATTCAAGTTGTCTTTTTTTTTTTTAAATATATTTTATTGATTCTTTTTACAGAGAGGAAGGGAGAGGGACAGAGAGTTAGAAACATCAATGAGAGAGAAACATTGATCAGCTGCCTCCTGCACACCCCCCATTGGGGATGTGCCCGCAACCAAGGTACATGCCCTTGACCAGAATCAAACCTGGGACCCTGGAGTCCGCAGGCCGACGCTCTATCCACTGAGCAAAACGGGTCAGGGCATCAAGTTGTCTTATGTATTACTATACTGTAGGAATTTAAAAATATTAAACAGGAGGTATATAGCCAAAGGAATAAGAAAAAAAATCTTCCTATAAACAATTGAGAGAGGAAACAGAGCTACAGTTACACATAGGTCATTTTGTGTAGAGTCAAATTTGGGACCCTTTAAACTGTATTATTATAGGCAAAGAGTAAGGCTGTAAGCCCTCTGGCTCACCTTCTCATGGTTTCTTTACAACAGACATAAGTGCAAGAATTGGTTGGCACTTTGGGTTTAGAGCCTCACAGAAATATGATGTGACTTTCCAGCTGTTGCCATGAATTAACTTCACATAGGAAATAAATGATACTTCTCCTCATATCAAACACTGAAGCCACATAGGCATTACTGAACCAACTTCTGATTTCACGTTGCTGGGATCCTTTTCCTCAAGTAAAAATGACGCATCATAGTGGAAAAGAGGGTCCTAGGAAAGAGGCAGGGAATGGCCATGGGGCCACTATACCAGACTGGACTCTGTGCTTCAAAGGTACACTATTCATTTTGAAAACAAATGATGTCGTTTGTTTTTAATTGCTCATTCAGGAACACCATATGTTGGTCTTGCTGTTCTTACAGAAGTACTGTGTGGTTTTTTTTCTTTATTGATTAAGGTATTACATATATGTTCTTATCGCATCATTGCCCCCCCCCTGCCCCGCCACCACCACCCCACTCATGCCCTCACCCCTCTCTGTTGTCTGTGTCCATTGGTTAGGCTTATATGCATGCATACAAGTCCTTTGGTTGATCTCCCCCCTTACCCCCACCCTCCCCTACCTTCCTCTGAGGTTTGAAGGTCTAATCGATGTTTCTCTGTCTCTGGATCTGTTTTTGTTCATCAGTTTATGTTGTTCATTATATTCCATAAATGAGTGAGATCATGTGATATATCTCTGACTGGCTTATTTCACTTAGCATAATGCTCTCCAGTTCCATCCATGCTGCTGCAAATGGTAAGAATTCCTTCTTTTTTTACTGCAGCATAGTACTCCATTGTGTAGATGTACCACAGTTTTTTAATCCACTCATCTGCTGATGGGCATTTAGGCTGTTTCCAAATCTTAGCTATGGTAAATTGTGCTGCTATGAAGATAGGGGTGCATATATCCTTTCTGATTGGTGTTTCTAGTTTCTTGGGATGTATTCCTAGAAGTGGGATCGCTGGGTCAAATAGGAGTTTCATTTTTAGTTTTTTTGAGGAAATGCCATACTGTTCTCCACAGTGGCTGCACCAGTCTGCATTCCCACCAGCAGTGCATGAGGGGTACTGTTTTTTCAGCACAAAATACAATCACCCTCTTTTCTAATCAGGTTCATATAGCCATGCTTTCTCCAACCTGCTCTTAGGGGAACCTACGCAGAGTTGGCTTTTATGGTATGGTTTTCCAGCTTACATATATGCAGCAATTACAATCTTATATATTGATGTTCCTCAGGTTTTCCTCCCATGTGACTGTTATTCTACAGTCTTCTTCTATTGGTATGCTTAGTCAGATCATATTTTTCACAGCTTCCCTTGAGTGTCTTTTTCACTATCATAGTCAGGAGCTATCAAAGCCAGTCTGGAGGAGAGGTCAGCCACTATAAAACTGAGCAGCATTGTTTTCGTAAAGTAAATACAGGACTATAGGAAAAGAGTTGATTGGATCAATAGATATTTTCCCAATAAGTAATTTACTCCCACTTAATCAATGAGGAAATCAATCCATTGCCAGGTTTATTTTGACTGTAAAGACTGTTTTTCCCAGTCAGCAACTAACATCAGCAACTACGGGAATTTCTTTCTTTCTTCCTTTCTTTCTTCCTTTCTTTCTTCCTTCCTTCCTTCCTTCCTTCCTTCCTTCCTTCCTTCCTTCCTTCCTTCCTTCCTTCCTTCCTTCATTTTTTCCTTACTCAAGGTTATTTTTCCATTGATTTTTAGAGAGAGTGGAAGAAAAAGGGAAAGACAGAGAGAAATATCGATGTGAGAGAAACACATCAATTGGTTGCCTCCTGCATGCACCCTGACCAGGGCCCTGGCAGGGGAGACGCCTGCAACCAAGGTACATGCCCTTGATGGGAATCGAAACTGGGACCCTTTGGTCCCCAGGCCAATGCTCTATCCACTGAGCCAACCTGGCTAGGGCCATTCTTGCTTTCTTATACTAACCCCAAACCTGGAGCAGATGCTCATTGATCATAGCATCCTTTCTAGCTGACTCTGAAGGTAACCTCTCAATCTTTCTCAAAAGATATTTGCACATAGGCACTATCAATTGGCCAGAGTTGGCACTCAAACAGAAAGCTATTTTCTATCACAAAGCTTGAATGCACTTGCTCCCTGAAATGATTTAGGTCTTTGTTTACTTATCTGAAAAAATGGGAGCATTGGATTAGAAAAATCTCCAAAATCTTTGCCACTAAAAATTTTATGAAGATCACCAATCTATATACTCCCAGAAAATACAGAGTTTAGGAATTCCTAGGTATTTTCCATAGAAAATATATTTGAATTACAGTATGCTTACAATATAAAAGTAGCATTACCCATGAACTTACATTCATTTTGCAACCTTCAAATAGTTTTCCTCAGGGTGCAAATTTCTCATGCTTGAACACAGCCCAAAGATAACTTGGTTCTGGAAAATACACAAACACCATATCTTTATTCATCTAGAAGTTTTGTCCTGTATGTGAAGAAAAAGAAAATGAAGAAGAGCCACACACAGTTGAAATATTCCATGTGTCTGGTCTTTACCGAAGCATATTCTCCTGAGAATGACCATTTGAAATATGTTTTACAAATTGAATTTTTAATGGGATATATGTAGTATGAGGTCAGGGGAAATTCTTTAGTTATTTCTTTGAAGTTTAATGTTTTAAATATAATGCCAGTACAGATTTAGGAATCTTTCAAAATTACATAGCTGTGGTTTAGTCTTGCTTTTTAACCTAGAGGTATAATCTTTTTTTTTTTTTTTCCCTCTTTTGAAAGACACCAGCAAAGCATTGCTCTGAAAACTCTCTCCCTTTCCCACTCCCTTGTCTTTTGGCCAAAACTATGCTCACACCTGTCCCGAGCAGGGGAAGTCCCGGCCACCACGTGCAGTCTTAGTGCTCCCAGCCTGCTGTCCAGGAAATTACTACCTGTGTGGGCAGATCCTCAGTGCATTACTCTTAGGGCCCCCAAAACTGAAGATTCAGCAAAACAGACAGGGAGCAGAGAAGGAGGAAGGAAGGGGAGAGAGAAAGAAAGAAATCTCTCTTTTTTCACCAAAATACTCACCATCTTTAGGGTTTCACAACCAGGGTTATAGAAAGAGTAGGTTAGAGAGTCAGGAATGTGTACTCCCTTAATAATAGAAGCAAAACAAAGCAAATAAAAAAAACCCTTAATGACACTTAGGAATATCTTTACAATAAAAATAATATATTCTCCAGTTGAAAACTGTGCAGAGTTTACTCATTTCCCTATCACCTCAACTCTATTTACTACAGATTAGTATCTCCACTTTACAGATGACAGAAATGAGGCAGAGAAGTTGAATACATTGTACACAGTCACAGGGCTTAAGCAGTGGTGCTGGAATTTGACTCGGACCATTTACTCTGACCCACAAAATTGGCTCCTGGACTGGACTGTCCAGTTGCTAGAACAGATTCATGCATAAGACCTATGCAACTTTCCTAGAGCCTCATAGCCCTGCAGAGAATAAAGTGTTGTAATAATTTTTTTTAATTCTTAATAGGAAGAGTATGGAGAAAATCTATTTTGAGGGCTTATTACTTCCATCTAGCCTTTAGCCCATAACAAATGCTATTTTAGGAATTTCCTATATCTTTCTCTCCTTTACAAGCCAAGACTCCCCCCTCTCTAACCCAACGGTGTGCCGCATAACTAAGCCCCTTCCATTCTTCCACACTCTTAAAGCTCATCAGATGATTTGCTGTAGTGTGTGGCGAGGCAGTGAGGCAGAAGCTAGAAAGTCTCCTCTTTAAGGGCCCTGCAGTGCCTGACATCCCATCGTGTGTTAGATGACTATGTTACAGGAGAATGAGAGCTACAGACATACCGATGCCACTTAATCACTGTGTGTCATTATTAGTGTTAACCCAGAGAACATCCCCTCCAACTTAGCATTCTGTTAGACATAAACATTTATTTTTTATTTTTTATTTTTTATTTTTTAATTGTTTGAAGTATTACAAATAGTAGTACATATATCTCCTTTTTTTTTTCTCCCCATTGACCTCCCCCCCGGCCTCCCCTTCCCCCCAGTACATGCCTTTATCTGCACGCCCCCCCCACCGTGTCTTTTATCCATTGGTTATGCTTATATGCATACGTACAAGTCCTTCGGTTGATCTCTTACAGCCCACCCCCCCACAACCTCCTCTGCCTTCCCGCTGTAGTTTAACAGTCTGTTCAATGCTTCTTTGCCTCTGTATCTATTTTTTCCCCATTTCTTTCTTTTAAAAAATCTTGCCTCTGCAGACTAGAAATAAACATATAATAACAAAAAATGTTTGAGTACCAATTTCAATGTCCAACAGTTCTGAGTCCCCATTTCAATGTCAAACAGTTCCTTAAGTGTACATGTCAGCAATGATATCTGGATGGTGGGCACATGGTGGCAATGCAGGTCCGACCCTCTCTGGTTTGGTCCTAGGCAACCTGCTGCGTCGCACAACTGCTGAGTGCTAGCGTGGCAAGGCGTCGTCAGAATCTTCCATCTCTGGACTGTTTCTCCTCTTGTCTTCGTGGTTAGAGCAGACCTATCAATTCCTCTCTGTTGCAGGAATCCACATGGTCTTGGAGTTGCTTTCTGAAAATATACAAACATATTCTCGACCAAAAGTTAATAAAGGAATCTTTTCTATATAATTGATTTGGGATCCTTTTTATTTTTGCCCAAACGATTTTCCTTTGTCTTATTTAGACACCATGTGTGTTTTTCATGGGTGTCTTGCTGTTAGCATTACAAATGAAAACTAATTTTGTAAAGTAAAAGTTTTCTAGATGTAATTTACTTATAGGATATTTTTCCTTACATGATATTACCCTACTATCCCCCCTTTTTTGATTAATGGAGGCTTTTGTAAATTTTATAATGCAGTCTTGATAACTTTAAATTTTAATTTTTTGCACAAAAATATGACTGCTTTAGTTTCATTGCGTGTTCAGGAATTTTACCATGAGATGAACTACCAACAGAGATTTTAGTTACCACATTAGGAACAGCTTTTTGTCCAGTACAATTAAATTTTCTTGAATATTCACTTATTTCAATTAGCCTATTTAAATTAATCTGAAAACTTGATTATTATTTTACTGTCAAATTTAATACTCTACCAACAATTTTAATTTACCCTGTAAATATTAGTGGAAAGGATCATTTGCATTCTTGAGTAGGCCCTGAGCATTCCTGGTGCTAGGCTGGATTTAGATATAGGGCAGCTGCTGTCGGCCAAGTCTCTGTCTGTTACCTGGGTCCCAATCTGAGCTGGGCCAAGTCACTGTCTGTCACCTGTGTCCCGATCTGAGCTGGGCGTGGGAAGCAAAGCAGCTATGGGGGCAGGAGACCTCCCTCAGACGGGGTGAGGGTTCAGGCCCCTGCAAGGGGCCTGACCCTGGAAGTGTTAAAACAGAGGATAGTGGCCCATCTTCCAGGGCAGTGACAGGGAGAATACCTATATTAGTACAGTGTGAATGAGATGGCTCAAGTACCCACCCTGTTATTAGCATTTATGATTCAGGGATATTGCAATAATAAAGAAGAGTATAAGTCTTAACTATGAGTTTAAATTATTTAGAATATAATTTAAACCTAAACCAATTTCCATATGAGTGGTGGTAAATTGAATTAGGTTTTTTAAAAAATCTTCTGGCTAGATTCCTTACAGCTAATCTATATGGTTATGCCATGTGGTTGGGAACAGGAAACACCTGTCTCCCTGCTTGCTAGCACTCACTTAACATGATCCCTGGCAAAACAGTTTTTTCAGCCCCACTCCAATTTACCAGAGGTCATTTCAATATGGACTATTTCAACTTGTATTACAGTGTTTAACAATTTTAAAGCACTTTCTGGATATGAATCTGTGTTTAACAATTTTCAAGCACTTTCTAGGTATGAATCATTATATAGTCACCAGAGGTTTTTAACTATTGTCTTGAGGTCCTCTGAAAGAGATCATTTGCAAATTTCAAATTCATTGGAATTTCAATATATAAAATACCTTATTTTTACATTTTTATTGTCATAGAGAGAATATATCTCACCTAGCAAAACGGAATGTATATTTCTAGCTCTTTGTTTTTAAAAAGCATAATAAATAAAATCTATTGTAAGAGTTTCAAATGTCAGTGAAATATATTTTCCTTAGGGCTTTTAGTTTCTTTCTCTTTTTTTTACTTTTTACAGTTCTTGAAAACTGAATCCTCATATTTAATATCCCACTCAACTTCTGGCTTTGAATTTTGCAATGCAGACTTTGACAGTTACCACCAATACAGATGCTTCAGATATGCTAACAATTTCAGCTTCAGGAATCAATGTGTAGACTTTGTTAACATTGCATGATTTAATAATTGGCAATCTGCCTAAATTGACCAATAAAACAATGAGTTTGAGAAATTGCTTTACCATTCCCTGTGGTTGTGAGTATACACATTTCTAAAAGAAGGAGATTGAAATAAATAGACTAGACTTGTTTTTGCCCCAACTTGGAAGGGTTGAGGCAAACTCTGACTTAAAAATAGCAAACTAAAGAATATCCTACATAATAAAAAGGTAATATGCAGTTAACCATCACTCCATCAGAAGGTGGCTGCACCCACAGCAGAGGTGGGGTTCCCATAACGAGCGATCAGCAGGGACCTGAGGCTGTGTGGAGCTAGGCTGGGGCAGAGGACCAGAGGCTGCGCCCCCCGCCCAGCAGGGCTTGACTGGGGACCTCAAACCATGCCCCCCTTCCTGGCACCGAGCTGGGGGACCTCAGGCTGCGCACCCAGCCCAGTGGGGCTTGACGAGGGGACCTCAGGCCATGCCCCCAACCCAGCACGGCTTGATGGGGGACCTCAAGGTGCACTCCCCGCCCTGGCGCCAGGCCAGGGGACCTGAGGGTGCACTGGGGAAGCTGAGGCTGCGCGCCCCAGACTCTTACAAGAGGAAGATTTTCATATACATTTTACTAATTTTTTTTTCATTTCTGACACTTCTATTATAGAGAAAGGGCAAATAGCAATATTAAAATATTTCCTCTAATTAATTCCCTTTTAATGTGCATGACTTTTATGCACTGGGCCACTAGTATGTTATATAAAAAGTAGTCCACAATGACTGCACAAAAACCAGTCTACAATTACTGTACTTGTTAGTCCAGGGGTGGGCAAACTTTTTGACTCGAGGGCCACAATGGGTTCTTAAACTGGACCGGAGGGCCGGAACAAAAGCATGGATGGAGTGTTTGTGTGAACTAATATAAATTCCAAGTAAAGGAGCGGAGGGGAAAGCAAGATAACCCTCTGCTCTTTCGGCTCCGCAGGCCGGATAGAACAGCCAAACAGGCCGGATCCGGCCCGCGGGCTGTAGGTTGCCCACGGCTGTGTTAGTCATCCTATAAAACTATGTGGTTGCTTGAAAGAGCGGTTTTCACCTCTGATGTAACTATTCTTTTTTACCTGTGCACCAGCAAAGGATTATTTGATATCCCAAGGAAGTGCTATGTAGCTCTGGCTCTGAGTTACTATGACATTATGTACCTTATCCCTTAAATTATAATCTGCTCTATATCATATTTTAAATCTGTTCAGTTAAAAAGTCAATTTGACAGACGTCAACATAATAGGGTAATAGTATCTTCAATGGAAACAAAAATAAATGTTATGCATAGATTACAATTTGGTAGCCTACCTGTGAATGGCTTGTGATCAATCACTTGCCTTTGTAGACTGGTAAAGAACTAACTGGTTAAGTGTAGCTTGAGCAGTTAGGCAATCAGGCAAAAAACAAGACCATTGTTTGGTTAGGCAGGTAGAATTAGAAATGCTAGCTGACTCCCCCTACCCACCCACCCTCCTTTGCCACAATGCCCAGCCCCATGCCAACACTCTCCACCCACAGGACTTAGAGAAGTTTTTAGACAGTCAACTGTCCCAATAAGAGATTGGTCCATGGGAGAAGGGAGTGTGAGGGTACCAGCTGCATTGTGTCAAAAGCAGTTCAGCATAAGTTGTTCCTATACATGTAAAAAGAGGAAGCCATGTGTCTACTTTTTTTTTTTTTTTCAGGACTCTCACATCTCCCAATAGATGCCTCTCTAGATCCAGAAAATTCTCTGCCAGCTGTCAATGTATTGCATAGTTTTAAGAAATACACTACTTTGGGAGTCATATCTTTACCAAGGAAACTATCATTTAGACCAGGGATCCTCAAACTTTTTAAACAGGGGGCCAGTTCACTGTCCCTCAGACCATTGGAGGGCTGGACTGTAGGTTAATAAAAAAACTATGAACAAATTCCTATGCACACTGTGGGCCCAGGATGAGTTGGCTGCTAAGCAGGACAGGCAGCAGCACCTGGCGGGCCAGATAAATGTCCTAGGCAGGCCACATGTGGCCCACGGGCTGTAGTTTGAGGACCCCTAATTTAGACCAAAAGTAGCTCAGGAGAACAAGAGCAAGATATTTTCCTTACATCGATAATTTACCACCACCCCACCTGTGGGTTCAATGCCACATTTCCACAAGGGGCTTACTATAGGGGTCATCTTAGAAAGCATTGTTTAGAACTTTTATATCTAACACTCAGGCTATGAACAATGCAGACCCTGATCACTGGATGGGGTTTGGGAGCTCTGATATTGATATGCAGGTCTGTAAAAATAAATCTTAAAAATCCCCTGGGGGAAAAAAAAAGAAACTTTGTGTAGGTCTTCAGACAAGGTCAGTCTTAGCAGAGAGGAGGTGCCATCTTCCTGTTTCTGGAAGTCAAATATAAGGGTTAGAACTTCCACTGCCTCCTGGGAACATTAGTTGTCCTTGAGGATGGAAGCCATGGGTTGCAAAGTAAGAAACTAGAAGAATCTTGAGTTCCCAATGCTTTTGGAGAGCCAGAAAACAACTTTGGATTGCTTATCTCTGAACTACTGTTGCATGAAACAATAAATACTTGTGTGATTTATCCACTGTGTTTGGGATTATGTTACTCATAGGCATATATAATTGATGTATCTTCCAATACTAAACAGTACATCCTTTCCTCTACATAGACATAACTCAAAATGGAAATTAATTTTTAAACTACTCCATGCTTTACTATTCCAATTTGGGGATAAGAAGAAATTGGAAAAAAATAATATAATCTCTTGTGAAATAAAAACCAAAATGAAAGTCAGGACCTACTTTGCTTTTGAACTGATGGCTCACACGCAGGTTAGTAAAACTCATAAAGATCCATTTCCTGAAATACCCACTTAAACTGTAAAGGAAGTTTGAACCTTATTTCCTTATCAGCATGACTCAGCACATTGTGTCCAGTGATGATTTAGGTATTCTGCTTGTGCTAACCAATGAGAATTAAGCTCTATGATCTTCCTCTAGCTTCATAAGTCTTACTGTAACCTTCCTGAAGCAACCTTTTCACCTCTTTTGAAGTCTCCCTGTTCAAGAAAAGTTTGTTTTTTGTCCAATAAAAATATCCATATCAAGTAAAGCTTTCTGAATTTTCTATTTCTATTTTTAAAATCCTAATTTTAGGAAGAAATGAAGAAAAGAAAAGTAGATGGGAGGAAAGGAGGCAACACATTTCATAGGACAATTTTGATGAGGTGAAAATAACATGTTGACTTTGATTTGTCTCCAGGAATAGCTTGGACTAATTGGGCTCTCCTTCCCCTCTCATATAAAATGGGATTTCCTGGAGCAATATAGGGGAAGTGGGCATATTAGATCTGCCTTACATTTGAGCAGGAAGGGTAAAGGCAGAGACTGTAGCTTTAATGTGGGGGCAAGGTCTCTTATGATAGGAGTTAACTATCAATGTTTGTTAAATTACTAAGAGTAATTGCCAGAATACACCAAGACTGGTGATTTCTTACAGAATATCCTAGGAGCCATAGACGCGGAATCCTTGCTTTTAATTTTTCATTTATTCCATTTACTATTTTCCCAGAAAAATGGGGTGATAGTTTCCCCCCATTAAATAATTTGAAGTCAGTTTGGTTTTTTGTTTTGTTTTCTTTTTTCATTAAAAATTCTAATTTTCACAAAATTCAAAGAAAAGCCTGTTTTCTAAAGAGATATACATACATCAGAATTCACTCAATACTAACTCAAAAATGGGTTTTTGGGAGGATATTTTTGCTTTGGCCTTGTAGACAATAGTATGAAGTCTCTTGAAACCTTTAGAAGTTTATGAGAAAGAAATGGAAGATCAGCAAATGTGAACTTTCCAATGATGGGAATATTTCTGCAGAATGAAGTCAAGAGTTTTATACATCAGCTTCACTACAGACAAGAATCTGAAAACATTTGGGAACCCCACAGCCTTCCTTTGAAGATTCCTTCTGCTTAGACAGAGGAATTGAAATGTGGATTTCTTATTAATTTCTGATCTGTCAAAGACAACATCAGTAAGGTATACTTTGCCAAAGATGATGTCAGCCTTGAAGACAAAAGAAAAATTTGACATGATTTCAAAGAAATGTCTTAGAGAATTCTGGGTTTCCTCGACATAAGCCACCCTTATCTGGAAGAGTGGCTATGAGAATGTACTATTTCTGCTTGCTAATGCATACTTTTATGAGGTTGGATTTTCTGCAGCTTGCTGTTAAATACAAGATGATCAAAATTAATTGCTTTTCAAAAATAGCATGTAAGAGACCACTTATCAATTTAAACTATTCATATCCACTAATGCAATCTTCATATGGAAAATTACTTGGAGCAGAATTAAACTAATTTGTACAGTTGAGCTTCCAATTTTTCAGTGCAATAGCCACAGTTTTACAGCGAAGTTATTAACAAAAGACAATTTTTGAAATATAATTAAAAATTTTTATTATATGAAGGAATAAACTTCTAAGGCAATATAATGAATTATAGGTAAACTTTTGAATGCAAGTGTTGATATATATTGGAATAAGCAGAGGTGGAAGAGGTTTGTAGATTTCTTCAATCTTAAAAGGTGCATGGCTCTAAAAGTTTGAGTCACTTTTATCTAGTTTATTTTTTTTTTATTGTTACAGTTTTCAATGATTGGCAATACATGCATCCTACCTGCATGTGTTTTAAATTTTCTCTTTTATTTTGATAATCAAGTCTTCTGACTTTCATAATGTAAAAAGAATTTACCATTATTTTATGAATGCTTATAAAATAAGGGTTGGAACACCATAGATCTCTCTCTCTCTCTCTCTCTCTCTATATATATATATATATATATATATATATATATATATATACACACACACACATATATATGTATATATGCATGTGTGTGTATTCAATTTTAGTGACCTTTTATTGTTAAATACTATGTTTTAAAATATCCATATGATCTTTGAAGGATTATTTTTGTAGTTAACACCACTTTGCCACCATATGTACTAAAATTATTCAAAAGCTACTATGTTTCAGTGTCCAACTGCTAGTCTTTTTATTTTCCTGTTATTAAATGTTTATATGTGGAGAATGTGTGCTAAATATTTTTAATCCATTTACATATCTGAGAAACACTTAATGTATTCAAACACAAAAAACATTCTAACTACAGGGCTGCACTGCTGGCTTGTTTCAGCCCTTCTCCCCTTATCTCCCCGTTCGTTCCCACTTGTCCACCATTAAATGTTTCAATGTACAGATTACTCAGGGTGCCAGGACTTTGAGCAGGAAATCCTTTGTTGAGTTATAGCTGTTCAAACTGTTGAAACTTCAAGGGGAAAGACCCGAGTATTTCTCATGCCACCATTCCTCTGACATCACTCCTCAGATGTTTTCACATTATTCTTTATTACCTTTTCATAACAATTTGAAGAAATCCCTTAAGGTCTAGTGGTGATGGACTTCCTCAGATTTTGTGTGTGAAAAACTTTATCTTTCCTTCATTTTTTTTAAGGATAATTTTGCCTAATATGGCATTCTTGGTTGGAATGTTTTGTTTTGTTTAGTACTTTGTATATATCATTCCCCTATTTCCACGCTTGCAAGGTTTTTCTTGAGAAATTGGCATACAGCCTTACGGAGTTCATTTATACATGATAAGTTGCTTTTCTTTTGATGCTTTCAAAATTCTCCTTTGTCCTTAAAACTTGCAATTTGATTATAATATGTCTTGATATAGTCTTTTTTGGTTGTTCCCCTTTGAGACTCTTAAGCTTCATAAATCTAGATACCCATTTCCTTCCCAACATAGGGAAATTTTCAGCCATTATTCATTTAAGCATGTTTTCTGTCCTTTTTTTCCTCTATTCTCCTACTGGGACTCTATAATTTATATATTAATTTTTTGTTGGTGTCTTAGTCACTCTTTTTCATTTTCCCCCTTATTTCTCCTCTGACTGGGTAATTTCAAATGAGCTGTTTTTCAGTTCACAGATTATTTCCTCTGCCTGATCAAACTGTTGAAACTCTTTAAAGTGCTCTTGAAGCTGTTGAATCATACTGTTTAAACTTTCCATTAAATTTTCCATTTTATTATTGTATTCTTCACTTAAGGTTAAGTATAATGTTGGTAGATAGGTGGGTTATGGTGTTAATTGATATCTTGAAACTGCTTAAACTAATTTGTTATTTCCAGAAAAATAAATTTTTAGATTAACTGGGATTTACTACATAGAAAATTATGTCATTTGAGTATATATAGTTTTATTTCTTCCCAATTTATTTTTTATTTTTTTGCTATTCTGTACTAATTAGGACTTTCAGTATGATATTGAATAAGACTGGTAAGAGACGTCATCCTTGTTAAAAGGAAAGCATTCAGTCTCTCACCATTAAGTATAATCTTAGCAATGGACTTTATTTTTATAGATACTCTCTCTGCATTAGGTGAAGTATTGAAATATTTCACTTTTTACCACAGCTTATTGAGGTTTTAAAGTCATTATTATGAATAGATATTGCCTTTTGTCACATGCCTTTTCTACAGCTATTGAGATGATCATTTGGTTTCTCTTAAGCTGTTAATATGGTCAGATTCATTGATTAATTGTCCAGTATTGAACCCAAAATTGCATTTTGTGAATAAACTCCACTTGGTCATGATGTCTAATCTTTTTTATTTTATTTTTTTAATACATTGTAGGATTACATTTGCTACTATTTTGTCAGGAACTTCTGAGTCTATGTTCATGAGAGATATTTGTCTGTACTTTTCTTATCTGTACTTTTCTTATAATGTCTTTGTCTGGCTTTGGTAATATGCTGGGATCATAAAAAAGTAGGACATAAATAGATCCAGAGACAGAGAAGCATCGAACAGCCTGTCAAACTTCAGAGGGAAGGCAGGGGAAGCGGGGGTGGGTAAGAGATCAACCAAAGGACCTGTATATATGCATATAAGCATAACCAATGGACACAGACAGTAGGGGGTTGAGGGCATGTGCGGGGGAGGGGGGGAGGGTGGCTGGGGAGAAATCAATGGGGGAAAAAGGAGATATATGTAATACTTTAAACAATAAAGAATTTTTTTAAAAAGTAGGGAAATGCTCCCTCTCATTTTCTGGAAGTGATAATATAGTTCTACCAATACTAATTTTATGTAGTTCCAACATTATAAATAACAGGTATTATTTATTTGTAAATGTTTGGTAGAATTCACTATTAAAATCATTTGTTCTTGAAGTATGTGAGTTAAAACCTATAATATTTAATTACAATTTAATTTATTTAATAGATTTTAACTATAATTTCTTTTGTGGAAAGAGGCTTTTTCAGTTTATGGGCTTCATCTTGATGAATTTTGGCAGTGTGTATCTTTCATGGAATTGCTCCATTTTATCTAAGCTTTTGAATTTGTGGGCATAATTTTTTGGTTGTATTTTATTATTATTTTATTCAGTAATTATATTTCTATTTATTTTCTGATATTGGTAAATTGGGTCTCCTTTCTTTTTTCATGATTAGCCTGGGTAGAGTGTAGACTTCAGCTAATAAAACAATGCAATTGGTAGATACAAGGAGAAATAGAGCATGTTAGGAATAGGTTTTAGTTTGTATTCTCTCTAATAAAGCAAGAGGGCAAATGAAGACATAGAAGACCAAAGTAATATATATATTTTTAAATATATTTTATTGATTTTTTTACAGAGAGGAAGGAAGAGGGATAGAGAGTTAGAAACATCGATGAGAGAGAAACATCGATCAGCTGCCTCTTGCACACCCCCTACTGGGGATGTGCCCGCAACCAAGTTATGTGCCCTTGACCGGAATCGAACCTGGGACCTTTCAGTCCACAGGCTGACGCTCTATCTACTGAGCCAAACCGGTTTTGGCCAAAGTAATATATTTAAGAAGATAGATCTAATTGATATACATCAAACTCTATACTCCAAAAACAAAGAAATTACCTTATTTTCCAGGGTTCATGGAACAATCACAAAAACTGAAAATATATTACTTCACAAAAAACACTTTTTAAAAATACAAACTAAAAGTATAATCTATATAATAAAAGCCTAAGTGACTGTTACAGCGGAACGACCAGAATGACTGGTTGCTATGATGCACATTGACCATCAGGGGGCAGATGCTCAATGTAGGAGCTGCCCCCTGTTGGTCAGTGCACTCCCACAGGGGGAGCGCTGCTCAGCCAGAAGCCGGGCTCACAGCTGGTGAGTGCAGCGGTGGTGGTGGTAGCCTGTCCCGCCTGAGTGGTAAGGAGCGAGGGATCCCGGATTGCAAGAGGGATGTCCAACTGCCAGCTTAGGCCCAATCAGGCCTAAGCTGGCAGACAGACATCACCCGAGGGGTCACAGACTGCGAGAGGGCACAGACTAGGCTGAGGGACACCCTCACCCCTCCAGTGCATGAATTTCGTGTACCAGGCCTCTAGTACCACTATACAAAACATTCTCTGATTTCATTACAAAACTAAGCATTAATTAATGACAAATACCATAAACAACTATGGTAGTAAACCCTAATACTCCTAGTCTTATCCAGTGTTAAGCAATTTATAGAATACAGAACTTTTGCCTTGTAAAAAAGGCAAAATGAGATCAAATCAAATTAGACATATAATTCCCACTTAAAAAATCATCAGCTCAACCAAAATGATGCTAGAGCATGGACCTAACCATGTAGAAATTGCTATGTGTTAGTGGTGACTAGCATAATTCAACATTTTAATTTCTAATTATGTATTTTTTGTTTAAATAGAAAGTTATTTGAGTAGTTTCCTTGGTTTGTGGCATGAATATATAATGCTTCCTTTAAACTTCTTATAGAATTTTCTATCAATATACACATATTTCTGAGAATGCTTCTGGTTTGTTATATAATTTTTATGATGCACTGAGGTGATTTGGAAACATTAGAAATAATTGTGTTCTATATGCCATAGCAACTGTTTCTATGTTCTTATTAATATTAGAATGGGGAAATTTGCACTTTATAGAATATTAACTCCTTAATAACTTATTTATAGACTATAGAAATCCATGTCCAAATCTGAGATCACACTACTTTTCTAAGAGGTAATAAGTGCATTTAATCTTCAGCATTAAAAAACGTGGAGTTTTAAATACTGTCAAATTTTTCTATAATAACTGCAATCAAAAAGTCATTTCCACAGCTCAAGGCTTTGTATCACATGGCAGATGCTACCAAAGGGGAAGTAAATCTCTCAAGCTCCCAGAATTTTTTTTCTGAACAGAGTTGTTGATGATTGGTTAATTTCATGTTTGATACACTTCTAGTTAATTTCTCTTCTAATTAAATACTTTTTTTTTTGAGTTAGTGGCTTATTTTGAAATGTTTCCAAATTTATCAACAATAAATCAGTAGTTCTAAGAAAATCTGTTTGAAGCAGAGATAATTGAATAATGTGTGGTTATGACAAATAATTCAGATATTTACTGTTGTCATTATGAGACTATTAAGATTATATAAGAAGATTTTTCTATTGCAAATTAGAAAATTAAAAGATTATGTCAATTTCATATACAAATTAGTGACAACTGCATTTAATTTTCCTCATACATCTTTAGAGGCTATTTTAATCCCACAAATTTGTTGTTCAATTCAAATGTAAATCTTTCAAGAGTGGCAAAAATACATATTATTTTAAGGAATAAAACATAAACGCGACTTTTCTGATAACTTTATCTTTCTATAATTATTCACTGAAAACACTTTGGCTCACTAGTAACATAACATGCTCTAATACCTTAATCTCAATTCCTGCTTAATTCATCAAGGATGATTTCTGTCCTTAACACTTAAATTGCAATCACACTCATTAAGGTAAATGATTTGCAGTCTTATATATCCTTTGTTTAATCTCATCAACACCATTAACTGACTAGGTCACTCCTCCTTCACCTCCCCCTCCTTCACCTGCTCCTCCTCTTGGCCTAAGATCTCCTCCTTTTCTTTTGCTTTCCTCATACTGGTCATGAAATAAGTCTGTAGTGAAGAAGTTAAAATTTATTCCATCTCCAGATAAACTGGTGGCAAAAATATTATTCCAGTATGTGTAAAAAAATAAAACTTTTCAGGTGACTTGAATACTATTTCTATAATTTAGTTCAAACAATATGCCTTTCCTAAAATATATTAAAAATGAACTTCAGTGATAAATTAACCACATTAGTCAAAGGGTATAAAATGAACCATTTCTGAAACAAAAATGAATACATACACTACAGTTGCTTTGTTAATTTAAACATTTTAGAGATCATTTTTCAAACTGTTTCAGTGGCCTATAGCCAAATTCTATGCTCCAGGTGAACAAAAATCTATCCTTTCTAAATGAACAGTATGGACTGCCAGTTTCCTTAGAGGAGAGGAAAGTTTAATGTATTTTCTCTGCTATAACTATCAATAATGATGTAGATAAACTGTAAAATATAAAAAACCTTTTTGTGAAGCTTAAGCTTTGCTTCACTCCTGTGTTAAGATAAATGCAATTTGCACTAACAGCAAAACAAAAATTTGAACTAAAATGTAGTACCATGTCACATCAGTCTTAAAAGGCTACTTATGTCTCAACCATATGGATGAACATCAGAAAAAAATAATGTCAACTAGATATATGTTTTTAGCAAAAGAAAAATATATGTCTTTTCATTTTCTGGCTTAAAATACTGTTACTCTAATGTCTTTCCCCCAAAGCTCATGAATATACCATACATCTAAGATAATACCAGTGAATTATGAAACTATAGACTATTCAATGTTTAATAATTAATAGATCTGAAGGTATGGAATAAATCCACATAGCACATAGCACAGTTAACTCTTCACAGGCTTATAATTTTTAAAACTCTGAAATCAGATTATTTTCTAATAAAACATGTCATAATTATTTCATAATGTGATAAGGAAATTAAGATCTAATAAAAAGTAAAGTCATTAAGGTTTGTTGAATTGGTATGTAAGGACAATGGACTGATTATTTTTTATAGTAGCAAATATAAAAATGCTTAGTAGTTTTAGTTGCAGTTAAATAGAATGGATTGAAGCATTACTGTTTGTCTTAGAATCTACAGGAAGGAAATGTATTAGTATTTAAAAAACTGATGGATGGAAGAAGCAAGGCCAAGGTAGGGGTAAGCTTTGGGCAGTGGAAGGGAGGCCTCAATAAAAAGTCAAAAATGGAAAATGTTGGTCAGATCAGAACAGTGCAAGCGTTATGTTGTATTTTAAGAAAGTGTAATGTTATGTCAGGATTAGTAAGGGAAGTCAAGCTGATGAATGATATAAATGCCCCCTATTTCAAATAGATTGTAAGCCTAGTTTTAATATGTGAATTTCTAAAAAGGAAATGGAGAAGTCCAGTATCAAACTACATAGCCAGACCTCTATTTGTGATTTATCTATGATTGGATCACTACTAGCCAATATCTTCATCCAGAAGATAATTTCTAACTAGACAAAAATCCCATATTTTTTCACAGTCTGTCCTTTTCCTTGGTGTTCTTTTCTACACAACCAAATTATTATTATTTAAATTCTTTATTGTTTACAGTATTACATATGTCTCCTTCCCCCCCCCACCCCCGTTGACCTCTCCCCAGCCGTTCCCACCCCCAGCACATGTCCTCCCCCGCTCCCCAGTCTGTGTCCATCTGTTATGCTCATATGCATGCATACAAGTCCTTGGTTCATCTCTTACTCCCTCAGGCCCAACCTTCCCTCATAGGTTGGACAGTCTGTTCGATGCTTCAATGACTCTGGCTCTATTTTTGCTCATCAGATTATGTTGTTCATTGTATTCCACTAATGAGTGAGATCATGTGATATTTATCTTTCTCTGACTGACCTATTTTGCTTAGCATAATGCTCTCCAGTTCCATCCATGCTGTCACACATGGTAAGAATTCCTTCTTTTTTACAGCAGCGTAGTATTCCATTGTGTAGATGTACCACAGTTTTCTAATCCACTCATCTGCTGATGGGCACCTAGGCTGTTTCCAAATCTTAGCTATTATAAATTGTGCTGCTATGAACAGGGGTGCATATATCCTTTCTGATTGGTGTTTCTGTTTTCTTGGGATATATTCCTAGAAGTCAGATTACTGGGTCAAATGGGAGTTCCATTTTTAGTTTTTTGAGGAAACTCCATACTGTTCTCCACAGTGGCTGCACCAGTCTGCATTCCCACCAGCAGTGCACGAGGGTTCCTTTTTCTCTGCATCCTCACCAGCACTTGTCATTTGTTGCTTTGTTGATGATTGCCATTCTGACAGGTGTGAGATGGTACCTCATTGTCATTTTGATTTGCATCTCTCAGATGATTAGTGACTTTGAGCATGTTTATTGTTAAAGTTTTTATTTCTTGCCTTATGAAAAAAGTAATATTGTTACACATACTATTTTTCTTATAAACTTCAAAGTTAAGGTGTTTAATTTTGGAAATAAATTCCTACTTTATTTCTTTTGTCAATTAAAAATTAATTTAGTTGTAACTTACATCTTTATTATAAAATTTCTATCAAAGCTCAAAGAACATTTTTTCCATTTAATCATTTAAAAGTTTTTTAGTAGCATTTATTTATTTTTCCATATTTTCTATTAATCTTTTTTCCTTCATCCTCATCTGAGGATATTTTTTCCATTGATCTTTAGAGAGAGTGAAAAAGAGAGAGAAGGGGGGAGAGAGAGAGAAACATCTATTAGTTGCCTCCTGTACAAGCACCCACTAAGACCGGGTCATCTGCAATCTATGTACGTGCCCTTGACCTGGAATCAAACCTGCAACCCTGCTGTCTGCAGGCCGGTGCTTTAACCAATGAGCAACCAGCCAGGGCTAAATATTAATCTTTTTATTCCTATTTTTAATTTATTGTTTGTATATAGGCAGACTCCTAATATTGTATATTAATCGTGCATCTACCACTTTACTATGTAACTTAGTGTTTATAATATTCTCTAGGGTTTAGATAGTACAATTTCATCAAAAAATTATAATTTTACTCTTCTTTCCAATTTTAAAGCAAAATTCTTTTTTTCTCTCATTGTATTACATAGTACCATTCAAAATCACTCTTGTGCTGAAGTGTCATAATAACTTTAGTAGGTAGTTTTGCAATTTTTTGTGAAAGAGGTGTATTGCTAACTTGTGAAGTACTGAAGACAATGAAGTATAACTGTCAGAGGAAGCCTTGGGAGAAGGCTCTGAAGTGGAGCAGATGACTGATGTGGGCACAAAGTATTCCAAGGAATGATTTTTCAAACTCATTTTGCGGATGAAGTAACCAAGGCAGAAGTGGCATCTGCCTTTTGCTTATTCCCTGGTTTTATCAAACATCATTTGATTTGCTATCTTTCTCCTAACCAATTTCAGATGCTGATTGAGGTTCTGAAGCTACTCTCGTCATCTGTTCCCACTACTCTCTGGTCTTTCTTTAGTACTAAGGGCTAAGTGTAGTCATCTTCTTAAATGTGTTGCCAGCTATATTTGTGAGCTACTCTCCACTTGGTTCCACCAGTCACTCACCTTAATTTTGGGGTAATAGCTCTCCCCACCCTTCATACTATGTTCCCAGTGCCGGACTCAGCTTCCCTGAGGGGACTGAGCCCCAGTCCAATGGCTTGTGACCTGCCACTTCAAGGGCAAAACTTTCATGTAACCCACTAGTTATCAACCTTGACAACACATTAAAATTATCCAGGGAGCTATAAATTTTTTTACATGTCTGTATTTCAACCATACATGTCTGCATTTCAACCCTAGATACCTGATTTCATGAGTCTTAGGTGGGCCCCACAACTGTGCAGTCAGTTTGAGAACCACTGATCTTATTTGGCTGTAAAATACAATCTGTTTCTCTTCTCTTTTTGGCTGACATTCTATCACTACACGGACACCCATGGGTGACTGTGGCCTAAATTAGCCTGGGTATATCAATTTTCTTTGGCCAGGGTTCTCTGTAGGATCTCTCTGGTAGATATTCTATTATCGCCCTGCCTCACCTATCAGTCTATTCAAATTTGGTAAATTATTCCCTCTCTCTTTCCTTACCTGGGCTGGAAGGAGCAAGCATAATTCACACTTTAATCACTCACATGGGTAGTTAGTGGCAAAGCCAGGGCCTGAAACCAGGTGTACTGACTTCTAGACATCTGTTCTTTGCATTATGACTGAATGTCTTTAACTTATTTTATTATTTACTTTGCCATATTCTAGAATCTCCCTCTTTCCCTACATTGGGGCTTGGTACACTCAATAAATATAGATTGGTGATTATTTATATTTTTACAGATTTTTCTCCCTTTGTACACATATCTCCTTTTAGACAATGCTGAAAAGATCATGATTTATTATTCCACATAGTAAGTAACAGCTGGAGTCAATTAAAGTGAGTTTAACTCATATACCACATGGCACAGAAGCTGGATGAAGTTTTTATTGAAGCTAGACATTAGTAATATAATATGTAACGTATATAGACTCTCGATCGCATTTCATTCCACATGTCCTTGAATTTAGGTATTATAAGAAAGCATGATCAGATAATGAGAAATTATGATGTCTTAATTTTTTCAAAGAAATAATTTTTCTTTCATATATGTCTCCACAACTATGCTTCAAAACAAATTACAAATACAAATTCGTTTTCACACTCTAAGACTGGAAGGATCTTCAAGTAAAATAGCAAAAATGTGACTTAAAGCACCGCTTAGTAATGTTTCATATGTCATAACATTATTTTTTTTTTTGCTTTAAATCATCAAGGAACAAGCAATAGATCTTTTTTAAAAAATTGTCATTGATAATTGGAATTTTATATTTTAGGAATAATCTAGGAAGTAAAGCTAATCAATCCACATACAGGGGCTTAAAAAAAGACATTCCTAAAAAATCACATTTCTGTATATTAAGGTACTATACTAGACATGGACATCACATTATACAGTTAATACTTCAGTCACTAAAGACTTAAAGAGATATCCTATATTTGGCCTGCAACAACTAATAGCAAATGTTGTATTTTTCAATGTTTTATTATCAAATACAGTTAGACTAAAATTAAAAAATTATAAAATATTAAACTATTTTTTAACCAATGGAAACTATACTCAATTGACATTATATGTGAATCCCAGACACACACAGACTTTAAAACTAAAAGCAGAGCCTGAGATTACATTCCCCATGTATCAGATCACATTTAAGGACTGAGCTCTTGCTCTCATTCAACTACTGGGTATGTCAGTTGTCTAAATACCGGACAGTAAAATTTTACCTTCATATGTAATTGAGCAATGGGATAGAGATCTTTGAAAAGGGTGAGTCTAAAATGAATGTTTTTTCTCAACAGAAATGCTTAAAGTGTAGGTTAGTCTAATTTTATTTTTATGAAAACTCATCTTTTTCTCCCATATACTCCAGTGATTCTGTGATTAGAGCACTAATTTCTTTCATCTCTAAATCTAGTTAGGATCTTCACACTGCAGCCACACTCTTTATTTACATATTCTTTAGGATGTGCCCCATATGCAAAAGCCAAGTTGCAACTTAGTGGAAATAGAGATCCTTGGCTGTCACCGTCATGGAGAAGAAGATCAGGACATTTCTGAGTTGGATGCAAAATGCGGTTGAGATTATAGAGCCAGTGAGCCTGCTAAAGGTTCACAGTGGAATTAGGGGGAAAGGACCATGTATGTAGCTGAGGTTCTGGAAGGAGAGCCCAGGTTGTATGGGGAGACAGCTGAGTTCCAAGAATCAGGTACATGCAACAAGGACTAAGGTGGAATCCAAATTGACAGGAGGAGAACTGCCAAACTTCACTTCAGAACAAATACTACATTTTTATGAAAGCAGAGACAATAAATTATTCCCTCTGGTAATACAATTGTTTATTGAAGACAGTGGCCAATATCTTAGGCCAGATGGGATGCTACCAAGGAGAGAGAGCAGCACTTGGAGCAGAATTGCACTCCTAGGTCCTTCCTATTCCCACTCATTCCTTCTGTCAACAAGAGAAGACAAGAGTCCCAGGAGGCCCTTTTTAACACCCTAAGTATCTGCTGACTTTGGGCTACATTTGTTTTTCTTTTTCTAGTTCTTAAAGATGTAATGTTAGGTTGTTTATTTGGCCAGATTCCTACTACAAACTACAAACTGGGATTCAGGAACTAAAAACAAATTTCAATTAGGAAGAAAAATGGACACTTTTAATTGTGTTCATTTTGTAACTACAGTCATTTAAACTTGCAGGGGTCCTCAAACTTTTTAAACAGGGGGCCAGTTCACTGTCCCTCAGACCATTGGAGGGCCGGACTATAGTTTAAAAAAAAAACTATGAACAAATTCCTATGCGCACTGTGGGCCTGGGAGGCTGCTAAGCAGGACAGACAGTGGCACCCGGCGGGCTGGATAAATGTCCTCGGTGGGCCGCATGTGGCCCACGGACCGTAGTTTGAGGACCCCTGATTAAAGCATATTATAAACTGAGTTCTTTGCCCTATAGGATTGTTCTTGGTAACTCTAAAAATTATTTTAGCCATAGTTCCTTAACAACTATTTAGGTCTAGGTACTGTTCTAAATACTTTAAGGTCTTAATAACCACAAAGGAAACTATTATAATCTTCATTTTATAGCTGAAGTAACTGAGGCACAAGTTAAATAAATTGTCCAAAGCACATGGTTAGTATATTGTAGTACCTGACTCAAGACCTCATGTGCTTACATAACTACATTACACAGCTTCTCATGACACTCACTTTCTCATTGCCTTTTGAGTGACTTTAAAATAAAAATGTCTTTAGACATTTTTAATAAATTTTCCCCACTTTATTGTTCTGATTTTTAGTTAAAAATATGTCTAAGTGTGAGCCTTTTAAAATTTAAAGTGATGGGCATTTGGTGAGCTCTTTCATTCTAAAAAGTGTCTCATATCAAATCTGTTTCCTCCTTTCCTTCATCTTTTTCTTTGTTTTCTAGAAACCCCCAATAATGGAGTTATGGGAACTTAATTCTGGGGTACATATGACCACACTAAAAGGTTGGGTTTTCCCATTTTCTGCAAGATATTTTGGCTAAGAGGAAAGGCAAAATAAGAGTAGACTAGGTTTTGTTAACAAACAAACCAAAAAAATGTATAACTTTAACAACAGTAGGGCCTGGAGTCTTTGTTCCATGTCTCCACTCTGGACTTAGGCTGACACTGGGTGTAGCCAGTATGGCAATGTTGCTGGTCTGAGATTTATGGAAAGAGATCTGAAGTGGTTGTAACAGTTAAATGATCTGCTCAAAAAAGGGACACATATCACTTTCTTTGATGGTTCTTTGGTCATAACTAGTCACATGGTCCTGTAAAACTATCAGTTAATTTGCCTGGGAATGAATGTGGATGTTTGTGATTTGTTTGTCCAGGACTAGTAAAGGTAAATGGGTGTTTAACAACAATTATTTCATAGTTACACTTCCACTGAATTTTAGCTCTACTTTCCATTTCCACACTTAATCATACCTCCTGATTCTGAGATGAGCGCTTCTTAGAGCTTCTCTCTAAAAACATACTATCTTTTTTGTTATAGCGTATTTAGGTTGCAGCTTCTCTCTTCAGCAAAAGTGTTGATCTTTCTCATTGGTCAGTCATGTTCATTTCCTTATTCCTGTTCTACTCAATGTTATACTTTTATCCTTCTTTGTAATTCATTCCATTTATTTCAGTGGATTGTCAAAAAGAGTGAGGCAGACTATAGGTATTATCTGACTTCTATAACCTTAAGAAGAAATAATTTTTTCCAGTCTCAGATTTCATTCTTACATTGAGATACACCTAAATATATGAGAAAAAATACTTTAAGTGCTTTGAGATCACCCTTTTACACAAATCAAAAATATATTTTAGGTTTGTTTTTACTAGATCTATGGGACAAATAGATCAGAATTTTAAACTTTTTTTTTGTTAAAAAACTTACCCAAGAAGCAAGACATTATTTGGGCATACACACACACAAATTAATACCTTTCTTAAAAACATCTGTTATATCCTTTAAAAATCTATCTATAATTATAAGAAATTTGAATAAATAAAATTGGCATAAAAGGGAGATGAGGGGTCAAAAGATTCATTAGGCTAAGTACATGTTTATTTCTAACTTTTCATTTTTTGGCCTACCACATCTAAACTTATTTATATATTAACTGCAAATCTGGAGTTTTCCTTCTGGATTTTCCTGCTGAGATACACACTCATATTCTATAGCTACTCTACACATTGTTTTCCCATAGACACATAAAACTCAATCTTACCTAATGAACTCATTATTTCTCTTCCCAATCCAGCCCCTCTTCTGACATCCGTTACTTAGTAACGGTTTCCTCACGTATCTGGAATCCTGGCTAACTTTTGTTCAATTGTTTCATTTAGGGTTCTTTGGGCGCAAGTAGCAGAATGGCTGAAACCTCTCTATTTGGTTATTGTTTTAGTTGCCTCCTGTCCATTGCCTATATCAGAACTAAATACGAGTAGGATCTTCCTGACATGGAAGATCTATGCCATTTCAAGAAATATTTTGCAACCATTGCCAGGCTTATTTCCAAGGTGCTCATGTTTTCTGCACCCCAGTTGCAGAGTAGGATATAATAGGAATTGGCAGCTCTTTTCTTGTTCAGGCAAAGGGAAGCTTCACCATTAATGTGGCTTTTTTAAAAAATATATATATTTTATTGATTTTTTACAGAGAGGAAGGGAGAGGGAGAGAGAGTTAGAAATATCGATGAGAGAGAAACATCGATCAGCTGCCTCCTGCACACTCCCTACTGGGGATGTGCCCGCAACCAAGGTACATGCCCTTGACCTGAATCGAACCTGGGACCCCTCAGTCCGCAGGCTGATGCTCTATCCACTGAGCCAAACCGGTTCCGGCAATGTGGCTTTTTTTCCCCAACTAGATTGAGAGAATATAACATATTTTATTAACTTTTAAAGTATGAGCTTTTGAAATGAACATGGCTAAGTTCTAGTAAACTTTAACATATGCTTTCTCATGTCTATATTAAAACAAAACAACCTTATTTGTTCACATATCTTATTACCCTGATGCTGTTAATAGTAGAATGGCTTAAAAAATGATATACTTATTCATGATTTAAAATTTAAAATTGAGTTTATATATTATGACCCTTGTTAAACTGTCATTGTCATGTTAAAGGATGTATAGTAACCTAATCCATTCTATGAATATCCATTTTATCTAGGGAAATGCTTGGTATTAGATCACACATAGAGTCCCATGTCTCATAGTTTTGAACACCACATTTTAACCACAATGCTAGAGAAACTTGAGAAATCATTTCCCATTTAGTCATCACTAAGAATGGAAAAGGATGAACAAGAAGAGATTAAGAGTCAAATATGTATTTTTCTATGTATGTGTGAATTTTAAAAGAAATTAACCAGTAAGCAGGTTCATGACAGGGGTAAGGTCATGTACTGGAAATAATCACCCCACAATATGCTTCTGGAATGCACTTTTGGCAGAATCTAGACTGCTTATTTTTTAATTAGAGCCATTCAGATAAGTAACAAAAACTGTGATATTTAGAAAAAATATTATTTTATATAACATTTACATCATTATTGTTTGTGTGTATTGAATATCTTAAAATAACATAAGTCCTGGAATCCCACCATAGGGAATGATATGGTGCAATTATGTGCAAAAAATGATTATGGTTTGATTGCGAGGACAATGAGAACCAATGGAGAAGTCCACAGATAATTATCCTCGTTCAGTTGTATGCACTTTCCATTTCCCACCATAAGAGGTAACCTAATTAAATTGCAGGATCTTTATAATGATCGACACTGTAGCACTTACTATAAACCAAGTATTATTAACTCTTCTATATTTCTTAACCTATTTGTTCACAACAATTCTATAATACTGGTACTAGTACTATGCTGGCATTGTAAGCAACCCCACCATTCTTTGGACATTGTTTCTGAAAATGCTGATTCTAAAATGTAGTTCGTAAATAAACAGTATGTTTGTACAAGAATTCTAGGAACTAACCTCAAAAGACACAAATTCTGACCTTCAGGCATTCTAGCTCCAGGAGATTTCCTAACTTTCAACCATAAAACCAGGATGATGTAAAACCAGGATGACGAAAAACAGGGTGGTGCATACTAGATCATTGCTTGACCAGTTTCGAGGTCCTTATCAGAATAGACTCTACTGGTCTGTTACATAGAGAACTTTTCAAACCCTCTCCCCATGATCTCTTTGTTCAGGCAAAGGGAAGCTTCAACATCAATATAGTTTTTTCAACTGAATTTCTCTCCTTATAAAAACTTCTGCCTGCAGTGAGATGGTAAGACAAGAGTCCCCCGTCTACTCAGGCTGCCAGCTCTTGAATAAACCATTTTTCCTAACACTGGCACTTGTCTCTCGAGTATTGACTTTCGAAGTAGCAGGCAGCCGAAACTAAATTTGGTATCAATACTGTTGTCCTCTTCATTTTCTGGAGGCTAATAAAGGTTAAGTACATCACTCAGAATAAAAATACTACTAACTTGGAAATAGTTTAGGGGAGAGATGAGGGTCACACTAGGAGGTTTGGTGATGAAAATGGAAAAAAAAGTATAGAGATATTCAATATAATTTAGAAGTAAAATTGCTTGGCCTTGCTCAAATAGGATATTGGTAAGAGAAAAGATCATAAATTATAGTGATTCCTCAGATTTTGGCTTGAGAGCTCTGTGGATGATACTGCCATTTACTGTGTTGGGATGGGGATGGAATCATTTTAGTGAAAGGGAGGAAACTTGAGGTGGTAGAGGGTCCATTGCAATAAGAGTTGTTTTCCTACACAACTATAGAGTTGGGTTCTATGGGAAGTAGACACTAAAATGGAGATGTGTAGAAGTGGTTTATCACAAAGTGTTCTTAGGAATAATACCTATGAGAAAAGGAGAGGAGCAGAATTGTGCAGAGGAAGAGGGTTGTGTCAGACAGTTGTAACAGAGTTCTTAATCCATTTTGTCGGAAGCTCTGGAGCAGGAATGACCCCTCGGTGATGGACTGAGTTAAGGCAAGTGCTCTAAGTTTTTGTAACCTCCTCATCTATCACCTTGGAGGCACAGAGCAACTTCCTTTACCCCAAGGTAATTTCTGGAAGGGACTTAGCTGTGAGCCACAGTCCACCCTCCTGGAAAATGGGAGAATAAGTGCCTCAGTCTTGAGCATAGGTATCTGGATGTTGCACCATAACCTCTCCTACACCTATTCAACACTCCGGTGGAACAAACTGGCCATCTAACATATCAAATTGGATATACAAATCTAGATAAAATGGAAAAATCAAGGCTGGAGATTGAAATTGGTGAACTCATCATAAGCCAAATAAGCAGTCTTCACACACGTGCCACAGTGCCAAATGCATTATGTGTAGCTGGTTGAATTATGTCTCCCAAGAAGATAGGTCTGAGTCCAAAGCCTTGAAACCTGTGAATGTAAACTTATTTGGATAAAGGGTCTTCTCATCCCTAAATCCTTTTAAGAGATAATAGAGAAGGAAAAAGACAGAGGCAGAGATGAGTGATGCTGTTGCAAACTAAGGAATGCCTGGAGCCCGCAGCAGCTAAAAGAGGCGAGGAAGGATTTTCTCCTAGAGCTTCTGGAAGAAGTGTGGCCCTGTTGACACTTGGAGTTTGGGTTTCTGACTTCTAAAAATCAAACTTTGTTGTTCTTTTCCACTCATTTCGCCTCCCATCATATCTAGTGGGTAGGTTGTTTGTCCTGCTTCCTATCAATTAACAGCCCCCTTAATGTCTTTCGTGAGGCTGACCCTAGAATTTAGGGAAATATAAAAGTCCCCTATCGGTAACTTAATGGCTCAGTATTAAATATTAAATAAAACTTGATCCTGAATCCTATTTTTGCAGTTTTTAAAAACATTTATACTTTAAAAATGATCCATCTGATTTGCTAGTTTTTCTGTAATTTTTGTTTGATTCGCTTTTGCTAATCTCAGAACTCTGATTCTTAATTCTGATCCAAGCCTTATGACTAGATCCCTTTTATAATGTTATCTGAACTCCAGGATTCTTAAAGTAATTTTTAAAATTTAGAAGTAGATTCTTGAGTTACAAATCGAAGTAATCTGGAATATGCAGATTGGTGTGTTCCATTAGGTTTTCTCAATTTGACATGAGGTAGTACTAGGTGGAGTGAATGCTAAATTAGAAAATAAAAACCCTCTAGGATATGTTACAACTTAACCATTTGTTAAACTGAGATGGAAATATTAATAAATCTACCAAATATTTGACTACTAGAAGCATTTTTTTTTTATATTCTGGCAATACTAGGACTATGGCTATTAGGAGATTGGGTACTTATTTTACTAAATGTTGCTATATTTATTAAGTCCCTATTTTCTGCCAGTACTATATCACTAGGATTTGTTCCAAATATTGCCAGGGAAATTTGCTGTGACAACTTACAGTTAAAGGTACTGCTACGCTGCAATATTAAGTAAATCTCCTGTTAAGGTTACACAAGTAAAAATCAAAGCTACAGATGAAACCAGGTTTGTTTGTTTGTTTTAATTCCAAAGTCCACACATTCTTTTTGAAAAATATACCACATTTTCATAGATTTTAAAAAGAGATTCTCTGCATTAAGTGACAAATGGTACAATATTAGGGTCTTAAAAGCTCCCACCAAAAATGATTGTGATGACCAGGGAAATGATTGTGATAACAATTCATAATACTGATGGATGGTAGTGTTGAGTGCTTACTCAGTGCTGGGATCTATGCTCAGTGCTTTACATTAATTATATCATTTAGTTGTCATGGCAACCCTATAATGTAGTTACTTCTATTCTGTTTTATGGATGAGGAAACTAAGGCTTTTAGACATGAGGTAAGTTGCCCATGGTTCCAAAGCTATTAAGTGGTAAAGTCAAGTCCGAATCTAAGCAATAGATTGCAGTTAATGCTTGGCTACACTGCCTTCATAATGAGGACTAGAGCAGTGTTACAACATTTAGGAATTTTACATATCTGTATGATTTTGAAATAGATAAAAGGAGGGTTGAAGCATCAGTGATGACACCTGACATGTTTGTTAACGATTTTGCAGTTTATAATAGTTATTAGCCCCAGGTAGTGTGGCTCAGTGGTTGAGCCTCGACCCATGAACCAGGAGGTCATGGTTCAATTCCTGGTGTGGGCACACGCCCAGGTTGCAGGCTCAGTCTCCAGTAGGGGTGTGCAGGAGGCAGCTGATCAATGATTCTCTCTCATCATTGATGTTTCTATCTCTCTCTCTCCTTTCCTCTATGAAAAAATATAAAATTTTTTAAAAAATAGCTATTATCAGCTATCCCATAATTTCACAAAGGAAAGATTAGTTTTTCTTAAACTAAACAATCAAAGAAAAAGAATATTTGAAAAAGAGCAGTCCTTCCTAGTACAGGAAATTGGCAATCTTACTCCAACCTAGCTTCATTACACATTGTCCTTATATCAGTGCAAGTGTTATAAGTAACCTTTAAAGGCATATTAGAGTCCTGAGGTATTCAAGACTATTGTGATTACAGTAAAACTTTTTTTTTTAAAGAAATTATGCACCTAAGAAAACTCAACATTTTGAAAAAAGAAAAGAGTATGCATTTTGACAAATCTATTTTAATGTATTAATTATTACAATTTAGTAAGAAGTTTGAGTTCAGGTTTGCATTTAAAACATTAGTTTTTAATATCAGAAACACAAAAACTGCCTAATCTATCATTACAGTAAATATGTTGAAGAAGTTATGTTAAATCTAGTACATTTGACACTGTCATATGCTGAGTGGTTTTATTGATTTCATTAGGATACAAAAAACTATTTTAATGTGACATTCCTACTAATTATGGCAAAGTATATCGGTTTTTCAATTATGGCAATAATGCCATTTTTTTTTTACTTTTTTAAATTTATCTCTAGTGTTTAAAGTTTTATAGATGTCCCCTTTTTTTCCATTGACCTTCCCACCTCCCCACTCCCATCCCTTCTCTAGGCCTTTACCCCACTGTTATCTGTGTCCTTGGGTTATGCAAATATGCATATAAGTTCTTTGGTTGAGATATGTTAAATTTCTCTCTTAAATATATATATTTTTAAAATGTTAGTCAATTTAAAGAGAAAACATTAAATAAATGGTATTGTTGATTGTATACCAATTTGTGCAAAATTGTAGAGGTGCTCTATGAATAGCTCCACTTTAAGAAACAAATAATTTGAGAATCAAAGAGATGCCCAAGATGTTGACTTTATTAGTTCCTTATACCAGCCACTAAACTTTTTCAGTGGTAGTCCAAACTAAAGGTCAGAGATAACTATATGACTTTCCAACCTAAAATTCTAAGGCTTAGTTGAGAGTATTGCAAAGAGACTACCAAAAAGTGTCTGTAGCTATACAAAGGAGTATTTTAATTCTAGGTGTATAACTGGTAAGTAATAGGGCTAATGGGCAGCGGTGGATATTTGATTTTGCTGTTTTAAAAAGAGGTGTCCTGAATGTGTTTGCAGGCAGAGAAAAGAGAGCCTGCAGAAAGGGAGGACTGGACATGCTTAAGAAAGAATTGATGAAACGAGGTCCCCAGGGAAGAGACAGGGGTGGCACCAAGATGATTGATAGAGGAAATGAGGGGAGAGGATTGATGGAGGAGATACATTGGTACAGAATGGAGCCAGATGTTCAAAAAACTAATGTTATCTACCTTACACTTTGAGGTAGGGGTTTTCCTGTTAAAATGCCTTGATCAGAAACTAAGAGTCAAATTTTCTAGTAACCACCAACTTGGGTACCTACATACCATATTCCTCTCACATGTAGGTATTTTTTGCTCTCTCATGGAAGTCCCCAGAAAGAAAAGTGGCTTACATTATACTGGGTTCCACACAATATCAGGCTTCTTGATTATTAAATGAGCACAGGGTGGCAGATGATAAGCTGGTATCAATGTAAAAGGAACCTAATGTTTTTTTTTGTGTGTGTGTGTTGTTGGTTTTTGTTTGTTTGTTTGTTTTTAACTCTTTATAAACTTCATTGTCTTAGCTGGCATAAAATAGCTAGCAGAAATATTTAAATATTAGATGTAATAAAAGGTATGCATAGTTCAGATATTTTAACAAGTTTCATTCAAACTGTTTTCCAGGTTTAAAGAAACCTGGAAACATTTTTGCCTAGAATTTTTTGTTTTGTTTGTTTGTTTGTTTTACTATAGAAATCAGAAGTCTGATTTAGTAAGTTTCTAAATGCCTTGATGGCAAAAGTGCACATGAGAAGGGTCAGAGTTACGTGAAGGAGTTGCATGTACATTTGTTTATTTGTGAGTTGAGGTTTGTAATTGTAGAAGTACTTTGCAATCTCAGCTTTTGCTTCCAAAATCTAGAATTATCTCCACAGAAGGCGGCTTTCTTAAAAAATATTTATGATAGAAACCACTGTTCTCTTTCAACTGGATTCTAAGTAATTAAATAATCCAAACTGTTTTGACTTTAAATGATAAACTTTTATTCTGAATATACTGTTTTTGCACAAGATTTAACACAACATTTTCTGGGATTATAAATATTTTTATAACAGTATTATACAAATTTTTACAAAATGTTTTTATCAGGCTACTTAATTTCCACAAAAGTGTCAAGAGAACATAATAAATGGGAGAAAAGATCTTTTGTTCACAAAGCCACTTGGCCTTTTGCATGGATTCACACTGAGCATTTTAATAAAAACATCCTAAAAAGCATGATCCAACAATCATACAGCACAACAAAAAAGAGAGCTTTGTCAGGTCACACTGTAAACTCAATTGGCATCTATACAAGACAGTATCCCATTAGTCTCAGAGGAATTCCTCCGAGTGAATTATGTGAGCTATATAAACAAAGTACATGAAACTATTGGTAAGGGTTGTCTGAGTTTTTGAAATTCTGGATTTTTTCCAACACTTGATACATTATATTGATTTGCTCTTTACACAAATGCACACGGATTATTAGCAATATTAACATTCTGCTTTGAGGAAAACAACATTCCTATAACAATAAGGTATCTGAAATTGTGGGCAAGTGAAATTACCATTCTATTCTACTTTTTTTTTTTTTAAATAAAGTCACTACATTTGTTTCACTGGATCAAACTCTGTATCTCTAGACATTTTAATGTCAACTAACATGATCAATGGAATAGTTTAGAGTTTTAAATTAAGACATAGAATTTCAGCTTTGGTGGAGAGGAATATTTAAAGGAGATGGAAAATACAAGAGAGCATCAAATAAGCAAGTAACACTTGGGTTGGAAAGGTCACTTAAAAGGGATACCGCCTATTTGAATCCAGTAAGGCCAGTTTTAAAGTTAATAAAAGGAATATTATAAGAAAACTTACAAATGGCAGCAACACTGTTCCGTTTTTTTGTTTTTGTTTTCCAAGTTAAGCAATAATGCTTCAAGCATTAGAAACATGAAAAAAGATCATACTAAAATCTTACAGGTCCAGGACCTCAAAATCTCTTCAATCAAACTTGCTAACTATGTCATATTAAAAACCTGTTACAAATATGGACCACGATTGGTGTTTGGCAGTAATGCTGGTTGTTCAAATGAAGAAAACCATTAATGCAAAATTTATTCCTGTTACTCAACACCAATGCAAGAGTTATTTGAATTTGTCTTAATGCCAAGCGACATTAAGCTGCATGAGTATAGCACAAATGAAGAGTTTGAAAGCTTTTTTCTTGATCTCTTGTACTGTTCAGTCTTTGAAACTCAATATATATAATAGGCTATAATTTAAGTTTTTGACAACAATTAGAACTCAGAGAAAAATCTGAAATTAAAGATAAAAATTTGGCGGGATGAGTGTTACTGTCTTACAGAAAAGTATGTATGCAAAAGGCATAAAGACAAGTATTAGGATTCAGAACAATTTTTAGTCAGAGCACATTCTTACCCAATTTATAATCATGTATGTGGCTGTCATAATATATTATTATCTTGCACAGCAGAAAATAAAGGATCATAGCAAGACTCATGCATTAAATATATTTTGATGGCAAATGAAATCAAATAGGACCCTGCCAAGAGATGCCATGTTTAACTGTCATTAATACAACAATAATGTAATCAATGAATACATACTATTTCAGTCACATTAGTCATGAAAATATATTTAATAGATTTTAAAGATAATTTTAAGGTAGTCTGTTGTATGCTGGAAGCAATCCCATTGTTTTAATGTGTTGCTTATATACACAAACTAACAATTTTATATTTTGATATCCCCTCCCAACACTTTCTTGATTTAAAATAGTCTAGCAAAAGTTAACAATAAGTTTTAAATATTTAATTAACAAACAACATGATTTAAACATTTCTAGAGAGAGAAATTCCACTTTTTGTTTTTAAACACTTTGGTGTTTTCTAAAATGTCAATACCAGTTACAAATGAGACTACAAAATCACAATGCATTATAAATGGTAACTGATGTTAACTCTTAGAACAATAGTTGGCAAAGTGAATCCATTTCCCAATCCCCCCATTTTTAAATAAAAAAAATATTTTAAATAAGGAAATGTACACAAATAGTACCTAGGGTATATTGGTGGTAGGAGGAGATTACAAGTATATGCAAAGCTAAAGACAAAACAAATATACCCTTTAAGCTATGCTAAAGAATTTGTTATATCTTTGCTATGTGGAGCATATTAAAGCATGCTGGATAATGTTAATAAGATTTTGACTTTAAAAGGATATGTAAGAAGATTTCCAGCATATACACACACCAATATTTGGCATGTTCAAAAAAGAACAAATGCATTTTACCATAAAAAATATCTGTATACTTCCAATCTTCAGCAGAATTACTCACTACAACTAGAGTTACACATTCAGTTTTCACCCTTTCTTCAAATACTGTTTACTCTTGAAAATAACTTTTAAAAGTATAAGTAATATTCGGCTTCCATATTCATCTATAATGAAATATTTGATTTACTATGCTAACAATTTTCACCAATGAGGCTGTATAAAACAATTTTGATTACCCATAATCAAGTATTCATGTGCATACATATAGATTCAAGGTTTCCTGTTTGTTCAGATTATTGTAAAACCCTCATCAATCTGCATGGGAAATTTTGGTCAAGTGATCAGACCATTGAAAATGGAGAGACAAAGCAGCAGCAACAGCAGCAGAAATTTTTGGATTGTAGGTGCCACTATTCAAACGAACAAAGAGGAAACCTAGGATGAATCTTCATTGAGAACATATATGTACTTTTCAAAAAATAAATGTGTCAAATCTGATTTATGTACTTAAAATATCTGTACATAGGTTTTCAGGCAAAAGCAGGAATCTGTATAAAATCCGTTAATTCCCATTTCACCATTTCTCTAACCCAGTCATTCAGCATTTACATTGCACAGTATATTCAGAGTAGCTTAACAATGTTTTTAAAGATGACTTAGGTGCATTACACTGCAAGGTTCAGATTCTTACATAACAATAATGTCACTCAGTTAACTGTTCAATGGACTATACAGTTAAGAGAAAACAAACAAAGTTAAAATAGCAGCAGCATCATGCAAAATACCCTTGGTAACCAAAGTTCATTTATCACAAGAAAAAACATCCTCCCCTCCCCGTGACAAGCTTTTCTTAGAGCACTTTGAAATATCTGGCTAGCACTACATAACTCTACTGTGAACAAAGGAACAGCACACTGAAGCAATTAGTAAGGGCTTACATTTATGAGGAAATACGTCGCATATTCAAATTTTACCCTCAAGCACCTTTAGTATAATAATTTCTTAGTTATTATTTTCAAACAACCAATTTATTACCCCACCAAAACTTAAATAGTCATCATCTGTGTTACATTTTTGGCAGAGAAGCCATTTTTCATAAGGCATTTTATTCATGGCAATTTTTTTATAGAAAATTAGCCATTATTTCTATTTCAACAGATTACATCAATATTAATTCTCTCTATATATACATATTTCAATTATAACTATTCAAAGCAGGAAATAATGGTCAACAGAAGAATAAGTAAAGGCAAAGAAACAACCTTTTTTTTCCCCCTAGAGGTTTTCTTGGTAAAAGAACAAGGATTGAAGCAAGTCAAATTCCAGGTCAAAATCAAGACAATTTGTATGAGTCATAAACAGTTGTGTGGGGAGCCCTTTTACAAGTAATCACCAACAATGCAACAACAAACTTTCAAATTTTCCAGGAAAGCACGTACAGAACTTTGCTTTGATGTTATACATGGATGATGCAACATTCAGACAAGTTTCAGGATCTGGCACCCTGACATGCAGCCAGTGGGTGCGTTATAAGTCTGTGCCTTAGACTTATGCCATGTTATGGGCCCAGCTAATGTCCTGCTGATCCGAGGTTGACCCTATGTTAATGCAGTTGAGGACTCATGTTTTGGCAGGGTCTGGAGTTTAATTATGCAGATTTGGTTTTGGAAGGTCATAACTGGCAGTGTCTGATGCCAGATAAAAGCCAAAGAAGTACAAACTGGATTCCAATGATGGACCACAGGGAGGCATTTAATCCAGAGGCGCCACCACAGTCAGTGTAATCCTCCTGTTGGAAAAAACAGGAAAAAAAATCCTGAAAAATATTTAGTAAGACATCTTTCAGAGCACCTGGGTTTAGTCCACTTCTGAACTCACCTTATAAAATTTATTTGAGTCCAAATAAATTACATTTTCCCAGATTTTATTGTTCAATGATTTAGGAGAAAGAAATTTCCCTAGTACCATTTAGAATGCTTTATAATTTTATTGTCGATTCTGATGATAATGAAAGAAAATATTTTAATAGTGAATGCTATTTTGAGTTATGTACCAATTTCTAAATAAAAAAAAGACTTTCATAGGATTAAGTGTTCCCATATATTTATAAATACAAGAAATAAAAATAAAATTTAACAGCATGTTTTACAATTCCCATGAATTATGTTTTTAGCGATTATGCTCAATTAGGCAAATTTTAGGACTGGTAAAATAAATTTGAGAAGTGAACTTCTATTTTCCATATCTCTTACATCTAATTTCAAAGGTGAACATCCCATACTGCACATGTAGCATCTGGACCTCCATCAAGAATTAAAATAAAAAGAACTTATTTGAACCATAAATGAAAGGACACTCTGAAACATATATCCTAAACAAGGAGCTAAGCTATCAAGTTTTGTTTAGAAAATCATGAATGTAGGTAATGCATATACTCATTTGGATTACCCAATGCCGAGTTGTGGTTCATTATGTTCCCTACAAATGCAAAATTATTATTTATCTTTTATTCCAAGGTTCTGTATTCTGTAACATTTTCTATATCCTTTAATTCCTTTTAATATGTTGAATTTAATAGAAAACCCTCATATCTAATTATTTTTCTAAACATCATTTAAGAATTTACTAATCCAAGGTTGATCTTCCAATAATAAAAATAATGTTATGTAAGTATGTGAGTACAAAGGAAACTAACTAATTAAATATTCTATTCAGAATATTTACACAAAGACTCTGAACTCCCAGAGAATAGAACATTGACTCTTTGCTCACTAGGGTTTAATACAGTGATTGCTACCCAATAAATAAATACAATTTCTTTCTTGAATTGTATTGTGAGGCAGAACTCTTTTGTCTATTTAACAGAATTTTTGAGGAAAAAGCATCTGTTAAGGGAAATTTCACTTTTAAAAGATGGTCCCTAAATCTAAAGAGATAGTTAAAAAAAATGATCAATTCTCAGTCCTCATCCTATTTGACTTTTCAGAAGCATTTGACAAAGTACAACAAATATTCTCTCCTTGAAATATTTTCTCATGCATCTTTCCTCCACACTTGTTTGTGGTTCGTCTTAACCTTTTCAGCTTGTTCTCTTCAGGATCTTTCCATGTGAGATTATTCCAGGGGTTATTTCTCACTCGTATTTTCTTTTTTATTTATACTTTCCCCCTAGGTGTTCTAATCCAGCCCTGTAGCTTTAAATTTCACCCATTTGTTAATTACTCATATTTTTATTGTTTTAAATATGAAAATGTTTTTTTTTTAAATTCAGCTCTATTGAATTATAATTGCCAAATAAAATGGCAAGATATTTAAAGTGTACATTGTGGTAACTTGATTATGAAAGGATTGCCCCATCAAGATAATTAACACATCCATCACCTCACATACTAATTTATTTTCCTTTGGTGAGAATATTTAATATCAACTCCCTTAGCAAATTTCAATTTTACAGTGTTACCAACATAGTCATCAATTATAGTCACCATGTTTTATTACATCCTCAGGCCTTACACTTTTATCAACCTCTCCCCATTCACCTTAGCCCTGGGCAGCAATTTTGTTTCTGAGTTTGGAATTTGTTTATTGATTTTTTAAAAGATTCCCTATATATAGTAAGTGATACCATGCAGTATTTGTCTTTTTCTGCCTGGTCTATTTCACTTACGTAGCATAATACCTCAAGGTCCATCCATATTTTTTGCAAATGACAAGATTTGATTTTTTTTTAATGGCTGAATAAAAGTCCAGTATTTATATAAACTTTTAGGTTGTTTCTATACCTTGGCTACTATAAATAATGATGCACTGAACACAGGAGTGTATATATATTTTCCAGTTAGTGTTTTCATTTCTTTGGATAAATACCCAGAAGTAGAATTTCCGGATAATACCATAGCTCTATTTTTAAAAAATTTAAGGAACCTCCATACTGTTTTCCATAGTGGCTGCACCAATTTACATTCCCAAAAATGTATAAGGCTTCTCTTTTCTCCACATCCTTGCCATAATTTACTTTCTCTTGTCTTTTTTACAATAGCCATTCTAATAGATGAGTTGATTTTCACTGTAGTTTTGATTTGCATGTCACTCATAATTAGTGATGTTGAGCCTCTTTTCATATGCCTGGTGCCTACCTGTATGTCTTCTTTGAAAATATGTGTATTCAGATCCTCTGCCCATTTTTAAATTGTATTATTTATTTTTTGATACTGAGTTTTATGAGTTCTTTCTATATTTTGGGTACTGGCCCCTTATCAGATATATGATTTGTAAATATTCCTTCCCATTCAGTAGATTGAGGTGATATATATATATATATATATATATATATATAGTTTTGTTTTCTTTGCTGTACAGAATCTTTTAAGTCCCATTTGCTTATTTGAGTTGATTTATTTGTGCATAGTATGCAATAGTGGTCCAGTTTCATTCTTTACATGTGGCTGTTCAGCTTTCCCAGCACGATTTGTTAAAGAAACTACCCATTTCCCAGTGTATGTTCTTTGCTCCTTTGACATAAATTAGTTCACCATATATACATGGATTTGTGGCTCCCTATTCCGTTCCATTGTTTTATGTGCCTTTTTTATGATAGTACTAGACTGTTTTGATTACTGTAGTTGTGTAATACAGTTTGAAATCATGAAGTATGATGCCTTCACTTTTATTCTGTCTTAAGATTGCTTTGGCTATTTGAGATTTTTGTGGTTTATGTTGTACATATTGTAGTTTTGTGTGTTTTTTTTCAGTGTACAGGTCTTTCACCTTCATGGTGAAATTTATTCTTGGGTATTGTATTAATTTTGGTGCAATTGTAAATGGAATTAGTTTCTTAATTTCTCTGATAGTTCAATATTACTGTTTAGAAATGCAACTGATTTTTGTATATTGACTTTGTATCTTGTACTTTTATTAAATTTATAAATTCTATCAGTTTTGTAGTGAGTTTTAGGGCTTTCTATATATAAGACCATGTTATATGCAAATAAAGACAGTTTTACTTCTTCCTTTCCAAGTTGGATGCCTTTTATTTCTTTTTATTGCTGAATTGTTCTGTCTAGAACTTCCAGTACTATCTTGAATAATAGTGGTGAGAGTAGGCATCTCTGTCTTATTCCAGATCTTAGAGGAAAAGTTTTTAGCTTTTTACCATTGAATATGATGTTATTAGCTGTGGACTTGTCATGTATAACTATTATTATGTTGAGGAATGTTCCTTCAATACTGTCTTTGTTTAGAGTTTTACCAAACAGAAATTTGGAACTAAGCTGAGCAGCTTTCCAAAGAACAAAAAGATTTCTTTGCTGAACTAGATAAAGTAAAGGGCCCTCTCATATTTAATGCAAGCATCATGACAGACCTAGTTTATTACATCCGGCAGGGACTGCACTGGCTTCACCAGGATGCCAAGTTGCTATCTTCAACTGAACACATTCTGTTGCCTCGGATTTTCTCCACAATACTGTTAAATCACGAAGGAGAGCTGCCATAACATGCCACCTAGCTGACACGAAGAATAAGGAAGGGTGTTCTCCCCCCTTGTTCATATGTTACTGTTTTTTATAACCCAAAGCCATTCTATCAGCTGACCCTGTCAATATTCCTAATATGAAAAATTATTGAAATGCTTTTAAATCTGCAGAAAAAAAAATTGCCTGTTAAATTTGGTAAATGCTTTTTGTGCATGTGTTGAAATTATCACATGATCTTTATCATTCAGTTTGTCAAAGTAGTATATTATATTGATTTATTTGCAGATGTTAAACCATCCTTACATTGCTGGAATAAATCTCATTTAATCATGGTATATGATCCTTTTAATGTATTGTTTCATTTAATTTGTTGAGGATGTTTACATCTATGTTCATCAAGAATATCAGCCTTACTTTTCTTTTTGTAGTCTCATCTGGTTTAGGTACCATGCCAAACCTGGCCTTGTACAATGCGTTTAGACTTGTTCCCTCCTCTTAAATATTTTAAAAGATTTGAAGAGAATTGGCATTTATTCTTTTTTAAGTGTCTGGGAGGATTCATCAGTGAAACCGTCTCATCCTGGACTTCTCTTTTTTGGGAGGTTTTTGATAAGTGATTCAATTGATTTATTAGTCATTGGTTTGCTTAAATTTTATATTCATGATTCAGCCTTGAGAGGATGTTTCTAGAAATTTATCTATTTCTTCTATTGTCCAAAGTTGTTGGCATATAATCATTCATAGTAATTTCTTTGATCCTTTGTACTTCTTTGATATCAATTTTAACATCTTTTTCGTTTCTAATTTTATGAGTTCTCTCTCTTTTTGTCTTGGGAAGGCCAGCTAATGGTTTGTCTATTTTAGTTATTTTTTGTTTCATTTAACTTTTCTATTGTCTTTTTAGTCTCTATTTATTTCTGCTATGATCTTTGTTATTCCCTGACTTCTAATACCGTTGTGATTAATTCTTCTTCTTCTTCTTCTTCTTCTTCTTCTTCTTCTTCTTCTTCTTCTTCTTCTTCTTCTTCTTCTTCTTCTCCTTCTCCTTCTCCTTCTCCTTCTTCTTCTTCTTCTTCTCCTTCTTCTTCTTCTTCTTTTCTTTTTTTAACATCCTAGAGGTATAGATTTAGGTTATTTGACATTTTTAAAATTGTTAGTATAGGTATTTTATCACCATGAACTTTCCCTTTAGAAGTACTTTGCTATTTTCCATAGTTTTGGTATGTTTTACTTCCATTTCTCTTTTGATTTCTTCTTTGAATGATGATTATTTAACAGCATATTGCTTAATCTCCACACATTTATAAATTTTCCAGTTTTCTCCATGTAATTGATTTCTATTGTTATACACTTGTGGTCAAAAGGATGCTTGATATAATTTCTTCTTGATATAATAATCATCTTACATTTATTAAGTCTTTTATGGCATAAAATATGTCCTATTGTGGAGAATATTCCCCATGCAGTTTAGAAGAATGTCTATTCCGCTGCTTTGGGGTGGAATGTGGTTAATATCTCTTACGTTCTTCTGCTCTAACTTGTCACTTAGTTCCAAAGTTTCCTCATTGATTTTCTATCTAGATGTTACATCCCTTGATGGAAGGAGGGAATTAATGTCTCCTAATATTATTGTACTAGAGGCCTGGTGCACGGATTCGTGTACTGGTGGGGTCCCTTGGCCTGGCCTGTGACCTCTCACAACCTGAGACCCCTCGGGGGATGTTGGAGAGCCGGTTTCGGCCCAATCCCTGCAGGCCAGGCCGATGGACCTCTCTGGGCCGAGGGTGTGGGTGAAGCAGATTCGGGGCCAACAGAGCCCCAGCAGCAACCTAATGCATGGCCGATTCTGTGAGGACTCGGGCTCTCTCCTCTACTGGTTGGAGTGTCTGCCCCTTGGTGGTCATTGCGCATCATAGCTATCGGGCGATTGGCCGAATGGTCAGATGGTCGCTTGGGCTTTTATATATGTAGATTGCTCTCTATTTCTCCCTTTTGTCTGTTAATATTTAATTGATATATTTAGGTGCTTTATGTTTATATATAAATATTTATAAATGTTATATCCTCTTTTTATTTATTTATTTTTTTAAATAAAACTTTATTCAGATTATTACAATTATTTCTCCTTTTTCCCCCCATAGCTCCCCTCCACCCATTTCCTACGCTACCTTCTGCCCTTACCTCTCCCCCACTGTCCTCATCCATAGGTGTATGATTTTTGTCCAGTCTCTTCATGAACCCCCCATACCCTTTTCCCCCTGAGAATTATCAGTCCACTCCCTTTCTATGCCCCTGATTCTATTATATTCACCAGATTATTCTGTCCCTCAGGTTTTTAATTCACTTGATTTTTAGGTTCACTTGTTGATAGATATGTATTTGTTGTTCATAATTTTTCTCTTTACTTTTTTCTTCTTCCTCTTCTTTAAGAATACCTTTCAGCATTTCATATAATACTGGTTTGGTGGTGATGAACTCCTTTAGCTTTTTCTTGTCTGTGAAACTCTTTATCTGCCCTTCAATTCTGAATGATAGCTTTGCTGGGTAGAGTAATCTTGGTTGTAGGTTCTTGCTATTCATCACATTGAAAATTTCTTGCCACTCCCATCTGGCCAGCATAGTTTCTGTTGAAAAGTCAGCTGGCAGTCGTATAGGTGCTCCCTTGTAGGTAATTAACTGTTTTTCTCTTGCTGCTTTTAATATTCTCTCTTTGTCTTTTGCTCTTGGCATTTTAATTATGATGTGTCTTGGTGTGGTCCTCTTTGGATTCCTTTTGTTTGGGGTTCTGTGTGCTTCCTGGACTTGTAAGTCTATTTCTTTCACCAGGTGTGGGAAGTTTTCGGTCATTATTTCTTCAAATAGGTTTTCAGTATCTTGCTCTCTCTCTTCTTCTGGCACCCCCATAATTCTGATGTTGGTACGCTTAAAGTTGTCCCAGAGTCTTCTTACATTATCTTCAACTTTTTGGATTTTTTTTTTTGCTTTTTGCTTTTTCGGTTGAGTGTATTTTGCTTCTTTGTAATTCAATTCTTTGACTTGATTTTTGTGTTCCTCTTGTCTGTTTTTGGGTCTCTGTATAATATTTTTTATTTCAGTCAGTGTATGTTTAATTTCTAGTTGGTCCTTTTTCATATCTTCGAGGGTCTCGTTATATTTATCAGCCTTTTCTAGGATATTCTTGAAAAGCCTTATAACCGTGGTTTTGAATTCTATATCCAGTCGTTTGTTTTCCTCCATTTCTTTCGTTTGTGATCTGATTCTTTGACGCCGCATTTTCACTGCTTCCCTGAGTTGGTAAGGTAGATTTGTGTGCTAGGTTTCCAATATGGCCCAGTGGATCTGCCTCCCCAGTTAACCTGAGGTGGACACTCTTGGTGCACCCCTTTGTGGACTGTGTGTACAGCCTTGTTGTAATTAAGTCTTTATTGTTGTTGGTATCACTGGGAAGAATTGACCTCCAGGCCAGTTGGCTGTAAGGATCAGCTGTGTCTATGCTGGGAGAAGTTCGGTGCTGGAGACAGCCTTATAGGATTAGACTTGCCAAATTGCAATAGCCTCTGTGCTCAGCTTGGATGGGGTGGAGTCTCAGGGCGGAGCAGACAGTCTTGGCTTCCCGTCAGCCTTGCCCTTGCGCGCACGTGCGTGCCCCCAGACCTCTGCCTTCCCCGGCTCCCGAGTCTCCGCCCGAGAGTCCAGACTCCCCCCACAAGAGCGTGGGTCCCCAGGGGCTCGCCCGGAACTGGGGTTCAGTGCAGTCAGAGCTGGGGTTCAGTGCGGTCGGGGGCTTCCTTCCCCTCCCGCCAGAGAAAGTCAGCCAGGCTCTCAGCCGCCCTTCCTCTCTGCGCGCACAAAGACCCTTTGCCGTACCTCCAATTCTCTGTGAGCTTTTCTCTTTCCTTCTAGTTGTAGAATTTTCACTCAGCCAGCTTTCCTGGATGGTGTCCGTTCTGTCTTTTAGTTGTAGTTTTGAAATTGTTGTGCGAGGCAGCAGTTTAGGTGTTTACCTATGCCGCCATCTTGGTTCGAAAGTCTATATCCTCTTTTTAAATGACTCCTTTATCATTATATAATGACTTTGTTTCTTATTACAGATTTTTTAAAATCTTCACCCAAGGATATGTTTAGAGAGAGGGGGTGGGTAGTGGGATGGGGAATAGTAGTGGGGGAGAACATTGATGTAAGAGAGAAATATCAATCATTTGCCTACTATATGCACCCCAACTGGGAATCAAACCCCCAACTTTTTGGTGCATGGGACAATGCTCCAACCAAGATACCTGGCCAGGGCTTTTTATTACAATTTTTGTCTGAAAGTCTATTTTGTTTAAGAAAAGCTACCTAAGCTTTCTCTTGGTTTCCATTTGCATGGAATATCTGTTTCCATTCCTTCACAATTAATCTGTGTGTGCCTTTAAAACTGAAGTATGTCTCTTGTGCACAGCTTATAATTTTGACTTTTTTAAAAAAAATCCATTCTGCCAATTTATGTCTTTAAATTGGAAAATTTAGTTCATTTACATTTAAAGTAATTATTGATAGGTATTTTGTTAATCGTTTTCTGGCTGTTTTCAAATTCCTTTGTTACCTTTGTTTCTCTTACTCTCTTCCTTTCCGATTTGACGTGTTCCTGTAGTGGCCTGTTTAAATCCCTTACCCTTTATCTTTGGGTATGCAGTATATTTTTGCTTTGTGGTTACCAAGGGCTTACACAAAACATCTTTTAACACTGTATTTTAAGGTGGTAACATTTTAAGTTTGAATACATTCTAAAGCTTTACAATTTTACCCTCTCTCCACCACATTTTGTTTTTGATACCACAATTTTCATATTTTATCTTGTGTAATAATTATTATAGTTATTTCACTACTTTTTTTTGGACTAAGATCTATTTTGGGAGCAAATTTGCAAAGCACTGTGCAACTCATCACATAAATTATCTCAATTGTTTCTCATGGATGCCCAATGAAGTAGGTATTATGTCCAGATTTTATAGAGAATGTAAGTTTCAAAAAATAAGCCATTTGCCCAGTCACACTGTTAAGAAGCCAAACCATATGATCATAATCTGTCTCATACACCAGAATTAACCCTTTCACAATCATATTAGATATATGTGATTATAAACCCACCACCATTATAATATTAATCTTATTTTAACTATGCATTTACCTTTATCAATGACATTTATAGTTTCATATAATTTCCTGTTACTAATTAACACTGTTTTACCTGCACTTAAAGAAGAGTCTTTTACATCCTATCTAATAAAAGAGTAATATGCAAATTGACCATCACTCCAAGATACAAGATGGCCACGCCCATGTGGCCAAAGATGGCTGCCCCCATGTAGATACAAGATGGCCACCACAAGATGGCTGGCAGGGGAGGGCAGTTGTGGGTGACCAGGCCAGCAGAGGAGGGCAGTTGGGGGGGACCCAGGCCTTCAGGGGAGGGCAGTTGGGGGGACCCAGGCCTGCAGGGGAGGGCAGTTAGGGGTGACCGGGCCAGCAGGGAAGGGCAGTTGAGGGCGACCAGGCCTGCAGGGGAGGCCAGTTAGAGACAATCAGGCTGGCCAGGGAGCAGTTAGGTGTCCATCAGGCTGGCAGTGGAGTGGTTAGGGGGTGATAAGGCTGGCAGGCAGAAGTGGTTAGGGGCAATCAGGCAGAGGCAGGTGAGCAGTTGGGAGCCAGCAGTCCTGGATTGTGAGAGGGATGTCCAATTGCCTGTTTAAGCCCGATCCCACCAGACTTAAACAGGTGGTCGGACATCCCTCAAGGGGTCCCAGATTGGAGATGGTGCAGGTTGAGCTGAGGGACACCCCCCCCTCCCCCATGCACGAATTTCATGCACTGGGCCTCTAGTTTCATATAAGTCTAGTGGCTATAGATTCCTTCTGTTTTTGCTTGTCTCAAAACTCACTCTTCTTCAATTCTAAAGGACAATTTTCCCGGGTATTCTTGTTTGGCAGGTGTGTTCTTTAGCACTTTGATTATTATGTGCCACTACCTTCAGTCAGATAGTCTTAGGGGTTCCCTTGTACACAACAGTTTTTTTCTTACTCCTTTTAAGATTCTCTCCTTGTCTTCTACTTTGATAATTATAATGGGTGGTAGTGTGGGTCTCTTTATATTGAAATACTATTGGCCCAGTGCACAGATTTGTGCACATTGAAAGGAATCGGGCTCCTCCCTCTTTGGTTCCAGGGTGCGTCACCCAAGAACCGCTGCTGCCAAGTCACTGCAGCTTGGCAACTCCTGCGTTGAGCATCTGCCCCCTGGTGGTCAGTGCATGTCATATATACCAGCCAGTCGACTGGTCAGATGGATGGTAGCTTAGCCTTTTATATAAAGAGACTAGAGGCCCAGGCACGAAATTCGTGCACTGGGAGTGTGTGTGTGTCCCTCAGCACAGCCTGCACTCTCTCCAATATGGGACCTCTCAAGGGATGTCCAACTGCCCATTTAGGCCCAATCCCTGGGATCAGGCCTAAATGAGCAGTCCGACATCCCTCTCACAATCCAGAACTGCTGGCTCCCAACTGCTTGCCTGCCTGCCTGCCTGCCTGATTGCCCCCTAACCACTCCTATGCCAGCCTGATTGACACCTAACCACTCCCCTGCCAGCCTGATTGCCCCTAACTGCCCTCCCCTGCCAGCCCGGTCACCCCCAACTGCCCTCCCCTGCCGGCCTAGTCACTCCCAACTGCCCTCCCCTCCTGGCCTGGTTCCTCCCAACTGCCCTCCCCTCCTGGCCTGGTTCCTCCCAACTGTCCTCCCCTGCCGGCCATCTTGTGGCGGCCATCTTGTGTCCACATGGCGGGCCATCTTGTGTGTTGGAGTGACAGTCAATTTGCATATTACTTTTATTAGATAGGATATTTGAAATATAACATTGTATACATTTAAGGTGTACAATGTGTTAATTTGATGGATGGATGTACTGTAATATGATTGTCACTGTAGCAATAACTAGTACCTCTATCATGTTATGTAATGATCCTTTCTTTTTAGTAGTTGTAATAATTAAGGTCTAGTCTCTCAGTTTGATTTTTTTATAATACGATGCTATTATGTATATTCATTGTACTGTGCATTAGATATCTAGGACTTATTTACTACTTGTTTGTACCCTTGAACAACATCTGTTCTATTCCCTCACCCCCATTTCCATACTCTGATAGCTACTATTTATTCTGTTTTTACAAGTTTTTTTTTGGTTTTGTTTAAGGTTCCATATATAAGAGATATCATACAAAGTGCTTGTCTTTTTCTGTCTGACTTATCTCACTTAGCACAATATGCTCCAGGCCTAACCATGTTATTAAGAATGGTAGAATGTCCTTTCTCATAGCTAACAAATATTCCAGTGTTAATTATTTGAGAAACCTCCCTATTGTTTTCCATACTGGTTGTACCAATTTATATTCCAACCAACAGTGTACAAAGGTTCCCTTTTCTCACATCCCTGCCTGCACTTATTGTTGCTTATCTTCTTGATGAAGCCATTCCAATAGGTGTAAGATGGTATCTCATTGTGGTCTTGATTTGTATTTCCCTGATGAATAGTGAGTGATGTTGAGCAACATTACATGTGTCCTTTGGGTACATTGTCCCGGTGGGGGAGGAATCCGTTACACCCAGATTCAGGCTGACTGGAGGCTGAAGCAGAAGCAAGCGTCTTTTAAAATATGCAAGCCTTCCAGGAAAGGCTTGGAGATGGGCATTTCTGGTAGCTCCATCTGCACTGAGCTCTGGGAGGACAGCTGATTAAGAACTGTTTGTTGGCTACAGTCCTATATTACCTGTGAATGCCAGCTGTGCTGGCCACCAGAGACACGTGACCCAGGGGTGCATTCTTAGAGTGGTGGTTGATAAGCCAAGATGCCAGATATGTTCAAAAATCTTCTCAGAGATACCAGAGACCTGGAGTGGGTCAGAGAATGAGCATGGAGGCATTGCCTACTGTGGCCAGCCTTTCAGGGAGGGCCACAGTCAGCTGCTAAGTATGTGCTAACGTAGAGGACTTTATTCTCAGGCAAAAGCTTCTAAAGTATGCAAATATCTTTGGGCAGAGAAAGACTGGGAGAAGGCATTTCTGGCTGCTCTCTCTTCTCTGAGCCCTGGGAGGATGGCCATAGTGAGTCCTCATGGGCCCATTAAAAACTTTTTCTTTGTTTGCTATGGTCTTGTGGGTCTCATGGATGCAAGCCCCTGATGACTTTGAGAGCTAGGTGTTTTGGGGGCTCATCATCAGGTGGAAATCTTAAAAGCTGAGGTGCTAGATATTCAATCAAAACCCTTCAGGAAGAACCTGGGAGATGCGAGTTGCCTCTTGATTATAGGTTGATGTGCCAGATGTGAGGTTTATGGAGATAGTGTGTCGCAGCATTTCCTACCCATTTCGATGTGGGTATTTTCTTGATCATCCAAAGTATAGGGGTCACTCAGCTGGATTTCTTTCAGAATGAATTTCAGTTTATAGGTATATGTTTGGTGTGTCTTGGGGCCTACTATGTCACCACCTTGGACCAGAACCTCAATTACTCACATTTTTATATCTTTAGGCCTAAGTTCTCCTCTGACCTTCACATTCATTTATCTCTACCACCTCTACTCTTATATGGGCTCAGAAAGATATCAAGCTTGCCCCAAAACATTATTTTTCTAAATGACACATTTAGGAGTAGTGGATCAGGTCAAAGACAACAAGTCATCTGTGTTTCCTCCCTTTTTCTCAAATCTAATCCATCAGCATGTCTTCTAGCTTCAAAATATATCTCAAAACCTACTACTTCTCCTATCTAAGTCACCATCACTGCTTGCTTATACTCCTGCAAGGCTGCCTCATTGCTTCTACTTTTGTCCTTTTATTATCTTTTCTCAAAAAGCAGTCTTCTGAAAACCATACGTTAAATCATTTCACTGCCTTTCTTGAAATTTCTTATCGCTCTCAGAGTAAAATTTCTCGACAAAGCGTTACATGGTCTGGGACTTGGCTGTCTTTCCAGCTTCACCTTCCTCTCCCCTCCCTCACCACTCATTCTGCTCTGATAACACTGGCTGTTTCTGCAACAGGTGGAGGTGTTTACTATCTCAGGGCTTTTGTGCTCGTTATTCTCTTTGTTCAGATACCTTTCCCTGTAGGTAGGGTTACCAGATAAAAAACAGCATTCCTAATTCCATTTCAGATTAAAAATAAATAATTTTTTAGTTTATACATATCTCAAATACCTCACAAGTAGATTAAGTATGTAATAAATAGTAGGTACTCAGTAAAGTAGTGCATATATTGATTAGTTATAAACACAAAATACTAACTTAAAGCTTGTCATTATACCAGGAGTGTCTCCTAAGTTTTAGTTAACTGGTGTGTTTTTTCATGTTAGTCTTCTGATTTTTAAAAATTTATTGTCGAGAGTATTATAGGTGTCCCCTATTTTCACCCATCTCCCACCCCACCCTAGGCCTTCACCTGTCTATTTTCTGTGTCCATGGGATATGCATATATGCTTATAAGTTCTTTGGTTTTTGATGGGACAGAAAATTAGACCACAAACAAGACCCATTAATGCATTAAAGATATATTTATCAAAGAAATTCTTATTAATGTAAAAATTATCCTAGAAATGTATTATGGAAAGAAAAATATTCTCTCTGGCTTGAATCCATTTTCTTTATTTTTAAATGTGTGTTTGTTTTTTTGAGGGGGGTGGGGATTCATTTCCCCTGTGTGATGATGAGATATGTCTGATTTAGCCTGCAAGGTGGTAGTTTAGATAAGTTATTTGGAGTCCCTGAAATCTGTAAGTTGATTCACACTAAAAAAATCAGCCTCTTCAGTTTCCTGATCATGCTTTCTCTTGCATTTTGCATGGGCACTACATTTACCAAGACTTGAAATTATTCCATGCAAGTAAATTATGAGCTATATTCTAAAAACATTCCAAATCACAAATGCACTGGTATGGGTGGAACTTCAGTATTTCTCTGTTTTAAAGTGACCAAACTCCCACTAACATCATGACCAGATCAAGTCTGATTTTTTAAAAGATAACTATAGTAGAAAATAAGAGATTGGTACCTTGTTTCAGTATGACAGATTATACAGTGCATATATATATATATATATATATATATATATATATATATATACATACATACACACACACACATATATATAATATTTAAATACAATAGAGTAATTTTAGTAGATTTATTTCCAGGGATGTCTCTCAAAGGAATCTCAAAAAAGATAGACTGAAAATTCCTCATTCCTATTTTCACTTTTCAGTTATTCATTAAAAAAACCCAACAACATCTAAACCATAGTTATATATTCATATGCTTTTGTCCCAAGTCTAACTTTTTAAGACTATGTATACTTGGTGACTAAAATCTCTTCTGTTTTACCTTGTTAAACAACTATTACTCTTTCTTTCCAAAACCAGAACCTGGGGTTACTAGTTGCACATAGTAAGGGCACAATACTTTTTAATTTATTTAAATACATTTATGAATAATTTTCCCAAGAGAAAATTTTCCGTAACTTGGTTAAGAAGTTTTGGCTCTTTCTTTTCTGAATTATAGTCACCATTAAATTTCCTTCAAAAGGCAAATCACTGGTGAAGACATCTACCAAACAATGGCTAACTTTCAAATTTAGATAGGCTTGTACCTAAGTCACCCATAACAGCTTCAAAGAACAATCTATAATCTTAACAAATAATTTGTTCTCTTACACAGCACCTTAACATACTTACATTAACTAATGAAGTAGGTAGTGCATTTGTTCACCTATGTACATATACACCCATTTATTTCTCCATAATCATTTTTCATGTACCCAATAATGTGTTTTTATAAATTAGGTTTGCATAAAATAATGAACTTCCTCAATGGACATATTGGCTAGCTTTAATTTCTCCTTTGATTAAAAAACAAACTTCAGCTTCATGTTTATTTTTCTTTTGTTCTTCTTTACCGCCTCATTCTTCAAAAAGCTCTTGTCAAAAGGTCTCATTTGAATTTGAATACTTGTGTTTTAATAAAGTCCTCATGGCATGGGCTTCATAGTCAGATACCTATAATCTATATCCTTTTGGACTCCACAGGGTGTAAGAGTCCTAGCTTTAGACAGAGTCACTATTCAAACGTTTAGAGAGTGGTCACCATTTAAAAGATGATACCTCTGTCCCAGCTTTTCTGTGAGCAGAATCTAATTCACACAGATTCCTACTTATTTTCAGACTAACACTGAAACATAGATTTTAACCTTTATTGCTCCTAAATATTGGGGTTCATGGTGATATTCATTTTCTTGGTAAATTTATAGTTATGGTGAGAAAGAAAAATATAAAAAATTATATTTCGGGAGGTCTTAAGTGAAAAAGATTAATTCATTACCTATGAATTTTTAAAATTTATTTTAGAGAGGGGGAACGGATTGAGAGAGAAACATGGATGTGATAGAGATAGCAGGAGATATCAATTGGCTGTCTCCTGTATGTGTCCTGACTGGGAATCGAACCTGCAACCTTCCGGTAAACAGGACGATACTCCAACCAACTGAGCCACACCTGTCAGGTAGTTGCCTAAACGTTTTTAAGTTAAAACTAGAAGTGACCTATTCAAAAGGAAGTAGACATGCATATTTGCCTCTAAATGGTAGCCTATAAATTTTATCTAAAAAAACTGATTGATGGAAGTACCTTTTTATACTATTCACCTTTTTATACTATTCTTCATCTATAAAGTGTAATGTAATAATTTTTTACCCTTAAGCTGTACTTTGCTCATTTCTATTATGATTATAATTAGGGACACCTATAGAAAATGTTATGCTTACCTATGTAATCATATTTAAGGGATCAATTATTTTAATGTTTTTTGATTTTTTTTTTTTAGGTAGAGAAATTGACTGGCTGCCTCCTGCACCAGGGAATGTACCCTGATTGGGAACAGAACCAATGACTTCTGGTGCATGGACAATGCTTAACCAACTGAACCACACCAGCCAGGGTAAGGGACGAATGATATTTTTTAAAAATGTTCATACAGAGAGAGAATTTAATTTTGGTATTTTTTTTTTTTTTTTTTTTTTAGTATTTAAACCAGATAGGTTTCTTCACTTGGAATTTTTTTTTTTTTTGCTATGAAAACCATTATTTTATTATCCCAGGACAAATGCAGTTGTTTTCTGAATATCCTTCTGCTACTCTTTTCCCCTCTGGTAAGCTCACTCCATCCATAGTAATGGCCACATCTCCATCTAGTGGTTTCCTAATCAGTGACTACCTGGACAATAATGACGAAAGAACAAACACAACCAAGGTTGCTCTAGTAATAATAATCATGGTGAATCAAGGCCATCAGAAAAGAAACTGTAAGTGGAACCCTGAACACAAACTCAGGCCCTAAAACATCTATTTAGTGACACTGATTATGTAATTCAGTAAATGGCAAAAGGTGAATAAATGATTCTTTTGCCCTAGATAATGTGATATTAAATAAAATGAAATTGGAAGCACTTATACAATAAGAGCATCAAAATTTTGGCAGTAAAAATCTAAACAGTTGTTTTTTTAAAAAAAGAATGATTGATTGAATTATTAAGTAATGATTACATTGAGATGACCAGCTCTAATAATTGTCCTTAAGGTATTTCTCTTTAGTAAAATTGAGACATCATGAAGCATCTATAATTTTTTTCCACATTGACTTATTTAAAAATCAGTATTCTGTTTTTTAAAAATAAATATAGCCAAAACCGGTTTGGCTCAGTGGATAGAGCATCGGCCTGTGGACTGAAAGGTCCCGGGTTCGATTCCGGTCAAGGGCACGTAACTTGGTTGCGGGCACATCCCCAGTGGGGGGTGTGCAGGAGGCAGCTGATTGATGTTTCTCTCTCATCGATGTTTCTGACTATCTATCCTTCTTCCTTCCTCGATGTAAAAAATCAATAAAATATATATTTTAAAAATAAATATAGAATGTTATGTTCAGTTTAAGATTAGAAACTTATACAACATTTGAAATTAGCTATTTACAATTAGTTACTGATATTTTAATAACCTGGTTTCAGGACAGTTATGGTGCATTTAGGGATATGGATTATTTTTTAAAATTTCGAGCCAAACACAAAAACAAAGAAAAATTAGAGAAAGTGACTGACCATCCACACCACATGAAAACTTGCAGTAAAATGAAGATAGGAGCTGACATCATGGTACAGGCACGACTCGTTGTGCATATAAGTTGATCCTATTAATAACGGGCAAAGTAGCAAGCACAGGAAAAGGAAAGAAAACACAGAAAAGAAGACATACAAGATGAGATTTCATGCAATTTGCCGGCAGTTAGCAGTTTGTGTGAGCCTCCATCCAAAGCAGATTCACAGTGACCATTGCAAATAAGCATTACTGAAATGTTCCACTGCTAAAGAAACACAGACATTATTAGCACATTAAGCTACAGAGCAAGAGTTGTACTTTCACCCACAATCCACTGTATAATTTGAACATTTTTGTCTTAAACCTTTTTAATGCCTTGATCAAAATATAGAGCTTCATAGGGTAAAAACAGTTTTGAGTAACAGAGATTTTATATGATCTTTAAAGTTCATCTGAAGGAATTTAACCTCAGTCTTTGATGGCAAATAGCTGATGAGAGATACTACCCTTGGGCCCACATACAACATTCTTTGGGGAATGATTTGACAAGGGCAAAGCTCCTGAAGGTGTAGTAGATATAACAACCTAAGTCCTCATATCTGAATTTTATTTAATTCTAACGGGGTAAAATGAAAAAGAACAATTAGCAATTCTGAATCATTTCCCCATCAAAGGGAATAATCAGTATTCCTTGCAGAGATATACTTGCTAAAACATCTTGCTTTTTTAGCCTTATTCTCCATATTATCTTCTTTGCACCAATTATAATTTATCTAATTGCATAATATGTATCTATGAAAATGCATGAGTACATAGTAGGCAAGTCTATTCTAAATAAATAATAACCTCTATAAATGCACATCAATCAGTAAATGATTGGTTCTATTTTTAGAATAATCAATTCCTACGATAATAATGCTCTCTGTGTGCAAACCACTAAATGTAAAGGTACACCTTGAAGAATCAGAGAATTGAATATTATATTTAAAATTAATTTTTGAAAGTGGACAGGCATTTTGTAACCTTTATGTTTGAGAATAAAGTTTCTTAACTAAAATAATTTTAAAAGCATAAAGCTGATTACTGACACAGTGATAATAGTGTTAGAGGAAGGCAGCTGACCTATAGGAAAATTAGCAGTTTGTTAACATATTAAATATGCTTTGTAAAATTTTATTTATCAACTTAACCCTGTGTAATTCACCTGGTCAAATTTCAAACAATCTAAGAATAGTTAAGAGAAATAATATATATCTAATCTATGATAGAATCAGAAACCATGTAAAAAGAGTAGAATTATAAAATAATTAGATAATAGCTATTTAACAGGTTTTTAAATACCCTGAATAAAACCAAATTAATAAAAAAAAAAAAACTTTTATATCTTCAAGGCTGGAATATAAATGAAGGCAGACAACTCATATACCATACATAACATTGCCCATGAAAGTTTTTAAAATCATCAGATTTCTAATGTTGGATTATTAGTAAATTGATTGGAATTATGTTTGAAAGTACAATTTTTGTGGAAAGGACAGATAGAAGAAGCAACTGGTAAGCTTATTCTAACTATGAAAAATATTGAAATGAAAAATCTATTTACCAGAAAGTACATCATGTTAATGAGAAACACCATAGCTCTTTAAATTCTTATGGATAAGGACCATTGAGATAAAGTATTTTAATACAGTAAACATTTGGTCTTACCAAGTCATTGTTATCAAAGCAGACTTCAGGCCCCTTTCGGTATCTGGGTTGCTTAACCATAACACAAGGATCAGGACCATCAGCTAAAGAACCTTGTTAAGGAATATGAAATTACTTCCCCCCACACACAATTAAAAAAAGGAAATCCAATATATTTATTTCTCAAAGCAAGTAAGAGATACCTATGTCATTACTGTAACCCAGTGGTTGGCAAACTGCGGCTCGCGAGCCGTGGTTTGCCGCTCTGTTGACTAATGAGTTTGCCGACCACTGAGACTCTCGATTCCAATAATTACAGGCTGTTGTTGTTCCTTGTGATTAAGCCCCTACCCTAAACAACCAGTTCAAGTACTTAGGGATTTAAAGAATTAAACTGCCACAAACTTTTCTTGTCAGACTAGAGGCTGTGTGAAGAGATCAATTTTTTAAGTCTTGACTGCATATGGTCCCTGGCACATAAAAGTGGATGAATGATGCAGAGTATAAGACAGGGTTATACTTGTAAAACAGCACAGGGGAGAAGCCTGGGGGCAAAGATAGGCATAAACCAATTTCTAATAATAAATGTCAATTCCAAACATAGGTGAGAACTTTTTTAGCATTTGCCCCTGCTATTTTTGAAAAAAAAAAAAAAATTATAGGCGCTCTACAGAACCTCTGCATAAGTGCTTAATAGTCATTGCATGTCATTTTGCATGTTTACCCCAGAAGCAGTTGTAGCATACGACAGGGTTTCCTTCTTTTTAAGACTGAATGATATTCCATTGGATGCATATACCATATCTGACTGCATTTTGGATTATTGACAGCTTTCAAGCCACAATGCCCCTTTCCTTCTGTCCCACATCTAGGAGAGCAGCCGTAGTGGAGTGCTCCCTCTTTGGCACTGTCTGGGAAGTTTGAACCACTCAAGCCCCAGCCAGCATAGGCAAGAACCCAGCACTGCTGCCTAATCAAGACAGTTGCTCCTCCCAGCTCTCTCAGGCCATTTTCCCATCTACTTGGGAATCTGCACTGCTCTCTCCACCAAACGTCATTCTGTGAGTAAGAAACCTTTTACATTCTTTTGGTGCATGTACAGCAACATCAGCTTTGACATCCAAACCACATTTTTCTGTGTTTTGGAAGAAAGGAGGGGTCCATTCTTCCTGTGCGGTGATCACTCCGTAATATTTTTCCTTTGATGAGCATAAACAACATGACAAGGTTAAAAACACCCATTATTTCAAGATGGTTTTCCATTCCAAACATCTCTGGTGTCAAAGGATACAAGTCTGCTCTGCTTGTATGAGCAGTCGTGTGTCACAGGGACAAGTCCCTTTGCTCTCAACCATTATGAATACCAAGTTGGTGTTCATAAGTTTTTCTACATGAAAGATCCTGCAAGGTAAATATTAAAAAAAAATTAACAGAACAGTATGAAATAACAATTTGCAAAGATTCTTAACACATTAAAGTGATATCACATCTTGAAACACAAAGTATCCACCAACATAAACAGTAAAACAGAAGGAGAATGAGTTTAGAAGATAGGTTACTGTGTTTTATGTATGAGTATGCACCTATTACCTCTCTCAAATGAATAAAAAATGCAAAAATGTTTTAAGCATGTTTAAAAATGTTAGTTCTCAATGCAAAATTAGCACTATTTAGTTGTTGAAACTCATAGAATGTTTTACTTTACATGTTTGAGGAATTGTGGTATTTATCACTGGAAATAAGCCAAAGTTACCTTATTTTACACATAAGAAAACTCAGACTGCAAATATGGCTAATCATCTTGCCCAAGCCAATGGCAGAGTAAAGACTAGATCAATAAACTTTCTGTGATGATGGAAATGTTTTTTTTTCTTTATGCAATATGAGCTATTGAGCACCTGAAATGTGACTGAGGCACAACACTTTAATATTAATTACTTGTAATTGCCAACCAACCATGGTGGTAACTAACTGGAAACAGACATATAGAGAAAGTCAAGAGTTTTAAATTCTATGAAATGTTGTGTGTGTGCGTTTTCACATCTTAGCTGCTTCTCTGCCTTCTTTAGCAATCAAGATAAAAATGTAACTGCCGTTAAAGAGTGATTTCTTTAAGATATCTTTTAAAAAGTGGGATTTTTTTTGTGATTCATTCTAACATCTTGATTACATTCATCTCTGCACTTTAATTTAGCCATTTCAAAGCACATATTACTAGTACTGCACATCAATTAATGGAAGACCAAAGAATTCTGAAGCTCTTTCTGACGTGCCTGTAAAACATGGATAGAGGACAGTCTAATATACTAATTCTAAACAAGGAGGTCTGCTTTTCACTGAGTTCATCGTGCCTGACTATCCTCCCCGCCTTTCTTCTCCTTTTCATACCCTCTACTTCCTCCCAGGACATAAAGGTTAGCTCAATAAAGTCATCAAATCATATTGAACATGCTTATTAACAATTCATGCGAGTTTCAGTTAACCCATTCCTGAAAATATTTTTAACTGTTCTAAACGTCTATTTTGAATCCCTAGCAACTAACAATTCTAGCCCTTTCATGTGCTCAGATTACCTCATCTCCTCGTACCTTCTCTTCTCTATGTTAACATTTCTTCTTGAATAACCAGCCTGCAGTCGCTAAAAACAAAGTATCCCAACTTTTTGCCTTTCTGCTCCATTCCTAGCGGACCTGTGACATGAATTATCACTCTCCCCTGAAAACCAAACATCCCCACTTCACCTCTATCCCATTTCAACCAAACTAAATTCCCCATCTCTTCCAACAATGTTTCAAGATGTTTCATGGATACTGGTGACTAACATTAACCTTAATCTTTGGAAATATTTTCTCCCAGTTTCAAATCAGAACACACAACCCTGAAAATCGTTTAGTAACTAAATGTAAAAAAAAAAAATCATACACCTGCCTTGGAATTACTGATATAATTAATCCTAATCAATCCTAATCTTATTAGAATGAATAATTCTTCAAATTTCTCTATATTAGAAACATTTTAATATAGGTTATTTAAGAAAATACACAAATATAATAGAATTTCTCTATTCTGCCTAAAAGTGGGTACTTTTTTTTAAAACAATTTATTGTAGTTGAAGGGATTATAACTTACCTAAGTTAGAATGAAATTTAAAAATTATAATTTTTAAAAAAGCCTACAGAGAAAGTGAAGATCTCTGATATTTTCATCTTAAAACAGTTATCCATATCTCTCTGACTGAAAACAATCTCCATTATTTTCTGTAATGACTATAAAAGTGAATACAATTTCTTTGATCCAGAAGTGAGGGAAAGAAGTTACCTGGAACAGTTTCCGCAGTCTAATACACCACTGAAGGACTTACTGTCATTATCAAAGAAATACTGCGTCTGTTCAGTGATGCAACTCTGCTTCGATATAGAGGCTGTAAAGTCCTCATCTTCCATCTCAACTGTGGGGAAACGAGGAAATCAAATGGAAATAAAATAGAAGGCGGTCCCAGAACCTTCCTTTCTCATGGAGCAAAACAACTGTAAAAGGGCGGGCACCTTGATTGGCCGTTTACTGATGGTAATATAGTGGTAGCCCTTAATAGGTGCCCAGCAATTTTTTCAATGGAAAAATTAATTCAAATATATAACAGCTACAAAATAGAGCCAATGAAAGACAGGAAAGTTTTGGCAAATATATTTGAACCTATGAGTGTCAAATGGATGATTCTCTATCACACACACTCTCTTTCTCAGAGTTTGTTAAATTCAGTACATCCAAAAAGGGTATTTTAATTATTATGACAATATCTGAGCATTTACTTACCTGCCTCCAGGAGCCTTGGAAAAGTCAAACTCAAGATGAACTGCTGTAGAATAGACCTGAATTTTAAATATGAATAATTATTGATTAAAATCTACATATTTTCCTCTATAAAAGTTCCTCACATTTTTATTACATAATTTATAAACACATTTCTTTTTTCAGGAAAATATTGAGAATTTGTTAATTAAAAGTTTAGGAGCATTTTATGTAAGTATGCTTAAATTATACAAAACATTATACATTATTTCTGTTGAAGACGTCATGAAGTCAGGGTGTGTAGAACCAAATAAGGGACACATGTGTGAGGAGACATAATATGAAATGAGATTTGGTAAGTCTAGCAGGAGAATATCAATATTTCAATGTATGGGTTTCACAGTAAGAATTTTTTCCTTCTTTTAGTTTTTAAAGCTCTGTGGTAGAAGAAAAAGCCTAAAAAAACAAACAAAAATGACTTTGTGCCATGGGTTTATAAACTATTTATAATACAGAGTATATTTTTAAATACACAGTGTGACATTTATGAAATATGATACATACATATATATATACGATATATAGAACATTTCAATTTTATAATAAAGGACAATTGAGCCAAATATTAGTATAGAGTCATCTGGAACCAAGTTTAGTAAAAAAAAAGCGGTGGGAAAATAACAAAGGCAATCAAGTATTTCAGAATCAATATGAGATTTTTTTAAAATATATTTTTAGTGATTTCAGAGAGGAAGGGAGAGAGAAACATAGAAAAATCAATGATGAGAGAGAATCATTTATTGGCTGCATGCTCCCTACTGGGGATTGAGCCTACAACGTGGGCATGTGCCCTTGACAGGAATCAAACTGGGGACCCTGCAGTCCGCAGGCCGACGCTCTATTCATTCTTTGAGCCAAACCAGCTAGGGCTCAATATGAGATTTAGAAATCTCATTTTCACAACAGAAAGCACCATTTTTCACAAAAATTTTCCCCCAGAATACAGGATTTTTTTTAATTCTAAAATCTTGCTACTTTATAATTAATTTTAGCTGGGAAAGCCTCAATATCAAATGAACGTAAAGGATTAACCTACCTGGAATAAAGCTAGGACAATGCAGTTGGGCACTGATACAAAAGAAATATAGTGCCAGTGAGGAAGGAAGGGAGGGACAGAATGGGTCCCAGACACAACAGGAGGTTGTTACTTGACTAAGCAGAAGCGAACAATAACAAATTTGATCTTTCAGACTTTCCACAGTGCCTCACTAAGCAGTTTAAATGTCTCATTTTCATAGGTGGCAGGTTATAGGTGAAGGGGGAAGGAGGTTGGATTCAGTGAAAAGAAAGAATTAGATCCATTTCAGCAAGATGATTGATGCCTCTAAAACTATGCCAGCCTTTGTATGAACAGTAAAGAGGTGGAAAGATGAGTCATCATGTCAGGAATTTGATCGATGAAGGCATCCAACTTGAAAGCGGAATGCAATAAATAGAAGAGATGAAAACACCTACAATTTAAGGGACGAAAACACCTACAATTTAAGGGACTGAGTATCCTATAAGGAAGACACACAAATGAAGAATTTAAAGGTCCCATAGAAAAAAATAAGCTTCTGGAAAGGCTGGCATTTACATGAGCATAACATTGTTTTCACATAAAAAAACGGAATGATTGTAACAGCCTTACACGGATCACCTAGAACTAGAAGAACTATTTACAAATACGTATTTCCAATATGCGTTATTGGGAATAAAAAAGTAATTCCCATAACAATCATTTACATGTCACAAAATCCATGTTTTCATCCAATTATTTACATCTTTCTCTCCTTACCAATAAAAACACAAAATTGACTTACCAGGCAGCAGCTGTTGCCCACCAGCCAATGTGCAATATGTCTGCTATTGATGGCTGGAAAACATAAAATAAGAAAGTCAGTGCTTTAATCCACACCGAGTGTCTCTTGGAGAGGAAGGGGTGACCGGATATCACTGACCACGTATGCCGAGCGATGGCCTGCTCCTTGTTTTGGTGCAGCACCAGGCTCACACACCGACTGGTAATCGTAGGATTTGTTAAAAGCGTAGACTGATATATTAACCAGATGTCTCATCAAACTTGGATCAATCTCTCCAAAAAATCTTCCAATCTGCACAGAAAAAAAATAATAAAGTTGCAAATTAAAGTCAAATATTAATACCTGAATCAGTACAGTGATACAAAGAATCGTGTAATTAAACTACTCGGGAGTTTTAAAACCAGGATCTGACATTCCAAAAGGACGCAAATGAGCTTCATTCAAAAGCTCTGTGTGATATCTGTAGAAGGAATGGACACAATTTATTCCACATTAAGGGCAATCAAATGCCTCCTGAGGATGAGAAACAGCACAAATAAGAAAAATGGATGGGACTTGAGAATGAAATTTGTAGGGACTGTGATGAACTGGAGTGAGCACCATCCACAGGGGCAACCTCTAAGGTATTAGAGGACTACCCTAGAGTTTAATCCTAAACTCCAGCCCATAAACATTGTCAGTTAGGAAAAATGGTCATTGTTGAGTGATCTTTTCCTTCTTTTTCTTTTAAGAGAAGCCACAAATGTAGACTCAGAAATGAAATTAGTTGACCAAAAATTCTACTTTGTTCAAAATCTTCTATGAAGCAATTAGCAATTTACAAACTTGGGATTAGAAACTTCACCTGTTTCAAAGCAGCCTTATATTAAGTTAGACACTATCAACTGATAAGTATTTAATACATGGGAATATTTTACATTTCTGAGACATCAAAAATAAAACGTTTATATCATGTTAAGATCCTTAACTATATGTTTTAATTACTTTGAGTACTAGAAAGTAAACTCAACTAACAAACATAAGGAAACCTATATTTTGGATGCAAATCTTAATGATTTACATCATATTAAGCACTTTAAAATTTATAACAAAAATAAAACAACTCATCAATTTCTATTATGGTATGAAGGAGTTTTGTAATGTTGATCTAGGAAAATATACTTTGGAAACCTTAGTTCTTTTTGACTTTAGGTACATACCTGGTTAGTATAATCATCATGATTTGCCATTAAAAGAAAGCCACCATCATCTAGAATCACACAATCCATTACCTATAAAAATAACAGTTAACACATTTTTAGAAAGATTAAAAGGTTGTACTATCATTACTTTGATACATGTAGATGATTATAACAACACTAGGAGAAAAAGTCCAATGATTATGTCTTCTCTTGGACACACATGCTCAAGAGATTTTGATTAAATAAATTAAGGACATGCATAGATTCATATCAAACCCCCAGGGCTTGGCATTCCACCACTATCCATCCAGTTAAAACTGTTAACTTAGTCTTAACAAATCATAAGAACAAATAAGAAATAATCTTTTTGCCACTCCAAAAATCATCTGAATCATTCGGTAAACTGAATAGATCAAAATATTTAATAATGTATAATTACTTTATTATTTTAAGCACATGTTTAAGACTTGACAGAAAATATTTTTAAATGAATTTTAGTCACCGTGTTTCATAGACTAAAAAAAAAAAGGAGTCTGGGGATATCTAGAGCTATATATATAAATACTTGGTTGGATCATTTGAAATTTAAAAGCAAAAGAAGAAATGTCTGTGACAGAAAAAAAAAAATCATTAATCCTAAAATATGGAATAAATTCCCACCTAATTGAAATCATGTGTAAATGCGTGAATCAGTTTAATAGTTTTTTATTATATAAAAACCACAATTTGAAACACTGTTTTCAGAGTTGGAGACATAGTCATTCCATTTTCCTACTGTGGAAGCAGCTTTCCAAAACCTTTGCTCTAAAAACATAGTTCCCATAATAAATGTTTACAAAATCTCTATAAAATCAACAAACTACAAAAATAATTAAGTTATTGACATAATTTTGATAACTAGAAGTGATCAGATGATATAAACCCTTTGCTTCCTTGGGAAATATACACACAGATGACTAGAAGAATGGAATTCATCCTTCCTTATTCAATTTTTTAGAATAGTTTATCTAGTATCATTCTTAAAGCATCTTCAGCTTTTGAACAAAGAAAAGTCCACATTTGCTTTTTCAAACTCTCAAATGGAAATAAAATAGAAGGCAATGTAAAATTCAATCGTTAGTGGAACTTTATAATAAACTAGAGGCCAGGTGCATGAAATTTGTGCACGGGGGGAGGGGGAGGTAAGGGGGTTGTGTCCCTCAGCCCAGCCTGCACCCTCTCCAATCTGGGACCCCTCGAGGGATGTCCGACTTCACTCTTGCAATCCAGGACTGATGACTCCCAACCGCTCACCTGCCTACCTGCCTGATTGCCCCTAATTGCTTCTACCTGGCAGCCTGATCACCCCCTAAACACTCCCCTGCCCGCCCGATTGCCCCTAATTGCCCTCCCCTGCTGGCCTGGGTTCCCTCCAACTGTCCTCCCCTGCAGGCCTGGTCACCCCTAACTGCCCTCCCCTGCTGGCCATCTTGTGTTGGCCATCTTGTGTCCACATGGGGGAAGCCATCTTGTGTGTTAAAATGATGGTCAATTTGCATATTACCTCTTTATTATATAGGATTATATAATCCTTAGGTTTAGTTTAAAAAAAAAACAATTTCTCATCATTGTGAATACAGTGTTGAACAAACTTAGAGGAAATGCACAAAGATGGGGAAATACTGCGCAAAGATGGGGAAAGACTGCATGGATAAGTAGTAAGTATACCTTGGTTAGAAAATGCCCACCCAGGAATAGAGGTAAAGATACACAGGTGCAAAAACACCTACCAGAATTGAGACAGAAGATAATACAGTCCATATTGATACACCTTTATTATAATTTCCCATAATATAATAATCTTTTTAAAAATAGGATTTAAAGTAGTTCACAACTTCACAGTTAATTTTAGCACTTGATTAAAATTTCCTGCATCTTCTTAATCATAAAATCTTAGCAAGAGTAACAAGAAAAAATTATACTAGTAGTTAAAATGTTTATTTTAAAGAGTTTTCTTACATCACTGTTCCTTTTGCAGTCACAAACTGGACCAGCACACTGAAAGACAAAATTACAATCATTACCACATTTTGTAAAACTGAATTTTAATTGTATCATATTATTATCATGTTGCAATTATAAATAAAAATAAATCAAAATAATTGATCTAGTATAAAAGTAAGATTAAACATCAGTCTTTCCCATAATAAAAAAGAGAATTACTTTATCTTTAGAAAATATCAATAGTTATCTACACTAGCATTTAAAACAATAACATTAAATTTTTTTTATATTTATTAATTGATTTTTAAAGTCTTTGTAAAAAAAGAAATTCATAATTTTGTTTCAATGTAGTGGCACTGAAAATTTAGCCTCTGTATAAGATTTTAATTTTATTTACATTTGAGAGTAAGTACATAGTAAAGTAATTAAAAAACATATATATCTTACCGGATCCCTGATTGATGTTTTGGTGAAATTCTCTATCCATGAATTTACATCAATTTTAATTCCAACAACTGAAAAATATGTAAAAGAAAAATGGACATATATCTTTAAAAAATGTAGCTATGATTTTCGTATATCAATTTTTCTCCTTATATTTGAAAATTCCTGAGCAGGTAAGTTGAGATTTAAAATAAATCAATTTAATTTCAGCTATACATTGAAAAGTTTATTTGAATTAATTTAAAAGACTGTAATTTTAGCTGCAATACATATTTGCTACATGATAATTTAGGTAATTTATATAATAGCATTGATTTTGGGTTGAATATAATGTTTGTTACAGAGATATTTCTTGGGGTATGCATTAAGAAGTAATGCTGATAACTCTTCATGTATCATATAAACTCATATTTATATTCACAAAAGAGCTTATTCATTTGACACAACCTGGTCAATTAACTAATATAGCTGATAAGCTAAAAAACAAAGTAAGAGTATTAAGAATAGCCTTATAAATATAAGGACATTCAAATAGAATGTCTTAGGAGGCTTTCCTAACCCAGCCAATGCAATGTATGCAATAGATGATTAAGAAATGTTGGCTGCAGAGTGACTAGATGAGAAGATGAAAGGTTGAGTGAGAGAGTGGAAGAATGATTAAGCGTCTGAGTGATAACTAAGTGAATAAAAGCAACTGAGTAAATGAAGGGTGTATTGGTTAGTAAGTGATGGAGTGAATCTAACTATGTAGTTGAGCCACTGAGGGATAAAACTGCCCTCAGGAGTAGGAAGGCAATTTATGAATCTTCTCCGGGTGGCCTAATGCATGCTCTTTGAAAAGGTCAAACAGCATTGAATCATACAATGAAAAATAATAATTGTTACATTATTGTATCTACTCATTCCAGCCTACTTCCAATTCCCATTAATCTTCAGTTTTACAAACTGTTTGTTTGATTTCTTTTAACAAAAATAGTTATTATCCAAAGTACTTTATTGCAAGTTTTTTTTAAAAGAAAGGATCCTTACCTAATACTTTTTATTAGCATAGTTATGCCATAATTTATCTTTTCACCCCAACAACAGAAACTGAACTTTCCATGTTCACATCATTACAAATATTCACATCTTTGGCCATGTATCCTTCTGCATATTCATAAGTGTCTTTCATGTTGGACTTCTAGAGTGGGATTGCTGGACCAATCCAGCATTTAGAATTTTTACATATGACACTAAATTGACTCCATAAATTTGTGCCAACAGCATATAAACATATTTTCTTCCTAGAAAATGCCTCAACTCTATATACTACCAACTTTATTTTACCCCCAACCTCAAAGAGAAGTGATTGTATTTTTTTTTTAAAACACTTGTCTGTATTTTGGTTGAAACTTTCTGATAAGCATTGCCCATTTTTTTGATATAAATATTAGGTCACATTTAATATCGGTCATGTGTATGTATATAATATATATTTATATATATACTTACCTGCAGGTTTAAGAAGTTTTCCTTGGATATATATTTCTACCGCTTTGCTTACCATAATGCCCGATTCATAAGCACCAGGTCCACTTTCTAAAAAAAAGTGGAAAAAAGACCTATCTAGATAAATCAAATAATACTGAATTTCTTTCAATACATGACTATTCTAGCACAGGTATATGCTATATGCCAGGGTAATTGGAGTGTCCATGAATTGGTTTGCATTAATTGCCTTTGGGATGTGAACTGTTCAGCTTGGCTTCATGCATTCCACAATACAATGGGTGCATGCCAAACCTCTGTCTCATGACATTTGCTAAAATATTGGGAAGGCAGCTGAAGTGGAAAGATTGATCTTAGATTCCCAAACTGCCTTTGCATTTTTAGAAGATAATGTCCCTGGACAAAACTCTAAAATTTTCTGAACTTCAGTTTTCCCACTTGTGAAAATGAGGATAAATGATATCTATCCCCAGAGAGGCTGAGTAATTAAATTAAAAAATTTGGGGGAAATAACAATACAATATTTTAAAATATGGCTATTAATTTCTATACTTAATATATTTAACTAATTAGAGTACAGTAAATCAATTAATTACATTTTTAAAAATTAAGCATTCTTCAGTATATTTTCAGTTTGTGGAATGAGGGTTTATTTACATGTTTCTAGTATTATGCATGCCAGTAGATAAGCTGCTTCTACATTACTGGATGACTGTTTCCTGTATGTGCGTTTTACCTCCTCAGTTAAATAGATGCTTCTGTCTTTGCAATGTTGGCATATCGTGTATACTTAATAATGACTATTCTGAGCAATTAACTTATATATTTTGGGGGAGTAATGCAAGTAGTAGCAATAATTTATTATTTTTTAATTGTAAAAGCTAAATTTCAAGAAATACTTACTGTTAAAGTAGGGAGCAGTGAAAACATAGTTATCATTATCAAGACTCCTTTTATAGAAGCTGTCCTCATAGGTTTCTGGGTTTTCTTGCCAATTTTCTCCAGCCCTAAGGAGGAAATGGCTCATCATTTTTATTCTTTAATCTACCTGATAACCTACTTCTCCCTTTGTGGACAAAACTAAAATTTACAGATATGTCTACATCTCAGGTATGCCCAAGCAAGTTAGTGGTAATTGATGGGGTGTATGATACTCATTACTAAGTAATGTATTAGCATTGAATTTATAGAAAAAGCTGACTCCTAGGTTTTACTCTGCCATTTACTAACTAGGTAATTCTGGACAAGTCAGTTAATAGTTCAATTAATATTAATAAGTCTTCCCAGCCCACTTTATAGAAGGTTCTGAAGATAAACAGAGGAAAGATTCATTGAAGTACAGTGAAAACAATGAAATGCTATTCAAATATAGTCCGTAGGCTGTAACCATTATGTTCATTTGACTAGGTTAGTTCGTACAAAGAGAAACATATATTTAAAATATCTTAAATTATGTAATATATATGATAAGCAAATACATTACTGAAGAATCATATAGCATTTTTAAAGAAATGAAATATTTTGTAATGTAAGTACTTTAAACAATGATTCCAATTCAATGTATGAATAATGATCAGTGTCTCTGAAGAATGGCTTCCTCATACAGTAATGAACAGAGTCTTGCCATAGTCTTTTGTAATGCACTTATTTTTACAGATGTTATTTGAACTTACTCTTTGGGATAAACTCTGGTAATCCCACCATCAGTCACTACAAACCGAGCTTTTACTCCCTTGCTGGAACAGAAGTCAGAAGAAGGAAATATTTTATTCAACTTACTCTCTGAAAGTTACTAATGTAGGTGTTGGTGATACAAAGAAAATAAAACTATTTCTTAAAATACAGATAGCCAAAGTAAATATATCAATAGATGCAACTATGTTTTAATAGTTAAAACATCTAAGAAATAAGTAATTAAAAGGCAGGATGCTTAAGGAAGACATATCATAGGAAAAGAATAATACAGCTGAATTTTGAAGATGGAATAGGAGTTAACAGGGATGACAGAGAAAGCTAGTGAAGAGTGATTGTATCTGGTGTGATAAAAGCGTAAGGCAAAAGGTAAGAAAAAATAGGAAGTCAAGTTTTGAGTACAAGCTTCTAAGAATAGTCAGCTCATTAATGATCTTGAAATCCATGCTGGAGAGTGTCGCTTTTAGCCTAGAATTGGAACTGCATTTTAAAAGTTAAGACTGGCAAGTGTGAGTTATATGGAGAATATAGACTGGGCGTTGTTGTAGGTAGAGGAATGGGAAGTATTAAAGGCATAAAAATCAGTTGCTGTAATTTCTTAAAAACTGAAATTAGGACTTTGCATATAAAGAGAGGAAAACATTGTTAGAATAAATATTTAGCATTTGATGATTGACTGGAAATGGGTGGAAGAGAGAGTGTAAATGAGAACCATCATCAGATTTGTCAGTTTCTTAACTGGGTACATGGTAGGAACCCTATTTTACCACATGTAGAAACACACACAAACATGCCTATTCACATGTCAGTGTATACACTGCATGTAAAGCTGAGTAATGGCTTTACATTACTCACATACACCCACAACTGCAAATGCAAGTTGTCAACAATTGCAAAATAATTTTCTCAATAAATTGTTATTAAAGATAAATAATAAACTTTAAATTTGATGCCTATCTCCAGACATTCCCCAGAAAGATGCTAAACTGAAAAGGAGGACATATTTTTTAATTAATAAGAACAATACTTACATGTTTTTCTGTTTACTCCAGTAATTTTGGACCAGTTCACTTGTAAAACCTGCATCCAGCAAGACCCGATTTATCAAATCAGTGTTACCTAACACAGAAAAAGGAGACCCTCAATGAAACCCACATACTTTTAAAGTTAAGATAATGAGACAAACATTATTTCTAAAAAATTTAGAATGAAAAATATTTCTATGAATTTAAAAATAAATCCTATATTTATTTTCTGCATTTTTTCATCTTTCCTTCACTTTTTAAGGCTATGGACAGAATTAGTAGTGGAAAAGCCAATTCTAAATGAGGCAACTTATTTTTTAAACTGTATTAACAAGATAAATGGAATATGCCATCAAGAAACAATGAAGAAATAGTATTCTCTTTTGCTTTTGTGTAGTGATTTCAAACTAGCATCATTTCATGGACAATTTTATATATAAAAATAAAAATACATAGTTATGTAGGTTTTTGTTTGTTTTGGCCATGGAACATAAGGAACATAAGTTATCACACACCATCTCTATTCCAAGAATAGCTTTTGGAATCTACTGATATTAGTGAAGGATCCTATCGGCTCAAGTTCAAGGGTAATGGGGAGGATAGATGATAAAAACCAACGGTCAAATTAATACACATTTTAAAAACACTTTTTCTTCATCCTTCAGGCCCCTCTGCTCTAAGCCCACGAAGCTCTGAATAAGCTGTAAGTACCCGCTGAAACTTCATTCATCTCAACATTTCATTCTGTTCAGGTAAGGAGCATGTGGTTTTACTTATGCTATTACGAGAGAGGTGGGGGTAAGATTAGGCTTACCAAACAATGTAGTTGGTTTTAATTATTTTAATTTTTAGGAAAAAAGTAGTTAAGATTTTTAAAATGTTTTAAAAGCTAAGAATTCATAAATCTCTATGAAGTTTCATAGTATGAATGATGCAAATTTCTCTAAAAGACAAATGTAATAGTTAAAGACTACTAAAATTTCTTTTAACCCAATTTTATTTACTTCATAAAATGGGAAAATATAGAAGCATATTTTTAATTACAAAGTTAATTGTGATCAAAATAGAATGTCAGCAAGAAAACAAACTATTAAGTAATACTGCTTATCTTTATGTCTTTTTTTATTCTATTCATATTAAAACTCATTACGTAAATTGGAAAATATGTGTTATATGTTTGTTTTCCTCTATATAGTAAGAACAATTCAATGAAAAACCTTCAAAAGATCATTCAGAATTAAGCTTCTTAAATTTGAAAGGAGCAAAGGTGAGCATATCCTACTTCCATCTAAACACTTGCAAGTATCTTTTTTCTGGCTTTTAAATTTTGACTTTATTTAATAATGTAATAACATTTCTTTTCTAGAGTCATGTTGTTACATCTTACCATTAAAATTTTATAAAGTAAATAAACTATCACAACAAACTAAACTGAACCAGGATTTGACCACACTGAAACAATTATTATGAATTAATGCATACTTACAGGATGGATTGTTTGGAGTTTTTCTATCAATAAACTCATTGAAATTTAAAAGAAATTCGGTGTTATTATCTGATATTTTAAGGTCACTGCAGTAATCTCTGAAAAAATATTTTAAGATATTGGGTATTAAAATCAAAACATTAAAAATGTACACGTAATCACAGGAAGTGGAAACACTTTTCTTACTAGCTATATGACTGAGAGGGACCTAACTAGCAGATGGTGAAGCCCTGAGGAAGAACCCAGTTTTCACATCCCTAATTAGTGTTTTTTAACCATACAAGGTGCTGTGAACTTTCACTCTGTGCACTTCTGTTACTGCATAGCTCCAGGCCAAAAGCAACTTTGAACTCTACCAATAGAAGGCATTTAGTGTGGTGAGCAATTTAGACAGTGTCATCCTGTGTATGTGTGTGTGTGTTTATCCTTGCTGATTGAATTGTGCTGCATTTTGAAGTAGTCTAAAGACATATTGACTACTTTCCATTACAATAAACATCAGAGTATCAAATAATAATCGAATTTTTACTAATATCAAAAGCCAAAAAGTGTTGAAAGTACCCTTTTAAGGAGAGTTGTTGAATTAGGATGGGAAAAAGTGAAAGGTTTTTAAAATGAAAATGTGAGAAAATATGGAATGTTGTGTCAGTGGAATGAGTTCTTTAGTAATAAGATGATCCAGAAGGACCACAGAAAATTGCCTATCATGAGGAGTGTGGTGCCTATGCCACAGGCAATAAGTAGCAAGAGGCTGATGGGAATATTTGAGAGGCGAATATGGGGTTAGGCAGACAGCATTGATGTTGGTTGTCTGTTAGCCTAAAGGTTATTCTACACAGGCCTGAGCTTAAGGACTCAAGATGATCACTATTTCTTAGGTTCTTTTCCCAAATGATTCACACATGACAGTGGGTAGCCAAACAATACCTGTCATTACCAAAACTTCTAAAGACATGTGGAAATACCGGCTAATATACCTTCTATGAGGCACTGTTTCTCTAAAAGTGATCACTTTTACAACATAGATCATTGTTAATTTCTTTTAGGAAAATGATTCCTCAGAAAAGTGAAGCAGCAAGGTGAAGAAATATTTGCATGACTTTAAAAGAACAAACTTCAATTTGCTGAAAAACACTTTCAGGGCCTATAATCTCTTTTGGTCATTTTCTGTTTCTGACCAAATTAGCTTTGTAACTTAAAAGGCTTTGAAACTACAGACCTTTAGTATTAGAAATTTGGCAAATTACTTCTAGAATTCTGAAGATGACTTTGTTCTCATTCTGTTCAACAACCTTAAATAAGTCACAGTTTAGCACTGAACTTTAGCATATTGCAAATGGTTATTTATTTCTCATTCTAACTCATCATCTTTGAAGTGCCTTTCTCATTTCTGGACATCCAAGAAAGACAGCAAAATTAATCTATGTTTTAGACTTTTCATTCCTATGACTGTATGCCTCTTTAAGGCAGGAATGTTCCATACATCTAAATTCTCAATGTTTTCCTTTTGCAGTTTTTAAATTGAGGAAATTACAAAAACTTATTAATCATGATCAAATAGCTTAATGTATTTAAGAATTAACAAAAATGGCTATATATCTTTAAAATTTGCAAGCTTTCTTCTTTAAATTATTTTAAAATAACTACTTTTTAATACCCTTTATTAAATCCTTCTTCCTCTCCTTCCTCTTACTACCATAAATAATAACTAATATTTATTTAGAGCTCATATCTTATCAAGAACTTTGGTATATATTTTGCATGCATAATCTCATGAAAAGCTTGTACAAACTATGAGGTAGGTGTTAGGGATACAACATTTGAAAGCAAAGAGACTAAGGTGCAGAGAATTTGAGTAACACACCATAACAATGAACATCTGGGTAACAGACCCAGATAGTCTTGCTCTAAAGTTTGCTACGCTGTTTCTCATTAATAACAGCGACAAAAATATATGACGGCTGTCCTATATACATAACTTTCTGTCTTTTCTCGCCAATTATTCTTTATCCCAATTTTTTAATTACCTTATTTTTCACAACTCTGAATACACATTCAGTATTAACTTTCTCAGGAAACCTTCCCTACAAAAACATTTTACTCAGATATACTAGTACTGAATGTTCTTTTGACATCAATCAGTATTTGTTTATTCAATATATACTCATATCTTGGAGTAACAAGGAAACTATTATTTCACGTCTCTAAAACTGTTTCCTGATCTGTGAAATGGGACAATAACACTAATTTATTATAGAGTTCTTTTGAGCAGTAAATATACTTATGCATGTAAAGGGCTTAGCATGTGTTAATTGAGGTGTCAGAAGTTACAACAACATTGCTTCCCTTCTCTGGTGGATTTGCTCCATCCCTAAACACATAGGAAAATTCCAATCTTCCAGTAAGTCATGTTGATACTGAATATGCCTTAGGCCACAGAAATGTCCCACTGGCTAAGACAGGGCTTAATCACAAGGAACAACAACAGCCTGTAATTATTGGAATCGAGAATCTAGGTCAGTGGTCGGCAAACTCATTAGTCAACAGAGCGGCAAACCGCGGCTCGCGAGCCGCAGTTTGCCGACCACTGGGCTAAGTCCTTGCTGAACTAAATAAAGTCCATTGCTTACCAATTGGGAATTGGAATTGAGACATATTTATCCTCTCTATGAGTGCCGGTTCCTTCTTGTCTGATGGTGAAGCACAGAAGCCAATCAGCATGTTCTGTTATGTAAGGCCTTCTATAAGGTAAATATATTCTCGTGTGTGTATATATAACATGTAAAAACAGAAAGTATGTTTGTTTTTTGTATGTTTGTATGTGTACACATACAAATGCAAATATACAGTTCTTCGTTCTTGTTGCCTGGTTAGTTCCAACAAAAGCAAAGCCTACATCTGTCTTGTTCATTATTGTATCCCCACATCAGCACAGTGCTTAGCACATTGTAGTTGCTTCGTAAATACCTGAATGAGTAAATGAATGAGTTAGCAGGATTCTTTTCCTTTTTAAAGTTCTTGTTCCCTTTGGTTCCATAATTTGGCATGAAATTAACCCAGAGCAGCAGTCTTGACCCAAATTCAGAACTGTTATAATTCATACAGGATATAAAAATAAAATAAAACCAAACCAACCTTGGTGCTAAGAATGTATAGCCAGATTCTTCAAAATTATCTGGCTTCAGTGTCTCTGAATCTGCAAAGATAATGTTACAGGGTTAGATAAGCATTCAAGAATATATATCCTGAGATTCTATGGCAATAAAAAGGCATTAGAAATATAATCTAATGAGAAAACTAAAATATATTATGTATATCCTAAACTGAAATACATCAATTAATATAAATGTCCTCCGTACTTAAACTTTAATTTTGTAACATGGATTAAAACAGTTTTATCGGAGAAAATGCTAAGTTTATAATATCAAGGTTAATCATATCCTAAACAAGATATTCTTTAAAATATGATTTTTATCAATAATACATCACAGGTATTTAAAATGTCAACATAAAAATTTTATGGTATTATTGTAAAGAAAATGATTTCAATAAACCAATTAATGCCTTAGTGAATTAGTAACATTTTTCACATTAGTATGAATTAGTAAGTGGAAGGATAAAAACACACAAATATTTAAGTCTAAGACAAAACTTGAATGTGAAACAGGCTCCATTTGAAAACACAAGCATATTCTTTCCCCGTTTTGGGCCGCTAAGGTTTGAGTGATCATGGAGGAAAATCTAGCAAATGAGAAGCACAGAGGATAATATCCATTAGGAATGGAAAGATCAGTGGAAATGTCAAGTGTACTAAACAGAAAAAAAAATTGAGCAACAAGAAAATACTTGCCCTTCATTTTGCCCTTTTTTGCTGTGAAAATCCATCAGAAAGAGAAAGCAGGGAAACAAAAAAAAAGAGGGTAAAGCAAAGGGGGTCACAAACAATATTTTATTCAATGACTTCCTTGAATAAAAATATTGTGCATAGATCAAAGGTTCATTATGTACAGCTGTAGTCTGGAAAAGAAGACACATATTTTTGGAGACTGGAAAGTATGCCCCGTCAATTACTACTAGAGCACTCTATCTGTACTGTGGTTATTCCAAGGGTCTATTCTGCAAAGTGGTTAATGCAGGTGCAATACCGATGTTAGCCTATAAACAAAACCATTTACCAATCATCAAAGACCCGCAAGTCATCCCCTCATTTATCCAGTGAAGAACTAGCTCATGCAAAGTTACTGGTTGTGAAAAGACCATCATATCTATCAAGTGAAAGTGATAAAAATGTATAAAATACCACAATGTACTATGAGAACCAGGACTGCAGAGAGCAAAGAACTGACATAGAAATGAAAGAATCAAGTTTACTTATTCTTTAGATTTCTGATACAAAAGATATATGTAAATATGTATACATTTCTTACTTTGTTGTACTAGGAAAAATTTAGGTTGTTAGTAATAACTGCACAATGTGCAAAGGATATGATGGTCATTTTACATTCCTAAATCTAGTCACCCAAGACAAAATAAAGATTAATAATGATTTGAAATATTCACTAGTGTTAAAAATTACTCCACATTCCAAATGATACTTAAAAGAACTAATTCATTTGAGTTACTGAAGACATTAATTTGGATTATGAGAAAAGGTCAATCACCAATCAAAACCAAAGACCAGTGCAATCTAATATTTTTCAATGAAGTAGAACATGTGGAGCACAATATTATTCTTGCCAAAAAAAAAGAAAAAAAAAAGAAAAGGAAAAGCTTTACTCGCACAGTGCCATGAGCAGAGACTATGTGAAACATTTTGCATCAGCTAGCAGACCCTTAAGACAACAGCAACAGAGGACACAGCACTGCAATGATTCTATGAGCACAAAGCGAGGCAGGGAAGGGTGGTGGGGACTGCCAGTGAGACTGGAGTACCTGCTCATATTCTATCCATGTAGAATATTTCTTGTTCCTTGCATGTTTGGAATGGGTTAGAATCATTGCTGTAGATTTGGTAATAACAGCTACTAGAATGGATAAGCCTTGGGTATTCCAAAATCTAGACGTCTTTAAACATTTGATGCTAGAAGATAGTAAATAGACCCTGAAGTTGCTTTCACAGTACTTACATCTGGCCTGAGTTATTGTCTCTTCTATTTTGGCTTTTATATAGTAAAAACTGTAGGTTGGTAATACCAAGGCCAAACTGCAATAGAAACAAGAGAAGCATAAACACAAACAAACAAAAATGAAACATAAAAAAAAAAAACACCACACGTCAAGTTCATGGAAAATCCAAAAATCTTTTTCATGGGAAGGAAAAGACATGTTACTTGGACAGTAAAATGCATTCAGCTAATAGAATATTTAATTTGATCCTGCCATCCTGAGTCACCCAGTTCTCTCCATTATAGGGGATCAGAAGACACATGGAAAATAAGCTTCTAAATATGCCCATAAATTAGCTGAGAAAGAAATGTCATGGGTACTATTATATCCAGAAAACACTTTTGAGTGTTGAAAAATATAGCATAATACTGGAGTATGTTTAAACAAAGTAAATAAAATTGATGAATTAACTATAATGTTAAAGTGCTTTATAGCAAGTGTATGCTATTAAAAATTACAAATGTATTATTTCTATTACACAATTTATATAATCTGAAATATATTGTTTTAAAAATCATTTTTCTTTCTTTTTTAAAAAATTTATCTTTATTACTTTTATTATATCTTTAGAGTTACGCAGATATACACTTTTTCTCCCCATTGACCCCTTTTAGCCCACCCCTTCTCTCCGCACCCACCCCAGGCCTTCACCACACTATCATCTGTATCCATGGGTTATTCATCTAAATAACTACTATTTCAATACTCTAATGTTTAGACAAGTCCATAGAGTCTGTTAATGGGAAAATTCAGATTCCTTTATAGCACTAAAAAGATTCCCTGCTCATGCCATTGGTTTTTACCCAATACTTCAGATTCATTTATTGCGGATATTTCATAGCCCTTGGTAAATTGCTGTCAGGTACAACAGCGCATACATCTTGAGCTCAGTACTTTACAGGAGTCATGGGATACTCTAAACGTGTAGATGTACAAACTAAAGGACAGGTCTTGTGCAAATCTTAAACCAAGTTCACAACGATTTAGACACGGGATGGTCAGAAAAGCCTGTCTTCAAACCTTGTCTTAATAACTGAACAAAATAAAAAGCTGACAGGCAGGTAACCTTGCTGTTTTGAAGTTGCCAATTAATAAAACACATAATTCATTAAAAGTTAAAAAATGTCAGAACATTTGAATATTATGCAATTTCCAAAAATACAACTGCATGTATGAAATTCTTTTATTCTTACAAGGGCTAATATACATGCGTAGGACATTACTAATTATTTCATGTCTACATTTGCTGTTGCAAATGACTTTTGCAATTCTTTGAATATAGAAAGAAACTTAGGAGCTAATGGGTGCAGATAATGAGGCAATCTCAAAGATTTCCGAAGCAACTATTTTCAAAAAGTGAGGCTAGGTTAAATTGATCAATTGAGTCATTCAGGATTCGCCTTTAATATGTAATCTAAAATTTAGTGTACAGGAAAAGGTGTGCATATTCAGGCTTCTAAATATTTCTAGACATTTTCAGATCTTCTTTCAAATAACTCAAGCCTCATACCATGGCTTTTGATATGAATGTCCAGATTGTAATCTCATTACTTTTTCCTATAGACAATATAGAACAGGAAAAAATACAAAATTCCAGGTTTTCTTCTTATAAATATATATGCAAAAAAGTCATTCTACGAAGAATAAAAAAGCAATGGTTTATTTGCTACAATTTAACTGTTCAGTCAAGGTAGCAAAATGGGTGAATGCTTGCTACCTCCAGTTCTCAAACCTTTTCCCATCACTAAGTGATTCATAGACTTTCCTTATGGATAAAGGTCAGAGAAATAAAATGTTATGTACATTTAATGCAAATCTCTACATTCATTTATAGTTAACTTCCTTTAAATGGAGGCAGAGATTAAAATTAAAATAAGCAGTGCAATTAGCCTGAAAGCAAGATGACCTTTCATGATTCACTTGCCATTTATAAAATGTGGAGCAGAATTACTGAGCATTTGAAGATCATCTCCTAAAAATTCCTCTCCAGGGAAATTAGGACATTTTTACTACCCCATCAGCATTTATTGCTAAGAGAAACTTCTAATTAAAACCGATAACATTATATCATGTGGTTGCCACAGTGTCATCTGTAAGCTTGTGTTACATCTCATGTACTATAAAAAATAGTGTGGCAAGCCTCGAGGGACACAATAGTTTTAAAATTGACATATTAAATATATATCTGGCCTGAAACTCAGGTTGTTATTCGTGGATACACACTATACTGTAGAAAAATATAGTTACATTTAATTATTTCCATCTTAAGGCAACAGTTATTTCTTCAACCTGCAGCAGATAAGATCTTTACCAACATTCCCACTCAACGATGCTTTCATATACAGTGTTTGCTGTTTCCCTCCATATAAAACCAATAGATCAAGGCGGCTTTATTTTATCCTAGGATTAAAGTCCAATAAATCCAGTAGTCACAAGATGGATGTTAGATCCCATGTAATATTTATGTGACTCACATAAATATGATTAACTAGTGAAGTAGAATATAACACTTTTCAACTCAAAAATGTTTCACTATAAACCAAATCCTTCATTAATGCTGAGAGAATTCTATTAATATAATTAATTACTATATTTCAAAATGTATCTAAATTATACCAAGGCTTAAGGAGACAAAAATCACTAAGTGAAATTTGGTGCCTCATTCATTAAATCAACACATGCTATGTTTCTTTAATTTAAATGTAACATTTTGTTCTAAATTGGCATTTGTGAATTTATTTGTACAGAGATTCAGGGAAGTACTTATAATGGAAAGAGATGGAATCTGGCTCCAAGTTGTAGGTTAGGGGAAGGAATGAATGATGCAGACATGCAGAAGAAGGGAAGAGGGGCTATTCAGAGAACAGTAATTTGTATAGAGAGAGCAGTGGGAGAAAAGACAGGGTAGAAATATGCAACGTGAATTATCAGAATTGGAAGTTGAAATTTAACTTGCATGAAAATGGGAAGAGACTAAAGTTCTATAAACAAGTAATATGCTCAACCCTGGAGAAATAAACATTCACCTGTCCACACTGTGTGTTATGTCTGTCTGTCTTTCTTCTTTTTTTTTTTTTTCACCAAACCACCTACATGGTTGCTTCTTTCCGTGTGTTATGTCTGGATGTGTGAGGAAAAGGGGCTGAAGGTAATGGCATTTGAGAGACTGTTACAGACACATTTAGGTAAGATAGAATGCGAATTAAAAATACCCCCAAAGTATAATCTGATTGCAGTAGGAACAAGTCTCATTGACAACTCATTGTCAGGATCAAAAGGAAATAGTTTTTCTAACTTAGTATTTGTCCATCTAAGGAACAAAAGCATAGAGTGCATTCCCAACAGTACATCCAATCCTGTGTTTTATCATAAAATCATCTCTAAAAAGATAAGGCTCCTTGCCCTGGCTGGTGTGGCTCAGTTGGTTGGAGCATCATCCCATACATCGAAAGGTCTTGGATACACTGAAAGGTCTTGGGTTTGATTCCTGGTCTGGGCACATACCCAAGTTGCGGGTTCAATCCCTGGCCGGAGTGCATGTGAGAGGCAACTGATCCATGTTTCTTTCTCACATCAATGTTTCTCATTCCCTCTCTCTCTAAAATCCATAAAAATATATCCTCAGGTGAGGGTTAAAATAGTAATAATAATAATAATAATAATGATAATAATAATAATAATAATAATGAGAGTGTGCTCCTAGATTCTAGATTTCTTCTGTGCTGTTACACTTTCTGATAAATTCATCAAAAAAAAAAAAAAAAGGAAAGCTGGCAATAGTCATAAAAGAGAAAGAAAAAATAATGACTTTTGTATGCAAATAAAGATTTTTTATGTGTAAAGAGATGCCTAATAGAAATGATAGAAAATAAGTAGACAGACACAAAATAATTAAACCAGTCATTTTGGTGTTTCGCAATAGGTTCAAAAGTATGTAAAAAAATAAAAAGCAAAAGTGGAGGAAGATTGGCAGGTACTGTTTCGTGACATTAACACCTATTTTTTCTTCTATATCTATTCTGTTATGTCCTCCTAGGAACACAAAAGGCAACAGTTCCCTATTATAACAACTCTGCAACCCTAGGGAAATCCCCAGCACCTAGGCTCCCCTGAGAGGTTAGGTATGTATCTTTTTTTTTGGGGGGGGGGGATGGCTGTTGTTAAGGAATAGTTGAGCCCACCACAGCTATCTTACCTAATAAAAGAGAAACATGCAAATTAACCATCACTCCACTACACCCACAGCTAATCAGTGAGTATGCAAATTAACCCAATAAAGATGTAGGTTAATTTGCATATGCAGGTGTGCAGCTGCATGAAGCCTGCTATGAGGGGAAGGGGGGCAGTGGAGGGAGTTACTGGAGTGGTGCTCCAGACAGAAGCGAGGACTTGCTGGTTCCCAGGCAGCAGGGACTTGCCGGCTCCCGGGTGAGCTGGGAGCAGGGACTTGCCGGCTCCTGGGCGGCCGGGGAGTGGGGATGTGCTGGCTCCTGGGCGGCTGGGAGTGAAGCCAGGGGAAGGAAGGCCTATTCTTGCACAAATATCATGCAATGGGCCTCTAGTTTTATATAAAAATGTAGCCAAAGAGTCCTTCAGACTTGAATGTTTCAATGGACATTTGGACACCATTCTTTGAATTTGACAGGATGAGGCAAATTGAAAATCTTAATTTCTAATCCTGTAAATATTTACAGAATGTCTCCCATGTGCCACTGTCTCATGAGCTGGGGATTTAAATGAAGAAGGCAACAATCTTAGAATCTAACACTCTTATAGGGTGTTACTGTGTCCAGTTTTACAAGGTCCAGTCAATTGGAGAAATTAGTATGTTGCAAAATTGCTATTCTTGGGGGTAAATTATATCAACTGAGCATTTTATATCAGATCACACTATGATGTAATAAATATTATTTTTATGTAATTTACAACCTAAAATGTGAATAATGTAAGCTAATTTACATGAGGAGGTTAGTAGAGGTGACAACTACAAATTAAGGGATTATTGTCAATTTATTTTTACTAACATAAATATACAAAATATAAAATATATTTATACTAGTGGCCTGGTGCACGAAATTCATGCACATTAAAAGGGGATTAATTAGAGGATATAATTTAATATTGCTATTTGCCCTTTCTCTATAATAGAAGTGTCAGAGATGAAAGAAAATTAGTAAAATGTATATGAAAACCTTCCTCCTGTCAGAGTCTGGGGTGCACCACGGGACCCAGAGTCAAGTCCCCGCCCACCCGCATGTGCCTCAAAATCACGTAAGACCCAGATCCGCCCCCCCCCCCACCCCCGGATTGGGCTAGATCCAGACCTGGCCAGTCCCACACTTGTCAAGCCCTGCCAGGCAGGGGGCATAGCCTCAGGTCCCCTGGCCAGGCACCAGGATGGGGGGTGTGGCCTGAGGTCCCCCAGCCCAGACCAAGGTGGGGGGCATGCCTTGAGGTCCCCTGTCAAGCCCCGCTGAGTGGGGGGCACGGCCTGAGTTCCCCTGTCAAGCCCAGCCAGACAGGGTGGCGCAGCCTCAGGTCCCCTGGCCCAGTGCTGGGGCGAGGGGTGTGGCCTGAGGTCCCCTGTCAAGCCCCACCTGGTGGGGGGCGCAGTCTGAGGTCCCCCAGCCTGGTGTGGGGGCAGCAGCCTGAAGTCCCCTAGCCCAGCACCAGGACAGGAAGCATACCTTGAGGTCCCCTGTCAGGGCCTTAGGTCCCCTGGCCTGGCACTGGCTTGGGGGGGTGCGGCCTGAAGTCCCCTGTCAAGCCCTGCCGGGTGGGGGGATGTAGCCTGAGGTCCCCAGTCAAGCCCCATGGGGGCAGGGGAGAGAGTAGCCTCAGGTCCCTGATTAAGGATTCTTATGGGAACTTGGCCTCAGCTGTGGGTGCAGCCATCTTTGTGATGAAGTGATGGTCATTTTGCATATTCCCTCTTTATTAAATAGGATTACTTCATTCTAAATTTTATATTCCTAGCTTTCCCCTATATTTTCCACTTTGAAAAAAAACAAACACAGCTATAACTTTAAACATTTTAGTGTTGGAAAAGGTAACATTTCTATTTTAATTACATTGAAAATAGCTAATGAAAATGCAAAGACTTAATTAATATTCATCCACTGGAAAAATGACTACTAAAATAGGTGAAAGACACTGAAGTGAATACTTTAATTCAATATACATATAAATATAGTTAATTACCTGTAATCTGTTCCATTGACAGGGGTCCATGTATATGTCCTGTTTCCTTTGTCAATATATCTCTAGAAAAAAGTTTCACATGGTTATTCTCACCTTTTATTCTATGTAAATTTACATCATGAGCAAAACATTAGAATCTATTTATAAATCCAGTGGTCATTCAACATCCTTTCTCACAAATTTCTGATCTATTCTATGTTATAATGTTTTCTGTTATGGATATAGGTATGAATAAAGCAAAATGTTAGGACAAAATAAACACCCACATGATATGTATTAAAAACTTACAAGTGAAAATCTTGGCAATTTATGCCAAATTATTAACCCAAATACTTTAAAAACATTTCCTGAAAACTAAGCTTTAATAATGAAATAGGACTATGAAATGTTAGGTAAGGCTCAGATAATCCATACTTGAGTATATTTAAAAGAAATGGTTATAATACCAGGAAATTAATGCAGTGTGTCTAGATCCAAATGTAAGATGAGCATATTACTATTCTTATTAAGCCATTACTATAGTTTTATCTATCATAAGAGACTAACAATTCAGTATCATGGAGGCTGAAAAAACAACTAAATCTACCAGGGAAAGGAAGTAAAGAGCTAAATAACTGCATGGATATAGACTCTTTCATATGCAGCTGATGAATAATACTAAAGAAATTATTATTCTTTCTTCCCTTAGATAAAGCGATAACACATTCATATCTTGTAATTCTTTTAGTTATTTCCAGTTTAGTCATCCTCATCAGAACAGTAACAGTCACTGAAGTATTACTTGGAGTTAGGCAACATACCAAGCACTTTGCAGTCACTGTCTCATTTAATCAACCTTCTGGTGAAGACACTATTATTTTCCACAAATTAATGATGAAGAAATAAATAAAGGGGACTTTAATTGAAAGGATGAAGAAAAATGCATGATGCCAAAACCATTGTATAGCAAGTACACAATGCTGCTGCTAGACATCCGACATCCTGTGGTTTTATTTACGTGAGTGGAGAGTGGGAGAAGGGAAGAATGGAGTATTAAGGTTTGTGGACTAGTAAAGTTCTTAAAATAATTTTTAAAAATAATGTTTACCTATTAGATACTGCTCAACAAACATGGCAAACTAGTGTTGTTCTGCAAGTTGTAAAAATAATATAAAAAAATCAGATTAGGAAACATACAAGATGATATTTTTTCACTATTAGTAATAGGAAAACTCTATAGGTGAATATTGGTCATAAAAATAATTTATAGTAAATTGAAGTAGGAAAATATCAAAGTGACTTAATAGAAACAAAAGTGATTTGTAAGTTGAGGAAAGAATGTTCAAGTCAAAGATCTGGTTGATGGAACAACATGGAAAGTTGGTGAAACTGGTAAATGATACACATCTTTCCTGTAAGCAGTAAAGGGGTAAACAGCACAGTTAAAGTCTGAGTAAAGAGAATTGAAGTTTTAACAAAGACTGAAATTGATATTTATCTCCCCTTATGTTCTCAAAATGGGAACTCCAAATGATATTAAAATAAGGAAAGCCACATGCTAATGAAGGATCCTATTTAAATCCTAGCTACAATTTAGGAAAAGATCTGCTGAGGAATTCAGGAGAAATGTTTACATTTTAAAAGTATGCTATAAAGATTAAATTTCTAGGCTCCAAAGCTTCTGAGTTCTATATTTTTTCAAACACTCAAATATATGAATACTAGAGGCCCGGTACACAAAATTTGTGCACAGGGGTGTGTGTCCCTCAGCCCAGCCTGCACCCTCTCCAATTTGGGACACCTCGAGGGATGTCCGACTGCCCGTTTAGGCCCGATTTTACCAGGATCGGGCCTAAACGGGCAGTCAGACATCCCTCTCACAATCCAGGACTGCTGGCTTCCAACTGCTCACCTGCCTGCCTTCCTGATTGTCCCTAACCGCTTCTGCCTGCCAGCCTGATCACTCCCTAACCACTCTCCTGCCAGCCTGATTGATGCCTAACTGCTCCCCTGCCAGCCTGTTTGCCCCTAACTGCCCTCCCCTGCAGGCCTGGTCACCCCTAACTGTCCTCCCCTGCATGCCTGGTCTCCCCCAACTGCTCTCCACTGCAGTCCTGGGTCCCCCGCAACTGCCCTCCCCTGCAGGCTTGATCACCCCCAACTGCCCTCCCTTGCAGGCCTGGTCCCTCCCAACTGACCTCCCCCACTGGCCATCTTGTGGTGGCCATCTTGTGTCCCCATGGGGGCAGCCATCTTGTGTGTTGGAGTGATGGTCAATTTGCATATTACTCTTTTATTAGATAGGATTATTAGATAGGATAGAGACCTGGTGCACAGGTGGGGGCCAGCTGGTTTTCCCTGAAGGGTGTCCCGGGTCAGGGTGGGGGTTCCCTTGGGGCATCAGGCAGCTTAGGCAAGAGGCCTGTGGTGGTTTGCAGGCTGGCCATGCCCCCCGGTGACCCAAGCGGAGGCCCTGGTATCTGGGATTTATTTATCTTCTATAATTGAAACTTTGTAGCCTTGAGTGGAGACCTGGGCCTGCCAGGGTGTGCAAAAAGCTTGGCTTCCTCCATTGCCAGGGAAACTCAAGCCTCCTGTTCACTCCATGGCCACAACCATCTTGGTTGGGCTAATTTGCATACTCGTTCCTGATTGGCTGGTGGGCGTGGCTTGTGGGTGTAACAGAGTGATGGTTAATTTGCATATTACTCTTTTATTAGATAGGATACATTTACTCTACATATGACTAATAATAGGCACACTCCTCATATAAATAATTCTTCAATGACAATGGAATAATAATAAACAATAAATTGTATTACATATTTGTACCAGTGATATATGGGGTAGTTGTGTTGTCTCCTGATTTAATTTCAGATTTATATGCAGGGAAATTATTATATAAAGTACATAAATAGTGCACTAAGATCAATCAACCCAGAAACAAGTAAACAACCAAAAAATGTTTTAAAGCTTAAATAATATATGGAATACAAAAATTAAAACATCTGAATTAAATTGTGCTTATTTCTTATAATGATAAAAATATTTCAAGAACATATTGTCAATATAAGAATACATAAAAATTAAATTAAATTTAAAAAATAACGATAAAGAAACGCAAAACATTATTTTGCAAAAATCCAAGAGTTAAAAATCTTATTGAAAGGGGTGGGGGTGGGCTAGAAGAGGTGAATGGGGGAAAAGGGGACTTATGCAATATTTTCAACATTAAAGATTAAAAAATAAATATCCCTCCAGGAAAGAAGAGTACCTTAAAAAATTGTTTATTGGAGACACCCCTGTTTTATAAATAAATATTGCTTTAATAGAAAAGAAAGACTAACTACCAATATAAATTATTGACATGTATGAGAATAAGCCTGACTTAATTCTTACCTCATCTTGAGATTTAACCAGAGTTCTGAAGGATTTTTCTCCATTTTCTCCATCTATCATTTTATTGCGAATCTAAGGGAAAATGAAAAAATACTTTATTGCAGATAATAATTGAACTATCAAAGTATGTTTATTAACATATTATACCTTATTTCAGAATCAAATGAATAAAAATAGTTGGTTGCTGCTATTCTCTGGGAATACTTTTTTAAAAGCTATCACATTATAGTATGTTTACATTATTTTTTAAAAATAAGAACAACCTTAATAAAATATTTTCAATGGGGCATTAGCTTTTTAAATATAATCAATAAAAGAGTGGTCAATTACTTTATGGGATCAAGAGGAAACTGAGATTTAAGAGAGGTGAAATAATAATTATAGTTACTCAGTGGCATGAGAGTCCAAAGACCAAGCTCCTTACTATTACATAATCGTACTCTATAATGTCAAAACACTTTACAACAAATATTCTTTAACCACCTAAAACATCCCAGCATCAGACCTTGGCCCAGGATAATTATAATAAACTAGAGGCCCAGTGCATGAAAATTCATGCACTGGAGGGAGCGTCCCTCAGCCCATCCTGCCCCCTCTCACAGTCTGGGAGCCCTCAAGGGCAGGAGACGACCTGGTGATCAAGGGAAGGCGATGCCCCATCACACCTCTGCTGCTGCCACTGACGGCAGTGCAAGCCTCGGCTGGCCCTGGTCATCTGAGCCTAGGGCGGTCCTGGGCGGCTGGGCAGCTGCCATCCAAGGCTTGCCTGCGCTTCGGGCCAGTCCTGGGCAGCTGGGCAGCCACCATCCAAGGCTTGCCTGTGTCTCGGGCCAGCCCTGGGTGGCTGGGCAACTGCCATCTGAGGCTTGCCTGCACCTTGGGCCGGCCCTGGTGGGCTGAGGGGACTGGGGGACTCTAGAGGCAAACACACAGAGCAGCCAGGCCCACCTGGGGAAGGGCCTGGCCTTGACATGCACCTGCTGTCCCAGTGGGGCTGAGGGGACTGGACAGTGCCATCTCGTGGCTGTGGGCACTGCCATCTTTGAGGGCGGGGCAGTCAATTAGCATATTCCCTCCTTATTGGCTGTGGGCACCACCATCTTTGTTACAGTGTGAGGGTCAATTAGCATATTCCCTCTTTATTAGATATAATAATTAAATTCTATTGTACAATGAGGAATAAAGCTGTAAAATGTGTAAAGCAAGTACAAATTAAAACACAATCTGACAAATTATGATAAGAGATATTCATCCATCTGAAAGAATCTTAAAAATCTTTGCTCTGGAGAGCAAGAGCCTGGTTCAAAACCTGATTCTGCTACTTACCAGCTGAGTAACAGGAGAAAATCTAGGCAATTTATACTCTTTGTACCTCGCATATCATCAGCACAACAGATAGAATGACAATAATAGTAATAACAATAATAATAATACCTATTTCAAAGGCTCTTGAGAATCCGTGACTTACATATCATGTATTCAATAAATATCATTATTATTAATGATTATCCTTATCCTGATGGGAGACCCTCTCAGAGGAAGTGATATGCAATTCTGGTTTTGAAATTAAATAGAAATTAAATAGACATTTTCTGAGGAAAGAGCACTAAGACAAATATGTCAGCTTCTCTACACATGTTGCTCATTGTGTAGCTGAATGGTTGGATCCCCTGTAAATTTCTTTCAACTCTATAGCAACATACTCCATGTTTTTTTATTGAAATTTACATGTTTCATTTTTGTTGAGATACTTAAAATATCTCTACCTGTGAAATGAGAAAGAAACAAACACACCCAACTTAAAATATTTATTTCTTTTCATATGACCTTTTGGATAAGTGAGCCCAGGACCTAGAATTTTTTCAAGAGAAAAAGCATCCAAATTTGTGTATTCCATACCTAAGAGAGCACCCAACCCGCTGAAGCTGCTCAACAGATACTTGTGGAATTGGTGATTCCAGCATTTGAACTGAGGATATTATGCAGGCCTACTGATTACACTCACCTCCACTTTAATATCATTCTCTAATTCTGCATCAAGAAAATCCAAAGTTACTGGCTCCTGAGATTTGGGGTTCTACACAAAAAATAATAATAATTAAGCATATGTGACATTGTAAAATAATGCTCTCTCTATATATAGAATAATTCAATTAATATTAAAATATTAAATTAATCTGTAAAGGTTACTTACCTAAGGTATAATAAAATTATATAATAAAAAAGAAAGGTATATTCTTTCATATATATATATATATATTTAAAAGTAACAATAAATAGGGCCAGAAATTTAAGCTTTAAATGCAGCAAATTTTAATTAATCATCAGCTGAAGATAGTCTTATTTTGAGCACTGAGTTAGATACTACATTTAGAACCACAAGCTCTTGGGGGTAAATGACTTTGAAGATCCCCTCAGAAGTTTAATTATGATGGAAAGGAGAAAAAGATAGCCAAGTTAATAACATATTGAGCAATATAACAAAGGGAATATATAAATAATATCCTTTCTTATTTGTATCTATAAAGTAATAAGAAATTAAATGAAAAAAATACTTTTAAAACTACGTTTGAATTTGCTAAGCAAAACTCTACTAAATGTCTTCTTCCTTCTTACAATGCATTAAGATGCAGATTTCTTTCATGTATTTCAATCTCAGAACCTTTACATATATTTTAATGTCAGGTTAAGTTTATTTAAGGTAAAATTTGTGGCTAAGGCATAAAAATTTTTAATAAAGATTAGGTGTTGTAATTGAAGTCTAACTAGAATGATCACCCCTGGGTTCCCTGTTTTAACATCTCCTACCGCTACCTTCGTGCTGGTGTCCAACAAAAAATAAAATTCATTGTAAAAAAAGGAAGATTTTTTACTTATTTATATAAATGTATCAAAATAAAAGTTAGGCTGGCTAATTCACCTCATATTACATTTTTAAAAAGTTGTCAATTACAAAATGAAAACTTACTGAACTATTTGATAAACAAAAACATACTGATTATCTTATAATACTTGCCAAGTAATGCAACATGCCAAAGAATTTCAAAGTTCACTAGAACAATGAAATTGTAATAGGTATCTATAATTTTATAGCTGCAAAATTTTAACAGGTGCTTGATGTTTCATAAAATAAATACTGCTATATTATAATAATTAATTAAACAGAAGTAATAAACACAAACTACATTGCATTAGTGCAAGGTAAATAGAATTTGAATAATTTCAGCCTCACAGGCTCTTCCAAAATATATTCAGATCATCACTATTTTAAAGAATGTTTTAGGAGGGCTGACTATCAAAGACAGCACCAATTATTAAAATGTACTGAAATGAACCATATCTTATTTATCACAAATGGTGACAAATAATTACACACGGCATGGATCAATTTATAATTATAACAAAAGGCCTTCTTTTGAAGAGTAACTCCATGACAATTTATGATTCCCATGGGTTTTGATAAATGAGGATTTTTTAAAGGCAAATTTACAAAAATAATCTCAACTGTGTCTGTCAATGTTATTGAAAAAATATTCACTGCTTATGAACTCAATATGTAGAATCAGAAGATTCTAGATTACTGAAAACAAGTATTAAATTGTTCAATACTGACCATTGTTTGGATAGCATCTTATTCGCTCAGAAGCAAATATTGATTTGAAATGTCACACATTTCATAAGAAGAAAATAAAAATCAATGTTGAAAATAATTCTAATCCTTTCTTTAAAGAAGCAAAACTGAGAAAGTCTCTAACAAAAGGATACTCTATAGTTGAAAATATTATTAAGAATTGCTTATTTAAAAGTCCCATGAAATAAATTATTTCCACACAAACACCATTATACCAGCATTAAAATTTTAATAAAATCACTGCAAAACAAAATCAAAATAATCAAAACATAAATAAGAATATTATCTTACATGCAATGGATAATGCATAGCATGACCAGACCCAAACAGCATGCATGGAGGAGGCATTATCAGGAAGAATTGGCAATATGAAGATGATGTCCCAATCCAACATATAAAGACACAGAGAAGAAAATGAAATAATAAAAGAAAAATGTCAGTGAATAACTTGTACTTTTTAAATGGCAATCTGGCTGACCATTGTTTGAAAGACTAATCATAGGCACAGTTATGAAAAAAATGCAAAAGTAGAATCTTCTAATAAGAAAGCAACAAGAGAGGCTTGAGAATTAGAATCGAGTTCCTCTAATCCCAATACTTTTGTTTTATATTTTAAATATATAACATTTTTCATTTGTAAAATTTGAGTATCAACTGACAGAATATCCACGTAATTTGTGGAACTAAAATAAAAGGCAATGTTAACAAATTTTAAATTGGAATAATTAGTAGTTAAGTATTATTAAAAATACTACATACGCAGTTCAAAAAATATTCCCAAAATTCAGAAGTCTTGTGTGGTTGCTAGTTTGCCATTTGGGGTTTCCTTAAAGGAAAACAAACATAAAACAAACCACTTTTAAGGTTGTTTGTTTTAAAAATTATATCATAATATTACATGCAATCTGAAAGTACTGCAAAAATAATAATTCACTAAGATGTACATGAATGCTAAGATAATACACAGAAACATGCAAGAAGAGAAACATAAAATAATTTATCAAGAAAGACATAAGTATAATTTTAATCTCCATAGGAATCATAAAAGATATAAAGACTGATGCAACAACATGAAATTCAAATTGTCATGGAATTTGAGAGCTAGAAGGGAACTGAAGCCATTAGACTTAGATGCTCTACACTTTAGAACAACCTGGGTCAGTTTAAAAACTAATCAGAAGCCTGGATTTCATCCCCTGCCAAATTAAATGAAATTTTCAGGAAATGAAGCCTGAAATTGATATATATATCATATATCATATATATATATATATATATGTATATATATATATATATATTTAATCTCCTAGGCAGATATACTGTGTGGGGTAGAAAATAATTATTAGTTCAATCCTACTGCTTTTCAGATGAAAAAAAACTGAAGTACTATGGGATTTAGTGAATTATTCAATTTTACAGTGTTGGCTATAAGTCCTATTTTTATAGCTCAAAGATTTCTTCTTAATATCACACTACCTCTCCATTATAGAAGCTTCTTGAGTTATGATGAGCTTACGTCCTAATAAACACATCATAAATTGAAAAGATTATAAGTTGAAAATGCATTTAACACTCCTACCTTATGGAGCATCATATCTTCAGCTAGACTACTTTAAAAGTGCTCAGAACTCTTAACATTGTTCAGTATCATGAGAGAGGATCCTACCTTATCCTGCTAGCCCAGGAATAATCAAAATTCAAAATTCAAAATACTATTTCTACTGAATGCATATTGCTTTCACACCATTGTGATATCAAAAAAATCCTAAGTCGAATCATTATAAGTAAAGACCATTTGTATTATGTCACCAACTTTCTTTTTTAAGAAATTGTAAGCTTACATTTAAAGCCTTAAATAATATTGAACTTTCTTTAAAATTTTAAAATTCTTTTACTAAACTGTACTAAATTACAGGAAGTATTCTTTTACATTAATTATTTTTAGGGTGCTTAAAGAAATATGCATACATATAATAAAGTTTAAATTTTGTTGACAATAGAGAAAAATTTTGCAATGAAGTTTGCCAAGCAATAACAATTCACAATGTTTGTTTGTAATTTTACACATCTTTAATTAGTTTAAGGGAATTTTCTCTAACTTCTAACCTAAGCATACGCTTTTAGAAAGTCAAAAAAATGTTGGCTTAAATTCTATGGCTTATAGAAACTATCACATCAGAATTGTATTTTTATTTCCACTTAGAAATTAATTTCACAAATTGTTAAGATTACATGGATTTGATACCACTTTTACAATATTTAATAAATTTATCTTTAGAAGCCATCTGATTATCATTGCGCTGATTGTTAACACTACTACATAATTTGCTAGCAATTTTTAGTTAGCCAATGCGTATACCCACTGCCATAATTAATAACATTTTGCTCCAGCTTATTGAGAAACAATGCTCATATCCATCTCATGCTCTGGAAGCTTGATGTCAGGAAAGGCAGCATTAATCATATGCTTTTAGAAAGAGAAGCTTAATTTCAACTCTGATTTAGCAAATTTGAAGGCACTGCCACTTTCATTCAGTTACCTGAACATTGGGTCTCCTTTTTCTTAAATTAATTGTTGGTATACCTACACCAATAGGCTAAAGCAACAGAAAGATGGTAATTCATCATGCTACATCTCAACATAGATAAGGGTTTTATTCTGTCATCAATTGTGGTCAGGTATTTGCTTGATCAAAAACAGGTATTATAGAGTTCACGAAGAGTCAATAAACAAAATAAAAGTTTAAAAATATGGTTAGTAAGTAAAAAACTGTGTTTTTGTTTGTTTGTTTTTAAGTGAAATGACTGTTAATATTCTTTTTTTTTTCCTGGGAAAAAAGTGAGGAAGTTGGAAGTGAGAAAGATGATTTGTTTCAGACAACTTTTATGCTGATTAAAAAAAAAAGAATTTATAGAATTTACATAATTCAAATGTGTTAAAATATAAATACTATAGGTTATTAAAAAGTTTTAACCCTTAAAATTTGTTCCTTTGTTTTCTGAAGAAATACCAAATATTATACCTGTGGCACTAATGTATAATTCAATGAAAACACTATATATTTATTTTAAATATTGACTTCTATGACATAGAGTATATACAATTTCCTTTACAATAAATACTTCTTGGGACTGATCAAAAGGAATTATTTCAATAAAACAAAATGGAAAACAATTAAAATGAATTTTGAAATAAAACAGGAAACATAAAATTAGACTTTGACCTTGTTAAATAATTTTGGGTGCTATGGGACATAATATCCTTTTCCTTTTTTTTTTTTTCTATTGGTGAATTGCTAATGAAAAAATTAGGATTAATTTTGTTAGCATATCTGCTGAAATTACCATATTGGTCCTTTGTATTTGTCAGTTTCTGAAACATTTTATGAGTTTTTTATATCAATCTTTATAGCATACATCACCCACAAAATAGAAGTTGTGTTTAACTTTTAATGATAAGAATTCAAAACCATGAATTTAAGATAAAAATACATTGTTTAACAATATTTATTTTTAATGGTTTCTAAAATAATATTTTTCTAAATGTGATTCTGTTACATACTTACTTTCAATAATTTCCTATGTAAAAATACAAAAAGCTGGCCCTGGCCCCTGTGTCTCAGTTAGGCATCATTCCATGGGGAAAGTTTGCCATTCAGTTTCTGGTTAGGGCACATGACCAGACTGCAGGCTTGAACCCCAGTAGGGGGCGTGCAGGAGGCAGCCCAGTAATGAGTCTCTGTCATCATTGATGTTTCTCTCTCCCTCTCCCTCTCCCTTACTCTCTGAAACCAATAAAAATATATATTTTAAAAAAATAATATACTTTATACCTTAGAAAAAAAGCATAAAGATTAGGATAAAATGGTTTATACAATTTTATCACTTCCCAATAACTCACTCATTAATAAACACTTCCCATTTCTGAAGCCCATCCCAGAAGAAAAGGGCAATAGAAAATGTGGCCTATGCATTGAGGAACATTACTTGTTTTTATCAGATTCATGGGGGGTGGGGGGGGGTGGGGAGAATCTCCTTCACTATCTTACAGCCTTAAAGTCCCAAGTGGGACATGTGGAACTCAGGCATGGGTGGTGATAATGGCTGTCTTTAAGACAAGAATATTGATTAGCTAAATATTAGAAAGCTAAATTGGTAAGAGAAAATGAAAAGTGCTTTCACATTTTGATATATTATAAACTGTGATCTTGTCATCTATTAACATTACAAATATAATAATGTTCCTTTCTATTTAGTGCTATACAGTGAATTCTAAAATGACATACCTATTAAGAACATTAATCATTAATTTTACAGGACACTAATCATAGTAAACAAATTATATACATACCTTTGGCTGAAGATTTGGATGTAATAAAACATAACCATTGGGATCAATTGCAAAATAATAGCCATTAGGGCACAGCTGGAAACAAATAATAAAAGTTAAAAAAAAAATTAGATCGAGATCCCTAAGCCACAAACAGAAATCCTCATTCTTCTTTTAAAAAAATCTTACAGATTTTAAAGCATGAAGAAAGATAACATGATCTCTTTATTATTTTTTAAGGATCCTTTTAACATTTACTTCCATAATATAACTGCACATAATTTTTGGAAGTTATTTAATGCTTTATGGACAAGTTAAATTAACACAGAGTTTTAAGACAGAAAAGATACCAAAATGGTAAATTGCATCTTACTGTAAAGCGTGGTGTTAGTCTTTTAATATCTTCCAAAGACACATCAACTCCCATCACACCAAGAATCAGCTGGTTCTATAAGATAGCAAAAAGGTAGTGGGTTTTATACCAAAATTTTACTATTTCTACACAATATTATTCATCCCTTTGCTTGGCATTGGTTGTATGCCACACTATAGCTCAAATTTACACACACACACACACACACACACACACACGTATATATAATTTCGAAACTCGAGTATTTTTCCTGAACCTTAACATAGAAAACATAAATTATTTAAATCAGATCCTTGAGCTGCATGATGATTAAAGAAAGAATTGTTTGAATGGGAGTTGGAGGAGGAACAACTCCTTAAATATACCTATGTACACCTGAGACAAAATGGTTTTGTTCGGATGTTCTTTCTGAACTCCATGAATATCTTAGATGCATTTAAAAAATGTGCACATAACAGTATTGCCCATTCATTACATAATTACTCTCAGAGTCTGAACTTGTGTTCTCATCAGGTCATAGTTAAATAGGGTCAGGCTGAATCCTGTCTATAGGGAAGCAGAGAACTTGACCTGCATTTCCTTTTTCCCAGGTGGTTATCACAGAAGCAGCTGCTGCCTTTTACTGCCAGCCTCACAGTCAGTCACACTGTATGTACTTCCTTATAGAAATATCTTATCCACATTGAGCTTCAACGTCATAGTTTATCAGTTATCATTATTAATTTTATCAATTAACTTTTAACCTTTAAATTTGTCTTATTTTCAACTTGGCCAGTTATATTGAAGACCGGAAGAGTTCCAGTAATGACAAGTCCCAGTTCCTAAAAATAGAATCAGAGAGAAAAGGCAAATTAAAATTACAATTTTAACTCTGTTCTACTGCATTAGTCTTTGATATCTGATATTGCATTTTATACTATATAGTCACAAAAAACTAGTAATAGCTTTTGAAAGATTATTTTACAAAAAAATCAATAAAAATGTCTTAGAAATAATCAAGATCTATTAGGCAGCTACTGAAGCATGCAACACCTAAAATATTACTCTATAAGAGCACTGCAAATAACTTAAAATACAAAATAAAAAATCAACTGACACCAAACATTTCAGTTATCCTGTCCTTCTACTCTTTTCTTTAAGGTGATAGTTCACCTAACATCAAAGGCCTCCATGAGCAGAGTGATACTAAAATATTATGTGCTTCAAATGATTTATTCACCTTCCTTTGTTTTAGCTTCATTCCTGATTTTTTTTTTTCATGCCCTAGCCCAAGTCTTACATGCTAAATCACAAATGTGTTGCAGAATAACATTATGAACCAAAGAAACATGTTACTGATACTGTATTTCTGGGATATTCTTGGTAAATACTATGCTGTTCAAAAGAAGTAATGAATATCCTCCAAAATAAAGAGTAGTTTTCACAAAGTAAAGTGGTATAGACAAAAACTTCAAGCATAAAATATGAAAGACTAGTCATGAAGCAGTTTAGTATAACAATAATAAATCAGAATGTAGATGATATCATAGATTAAACAAGAGGCCTGGTGTATGGATTCAGGCACCGATGGGGTCACTCAGCCTGGCCTGTGCCCTTTTGCAATCCGGGACTCCTCAGGTTTCAGCCTGATCCCCACAGGCCAGGCTGAGGGACCCCACGGGTGCACCAGGCCAATTTTGACCCGATCCCCGCAGGCCAGGCTAAAGGACCCCGCCAGTGCACAAATCCGTGCACCAGGCCTCTAGTATGCATATAAGATCTTTGGTTAATCTCTTCCCCCCTTCCTTCTGAGATTCATCAGTCTGTTCCATGTTTCCACGCCTGTGCATTGAGTGTCTGCCCCCGGTGGTCAGTGCCCGTCATAGCTACCAGTCAAACAGTTGCTTAGGCTTTTATTATATAGGATAGATGAGACCATGGATTAGTCCAAATGAACTGATTTTCAAGTCAGAGGTTCCCTTTTCTTTATTACTGCCATCTGCACTAATAAAGAAATACAGTATATGCCAACTATATATTTACCACTATTTCATGTCAAACATCATTTTTAACAAAGTCATTTTTAAAATAATTTTAAAATTGTCGAAAATTTCTCAGCTAAGCTGAGAAAATAGTGAATGATATTAGTGAAAAATATTAGTGAATCTTCTTGTGAATAATAACCCTAAATCCAAATCTCAGAACCCCTGTTCTTATTCCAGAAATGGCATGGTCTCATGGAGAAATGTCCTAGACTATGTTTTAAAATTGTGCACGTGGGAAGCACAGAAATAATGGAAACCAAATCAAGTGAGGAAGGACAATCATAGAGGGGCTTTCAGTAGAACAAGATACTAAATTTTGAGGAGAAATAAAGTTAAGGAAACAACTATACATAGTTGGGTGCATGATGATCTATATGTTAGCTCTCTAGTCCTAAACAACAACATTTGACAATGAAAGCATCCTTAATTAAATGTGCAAATTAATATTCACAGTGAAAATGTTTCATCTCAAAAAAGTCAAAATTACAGGTAATTCATAAAACTAGTCCCCTCAAAATAATTTATTGAAGATTCCTTTTGGCAAACTTTCCATTTGAGTTATAATGTACATGCATAGCTTAATACATGCTACTATAGAATAAGATAAGATATATATGTATATAATCGCTTTCTTTGGATCACTTTTGCATTTGTATAGAATACCCTAATTAGCATATAAATACTGTAATGTGTTCTAAAATAAGATACAAGACTAATATATTAAATAAATTCATGGATAAACTCATTGGTAGCCAACATTCATTTTCTCCCTTATTTATACAGCAGACAGGAAAAAAAAAAAAACAAAAAAAAAAACAACAACAACTGTACTCTATTCCTGGCACTGTACAAGTTTCTAGAGAATTAAAAAAGAGGAAGAAAACAAGATTTTTGCTCTCCTGCCTGGAATTTATTTGATATTTATTTTCTAGAACCCAGCTCTTCCCCCTGCTCTTTTTATATGAAGAACCTACTTTACCTCCCAAATAAAGTGAACCCTCTACAATACTGTTCCAGTCTTGTTTCTGTCCTTTCTCTCATTATCTCCTGAAGTGACTGATGTATCTTTCCTTCTATATACCCAGCACTTCTGCAACTTTCATCCTGCACCCCGTGTGGTTCACTGCTCATCACCAATAACAGAAACCTAACCTAAAGTGGAAAATCAGAAAAAATGCCACCATCTTTTTAACCTCACCCTACTTTATTCCCAAATATATGGCTTATTTCTTCTGAATTTCCAGATACCTTTTCATTTGCTCATTATACTTATTACAGTCTAGAAATATTTTTCCTTTTACTTATTAGTATAACAGTTATTTTGACCAGCATTTGTTTTGAATCTGCTATGTGCAGAGACTATAAACAAATAATTAGAAATACAAGATGGGTCGCTTTTCATTTTCAAGTGAGCAAAAAGAATACTCTATGTGTTCTTCTTTGACATTTAGTTTCAGTTTACAGAACAGCATATTTAGAACCAAATTTCTTCCCAATGCCTTTTGCGCTATCAGTAAGAACCTTACCGACAATGCACAAATGCTGGTTAATGAACTTCTGGTCACAGGAAATACTACAGGGCATAATTATTGACTCCTCCTATCATGCTCTGTACTATGATGGATTTGGGAAAGCAAAAAATTTGACCATAGCTTTAGATGACCATGTGACCTTAAATAAATATGTGATGTCAAGAAGGAACACTGGACAGTAATTTTAACTAGGGCCTGAGGTAGCAAGCTTCACTTTATCTGTCTTAGCATGCAAGGCTGCTGCTAATAGTGCCTATTTTCCTTCTAACTTCCTGTATATGTTTATTTTACAAGAACCAAATGATAATTTAAGTGGGTTGCATTTTGCCCCTTGGGTTAAGCGTTGTATTTAGAACAGTTGAATCAGCATATAATTAAATTTCAAGTAGGAAAAAGGGTTATTGAATCAGTATGTACTTTTCAGAGCTTAGTATTTTGATTCTAATATGTACATTATTAAAATCATTAATAAAGTCTTATTAAGATTAAGCATATGAATATTTCTTAAGTATGATAATTACTATCTATAACTTTCATATCAGGAAAGAAAAAATTACATTAAATTTTTTCCCCTCAAATTCAGCCCTATTACTATTTTGAGCTGGATGATTCTTTGGGAGCTCTCTAGTCCATAGTAGGGTATTTAGCAACATGCCTGGCCTCTGCACCCCAGTGATCATGTCAGAAATATCTATGTAGATATTGCCAAATGACCTGTGAAGGGGAAAATCACCCACAGTTGAGAACTACCACCTTAAAATATAACTGAATACCTGAACTAAAATTTTAATTGTGTAATGGACAAGTTAACATGCTTTTGTTATTTCATACCAGATTTGATTACCTCAAGGGCCTATTTTTATAAACATCTGGGGTTGACCTAAAACAAGAGTTTATATATGAAGAGGTGATTAGGTTTTTATTGAATTCAGAATAAGGTAAGATTCCTTGCCTGTCTAACTGCATGTACTTCTGAGTTTTTTGGATCTGGCTTGATTACCAAAGCTACAAATGCTTCTGCTAGTGGAGGGCTACTTTTAAAATAGTTCAAAATTCTTGTTCAAAACCTGTAGTAATAGGTACTAATTCACAAGACTTCCAGCATTTTTCACATAGCTATTCAAAAAGTTATTGAAATGCCCATAAATTCATGGTTGGAAATTTTACATTCTTAATGGATCAACTGAAAAAGAGATAACACTTTATATCTGTGGTTATCTACTATACAAGTATAGCTTCATATTTAAATTACCTAAATTCTAGTTAAAAAAAGTTGTGATGGGTTTTTTAAAAAGGTTTAGTGGCATGGAAAAGAGAAATGTCATCTACAAAGAAGTCAGCTGTGTGCTTTTGTTATGACAGTTTTTGGCTGAATAGCCAACCTCTTACCAGTGCATCCAGGTACACATTTGTCCATTGGACTTGCTTAGCTTTGTCTCCTGCTAAAACCATTGGTCTTCCCAGAACATCCAAATATTCCTATTTATTAAAAAAAAAAAAAGTTAAATAGTTGAAAATTAAAAATGCTGTGTTAAAAAAATCATCTCCATAGAAGAAAAATTATCTAGAGTTAAAAATGAATTTGGAGTCAAAATTATTAAGACAGTAAGTATATAATCATTCAATTCTGACTTTGGGCACTCCTTAAATGGCATAACTACATACTCTGAATCAACATTATTTGACTTACATTATTTATAAAAGATATCTACCCCAGTTTTTCCTAGTAACAATCAAAACATTATCTTTCCATGGAAGAGCCAATGATAAGTGAAATATGTTCCTTGTGAATTGTTTTATGTTAATCTAAACTATTTTAGGCTCTGTGATTTACTGGATGGAACTGCACAAATTTGAAATAATAAAGCAGCCATGTATTTGCTTTCATATCATGGATTGTTTGGCTGAAATTCAAATCTACATTTAAACATATAAAAAAAATAAATGAAATACTGTGCCAAATCTAGACATCAGACTCAAATGCAGCTGCTGTTTCATTTCAACATTCAATGTATTCAGTATTCATTTCTACAAATTCCACATTATTTATGCTAAATTTTGACTTAGTCTATTTTACCAATCCTCAATTCAAAATTGAGCTATGATTTCAAACAGTAATTTATGAGTACTTAAAAATAAAACATTTAAATTAACTTAATTGTTTCAATGTATAAAGTTACTGACCAGGCATGTTTTTAAATCAATGGTGGTAGAAAAAACCATCTCCTTGATGTACGTTTATTTTAAACAGGTAAATATATCTACAGGGGTTATTTGGGGACATAAATTCTTAGTAAGAACTTATATAATTTGCCCAGAATAATTATTGTTTCATTTTCTATGTGGCGCCTACAACTGGAAAAAAACTCATTTAAATTATTTGCAACAGAATCAAGTTCAAATTGCATGAGATGAGACTATTAATAACTTTGATTTTGTTTTGTATGATGTTTTTCACATCTGAGAAGAACAATATACTTATATATTTTATGTTTGAGTTTTAGAAACCTTGGAACCTTAATGAAATAAAGAGTAATATATTGCTGCCGTGGCTGGTGTAGTTCAGTTGTTTGGAGACACATCACAGTGCATCAAAGGGTCATGGATTCGATTCCCAACAAGGCATATACCCAGGTTTCGGGTTCTATCCCAGGTCAAGAGGCAAGCAATATATGTTCTCTCTCTCTACCTCTCCCTTCCTCTGTCTCTAAAATCAATAAAAACATATCCTTGGGTGAGGAATAAAAACAACAATATATTATCATACTACTCATCATTTTGTTACAAATGTAATATTATGTATAAATATAACCTTATTATGTAAAATATTTTTATTTTCACCTACTTTCTGCATATTAGGCATATATAATTCAGAAAATACCTATATTTTGAAAACAATAATTTAATCAAGGTTTGAAAAATTGTACCTGAGTATTGATTCTTATTGCTCCAATGGAAGGAATTTCATAATAATAACCTGAAACATATGTATACATATTTATGAAAATATATTATAGAAAAGTTCAGGCAATTATTTATGGCTTTGTAAGAACATTTTTTTCACCTTAATTGTTCAAACAGTAAAATATTAACACCACCAATAAATTTGAAAATTATTCGATTATTGTATATTCATTACAGATACATAGATTATTAGAAATGTTGCTGCATTATCTTACATTGCACAAAATAACTTATTTTTCTACAAAGCAGTAGTGAACTTGGTAACATTAAAAATGTTTTCTATGGGGGAATTATTATTTTTTATTTTTTTTATTTTTTTTATTAAGGTATTATATGTGTACATATCTTACCATTGTCCCCTCACCCCCCAATGTTTTGCATCCGTTGGTTACTCTTATATGCATGCATATAAGTCCTTCAGTTGATCTCTTATTTCCCCCACCTCTCCCTAACCTTACCGCTGTAATTTGACAGTCTGTTTGATGCTTTACTGCCTCTGTATCTATCTTTATGTTCATCAGTTTATAATGTTTTTCATTATCCCCAAATGAGTGAGATCATGTGGTATTTTTCTTTCATTGACTGGCTTACTTCACTTAGCATAATGTTCTCTAATTCCATCCAGGTGCCTACAAATGGTAGTAATTCCTTCTTTTTTATGGCAGCATAGTATTCCATTGTGTAGATGTACCATAGTTTTCTGATCCAGTCATCTGCTGATGGGCACCTAGGCTGTTTCCAAATCTTAGCTATTGTAAATTGTGCTGCTATGAACATAGGGGTGCATATATCCTTTCTGATTGGTGTTTCTAGTTTCTTAGGATATATTCCTAGGAGTGGGATTAACTGGGTCAAATGGGAGTTCCATTTTCAGTTTTTTTTAGGAAACTCCATACTTTTCTCCACAGTGGCTGCACCAGTCTGCATTCCCACCAGCAGTGCACGAGGGTTTCTATGGGGGAATTATTAACGATGAATGATCATGAGTATCTGATAATTATATTTATATAAAATATGTGCCTAAATATAACTGTAAGAATACATTTAGAATCTTTCTATTGCTGCCGAAACCGGTTTGGCTCAGTGGATAGAGCGTCGGCCTGCGGACTGAAGGGTCCCGGGTTCGATTCCGGTCAAGGGCATGTACCTTGGTTGCGGGCACATCCCCAGTGGGGGGTGTGCAGGAGGCAGCTGATCGATGTTTCTCTCTCATCGATGTTTCTAGCTCTCTATCCCTTTCCCTTCCTCTCTGTAAAATATCAATAAAATATATTTTAAAAAAAAATCTTTCTATTGCTATGTGATCACTGTTTATTTTTCAAATAACATCTTATATTTTTCTGAGTACAAAGGAAATATGGACTTACTACACAAAATATGAATTATTTAGAAATGTATAAAAATACATTTTTAAAACAACAATAATTTAACCAGACAAAAATGTACATATGTCACACTTTCTTATATCCAAGTTTTATGTAATTCAGGTATTCTTTCATTCTTAGTTTTTCACATAAGGTCATCTATACTAATAAAAGGGTAATATGCTAATTAGACTGTGAGACCTTCCAGAGACCTTCAAGACGTTCTTCTGGACAAAGCCATGGTGGCAGGGCTGAAGTAGAGGCAGTTAGAGGCCAAGAGGGGAGGGCAGTTGTGGGTGATCAGGCCGGCAGGAGCGGGGTGCTGGGGGTGATCAGGCTGGCGGGGGGGGGTAGTTGGGGGTGAGCAGGCCATCAGTGGGGGTCAGTTGGGGGTGATCAGGACAGCGGGGGGCAGTTGGGGGCGAGCAGGCCAGTGGGGAGGGAAGGGGGGTCGAGCAGGCCAGCAGGGGTGGCAGTTGGGGGTGAGCAGGCCAGAAAGGGGGGCAGATGGGGCGAGCACACTGGCACGGGGGACAGTTGGGGGTGATCAGGCTGGCGGGGGGGGCATTTGGGGGTGAGCAGGCTGGCAGCATGGGGCAGTTGGGGGCGAGCAGGCCAGCAGACAGAATGGTTAGGGGCAATCAGGCAGGCAGGCAGGTGAGCGGTTAGGAGCCAGCAGTCCGGACTGCGAGAGGGATGTCCAACTGCCGTTTAGTCCTGATCCCTGTAAACTGGCAGTAGGACATCCTTCAAGGGGTCCCAGATTGGAGAGGGTGCAGGTCGGGCTGAGGGACAGCCCCTCAGCCCATGCATGAATTTCATGCACTGGGCCACTAGTATTTAATTAGCATCATTAAGTATCATTTAATATATTCTTTTATGAATGTACTATAGGACCAGTGTCTGAATTTTTATATAATGTAACAAAAAGTCTGTTGTGTGTTTTTCCACAGAAAACATTGTCAGCATCTTATTCTAGCCTTGAGTCCTATAAAATTAGCTACAACTTTAGATTATTTTAAATAATATGTAGAACTACAACTACCAAATTATTTTTTTTCTAATAAAATGTGGTCATGAAAATAGATGTTACCTTTATTTTCACAGGCCATCCACTGAATAGGTCCTCTGTCATAATTATGTTGACCAACAGAAAATGTGAATACACGTACCTGGTGAATAAAAATTTAGGTATCTGTTAGGCTGCATACTTTTTAATTAAACTGCACAACAGAAAAGCATTATGGAAGGCCCCAGACAGGAAGAAAATATCACCACAGACTTCAGTTATGACATTTAAAGGTGCCCTGCACCATATCCTGATCCTATGGCAGGATCATAACTAAGGTTTTATTAGTAGAAACAGGATCTTTCAGTTCCAATCTAAGTTCACCTGTTTTACCTGGTTAAAACATATTATTCATATATCTAGTCAGTACACAATAAAAATTTCCCCATACTTTATAGGTATGTAGTGATAAAAATCCTATATAATAAAAGGGTAATGTGCAAATCTACTGAATGGCAGAACGACCGGTTGCTATGATGCACACTGACCACCAGGGGGCAGACACTCAATGCAGGAGCACAAATGTCATGTGCACAAATGTCATGCAGGAGCACAAATGCCAGTGCACAAATGTCATGCACTGGCCTCTCGTGTATACATAAAGGAGGTCATTATACTTTTAGTTGCTTAAGGCAATTAAATTTAGTGATGTTTTCACTACTTTCACACTGTGGAAATATTCAGGATGCATAGGTATGATTATGCTAGTTATATTACTTATTTTCTATAAAAGATGGTTGGTGTATATAAATATTTTAATCTCCTAGGATTTTTAAAGAGAATCAAAATAGGCAGTTTCTAACATGTTATAAAATATGCAAATATTTAAAAATTTAATTGAGATGGTTCTTAAATTATAGTAATTTAAATATTTATTGAAAGGCATTGAATTTAAATAATACCATAAAAGTGTAGAGGAAAAATTTAATGATGCTAACAAGTATTTAATAAACTGGCTATTTAACATTGGTTGATTTTTACCAATTTAGTAATATAAGCCAATATTCTAAGTTCCACATTTCAGCTTTTTCTAAAGATAAACATGCAGAAAATCACTTTTCCATGATTTTCATGTTCTGGTTTGAACTATGTTAAGAGCTTTTCCCTAATTCATGTCGATTGACTGTTTGAATTGACATTTTCTAATTGTTTCATCTGTTTCATCTTTTCCACATGATTGCAGAGCTCAAATCTCAAAAGAGATTTCACATCTGTTCTCTGTTCTCTCACTTGTCTTGGCCACACAGAAACCACATTACAACAACCCCTGACCAAAAATGTACATTGGGGATGTTGCTGTTTCACTTGTAAAGTTTTATGTGAGCCACCCTTAAACCGTCTAGGTTTGCCTTAGCTAGTTATGTAGGGAGCCATTTGGTGGACACAGCTGAGTTTTAATCACCTCAAGTTGCAAGAACAAATGCCTGGTTCTAGGTTAACAAAAGTTAGTCACTAATGACACTTCTCTCTCTCTCTCTCTCTCTCTCTCTCTCTCTCTCTCTCTCTCTCTCTCTCTCAAAATACAAGATTCATTTTCTTAAATTCTTCAATTGGATCACTTTTTAGGCTGCCTATATATTTCAATGGAGTGTTACTGCTTATACAGTTGAACTTACTCCTAAATGGAAATACTTTTATATAAACAGGTTGGCCACCCTACTGATGACTCAATTTAAATGCTATCCCCTTGTCACATGAATTCAGGGCAGGGAAAAAATCCAGATGCTCCAGAAAGCACTTGGGGATTGTCTTCATAATTAACACGTGAAAGCATGTCTCCACTTTTCAACCTAAAGCATTGCTCTCATTGTTCCTGTTCTCACAACAGTGTTCTAGGAAAAAAATTTCCATAAAACACTCTTCATTAAAAAGAAATAAATGAATACAACTAATATGTCTCTACCAGGCAAACATTTCTAATATCATAGAGGCATATACGCTACACTTAGACATACCATGTCATTATTTTGAGTGATGCTATTCATCAAATAGTCCAAATAAACACAAATCAGCCAAAAAACATGAGTTAAAAAAAAAAAGCTTATAACTTTTATTTACTACAAAAGTTTTGCCTACTACCCTGGAGGCCTCAGAAGTCCAAATTAAGGGATTCAGGATCAGGGCTGGGTGTGGAAGTATACTTTCTGTCACAATTATAATTTCATAAAATTTTAAAGCACACTCATTTCCCCCCATCTATCTTTGTTCATTTTTCACATAGGTCCTTGGCTTTTTGAATATAACATTAACTGACTGAATCATTCCCATATAACAAATGTATATGCCTTACTGTCAACATTTTTTTTAATTTTATCTTTATAAAGCATTATATTTTTTATTTTTCAATTATAGTTTACTTACTGTAAATATTTTAATGTTTATTTGTTTTAAAGAGCAGGAGAGAGAGAGCTAGAAACATCCATGAGAGAGACACATCAATGTGCTATCTCATGCACGCCCCCTACTGGGGATTTAGCCTGCAACCTGGGCATGTGCCCTGACCTGGAACTGAACCAGTGACCTCTTGGTGCATGGGATGATGCTCAATCCACTGAGCCACACCAGCAGGGCTACTGTCAACATTTTAAAGATACTTTCCTTTCTGAAATTTTCCAAACTCCATGTGGGTAATAAAATCTCAAGAATATAAAATGTAACCTTTTAATAATTTCTGCAACTACCTTACCATTATAATATTTACAACATCTTTCTACTATAGCTAAGATTCTTATTTTTCTCTTGATGGATACACACACACACACACACATATACATACATATACATCAATCAGATGCATGTATATATTTAATGATTACAGATTATCTTAGAATTTCCTGAAATAATTTTAAAATATATATTTGATTTAGAAAAAGTATACTAAGAATTATCAAAAAATTAAATTCCTTATATGACAATGAAAAAAAAATCAATAAAATTATTTCACTTGCAGATGCCATAACTATGTCTAATTTTGCTTTGTTTTATACATAATAGGTAATTATGAAATAAGAATTTTAACTTTGTAAACATGTGAAATACATGTTATAGTGCATGTACATGGTGAATTAGTGAAATTTAAAAGATGATTTTTTTGCACACTGACTTTCCACTTGGACTTGAGATGGTATTCTTTCTATTCTATATTATATTACTGCCACCCTGTGGAATAATGAACTAACTCTAAAATTCCAGATACCCAAATCCACAGAGATGATTGCTATGCCCTGCTTCTCATGTTTTCCACTTCTTGAAATTTACACTTCATATTTAGCTATAATTTTAGGTAGAGGAAAAATAAAGTGATTCCTTGGAATATGCACAATTTAAAAATCAAGGTAAACTACATTTCCAATTATATATACTTTTAGAGCTCTTTTCTTAGTGCATTTGGATGGTCTTACATAAAAACAAATAAAATGACACACACAAAATAACTCAAAATCCTTAATGTGTACTCACACAAGCTATGTATTTTATCTAAAGTCTCAAACAAATTAATTTAAACCAACCCTATATCAAGACAAAGTCAATTTTTGTAAAAAAAAATTCATTACTCATGCTGCATGGTACATTTATAATCACAATATTAGATTCACGTAACAAATGCAAACTGAAAACTTTCTTTTCTAAATAAAATAATCTAGAAAATTTGCTAAATGTTCCTCAACTAATCTGTGTGATTTTCAACAGGCTCTTGTTTCGAAATGTTCACTTCTGTGAGATACATACATATGAGACATATACAATCATAGATGGCTTTGAAAAATATTTTGATAATGCTGGTGCTGAGATCTTTAACAGAAATAATATGGGAAAGTGGTGTTAAATAAACATTGGATTAGGTTAAAACAATTCCAAGATTGCACTATTTTATCTATTGTATCTACTTAGTGTCTTATAAATAAATGGAAATAAATATTTGTTAAATAAATAAAAAAGCCCATAGTCCAATGAGTGGTCTCAATTTCTTACCAGAGGGACCTAAGACATATGTCATGCTATCTAACATGTAAATCAATTAATTATAAGAGAGCAGAGACACAACAGGGCTCATAGCTATCTTGCATTTTGTAATCTGGGCAGTTTCATTATATCATGGTAAATTCTTGACCTTTTTTATGTTATTTACACTTGCTCAATGGAGTTAAACAAATTTTTGCAGGCAAAATAAAGTATACTTAATTCACGTACCATTTATGTACTGCATTAATTCCTAAAGAATAAAAAAAATTCTCATAACCCTTGACTCATGTTTAGTTGTATAAGCATAAGGATATGCATAGAAGCAATAGTAATTTGAGAGCATATTTAATAAAATTAAACTGAAAACAATTAAACATCAGTCCATATTAGCCTCAAACTCTCATAATTGGCCTTTAGTTGTTCCAAAAACCAATTTTTCTCTGAGAAATTATAATTCCAATAATATAAAGCTGATACATCAAGTCTGCCTTATTTGATCAGAGAAAGCTTTTAATTAACAAATTTTGTTATTTAAAATACATTACTAATTTGTTTCTTATAATACGCAAATGATTTATAACTTTATCCTACAATACTGGGCTTCTGCTAATCTCTTTATTTTGTTTTGTTTGTTGAAGAATAAAATACTTGTCGTCAATTAAGATTTTTCCAAAGCCACAGGGTCAACCTATTTGAAAAAGTCATAGGAATTTCTCATTTCCCAGCAGAACACAGTTACTGGAAACTGTCACCTCGGCAATTATCAGTTACCCAGAGTTCAAGTTTAATTTGCATTAGGCAAATCTCCAAGGAATAATGGAAATGAGACTATGAAGAAAGCCAATAAAACTAAAATAAAAACTTCAGCTATCGAAACATATTAGAAAAATGATGTCAGAAATGCGTTTTATTTACTATGTGTACTAAAATTTTTGGCTTTACACCTATAAAAATACAAGATTGGACTGAGTATTTTAGGAGAAAATTCTGCAGTGGTTTCCAGAACTCACAAAGATTCCAGAATCCAGAGCATTTGAATAACCCTTATCTCTAGTTTTATAGTATTATAAAGTAAGTAAATGTCCAAATACCCCTTTCACACTGTATTTTATAAAGCCCAATGATCTGAAAGGTTCTTGCAGCCTGCAAAGTTTTGACAGCTTAGTTTCATCCATCTTTGTCTGTTAGAGCTGTGGGAAGCATGTCCTTCAGAGGTAAAATCCTGTTGTCCAACAAGAAGGCAGGCTCCTGCGTGGGCAAGTGATGACTGGCATGGCCACAGGGCTGCCCAGGAGGAGAGAGAGGACCAGCCAGGCACATTCCACATAAGGCTATGAAATTTGGACTGTAGATCATTTAAACTCTTGACTCTGTCACTTAATAGCTGTGAGATTTTCAACAAGTTACTTAACGTCTCAAATTTTGGGTTTCTAATTTCCAAAATGGCAATGAGGATGATAATAAAAATGCTTTTATCATGTGATTAATCCAGTTGAAAATAAAGTGATACATGTAAAGAATTTATATTATATGGAAAATTGTGAGCTCTGTACATATTAGCTATGGTAATGAAGATGATAATTATAACAACAGTGACAATGATGACTAGAATGTCTTCCGTAGTCAAACCATCAGAATTCAAAGAGGTAACGTTTCCCATTAGTAGGACATTAGCTTTTCATGACTCAAAATGAAGTTGAAATTCCTCAAAATAATGCCTTTCTAAAGGAACAAATTCGGCTCACTCTCTTACATTTAACAATAGCGCTAAATAAATGAGTCTAATATTGTCGAAATGTCATTTTATTCCTATGAGATATGTCTGTACAGAATTTCTGGGTCTGACAAAGCAATAATGTAATTGATGTTTGTTGGATTTGTTTAACAATATGAAACAACTTTAAAAAGAAAAACGAAATGCAATAGTCATCTTCTTTTATCTAAAAGAAGCAGATATTTCTCTCATATCTTACGTGTGGGTGCATAACACAGATACATGATTTGGGATTATGTTGGTATTTTTAATTTATAAACAACAATTATAATGAATCACCCTTACATTATCAGATTATAAGGAAGAGATTTTGAGTTCCCCCTCCTTCTGCCTTCATTTGTAGTACTTTATAAGGAAAGAATAAGTTACAGGCCCATTGCATTTCCAAGCAATCTGTAACTCTGCAAAGACTGCTGTCAGCTGAGATATCAGAAAATAAGCAATATAGTGATTTATTTCAGATGTTATTCTTGAGTAATGCCAAATACTTTACTGACACTAATAATGAGAATCCTCATGAAAAACTATGTGTTGGACTGATTAGGGTCAATGGAAAACTGCCATTGATACAATCATTTTTATATAAACTTAAATCCTCCCTACATATAAGATGATGTGTAAGAATAGATCATCAATTTTACTCCACATTCCAATTATAAGACAAATATTGTTTTAAGTGACTTCCCATTAAAAGAACAAAGCTGAGTTTTTCCTGACATTTATGAATTTCTTATAGTTTACCTCAGGTGCATATTTATTGCACATTTACTGATATCAAATATGTCAGTAATCATGTAGCAACTACTGTGTATCAAGCACTGCGCTAACCACTAAGGGTTCAATGGTTGGCTTATAAACTAACACAAACCCTACCTTATAATAGAGAGAAGTTCAAATTAAAGAGTGAACAAATACATTAGTAAAATTAAAAATGGTAATCTGGGAGAAAGAAAACAAAAAGAAAAAAGGATGCTGACATAGAGAAAGCTAAGGGAGTTTCTGGGGGAAGGGGCCACTCTAGAAAGATTGGGTGAGGAAGACACCTACAGAGATACATTGTAAACAGAGTTGTTCATCTACCAATAAGGCAGCCACAGAAAAAGGGGAACGGAATGCCTTCTCCGGTGTGAAGTTTTAACACAAACAATGGGCAATCCCAATTGCAGGTGATACAGTTCTACCTAGAAATTACTTCAAGTGCAGTTTCTATACTTTGAGGTTTAAGCTATATTATACACTTTCTGTTTAATTATTACTTAACCTCATTTTTCAACAGATTTGTTTTAGATATTAAAGATTATAAAATGTATGGAAGTAATATTACTCAAAACTGAGGGAAAGATATCCTATATAATAAAGAGCTAATATGCTAATTAGACCAGATGGGGTAATGACCTTCCAGAACGACCTTCCAAAATGACCTTCAAGAATGACCTTCAAGAACGACTAGTGGGCAGAGGGTGGAGTCGCGAGGCAGCTAGGGCTGTGAGGGCTGAGGCAGCCTGGGCTGCATGGTCTTACTCTAGCACGAATTTCATGATAATATTTTCCTTAGTTTAGGTAACTGTCAACATTAACTTTATTCAGAAATAAACAAAGGTAAATAAACCTGTTAAAAAGGAGGACACAGTCACATACACACGCACAAAACCGGCCTTTGATAATCTCTCCATTGCCAGGGCCAGTCTTACATTGCAATTAGTTTTTTCAGCTATCCAGTAACTCTGGTAAAAAATAATATATTTGATTTTATCAACAAGGTATAGTTCCTATGCTAACATTAAAAATCATTTGGAAACTGTTGAAAGTGTCAAAAAGTTTTATTATAGATATTTTAGAAGCAGTGCATTTGTTAAATAGTATTAAATAATTTTACACATCTGGCCCAGCCAGTGTTGCTCAGTGGTTGAGTATCGACCTATGCACCAGGAGGTCATGTTTGATACCCAGTCAGGGACATGCTGGGGTTGCAAGCTCAACCCCTAGTCGGGGGCATGCAGGAGGCAGCTGATCAGTGATTCTCTCTCATCACTTACGTTTCCCTCTCTCCCTCTCCCTTCCTTTCTGAAATAAAAACACATTAAAAACATTTACACATCTGAATGCCCTCATTATCATATGTTTGAACATTCATTCTAAAAGGCTTTATTCTTCCCTGTTGAAGAAGCCAGAGAGAGACAAGAGAGAAGGCAATGAATTATTTTCCATGAATAATTTTCCCTACCATCTGTTGAAATATTGAAAATTTTCACTGTTACCATATAAAACACATACACTGAGTCAGCCACTTGTGATTTACTTTAAAATTGTATATGGTATAGATTATATCTCGCTACTTTGGATTTGATAGAAAATTAGGACAGACTTTGCCAATCTTATTTAATTTAAAAAATAATGTATCTATTGTCGGATGGTTATAATTTTATGGCTATTCATTCTTAATTTTGAAAAGTATTTCCCATCTACCATATGCTTTTTTCCACTTGTTCTCATTCATTTACTAGTTGTTTTGAAATGCCCATTTTATTAATTTTGACTGTCTTTCATTTTTTAATTCTGAGGATTAAGCTAAGAATCAGAGAACAATTTTCTAACTGGCAAGATAAGCTTAAATGTGTGATGTTAACCAACCCCTTTGCTAGTCTACAGAAGAGCCACTATCTTAATTTTGCTGGGCCTGGAAATTATCTTTCAGCTCTGTGTCTGGTTTTACTTTTCTTCATTCATTTGTTTGGACTCTCTGATAGAGTTCATTTTACTTTTGGCACCATTTTAAGGATGTCTCCTACACATGGGTGAGCCCTAAGGAATGGCATTGCTGCAGGTAAAGATTAGAAAGGGAATTTATTTTAATTTGAAACAGCTGTGTGAGGAGATTAACATGGATTCGGTTTTAAAGCTGTACCTATCTATAATCCCCAAGAGTAATACATTTCGCAAAAGAACCCAAACATTTTGTTCTAACTCTCAAACTTTTGGCCTCATTAAATTCTGCTATGTTTCTGTAGCTTCATTCATCAGTTCTCCGGATGCACCTCATCACACCTACCTGGGTGCTCTGAGTGATTTCTGATGTCAACTGGATGAAAAATGATTGTACATGAAGCATTTAGCAGCCATATTAATGTCAAGCAAGAGGCTGGGGGAAAAGGAGCATTCAAAGAGTAGTTTTCAGATTTTTTTAAAGCTAATCAAACTTTCTTCATGACTATAATTTTGGTATTTTTAACCTACAAATGAACTTTTTTAAAGAGCATACTTTAAACAAAGTTACAATCCAATATAGACTTTTTAAGAGTATTAAAAATGTATATCTATCTAAATCTATCAAATTTCATTTTTACACATTGGTCATTTGAAAGATCATATGGCTAGTGAAATTCTGAGTTGATAAATGTATTATGTAACAAATATTAATTGAGCAGGTATGGAACTGGTCTATCATACATATCCTTAGATGACAAAGATAGACAACTATCTTCCACATCAGGGTCTGTGGGCTGCAAATGCCTCAGACAGGGTCAGTAGGTGCATGGAAGATTGGGAAGTTTGAATGAGGAGAGGAAGTCAGAAAAGATTCTTCAATTCATCCACAACCATCTGAAGCTGTATGTGAAGATGGTAAAAAAAAAAAAATCTCCCTTATACAGATACATTCTATTTTTAACATATACATATATGTGCTATATGCACACATATGTCCTTGACATAAACAATTAAATATGTAAATGCTATCTGAACAAAATGCAAAAACATTCAAAAGTAGAAATGAATTAAAAGTGTTTGTTGGCCATCATCTATTTTCACTTAGTAGTTAAAGAACATGGCAATACCAGGAGATGAATATGTGTTTGTTTAACAAAGTTTTCCCATGTTAGAAAAAAAACAAAAAAACTATTGAACTTTAAAAACATCTTTTTATGTTAAAAAAAAATAAAATTTATTTAAAAATCATATAAACTAAGGGCTAACTACTGAATTTTCAATGTTGCTTTGTCATTGACAAAAGATGTGTGTTTTTAAGAGAAGGGAAATGTCCTTAAAGCACAATAGACAATATATTAACAGAAATTCAGCAGTATTGCATATGAGAGTTTCATTAGTTTTACAAAAGTAAATGTGATATGAATCATTTAATATGAGGTGTAGCATGTCACAAAATGCCTTTGTTTAAAAATTGAGCTTGGCAGGCGTGGATCAGCAGTTGAGCATTGACCTATGAACCAGGAGGTCACAGGACGTCATGGTTTGATTCCTGGTCAGGACACATACCTAAAATGAGGGTTCAATCCCTGGTCCAGGTGCCTATAAGAGGCAACTGATCAATGTTTCTCTCTCACATTGATGTTTCTCTCTCTCTCTCTCCTTCTCTCCCCCACCTCCACTCTCTCTAAAAATCAATAAAAAAAGCATATCCTCGGGTGAAGATTAAGAAGAAAAAAAAGATTGTAAAATGGCACTCACTTTTCTGTCTTTGTTGTATTTGGCAAATATCTCCTGGGCTCTCTCCTCTCCTCCATCTGTGAACAGCATGATGATCTTATTGCAGTTAGCTCTGGAAACATTATACTGTAAAAAAAAATATATGTATATCATCCATAATAAAAGGCAGAAATATAAAGCATATGAAAGAGCATGAAGAGGATGCAAGTAATGAGTAAAATATATGCCCAATATGTTTAGTCTAAGAACTGGTTCCTGGATCAGCCCAGGCCCATCCCCTCACAGAGCCTTCCCTTCACCCCCACCCCTGCCCCAGACATGATAGGCCCCAGCTTCCTTCAGGTCTTTGATCAAATGTCACCTTATCCATGAGAACTTTCCCCAAAGCTACATTTTTAAATTGCAATCTCCCTCCCAGGCCACATTTTCTTCACAGCACTCTATCCTCATATAGATAGCGGGTATTTTATTTGCTTGCCCATTGTTGGCTTTGCATAATTAAATGTAAGGACCATGAGGGCATGAAGTCCTGTCTGTTTTTGTTCAGTGTCTTTTTCTTGCCTAGATAAATGCCTAGAACACAATAATTTCTCAGCGGTTAATTAATATATTTTAAATTAATTAATAGTTATGTTGTCATTTCCCCCCTATAATTTAAACCAGAAACAAACAATATTAATAAAAATTGTTCATACCCACTCACATATATTTTTAAACCATTTACAAATATTTTTCCTCCCTTCCCTCCTTCATTCTACTTTATATTAACTTTACATTTCTGAAATTATAAACTCCCAGTTGATCCCTAACACCAATGCTCTTTCATATCTTTGTAAATGTTCATACCTATTCCCAGAATAGCCTCTGCTATTTTCTCTCAACCTGCCACACATATTCTAATCCTGAAAGACTCAATTCCTAGTGTAAATCTCTTGAACTTTAAGATCCCAAAAGAGTCAAATATAGGAGAACAATGGATTCGCACCAAAAGACCCCTCTGATGAATTTAATTTAGAAATATGGGCTTCTTTGAGGTCTGAAACTATAATGGCAGCTTTTTTACTGTTGCAAAGTGTGTTTCTGCGTTAAGTGTTTAATTTAAAATTAACTTATGAATGCTCAGCTTCTTTCAAAAAGCCAACCCCCTAGCCAGCCTAGTACTATCAATGGAGATACACCTAATTTCTAATTTTAACTTTCTGATAGCCATGTTAAAGAAAGTAAGAATATCTGAAATTAATTCTAACAATATATTTTATTTAACTTGGTCATCCAAAATATTATCAATTAAGTATGAAATCAATATAAAAATTCTTCAGATAACATATACTTTTTCTTTCATAATAAGTCTTCAAATCTCAGTTCAGACCAGGCATATCCCAAATGCTCAACAGCATATATGATTGTGGTTACCATAATGGACAGCACATTAACCTGGCCCTTAAATTACTAATATATATATATTTAAATCATTAATTATCCTGCACTGTTTAAGCTGTGGGAGGACCATGCTCTTATTTTTAAAAAAGATATACCCCATTTCCTGTTGGACAAGCTAAGAAAAACAACATTTTGCTTTATTGATGAAAAAATCCTGTTTCATATAATCTCACCCCATTGACTAGGCATTAGAAGATTGGCAGTTAAAGCTTTCATCCAAGCTTTGTGAAAACACAAGAATTGACTAATACAATTTGTCCCATTCAAACGTGATTCTTGTCTTTGAGTGTAACTATCTAAAAATTTGACTATACAAAAATTACATATTTCATTATCAAAATACTCTGTGAAAGGGGTTGAAATCCCTTAACTAAAATTAATTTCCTTAATGATTTGTCTTTTTTATCTGTATATTAAAAATTGGCAAAATAAATATGTATTTAAAAGATTGTCTCATAAAAGTGATAATATAAGTAAAATTTCTGCCACAGGACTTAGTTTCCTTAAAGTTGTAGAGGTATTTTATCACTGAATGCAAACATCACACTGGGTCCTGCTGATCATTTGTATATTGGTACAAATAATAATCTTTCCCAAGAAAGAGAGATTAGGACACACAAAAATGGAAATAAAATGTTTTGTTTTCGACATGATTTTTCCTAGAAGCAGCCTTCTCAGGACTTTTGATAAAGCAAAGTACATCATAGGAACTTCTCAGTCGATTTGCAATTATCTAAAGAATCACACAGTCATACAGTCACACAGTTATACCTGACTGGCTTGTAATGAATTAAGTAAAATAAAGAACATGAGTATTTCAGTAAGTTGATTTGCTTTAATATATTATTTCATAACCTTCTTTTGCTGTATCCCTGCATGGCCAGTACATAGAGCAGCATTTATCATATACGCACTCAATAAAAATGTTTTGAAAATTGCATCTCAATGTATTTGGTAACATTTTATGAAACGCTACCTGAAGAATAATTCAAATCTTAATTTAAGGCTTACTATGGGGAAAATGATATATCTAATTCTATTTGATGCTTGCTTCAGTGATCTCAAAGGTAAACCTTGCAAGGATTTACAGAAAAACAGGGAATGGCATTACATGATAATAAGAGGACTAGAAGTATTTGAAATAACAAAATGTGCTTCAACTGTGAATAAGGCAGGCCGTGACATTTGGGAAAATTACTTTAAAATAAAGAAGTGTAATACCTAAGGGACAGGTGGAAAGCAGAACATTTGGGATTAACTCCAGGAATAACTGAGACATATTAAAACTCCTTTACAATGGTGGTACAGGCAGCACCAGAGGCCAAGAGAAGGAAAGTTGTATTTTATCAGCAACTAGCAATGAATCTGGGAGTTAATGTGGCCTCTCTAATGAGACTGCCTCTGAAATTGTACATTAGGCTTGAGACACCTTAGCATTTCACAAGTGAAACCTGAATAAGAGGGAAGGAAGCCAGCTAAATGAACAACACTGAGAAGAATAATGAACCTGCCAATCTCGAAAACTCGATTACTGACTCAAGAGATAATTATTAGTTTTAAAAATTATATTCCTTTTCTACAGAAAGAATATATCTCAATCTAATGGCCAATTACATTTGAATTTCAAAGTTTTCCTCAAGTTTTCATATTTTTGTTAGTGAACATACATCATTTAACAAACATGCATTTTTACCAAATATAACTCCCTTCAAACTGCAGTGCTGCCCTGCTTTGCCGTCTCCTCGGTTGCTTATCTAACAGTCAACATAACTGAAACTGACTCTTTCTACCCTCACCTTCCCTCTGTCTAGATTCCGGTGCCATTATCTACTTAGTAATCTCGTTAAAAGAACTTAGAGTCACCCAAATCCATCTTGCCACTCACCAACCTCTTTCCCTGGTCCAGTTACCCTGTTACTCCTAACATCTCTTCACTACTATTCCAACACCAGGATTTCCACCATAGCTTAACCTCAAACACTAGTGAGAGCATGTCATTTACATACCATTACCATTTTGTTGGCTCCTAAACACATCATTAACTGACAATTCATGGTCTTTCCATTTCCATCCTGCTCCCATATCGCTACGCCCCAGCCATGGCCAAACAGCTTGCAATTCCCGCAAGGTTCCATGTAGTCTGGTATTTGTCCATGCAGTTCTTTTTATCTTAAATGATTTCCCCTCTCTTGGCTACCTACCTAGATTCTACTCACTGCTCAAAATCCTGTTTTCAAGGAAAGGCCACACCTTCCCGATCCCCTTTGGGTAAGTTGAGTTCCTCCTCCATGCTGCTCCAGAAACACACTTGGAATGCCCCATGATGGCCCTAACTCATTGTACTGGGATAATGATTTAGTGCATGCTGGAGCTTCTCAAGAGCAGATGGTCTGGATTATTTCTATAATTCTAGCTCTGGCGCTGTGACAGGAAATTGTGCGACACTCACAAATATTGGCCCAGTGGTCAGCAAACTCATTAGTCAACAGAGTGGCAAACCGCGACTGGCGAGCCGCAGTTTGCTGACCACTGTATTGGCCGAATGAACAAATGAATGAACCAACTGATCAGACATCTCAAAAACTGTTTAGAAGATTCACTTAGGGAACAACAAAGTCAAATTTGAAGAAAAGACCACCTGTAAGGGCTTTTCTGATTCAGCAAATACATTAGGAATTATGTGCTGATTCTGTACCAGCCATGTACTAGTCGTTAATTATAGTAATCCAACACCAGCCCAACAGCTTACATTACACATGAGGATTACTGTGTGTCAGACACTGTAAACAACCCTGTCCACAACCATCTGATGTACATGTCATGGTGACCTCCACGGCATAAGAGGAAAAACCAAGGTACAGAGCGGTTAGGTCCTCACGCTCAAAGATAGTGAAAACACTGTCTCTTGAGAGATACAGAACTGAATGACAACTCCTGCTCTCACCTAGTTCAGAATGAAAAAGATGGCACGGCCATTTGAAAATACAGTCCACAGTGTCAGGCAGCAGGCTGACAGCGTCCAATAGTCTCACTGTAGACATGGATGGGTGATTAGTTTAGGGGAATCTTCCCTGAGGAATTCCTGCTTGGGACTTATCTTCCCTCTCAACGTACTATCTACCATTTTGAACTTTAGGAACACTTAGGAACAATTAAAATACCCAAAGTAGATGTTTAAAACTAAAATCTTTCCACTAACTATTTGATGATTAAAAGAACAAATTTTCAAATAAATAATGTAGCAATTGATAGGAGAAATAAATGAAATTCTAATTATGCCAATTAAGTTTTAAGTGCTTATGCAAAATTAAATTACCTTATAAATATGTTTTTAAACATGTTTTGAAAATATGATAGAAGATCTAAAAGGACAAGAAATATGCATTTTGTATACCTTTTGAATTTGAATTTAAAAAAATAAAAGTACATCAAAGATTTCTACTGCCTGGACACATCCGCTTCTTAAACAAATGAAAAAGAGCACTGTTATCTCACCCTAGATAGCTTTAACTCTCAGGATATTGAAATTCAGCAACTGCAATTCAATAATGAAAGAGAAAAGGGGGTGGTATTGCTACTTACATTAAGCAGCTGTTCAAAAGCAAAGCTAAAGCCCTTCTTATAATCTGTAATCCCTTTCGCTGTGATATTATTCACGGCGTCTTTTAGTACTTTCTTGTTTCTTACATTTGCTTGTACAAGGTGCTGAAAACAGCTTACATCCTGGGCATTGCTGTTAAACTGAAAAAGATAAAATAGGGAACATATACATGAACTTTAAATCAACCATGTAATTTTCTTTGAATTTATTGTTTGTACTTCTCAATCCCAATGGATTACTTTCTCTTTAAAAAAAAAAAAAAAGGTAGAATAGATTGGTAACAAAAGTATACTAAGGATCAAGTAGTAATTTTCACCTAAGCCCTGAAGTTATATTGGAACTCTGAGCCTGTCACTTACCTCCTAAGTCTGGTTTCCCTGATTATAAATTTGGGATTTGAGCTATATACAGTCCTTTCCAGCTCTCAAATTTTGAGCATTATGACCAAAAAAAAAAAAGAAAAGAAAAGAATCCCAATAGATAATGAAATGTATTCAGAATCCAGAAACGATACGATGATGCCTATGAAGCATAAGGGAGAAACTGAGTATTTTACTTGTGCCTCATAAGGAAAAGCTAGGTGGAAAAATAGTACACCAAGTTAAAGGAAGAGAGGTTTAATCAGTTTGAAATTTGAGAGTAGTGTCTTCCTATGGGGATTAAAACAGGAAATCTGAAAGTGTCAGGAACACCTGGTAGCTTTTTAGAACTATCGCTATAGAGGTTCTTTGCAGACTTCAGTGAAATCCGGAGGCAAGCAAAAGGCAAGAGAACACTGCTGAGAATTACTGCTGTGAGGGATGTGTCCCTGATCAACAGAGGCAGTAAGAGTAGAGGATCAACACCAACCATACGTGCCCCAAATTGAAAATGTAAGAATGATCACCAGTTTCACCAAGCGCTATAAAAGGTATTCACATAATTCACTGGATATTTCCCAAAAAGAAAAGAACAATAGGAGTAACTGCAATAAGATCCAGAATACTGAGATGAGTAGGATCGTCCTGTCATTTATTAACTCTGCTATTTGTGTAAGTCCCTCAGGCTCCTGGGGTTTAGATGGTCACATCTGCAAAATTAGGATAATAAACCCTACCCTACCTGCTAAAAGGTAGGGGGCTGGCCAGGTGAAGGCTTGAAAATACTCTCAGATAAAAAACATAATTAAATGATTTTAATAGGTGGATAACAAGCCAAAACACAAATTTTAAAAGTAATTATACTAGTATATTCTTATAAATATAATGCATCATTCTTTTTCCTCTGAAGATCAAAGAAGCCTAGTTATAAGGACACTGCAGTTTTCATCAATCCATTAATCAAACATTAACTAGCAATGTTGTATGTTAAGAATTATGGCAGGTGATAGTTTTGTGCCTCCAGACAGTATGTAAACTGGGCTTGCACATATACACACACGTTCGTATGTGTGTAAACACTTATATGGCATTTACTATGTGCTGCATTTACTATGTACTCTATAAATATTTATCACTCCTCTTGGCAAATGTCCTATGATTAGTATTACTATTATCCCTGAAGAAACTTACACATAGAAAAATGAAATAATTTGTCCATAGTGGCAAATAAGTGATAGAGTAAGAATTCAGACTAGCACTGTGGCAGAAGAGTCTGAGATTTTAACTATTCCCACATCACCTCTCAATGCAGTACAATAAATTATGATTACTTCTGAAAAGGAAATATAGTATTATGCTCTAGGAGACATTATCGGGGGGGGGGGTGTCCTAATTTGAATTGTGAGCAGTTAGGGGGGAAATTTCACTGAAAAATGGCATTTCTTGTTATTCCAGAGAAATGGTTTACTGAAGACTATTGAGGAAGAACATTCCAGGCAAGTAGAACAACATGCAAAAAGGCCCTGATGTGGGGGTGATGTGGGGATGGGGAGCCTTTTAGGGAAATACAAATAAGAGAAGTTTAGCTCAGTCACATATGAAGACAAATGACATAAAATGGGTTCAGGGAAGGAGAAAGGGGCTAGATCATGCAAGGCCTAATGGAAATGCTGAATAATTGGGATTTTCTTTTGTCAAATGAAACACCATAGAAAGATTTCAAGCCAAATGCTAACTAGTATAATCTAGAATTTTAAGAGATCACACTAGCTGTTGTTTGGAAAATGTATTTAAGGTGAGCAACATTTAAAGGAGGGTAATAATTAAAAGGCTGTTGTCATAACCAAGCTGAACATAGAATTGGCTTTATTATTTGTGGGAATGATCAGAAAAGAAGGGATTCCGGGTCTATTTTGGAGGAAGAATCAATAGAATGTGGTGGTGGATTGGGTATGTGGTTTAGTGAGAGTGTGGTATGTTGAATGATTGTCAGATTCTGACACGGGCATCTGGGTGGCTGGAGACCTGGAGGGGTAGCTAGAGGACCTACAGGGAAGAGAGGCACAGAGTGCTAGTGAGGGTGAGTTTTCAATACAAGTGAGATATGCAAATGGGGATGTCAATAAATCAGAACATTTAAAAGAAGTCTTGGTTAAAGTTAAAAAATAAAAAAAAAACACCTTCAGCATAGAAATTGGGTTTAAAACCATATAAATTAAAAGTAGGGGAAGAGCCCTTGAGAAAACTGAGTAAGAGTTATGTTCCTATGGAGACAAAGAAACGAGGTGATTGGACTGTCTTGGATGATGAGAGAGAAAGAGTCTCAAGAAGATGACATTGCAGCTCCGAGACAGAGAAGATGAGGCTGAACAGGCTGTACAGGCTGAACCCCGTGGAGTGCATTGAAGAACAATGGGAGGTGAAGCATGTACAGAGGATTACCTTCAAAGCGCCCTGGGTGGGAAGCAGAGAAGCAAGAGAGGGAAGTACCTGTAAGCATAAATCTGGGGTCAAGGAAGTGCTTCTTTAAAATGAAGGGTCACTAGAGCAAGAGAGGATTGATACTAAAGAGAAAAGGGAGAAAAAGATGTAGGAAATTAGGGTGTTCCAAAAAAACGTATACACATTTTGAATAATTATAAAGGCAGTGCTTATTAAACTGTATTTCATTTTCAAAATGTAATAGAATCAGCTATTAAAATGTGTATACGTTTTTTGGAACGCCCTGTAGAAAAGAGGTAAAAAGTAAAGTTCTTGTGAAGGTGGGGAAGGAGGGAATACAGCTGGCAGCTATAACAATGATCCTTCAAGAAAACATGTGTTGACTCCCTGTTCTAGGAAAGAAGAGTGGAAGCCGAGCACAGATAATGGGGGCGCACACAGGTAATTAGGGTGTGTAGATTGGGTGTTGAACAGATGACAGTTACTGTCTGTGTCTTTTGTCCCCAGTGAACAATGAAGCAAGGTCATCAGGGTAAAGTAAGAGAAGAGATGGTCTGGAGGAAGTGGATATTAAATAACAAGTAAAATGTCCTGCACAGGTACTTTGAGTTCTTGCCTTAACATTGAACACTACTTTCAGGTTCATCATATATATGAGAATAAACTTCCAATACATTTTACTGTCGTCTATAAATTTGAATGTTTTAACTCCCACTGCTTAGTTCATTACTTTCCAATCTTTGATCAATCTTAATCAACATGTTTCATTTTGAAAATAAAAGAATGTGAGGCTGTGGCTGGTGTGGCTCAGTTGGTTGAAGCGCAATCCCTTGTACCAAAGATGGCAGTTCGATTCCCGGTCAGGGCACATACCTAGGTTTTGGGTTTGATCCCCAATCAGGGCGTGAGCGATCAATTTTCTCTCTCACATCGATGTTTCTCTATGTGAGTGTGTGAGTGTGAGTGTATGTGTGTGTGTGTGTGTGTGTGTGTGTGTGTGTGTCTCCATTCTTCTAAAAGACCATTTAAAATAATAAGTATTTTTTAAAAAGAATGAGAATTTCCATGTTAGAAAGTAAAATAATAATTTTCCAATATATTAATAACAAAATGTTTAACTGTAGAGAATTATTAGGTATAGTTATAGGAAATGTTATTAACTGATTTAGTTAAACTACACATCATAATATTATGTTATGCAGAAAATGAGTATTGAATAATGTATAGACCTGAGTCTTCTGATTGGCCTTGACCTGCTTTTAAACAGAAAAGTGAAACATCTCATTAAATCACTTTAACACAAACTGATTAAATGTAAATTTAATTCATTAAATATAAATTCAGCGGTGTACATCAGAAAGACTACAATTATATTCATAATAAAACTCATAAATAATGCAAGAAAGAACTAACTTACAATGTTTAAGTCCCTATAGCAATTCTTATTCTCCCAAGGAAAGGGATAATACATTTTAAAAGTCTAAATTAGATAAGTATACATTTCACAGACATCTGATATTCATCTACTTTTAGAACAGAAAAATAAACCAGGTTTATTTTCATGAACTAAAATTGTAGTCTTCAGTAACACGTGCCTAGATTTTATTTTATAAATCACATGTTTAATAAATAAACCACATGTATATTAAAAACCGTAAGGCAAAAGTTTAATAACATAACTGTGTAAAACTTTGAAATAGTATATGGTGAGTGGAAATAGATTTAAGGAGCCCTGCTTTTGTCATCTATTAATAAAATACTTCTTTAAAGATGTATCCTTAACTAACCCGACAGTCAGAAATTCAAGCTAACATCACACTGATTCCTTTCCTGAACCCCCAAAATCCAAGCAAGTAGGTTCCTTTTAGAACTGTTGAGCAAAATCTCTGTGAACATCTGAGACAGGGAAAGTGTGTGGGGTAATGTGAGCATCTGTTTGGAAATCATGAGGGACTTTGCATCTATGCTCTGGCACTTGGACATTCTTCCATTTCTCTTTCAGGTATCCTGTTCCTTCTGCCTACAGCACTCTGCCTCTCCTCTACACTTGGTTATCCCACTCACCTCCACATTGTTTCCTTAGCAAAGGCTTTCATGACTTTCCCTGACTGGGACAAATCATGCCATAATAAGCTTTCTTAGGCCTAGAATTATTTTTTATAGAACATAGTTATCATTTCTTATTTCTTTGTATGGCATCTTGAATGACTCGTCCACATGGCCAAAGAAAATGGCCATCCTACCATTGCATCCTCAATGTTTGGTATATAGTAGGTATACTATAAATATTTACTAAATATATGAATGGAATTTAAGAAAATTAGAAGATGGTCCAAAATACTGATCAATAATCAAGATAAAAATCTATTAGTGTAGTGACTATATTTTACCTGTGTAATATGTGTTTATATTTTTCCATTCATAAACATAAGTAGTCTTTCCAAACAGACACTATTAAAATAGTCAAATGAAAATGAGTGTAAAACACTTAGCATAAAATAGATGCCAGCACACAGATGTTAAATCAGTTACAACTCTATCCTTTAAAAAATTATTTTAGTAAAAACATTAGTATAGTCAATAGCAAAATCAGAAAGGATTCCTAGGTGCATGAGATTCAGATAAACGATACCAACTTATTGAACTTTCAATAAAGTTCACTAACAGATGTTACAAGGATCCCTCAAACATTAGTTTAATATTTAAAGACATTCTCTGAAATAACCACGACGAGTAAATTTCAAAGAACCTTCCTATTAAATATCACAGTCAAGTACACACATCAAAAAATAAAAATAAAAGCTACTCTAGGTCCAAAGGAAACTCTTAATTTCTCAAATGAGGTATCCTAAACTCTTGGTTTTGTGAAGGCTGTTTCTATTTCTGTTCTGTGTCCTCTACTAAATAAGAAACCATTCCAAAAAATATTCCTGCCGAAACCGGTTTGGCTCAGTGGATAGAGCGTCGGCCTGCGGACTGAAAGGTCCCGGGTTCGATTCCGGTCAAGGGCATGTACCTTGGTTGCGGGCACATCCCCAGTGGGAGGTGTGCAGGAGGCAGCTGATCGATGCTTCTCTCTCATCGATGTTTCTAGCTCTCTATCCCTCTCTCTTCCTCTCTGTGAAATATCAATAAAATATATAAAAAAATATATATTCCTGAGAGCAGCAGAGCTGGGATACAAACCATAAAATGTTGGCATGGCCTTGATATACACCAACAGTCAGAGAACATCAAGGTCCTGGAAAGTAACCATGTCCAGGAAAGGCACCTGTAATACACCTTCATGGAACACCAAGTTTCCCTGTGAAAGGTTGGTGGGATCACAGAGTTTACCCTAAAACATTAAGAACTAAAAGTAAAACCCCAAAGGGAATATTCTTCCACTTAGAACAGCAGAGAAAGAGAAGTGGCCCATTTAATATGTGTCTGACCACTCAGCATGTCTTTAATTTCCACTCCTTTACCTCATCCATGGATTCTAAACTCCCATAAAGTCAGAATTACTTTAGGGCAGTGGTCGGCAAACCGCGGCTCGTGAGCCACATGCGGCTCTTTGGCCCCTTGAGTGTGGCTCTTCCACAAAATACCACAGCCTGGGCGAGTCTATTTTGAAGAAGTGGCGTTAGAAGAAGTTTAAAAAATTTGGCTCTCAAAAGAAATTTCAATCGTTGTACTGTTGATATTTGGCTCTGTTGACTAATGAGTTTGCCGACCACTGCTTTAGGGTACTTTGTCATAAAGCATTCTCTAATGGGAAAACTGAACATCATTTATAATTCCTTGATTTTTGAAAAATTGTTCTATATATAAATTATTCCTTAGAACATGTTCTAATGATCTTTAGTCTTTTTTTGCATGTAAAAGAAATAGAGGAAAAGTGTGGGCTTAAGCTGTGCAGTTGCTCAGCAAAAACAAGAACTAAAATCCAGACCGGCCTGCTTTGGAACATGGGTCTTTTTAAGAATTATACGGTATGAGTAAACTTCTTTACATAATTTAAATTAGATAACATAATTAATTTAAATAAATTACTTAAATTATATCTTGTAAACAAAGCAATTTTGCATATTAAGTAAGCACCATTACAAATCATATTAACAGAAGCTATCCATATTTTGGACACCAGAGGGCAATGCAGGGAAAAGAAGGAAAGTGAACACAAACTGTGCTCTTGAAAATATTGGTTAACTTTTATTCCTATTAAAGACACAGTTTAGTTATGTTGGTTTTTCTATTTTAATAGGATGTTTGTAAACTAGAAAATATTATAATAAATAAAATTGTTATAAAATCCAAAGAAAAGAGCTGATAACACTTATCCATACACACACATTTATATTCCCAGTTAAGAATCACTTTAAGATTCTTTATCTATTGCCAAATTGCTTTCCAGAAATACTGAATCAATTTACAATAATATGTATAAAAACTTTACTTCACCTTCATAAGCACTTAATACTTTAATTGCTAAATTATAGGTAAAGAGGATAATTCAACATTTAATTATTTAAATTTCCTTGATGGCTAAGAAGTAAAATTTTTCTCATGGATTAATTTTCATATGATCTATTAAAATATAAGTTCTATTTTTTCACTTTGTTGATTAGCTTTTAATTTTTACCCATTTATTAAGACTTCTTAAAGTAATTTTATGCTTAGAAAACCATAAACTGATCAATCAGGAAACTATTCATTTATGTTCTTTACTAGTATTTGATGGTTTTGGTTACTTATTTTACATTTCGGTATTCAGTCATGTTGGAATTTATTTCCCCCAAAAGTATGAGGTGACAATTACATTTAGCTGTCTGTTTTCGGTATTCAGTCATGTTGGAATTTATTTCCCCCAAAAGTATGAGGTGACAATTACATTTAGCTGTGTGTTTTCTCAAATAGCCAATTCCCCCCCCCCTTTTTTTTGGAATAATTATTGGTCTATGATCCATTCTTTATAATCAATTAAAATTTAGAAACATTTCTAGTATTTTTAGTCCCTTTACTCTTTTCATCATTTCACCAACTTATTTGTAATAAAAATATTAGCCAAAATATATTGAGGATAACAATTTTGCCAAGCTAAACACTTTACATATATTAATTCAATTGACCTTCACCAAGCTTATGGTTTTACTTTTAATATGATTTTCATTATAAAGTTGAGAAAATGAGGCTTAGAATCATGCAGCTACTAAGAGTTAGAGCTCTACTTCTAACCCAAACACCTGACACACTCTTGTCTATGGTGTCTAATCATTTTCAATATATACCAGAAGAGTAAGCTGCCATACCCTGTCACTTTTTGCTCAGTTGTCTTCCTATTGAACTTTGGAACTTTTTTTTGTAAAATTAAAATTGCATTTACCAATCAACTTCAGAAAAACTGACATATTTACATGAGTCAGCTTTTCATTCCAGGAAGAATTATTAATTTCACATTTATAACTGTATTTCCATTTCAACTATTCTACATATATCTTATATATTCTTTCCTTTTAAAAAGATGCAGATCCTAAATATATTATTAAAAGTACTACTAGGGCCCTAGCCAGTTTGGCTTGGTGGATAGAGCATCGGCCTGTGGACTGAAGGGTCCCAGGTTCGATTCCGGTCAAGGGCACATGCCCGGGTTGCGGGCTCGATCCCCAGTGGGGGGCGTTCTGGAGGCAGCCAATCAGTGATTCTCTCTCATCATTGATGTTTCTCTCTCTCTCTCTCTCTCTCCCTCTTCCTTCCTCTCTGAAATCAATAAAAGCATATTTTAAAAAAAAAGTACTACTAGGTAATTTGTGAGTTTTGCTAATGTAAATTTGAATTTAATTCTATTATTAATCTATATTCTGGGAAAACCAGAAGATGTGGTCACCCATAGTTTGAGACAATGGGAATATCTTTGCCAATGGCACTCTGGGACTTGAACACTCTTGTCCTCAAATTGATATTACTGTCCCCAAACACTGGCTGCTGTTTTGTGGTTTCTTGGTTCTACTGTATAAAAAAATAAATTTTGATAAAAATTTTTCCACTTTTTAATTCAATTTAGGAAAAGCAGGACTAGTTCAGGTACTGCTACTAATAAACATCAATAGCCATATTTTATTAAATTCTCTGTTCTGAGCTTTAGGTTCCTCCTCTCTGAAATGAAAAGGAAAGGCCCTCAAAATATAAAATCAGGTAATTAAAATAATTTTTAAACTCTCACCAGAAGATATGTTTTTATTTTTTTAGAGAGACCAGAAGGGAGAGAGAGGGTGAGGGGGAGGCAGTGAAGGAGAGAGAAAAGAGAGAAAAGGAGAGAGAAACATTAAGGTGAGAGAGAAACATGAATCGGCTGCCTCCTGTATGCTCCCCTGACTGGGGATGCAACCTGCAATCTAGGTGTGTGTCCTGAGCAGGAATTGAACCCACCACCTTTTGGTGTACCAGTTGGTTGGACAATGCTCCAATCAACTGAGCCACACCAACCAGAGCTAGATCTGATCGTTTTAACTATCAGAAAAAGAATTACATAAATAAATAGGAATAATAAATTCTGTATGTCAAAAGAAAATGGCAACTATTATAATAAAATAATAAAAATGTTGATAACATTACCAAGATAAAATTTCTGTTTGCCTATAATTATGGTGGTCCATCAAAAATTTTGATGTTTTCATTTTAAAACAAATATTCCAATTAACTTAAATCATAACATACTCAAAATTCAGTCTACCTACCTTTGTTGAAAGAGTAAATAAATTTCTGCATAAGTCCCAAGTGTCATTTTACTGTATTTTATTTGCATTTTGATACAAGGTTATTAACATTACCAATAAGTTCCTTTAAACATGAAATAGCATCTGGGATCAACAAAAAATACCAACTACATTTGAAGGAATTATATTCAATCTAACTCAGTTCCATTGGGATCAAAATATAAATTTGAAATATACACATCCAAAAATTTGTACTTTTGATATGGTATAAATTAATAAAAATAATAAATAGATACCTATCAATAGACCAAAGGGTTAATTAAGCAGGAGAGATTTCATGAGGAGTGAAAAACATTAGGGGAATATATTTTAAAGGATACAATAAACATGAATCATATAACAAAATACTAGAAAAGTGAGGGAAAGCAAATGGCAATATTTGTATCTGAAATTTAGAAGAGAACATAACATGCAAATTGTCACTATAACAAAGCCCCTTACAATGGAATATATGACCAAGAATTTGCTGAAATGGGATTTTGCTATTCAAAAATTAAGGTTTAAGTCTATATATTTGCAAATAACTACCTTATTATACTATCACTTCATATTTTAATTTCTCTTAAAGTTAAACCTGCTAAATAATTTAATAGCAAATATGATAGTTTAATTTAATTAAAATAACTGTGAGCTACCCTAAGGCTATAGGTCAGGTTAGCCCTAGCCAATCTCTTTGTCTTTACTTAAAATTAAATGAATAAATGTACTTTGAAAAATTTTACCCAACATGTAATTACATACATCTGTGCTTATTGGGCTTGGAGTCTTTACCTAGTCCTTCAAGCCCCAGTAAATAAGTCAATAACTTTTATTTTAAAAACAATAGCTCAGTTTTAGAAATATTCCCTCTGCCTCATTTTTAAGTATTACTTTATTTCTAAAACTCCAAATGCAACTAATTTTTAAGTACCAAAGCCATCTTTCTTGCACCTTATAATTAATGGAAAAATATTTACCATGCTTGTCCACACCTTCTTATAAACTTCCCTTATACTTCCAAAGCAATTAAGTTATCCTCTAGCAATCTTTTTTTTTAACTAAATAACCTTGATTACTTGTCTTGTTATATAATCCCTAAATTTCTCCTTTATTTCAGTCTTTCCTTCACAGTCTTCAGTTTCTTCTGTGTGTGATTTAAATGAAGATAATTTCTTAAAGCACCTGTCTTTACCTTTAAAAGTATGTAAAAGAGGGAATTTCAGTTTTTTTAAATGAGCTTAATTTTACTCCTTCTTCCTGTGTTTTTTTTTTAACTTCACCCTCCCAAAAGCAAAGGCTACAAAATAAAAACATTCATAAACATCCATTGTATTAGTAATTCTATGAAGTACCAAGATCTTAAAATCTAAATCATGAATAAGCATGATTAGTTATAACAAGCCCCCGACAGATACCCACTGGTCTCTGCAAAATGCGCCTCCCTAATGAGCCCTGATTCTCTGGTTTTCCCACTGCTGAGGAATCACTTGGGAGACTTGCTAACTGCAGATACTGGATCCTTACTTAGATCAGGGGCAGAGTTTGAGATTCTGCGTTTCTAACCAGCTGCCAGGTGTTGCTCATGCTGCTTGGCCACAAGCCCCACTCTGAGAATCAAGGGTATAAACTGTAATATTCTTATTTGTTGACATAAATTAGATATGAATCAACATACAATTTTCCTGAAATCTAAATGGATGACTATTTTATAAGACGTGAAATGAAATTACTCTCCCAGAATTCATTTGTCACAAAACTGCAATGGCATGCCAAATAGCTTTTCTTTTACTCGAGCACTGGCAAAATGAGGGCCTGCTTTGGAAGGGTGTAAAAATAACTTTTAAATTTAAATTGTGCAACAACTGACAACTGTGCTCATTATCATATGCAGAAAAGTTCCTAAACTGAGAAAACCATGAGGCATATTTTAGAAGGAAAAAAAAAACAAAAGTTCTAAGCTCATAGGAAAAGGAACAATCCAAATTGTGTCTCTCTTGCAGATACAGTGCAATTGCAAATTTCAACAAACCCCCACTGACATTAGTTGGTGTTAAACCATCAGGTCAAGAACTGGGAAGTGTGTGAGATTTCATCCTACTTTTAAGCAAAGGAGTTAGTCTTCTACCGTTTCAGAGATACTAGCCCCCAAAATACAAGTCCTCTGGTGAGAGACAAAAGGCAGTAGTAACCAGACTGAGACCTATTTGCACCCAAAACCCAATTCCCACAGCGGATAAGAGAAGGGCCAGAGGTCATCGCGCTGGCCATAGATGAGTTTCAGGCAAGAGATCCCACATGAGGGAGCCCCTGATCTTACAAGGGGCTGCTGGCAGACAGCCCATCCTCCTCATCAAAGGGAGACCATATCTTCCCCATATGGCAATGTAAACCTCTTCTCCGGGAGAAGACAGCTCTCCCTTCACTCGCCTGGAATGTACATAAAGCTGAGCAGATTGGCTGTTAATGTTTAGCCTGGAAGAAATGTGACATATTCATGAAGAACTGTCTCCCAACAGTTGGTAGAAAAGTATTAGAAGAATATGATGGTAATAATAACAATTGCAAAAAAAAGCATTTTGCATGTAGTGCTCAACAGCTTTTTGACAAGTTAAATATGATCTGTCCTTTTCAAAGAGGAAGGAACAGATTCATAAGCCTCACATAACTTGTACAAGGTCATGGAACTAGTAGTTTCAAAGGTTATGCACAATCCCTATGCAATTCAATGAGTACGTCCAAGAGGCAGAATTGTCTGAGAAGAGTGGGAAGTAGGTCACTTAATAAGAGGTGAGCCTTACTAATGTTGCCATCAGGTCAAGATCATCCCTTCCCCAGGTCCTATGTGGCAGTGGTTCCTCACTCCACATTTTGCACTACATTTAGAGACTGTCACTCCAAAAACTGTTGTTTACTGACCACAATCTAGGTATGACTACAAACCAGGTAAAGTGGAAAGTTTACTTTAAAAAACAAGTTTCTCAGCCCTGACCTGTTGGTTCAGTAGGTTAGAGCATCATCCCATACACCAAAGGGTTGATTCCAGGTCATGGCACATACCTAGGTTGGGGCTTCAATTGCCAGTGGTCAGGGCCTGTATGGGAGACAACCAATTGATGTTTCTCTCTCTCTCTCTCCCTTCCCCTTCATCTCTCTCTAAAATCAATGAAAACATATCCTTGGGTGAGAGTTAAAAAAAATTGTCTCTTACAACTAATAGCAAAGATATTACAAGGAATTATATTTTGATTATTTCTTTCTGATGACTACTCAAAGACAGCATTTTTTTAATGCACATGAATTATAAAAGCTTTCTGAAAGAAAATGCACTCAAGGAACCTTAATACAATCTTGATATTTGCCGCTAATTCTTAAGTAAGGAGATATGTGATTTTATGGAAATATATGACAACCTTGTTCACTTGCTAACTTTTCACATATTGCCCATAATCAGCATACATTTTCCTTTCATTATCCACTAGCTCACAACTTTATTCCTAAAATGTCAAATTCCCTCACTTTCATAAACAAATTCCACTCCCGTGTCAACATTTGAAATTTTGCCTGTAAAGCAGAACATGCTATAATTGAATTGCTGCTCCTATCATCTACCACTTACTTCTGTCAAAACCTATAACTGGATTAGTGGGAAAACAGCTACATAATGCTTGCATCTGAGCTTTGCCTAACAGCAGGCTTCCTTTCTGTAACCAAAAACACAGCACTGGAAACAAGAGTCACTAGGAAATGATGCAGCATTCATTCTGACATCTTCTACGTGATTTAAGCATAAAAATGACTGTTCCTAAACAAAAGAAACTTAGATATGACACATCTGTACTGAATTTATGACCTTCTCTTTTGCGATGTCAAAGATCATATTTTGTTAGCAACCATCACAATGGCTGTGTGATAAACAATACGTTACAAATGAAACAAAATGACTGTTTTTTCTGATCACTTTTTTGAGAGATACAGACTAAGTGGTGAGGTAACACACGGGGTCAGACAAGCTAAGGTTTCTAAAGGTTCATCAGAAGCAGAAAAACATCTGGACATGGAAGGTGGTGCCCAGATGTTATTATGGGATGAATTGTGTCCCCGTGAAATTCTTATGTTGAAGTCCCAACCCCAGTATCTCAGAATGAAACAGGGTCTGAAGATAAGAACTTCAACCAGGTGATTAAGTTAAGCTGAGGCAGTTAGTTTAGGAACATGTGTCCTTATAAATAGAGGAAGAGACACAAGGGGTCTGCACACACAGAGAGGTGACTATGCGAAGAGGCAGCAAGAAGGTAGCTATTGCAAGCCAAGGAAAGAGAACTCAGGTGAAACGGACTCTACTGGCAGCTTGATCTTGAACTTCTGACCTCCAAAACTATGAGGAAATTCATTTCTATAGTTTAAGCTATCCAGTCTGTGGCATTCTATATGGCAGATCTAGAAAACAGACAGGTCCTTCAGTACCATGTTGGAGACACCCCTCTGGCCCAGATGAAAAGAAGTCTCAATAAGGGGTTTGAGGGGTTCCTTGTATAGCCGGACTATTTAAACTATGAATTAGCTCCAATTTATTAACCAGAGAGTTACATCACGTATGGACATTTTTCAGGGGGTTTTGCTTCATTGATCCTGGGTTCTATTTTTCATAGATACCCTTAGCCAGGGATATCATGCTAAAAACACTTTAGGACTAATCCTCTTCCTCTCAGTAAATATCATTAATTTAGTTACCTGGAGCTCTGATTGACAAGGGATTATGCCCCATTCTCCTGCCCACTTTCACTCCCCAAGGTGCCCTCTTAGTTAAGGGAAAAAATCCATGGCAGGGAACGTGCTTGAACTTCTTCCTCCCAGTGGTTTCAGAGACAAAGCCATTCTCCTGTGTTTGATACAAAATGACCTCACCACAAATTCCTCTTCCCTCACGTCCATCTCTAGGAATATATCCACTTCAAATGGGAAATTATATCCATCAATCACCAGCCATGACATTTTTTGCCTCACTTCTATGAATTAAAATGAGACATGGTAACATTTATTTTGTTCTATTTCACTTGTTTCAGAGTTCAGTTCACTCTATGAATAGGAAGGTCTAAGATGGTTCTGGGGAAATAAAACTCTAAAAGAAGCACACTTAAATATCTATTGGTTCTCTCGTTAAATTGAAAAATAAATTTTATTAAGAGTTACAATGATATCAATGAGTAAAAGGGTTCATGTCACCTGGTTAAGCTTCTCTGAGTAAAGGAGAATATGTGTAATGTTTTTCCTTCATTTACTTTGTGGGTAAAGCCTTAGACACTCAGAAAGGACCTTGGTGAAGAAATAAAGGAGAATTAGTAACAAGATAGGAACCGCTCACCGAGATAGTCTTGTAATAGATCAGAGATATCTCAGCCTGTCCATAATAAAACATTACAGAGTATTTTAAAGTCACAGGAGATAGAAATTGCAGATTTAATTCCCCCCAAATGGGATGACTGCATAAGCGCAGTCATCTTATACTTACTGAAGCTACATTCACAAAATCATCATCTGAGAGGGTTTCCAACATTTCGGAGACAGACGTTCGGATCAATTTAAGCGTCAGCCCACTAACACTTCCACTCCTATAAAAAATGGGTGCATGCATATTAATGACCATCTATTTAATCAAAATCAGATACCTTAAGTAAAGGCAATTTATGTACTGGCTCTAGATCTTTATATAATATTCAAATAATTTTGTCTTTAAAAAATCAGTAGTAGAAAAAGTCATATTTTTAATAGTGTAGAAATAAATGTTTTTTATATAGCATCAGAATATAAATATTTCTAAGCACAATGATAAAAATTAAAAGTCAAATTACAATTTTAAGAAAATATGGATACTCAGGGCATATTCACTTACTCAAGAAACATAAACTTAATACAAGCTTGGTTATCCAAGTTAGAAGTGAGGGGTTACAACCTCTGCAGGTAAACATTTAAGGTCATTGCTCGAGGGTATCCAGTGTTTTACTTGATTAAACCAATAATTATGAAGCAGCATAACAAATATGATAAGAGACATATTTTTGTATGTGGACAAAAGGCCTTGTTTTGTATCCTAAAGTTGATATTTTCTGGAGTTCAGTATTCATTTGTCTCATCTCTACATATTCTATGATGCTCAAGAATGACCTCATCCATTTGTGGGGCTCATCTCTAGACAACTTACTCCCAAATTCTACATCTCTAGCTCCCAACTTTTCCCCACTTTTACACTTCACTGCTTGTTAAACAACTACAGGCTCAATGTCCAAAATGACAAATTATTCCCAAATATATTTTTCTTTCCTATTTATCTTCTTGGTAATAGCCAAGCTAGGTCTTAGTCCAATGTACTCCTCCCCCTCAACCTTCCTTCCCTTTCAGACAATTTCCTCACTCATTCCACTTCACTCTGTTCCCAGACAGTGGCCTCCTCTCCATCCTCTCTCCACTCTGACTCAGATCTCCGTGACCTGAATGTGCTGAGCTAGGGTAACAGCTACTGCAGGCAGCTCTTAGTTGCCTCTCCTCCCCATGCTAATAGGTGAAAATTCTGGAAATACAACTTAATACAATACTCGTAGTAGCTCATAATTACCTATTAAAAATATATATATAAATTCAATTTTGGGATATGCATGTGGTTTTCAAAGAATATATGTTTTTTCTATGCTCTACCATTTCATTTTCAACTTCATTAGAGGAACACACACACACACACACACACACACACACACACACCTTAAATTGAAACATTTTCATAAAATGACCAATATAAAAACTCCTGGAATTCTTTCACATACATTAGCATTTCTCTTGAGAAAGTTCCAGTATTGACATTTAATACATTTTACTCTATCTGTTTTGTGGTCAAAACCCTCAAAGTTATTTGAATCTTAATGACTAGTTGTCAACTGAATGATTTTTTTTTTTTTGTAGCAGGAACTGCTTAGTTTTAGCCAGACTGTACCCTAAAGTTATTTTAAATATAAACCCAAAAATTAGAAGCAAATTACTATTTTTCAAAAAGCCCAGACTTTAGAACCATGCCAGGCCATAATTTTCAATTCTGATATAGATTCTTCTCATTTTCAATAACATAACTTTTGTTTTGTTACTGTCTTTATATGGCTTCTTTGTCTGCATATAAAAGTAATCATAATAACATTTTGTTTTTTTCCCCCAACCTACCAATCGTTTCTCTAGTCCCAACACATTACTGTTATCTATGAATCCACCCTATATTCTCAGTATAGAAATAAGTATGTAGCATTTAACTACTCACACATCAACCAGAATAAGCATGTCTTTAGGAGATGCAGCTCCTTGGATGTACCTGAAACAAATTCCAAATAAATATATTTTCTCTTGCAAAATAGCAAACATTGATATTTGTTATCCTGATATTTCCTGATTGGAGATAAGGTATTTTCCAAACAAACCTACTTCTATTCTATCTCAGTCAACAATGTTCTGCTCTTTTATTCATAATTTTGCATTGTCCATGTTAAAAATCTATAATAGAGATGCCAGTGGCATAATGTTTCAATTATGTTTTTCAGATATTTATTAAAAAAGGAGGAAGAGACATGTTTTAATACTAAGAGCAAAATAATGTAACTTCTAGAAGCCCATTTTTTTGGGGAAAATTATTCTGAACTTCAATTTGTTGACTATACATTTAAAACAAATTCTAAGGAATAGTAAGAATAAATAATCATAAGGCTAAGTCATATTTTTAAGTGCAAAAAGTAAACGAAATATAACTAAGTGGTCTGGGACCATGAAAAAGCAACATCAACAGAACAGAAATACAAAGGGACAATAAAGAAATTAAAAACAGAAAAATATATGATGTTATTACCAAGATTTTTCAGTGGTAGCTCTCAAACTTTTTAGAATCTATGAAATCACCTGGAGAGTTACTTTAAAATGTTGATTTCCAAGTTCAACCCAGCCCTACATATTTAGAATCTCTGCATTTTAAAGAGACTGTAGGAGAGTTTTCAGATCATTTAGGAATTGTAGAGGGAGAAACATAACTGCAGGTGAATGAACCCAAAGTTCACGTTGCCTGGCCACAGAGGCCAGGGCACAGGGACCTACTTTCCCCACCAGGAAGGGCTGAACCTGAATTCAACTTTCTACTCATCTCTGATGCCTCTTTACCCAAATCTCACTTCTCAGAAGTTTGCCAGATAACTTGTCAATTAGTTACAGACAGCATCCAGCATAGTTAGTATCTACTCAGGACTCTGTGCTATGTTCATGAAACAGAGTTTATAACTTGCAGCCAAGTTTGCTTCTAAGAAGGCAAGGGGAGAAGCTGCTGGGATATTCCAATGGAAAGCAAATTTACTTCAATGTCTAGCATCTTAACAAATGGTGCAGACGTGCCTCTCTGTGGGAAGATGAAAGGAAAGACTGTTGTCTGCCTCTTCTGTTTAGCACTTAGCTTCTAAGTTCCCCCCAAAACAGCTGTTTCCCGAATCCAAATCATGTGATGTAATTGTCTTTACCTCCCATTGCTTCACAGCCACCACACTTGGAGAAATATTAACAAACATAATATGTGAATTAATAATATTTTGCACGACTATAATGGTTGATGTTCATGTAAATTGCTACTGGGATATTTAACAGGGCATCATAAAAGCATTAAATACGTTTACTTTGAATCAACCATTATGTCTTAGAATTTGTCTGAACCCTAGCAAAATGTTAGAAATAATCTAAATGTTGAATAATACGGGATTTCTTAAATATGTTACCTCATAGTCACTATTTTAAAATGATGTAAAGTGTATCTCTTACAAACAGGTACTAAAGGGTATTGATATGAAAAGAATAGATTACAGAGCAGTACATTGGACATAATGTTAACTAATTCAAGAAAAGATATATTAAATACATTTTTAAAACATCAAAACACATAAGTTGGGACATTATAAGTTATTGGTATTTTTTTATTTTTTTAAATATATTTTATTGATTTTTTTACAGAGAGGAAGGGAAAGGGATAGAGAGTTAGAAACATCGATGAGAGAGAAACATCGATCAGCTGCCTCTTGCACACCCGCCACTGGGGATATGCCCGCAACCAAGGTACATGCCTTTGACCGGAATCGAACCTGGGACCCTTGAGTCTGCAGGCCGACGCTCTATCCACTGAGCCAAACCAGCCAGGGCGGTATTTTTTTTATTTTTATATTAGGAAAATGAGTTGCTTTACTAGTGAGAAACAAATAATACTTATTTTTTTGAAAAATAAACCTACGCAATATATAGCGAGGGGCAGCTCTTATACTTTGAGGCCACTTCCCATTAGTTGACTGCCAAAGACAAACTACCTCCTACTCAGTCCAGAGGCTCAATAAGAGATCTACTCCAAGCAAACTGGGGGTCTTTCCATAGAAATCCCACCAGCTAAAAGAGTTTTGGAGATGAAATTGCATATAAAGGTAGTCCATTTGAAATTGTTGATTAATTTCAACAATCTTCAAATGAAGATATGTTCCCATGTGAACTTATCTTCATTTACTTTTAACTGTACGCATTTGTTAGCAGTTTTAAAAATACCAGAGCCATTTAAATAATTAGACAATATTCATTCTAATAATGAAAAGATTCCATCCATCTTTTTCACACAAAACAATGTAGCCTACTTTTGTCTGTTTAATCTCTTCATGATTACCTAAAATTCTTACCATGGTCTTCTGCGTACATCATAAAGGTCAATCTTGTTTGGAGTTCGGCTGTTATCAACCCATGGAGAAGCTTTAAGAGAAAGAAAGGGGAAAAAAGAAAATAAGAGAGTGAAAGGGAGAGATAAATTAAGTTACATTAAAAATTAGAGAAATTACATCAAAACATTAGACATGACCTATAAAAATAGTATTTAAAATAAATAAAAAACACCATTGACACATTCTTCTCATCCACAACAATTTCAAAATGGGAGATACAATTTTTATGCATAATTTTTTAAAAGGCAAAAAAATGGAAAACATTATAGCAGTATAAAAAAAGTCAACATGTTTTCTTTCTCACATTATTTCAGAAACAATTTGCAGACACAGGGATTTTCTGGGTGCTGACTTATATGTTTTACTAGGTGTCCAGAAATTATATATTTTATTTCTTCTCTACTAACAGAAAAATTTACCTTTAAAGAAAATTGATTTGGCATTCATGGAAATTATGCTTTGAATTATTTAATCCTTATATTTTCATCCAAGCCATACTATCTTGATCTATAAAAAAGACTGCTGTTTTTCTTGGGTTGTTATCATACAATATCATAATTTTAACTTTATTATTAACATATTTGATAATGGCTGATCCATTTGAAATTATAATTAAAAGATTAAATTATAATTTAAAAACTACACAAAAAAAACTGTTTTCCTTAAATTTATTTAAATGATTTGAAGTAATTCAATACAGATTCAAGAACCTTTTGTTAATTCAGAGCTTTTACCATTTTTAGTAATCAGAAAAAAATACTTTTGTCTAACTGCATTGATTTCCAATGTAATTAATGTATACTTATTAGAATTAAATCTATATTTTAATTTAAATGCTTTACAAACCTTCTCTCACAATCTCTCACACACACACACACACACACACACACACACACACACACACCACTTAGACCCATTAGATGACATTAGAAGTTGATGATTTGGACTATACATTTATGCTGAACAAGCCCTCTCCTTGAACATGTTTAGATATATAACCCTTAGAGAAATTTCTAATAATAATTCATGATTCTTAAATGGTTTGTATTTAAAAACATTAAGAATCTTCTCTTAGAAGCCTTCTGAAATATCTACTATTAGGACATATCCCTTGATTATAGTTAAGATATTTATATTATGGTAAAATTAAACAATGTGATTTCTTCTGTGATATTACTAATTAATTTGTTGTAAAACCCCATTGTGGCAATTAACTGGTACATTATTTATATAGGCTCAGACTGTGGAAGATCAAATAGTAAAAAGGACTAATAACCATACAGTGAAATGATCAGATTCATAATGATGCAGAATGAAAGATACATGTTTTGAGAAGAAATCAGGGCTTCTAAAATCCTTGCAAAAAGTGAAAGGTTGCTCAGTTTAGAGTCTCTTTTGCTTTCCAATAAGATTTTGGGATGACAGAAAAAAGAAGGGGGTGGGAATAACAACTACATTGTGGGCATATAATTTCTGAAAGCCAAAGTTAAAGGTGATATTAATCATTCATGAGAATACTTTCCTCTAATCAAAAATGAACTGTGAGTTTATCATTGACTATATCTATTGAACTAAACTTCTACTTCATATGATATTTAAGCTGTACTATGTCAGTTGTTGGACTGCTGACTTAAAAAAGGTGTTTATACATTACATCAGAATACTAAATATGTGTTAGTTATATTCTTAAGAAAGTATGCAAACTACAAATCCATTTTCTAGTTAATACAGTCTAAAATAACAAGAGAGTATAAGTTTTTCTTTTCAGCTGCTAGGAAATAATCCAGCTCATAATGATGCATTGAGGCTGATTCTCTTGGTAGAAACACCATTTCACATGAAAACTAATTGCATTTCCAATTAGCAAGTTCGAGTGCATTTTTCTTATTCTACAGGCTTCACATATTTTTCCTCATTAAAAGAAAAAGAAAGGTGAATTTCACATACCTAAAAATACCTTTAACCCTGGTCCAGTTGCCGGGATCTAACTGATGTTATGTCAATCATTATTTTAGGCTTGTCTCGGTCATCTGCTATGGAGTATTAGTCATGGTTCTGAATGCCAAGCCAAGATAATGAGTTTGGACTGTTATTTTAAGAATTAACTCAATAAATTTGTGTTGCATAGCTCACAAGATTTTCAGGAATCTGAGTGTTGCTGCCCAACTACTGCCATCCCAGAATGGGCTCTCCACAGTCCCTCATTAGCATCATGGCTCCCACAACAAGGTCCAGGATGAACCTCCTACCAGGGGTCCTCAAACTATGGCCCGCGGGCCACATGTGGCCTGCCGAGGACATTTATCCGGCCCGCTGGGTGCCGCTGCCTGTCCTGCTTAGCAGCCGACTCGTCCCGGGCCCGCAGTGTGCATAGGAATTTGTTTATAGTTTTTTTTTAAACTATAATCTGGCCCTCCAACGGTCTGAGGGACAGTGAACTGGCCCCCTGTTTAAAAAGTTTGAGGACCTCTGTGTGAGGGGTTATAGACCCATACCCAAGAGTCAGAGAATCTAGGAAAGCAAACGTCTGCCCAACCATTGATCAAATCTAGGTATTTCAGGAGAGTACAGGGTGCTTCCACAGCTAATATTCTGGAGGGATCTCAAGGATTCAGCTAAATTAAACCTTTAAAGATTTTTTTCCCAAAACAAAGTGGACAAATGGCAACACATTTGAAAGTATGTGAATAGGGCTTTAAAAGGTTAAAACCTTCTTCCTCAATTAGCATGTAAAATGAAAGAATTGAATATGATTAAATAGTATTTTTTAAAGTCAACTGCTATTTGGAAAAAGAGCCATCTTGGAAAAGGGCTTATAACACAACCTATCTTTACTTCCAATTCTTGAGCACAATGGTCTCTCTCTCTCTCTTATTTTGCAATCTCCACTTCCTAGTTCTCTCTTACAATACTGATTTGCCCCTCCTTCTTAGCATCATCAACTTCCCTCTGATACTGAGTTATTGCCATACAAAGCTAGATATTACCCAATTTCTATTTTACCACATATTCACTTTTGTGATTTTTTATTGTGACTAATTCTATTTGTTAAACATGTTTAGAAAAAGTCAAGTCTCAGGAAGAATTCTCTTCTATACTGTTTCAAGTCGTTACTTAAGTATCCCATAACTCAGGCCATGTCTTTGAGAAATAAAATGCATTTGTGCTTGTCAGCTTGTTCTTAAAAATGAAGAAATAGACATTTCACTAAAAGTCCTTTCAACAGGTTCTCAGGATTGACTAGTGATTAATTTTTCATTTTCTGATAGATTTCTCCAAACCCTCCTTTATAAGAAAATATAAAGGGCATCACAACAAGGGTTTATCCATTTTAATGTATAAAATACATTCATCTTCATTGAATATATCTCATTGCTAAGATGCCCTCAAAATTAATCCAACCCAACACATAAGAAAGCTTTACTTTCATTGAAATTGCATGTTATTTCCTTTTTTACTCATTTCTACAAATCCACATTTGTGATGGAAGAAAAGCCTCAATGCATTTTACACAGAAACATAAACTAGATCTGGAGAGAAAAAATTTCAATTAGTTTCTGAAAATTGTATTCAATTCTCAATGTGACTCACTGGTCCATGCTCAGCATGTGGCTCTTTATCTCAGAACTGTTTTAGGATTCAGGATCACTTCCTGCTCCAGATATACAGATACCTGATCACTGGTCTCACAGCTACCTGGCCTGATTCCAGGTGCCAATACCTCAGGTGCTTCTTAGGTTTAAAGTGATTTTGATAGATACAAAGCCATTTAAAGAGAAGTAGTCTTTCCTTTTAAAAGTAACATGGTAACTATCTCTTTATTTCAATGTAGGAAATGGTAACAGTGTTCTCAAGAAACATTAAGTCTGTACTTAGGATTTTATCTGGTACCTAGTGACTCACTAAGCACTTACCTGGATAATATCTGGCCAGGCCAGTGGCACTGCCAAACACCTGCCACAACAATGAAGGATCTTCATCTCGGTTTTTTTTGAAAACTTCATCTAAGGCACTTGTCCAGTTCAGTTCATTTAACACAATAGTTGCTAACAAAAAAAAGAATACAAATTTATAATTAATAATTGAATCAGTCTCCACTGATTTGCAAAAAACAAACAAACAAAAACACAAAACAATATACATTTTCACTGCTTTACTTATAAAGTACTCTAATCCAGTAGCTATCAAAATGTTTAGATGTGGAATTGTCTTCAAACAAATTTTTATAGGATGTTGACCTTTAGACATTTTGGGCTAAGTAATCTTTGTGTGGGAGCTTTGTGTGCTTTGCGGAATACACAGCAGCATCTCTGGCCTCTGCATAGGAGATGTCAGTACAGTCCCCCTTGTTATGATGAGCAAAACTGCCTCTAGACAGTATCAGAAACCCCTGGAAGGGCAAAACTGCTCCCTGTTGAGAATGACTATCTATATATATAAAAGGCTAGGTGTGCGTCCATCTGACCGGTAGCTATGACACACACTGACCAACAGGGGGCAGATGCCCAACGTAGGAACTGCCATGACACGCACTGGCCATTTAAAAATAAACAGCACCACAGACCTGGCGCTGACAAACCAACACTTGGCTTCCCCCAAGTGGAACACAGGCCCTGCCACCACTCCGGGGCGACACCCCACCAAATTGCAGCCTATGCTGCCAAGACCCCATGGTGCAAAATGCAGCCCACAGCCCAGCCCAGCCCAGCAACAGCCGCTGTGGGCACCAGGTAATGATGTCATGTAGCAATGCCTGGCTTCCTCTCCCTAGTGACTAGCCTCCTTGGAGTTTCTTCAGCCCAGGAACCAGACTTGCTTTATAGCCAGGTGCAAACATTTCACACTTTAACCAAATGTCTGTGAAGCATTTTCATGTGCCTCATCTCATTAGATCCTCACAGAAGTCCTGGAGTAGGTAGATAGGAGACTTGGTAGAATCCTATTTTCTTTTCTTTAGCCAGAAAAAAAGAGATTTAGAAAGCTTATAAATTTGACCCAACTGAAAATGAAGTAAGAAATGGTGGGCCTTGAAAATGACTTCAGGTTTTCTCACTGTGCAGAATATAGTCAAACACTGCTGCAGTTAAATATTTTACCCTTTGTTCTCTCTGCGTGATCTACAATAATAATCTGCTTCGTGTTGATATTTACTACTGTGTTGTTGACAATTACCTGAAAGAGAAGTTGGGGTGCTTCACTGGGCTGGAAAAAGTTTAGCTAAATCAGAAAGCAGGTCTAATTAAGCAAGTTTAATTCTATATCTATAAAAGGCTAAGTTGACTTGCGCATGCATGATACATATAAAGCTCTCGCCCATGCCAATCATGTGTGTGTTTCAATCTGTCATTGTCTATCCCGAATTTGGTTGATACTTCTATAGAGAGAGGGCAAATAACGATATCAAAATATTTCTTCTAATTAATTTCCTTTCAATGGGACACTAGTAATACATAAAACAGACAAAGGCAGCATTCCTAACTTTCAGGCAGTTCAAAGACCCCTACTGGACCCTTCAGGGCACAGTTTGACGACCACTGCCCTCAAGTGTTACATAATCTGGTGTGTTACTTGAGTTAAAAAAAGAAAAGATGTTTGTCATTGATCATAATTTAATGTGTTTACACACAATAAAAAAGGTTTTTTGACAAAAAAATCATTCAGAGGTTTGACAATGTCAATGTTAGAAATATGAAGTAGCTCATACTTCATTACTATCATTATGAAGTTTTATTTTTTTCTAGTTAGCTCAATTAATAATTAGAGTATGGTGCTAATAAGGATCAGTTCATTGATTTTGACACCTACTTATAACTGCTGACTGAAACATATGCCTTTCATTACAATGAAAGAGAAGTATTATAATGTAGGATAAAACAAGGGTGAAAGTAGTATATAATTTGTAATTATGGGCCTCTGTAATTACAGCACCCTATGTCTAGCATACTAAATGTTTAATTGGCTTAGAATATTATTTTTCTTCCACACAAAAAGATGACAAATAATTTTGTTTTTTTGTTTTTGTAAAATATATACCATGACCTGAGCAGATTAGCACATTGGACATCTCTGTACTTGAGAATCAATGACCAAACCTAAACTGAAAATTAGCTTCAGATAAGGTCTGGAGATACTGTGTAGTGTCTATGCTTTTTGGTGACCACATCAAATAAAGGAAGCAAATGCAATTATGGCTAAACCATGCACAAGACATTTTAAAGGTAAAATAAAAAAAGAGCTTCTATCAAAAAAGGTGTATATAGAAGTGTATCATTTACAAAAAAATGAAAACGGTAAAATTGTAAAACTGTTCTGGGACCAGCATCCTAATACATTTCTCATTATTGAAAACTAACAAGATTTCCATCTTTATAGATGTGGTTACTTCCAGAAAGATCAGTGTGGGTGTGAATATTCATGAGCTGGGTCGGATTCGTGGTGCATCTGAGATACCAGTGATTTCATATGCAAAAGCATGATCCAATGAACACTAAGTGACTGGCTATATAAAAATTTATATTCACACAGGTAACCTGAACTGATGCTCACTATTCATGAATATTTATAGCAATATACAAAACATCACAGAAAATGAGGGATATTGTACTTTTCTTTAAACATTCATAAGTTTAACAGTAATATTCCACTGAACAAATAATCATGTTTATTTATGATCCAGTGTCTTCATTAATCTCCAATCTATTCTATCTTTTCAATTTCCTTAACTATTTAATTCACATTAAGCAAAAACTGATATCTAATTACTTTAATAAACTTGTTTTCAAGGCTGCTATTTTTTTCTTAAGTTTTATTTGATAAGTTAACAACTATAAAGATTAGGCTCTGATACACTAATTGTAAATTACACTTTTATCTAGTTGGAGGAAAAGTCAACTCTGGAATATTCATACTATATTGGTGATACGTTTTAAAATTTTCAGTTTATATATTTGAAAATTCTCTTATTCAGATAAGCCATTATTGAAGTAGATTTCAAAATGTTTTTCTCAAGTTTAGATCATCTGCACATGAGCAAAGTATATAAAATATTTACATTATAGGTCCCTGAATTGATTTTAAATTTAACTCAGAATAAAAGAAATGGTATTGTATACCTATCACAAAGCTTATCAACTTGATAATAGTATGCAGCAATGAATAAGAATGCAAATACTTCCAATTGTGAGTGGATATTTATAAAGGCTATTGGGTATAATCTTTATTCTATTAGACACAATCTTTATTTGAAAGTCTGGAGCAAGAAATTAAAATTAAAAGTTGGCCATGGGAGCACAGAAAAGTGCAACCTTTTTAAAGGGGAGCCTGCTTGTAGCTGTCTTTCAAAATGAACATAGTCTTTAGCAATTTCAGGGGACTTACACTATGAAGACAGTATGGATCTCCAGTCCTTAACCAGAGAATTTTAGAGCAAGAGTCATTCATTCTATCATAGTGTTCAACTTTTTAAGGCACCAAAACCACAAAATAAAATATATTGCTGCACTAGGAAAATATCTTCTTAAGCTATGTTGAAAGCAACTATAAATACAAAATACAAAAATATATAAAGTATCAAAGTAAGCAAACAAGTATGAATATATTTTAGCTGCTTCTTCATTACTTGGCTATATTTTTCTGATCTACATCATACATTGCATTAGACTAATAAGCATATATTATTTTAGTATCCTGAAAGGAACAGATTTTTGTCTTCTTAAAACATATAAAATTAAATACTAGCTTCATTCAGAATTACAAGGGGGGGCACCATTTCTCCATTTCTATGCTATTAGCATAACTCAAATTACTGGGTAATCTGCAGATGACTGAATACTACGTAGTAAAACTAATGCAGAATATTGGCCATGCTAAAACAAATGTATCTCATTTCCTGAAGATACTTACTCTCTCCTAAAATCATCAGGTAGAGATTATTTAGGGAGATGATTTTTAATCAACTACCCTAGCTACAATTGGGTAAAAAGCCAGGCACATTCAAAAAGTTATTATTAGATCTTTTGTTTTATATTACAAGGAGTTTTTGTAGTTATGGTGCTGGTGTCTTTCTTTGGGTCTGAGTATTTTTAGAGTCCTCCGTTTTTCTTACACCATAGTACTTAAAATTAAAGGTATAAAGCATAATCCTTCTACAATGAAACAAAACAAGACCAAATTCCTTGGAAAATTATTCTCAGCCAATATAATTTTGGATTATGAAACTGTATTGTTCATTTATATAAAGACCTGAGACTCAAAGAATAATTGTGGTACTCTTAATAAAGGTAAACATATTATAAGTAAGTTTCCATTTGTTAATGTTTATTATAAATACTGTTGAAATGCAGTTAGTTTTCTGTAAGTCAAGATCTTTATTTGAAAGTCCAGAGCAAGAAATCAAAACTCAAAAGATTTTATTTAATTGCTAAAACACTGATATAAATTAGTAGCCAAATAATGTTTCATACAAAAACTCCAGAATAAAATATTTTTAAAAGAACTTGAAATATTTCTTGAACAAAAACAAAACTTTACCTTTTATTGGGACAGAATTACTTAAGAACTGGATAATAGTTCTGACTGGTTTTCTATAAATTGTTTAGCAGTATTTTAAATAATTATATCTTATATATTATATCAGCTATGTATTATATATGTATTACATTTTAAAATATTGTGTACTATACAGAGATGGGCAAATGTATGTTTTTAATTATTCATTTAAATAGTACAATAATTAATAAGTAATAATCCTATATAATAAAAAGAATAATATGCAAATTAACCATCATTCCGCTACAACCACAAGCCACGCCCACAAGCCAATCAGGAGCGAATATGCAAATAAACCCAACCAAGATGGCTACAGCCACAGAGACAGGAGGGAGGCTTGGGTTTCCCCGGCGATGGGGGAAGCCAAGCTTTCCGCCTGCCCTTGCCGGCCTAGGCCTCCACTCAAGGCTACAAAGTTTCAATGATAGAAGATACATAAACCCAAACAGAAATGGTGGCAGCCATGGAGCTGGAAAGAGCAAGAGGCTAGGGTTGCCCCCGGTGATGGAGAAGCTAAGCTTTCCTCACACCCTAGCCGGCCCAGGCCTCTGCTCCAGGCTACAAAGTTTCAATTATAGAAGATACATAAATCCCCCCAAAAAAGGCTGCTTGCACAGAGCAAGCAGGAGGCTTGGCTCCGCTCCAGGCTACAAAGTTTTAATTGTAGAAGATAAATAAACCCCAGATACCAGGGCCTCCGCTTGGGTCACCAGGGGGCGTGGCCAGCCTGCAAACCACCACAGGCCCCTCGCCCAGGCCACCTCACGCCCCAAGGGAACCCCCACCCTGATCAGGGACACCCTTCAGGGCAAACCAGCTGGCCCCCACCCATGCACCAGGCCTCTATCCTATCTAATAAAAGAGTAATATGCAGATTGACCATCACTCCAACACACAAGATGGCTGCCCCCATGTGGAAACAAGATGGCCACCACAAGATGGCCATTAAGGGAGTGCATTTGGGAGGGACCAGGCCTGCAAGGGAGGGCAGTTGGGGACGATCAAGCCTGCAGGGCAGGGCAGTTAGGGGTGACCAAGCCGGCAGAGGAGGGAAGTTGGGGGCGACCAGGCCTGCAGGGAAAGGCAGTTGGGAGGGACCCAGGCCTGCAGGGAAGAGCAGTTGGGGGGGGACCAGGCCTGCAGGTGAGGGCAGTTAGGGGTGACCAGGCTGGCAGGGGAGCAGTTAGGCATCAATCAGGGTAGCAGAGGAGTGGTTAGGGGGTGATCAGGCTGGCAGGCAGAAGCGGTTAGGGGCAATCAGGAAGGCAGGCAGGTGAGCAGTTGGGAGCCAGCAGTCCTGGATTGTGAGAGGGATGTCCCACTGCCCGTTTAAGCCCAATCCCAGTGGGATCGGGCCTAAATGGGCAGTCGGACATCCTTCGAGGGGTCCCAGATTGGAGAGGGTGCAGGCTGGGCTGAGGGACACCCCCCTCCACCGTGCACTAATTTCGTGCACCGGGCCTCTAGTACAAGAATAAACTGTTTCCTGTACTCACAACTGTAAACCTATTTTTGCCCACCCCTGTATTCACTCATGTCTTCCTTCTCCCATAACCTCCAAAAATAACGTTTTACATTCACACAAACTTATAATTTTTCATTTGAATGGATATTAGAAGTAAATGAGTGACTTTTTTTTCCCCCACTATAGAAGAGTAACTGGTCGATGCTGATCTAGCCTGGAACCTACTGCCAGTAACTAATGAACTTAAGCTAAGTATCTTATGGCTACTTTAAGAGCAAAATTAGTCCTCACTTTCAGCTGACTTTAAAGAAATGAAGATCTTTATCTTTGTTAGAAAATTAGATTTTGCAAAAATAAGTCTTTTATAGTTGTCCAAGGCTAAGCCTATTAAAATCGATGAATGCTGGGGAAGCAAACCTTGACTTCGGGCCTCTATTCTGAATGGTTAACAGGATTCCATTGATAATTGACTCAGAACGCCAGGGACACATCTCTATTCTCCTTATACTTGGTTTTTAAAAACATGGCCTTGGTGTTCAAGGATTCTCTCTTTTAGAGTGTTCTATTGTTCAATCAGGCTTCTCAAGGGCAGAAAGGAAAATCTAATTTGCAACAGCATAAAAGAAGCACCTTACATTTGCTAATTCTTCTAAAATAAATGGCATATCTATATCTTGTTTCTGACATGGCATACAGAATTATTTATAAGTTCTGAATGCAATTTTTTTCCTGTAAACTTCAACCCATAAAGTGTTGCACTGTTGATCCCCTTCTTTAAGTTTGAATATATTTTGTTGACTTATTCAGGGTTCAGGGCCTCATGTGCATAGAAAACACAAAATGACTATTTCAAAAACCTTAATTTATAATGTCAACTACAGCTTTCAAATGAAGCAAATATATGTAGAAAATAAACATTTTTATGATTTAAGATATAAATAACACTGGTACATCTGTATCAAAAATAAAAAATAACTTTGACAAGTTTCTGACAAGACCTGTAGATATTGAAGCTTTGCAAGGAACTAGATGCTAAAAAATGTGTTGTTGTTTTATAATGGTAAATATGATGCAATTAAATAATTAAAACAAGAGAACTGGCTCCAATGTTTACTATACTATTTCTATTTAACTAATAATACCATTCCCTTATCAAAGCCTTGCATTGTGATGAAATTAGTATACATGATTTAAGTTCTTGCCACTGGTAATAACAAATAAGGTCAACAATATTTATTAAGCACTTACTGTGTGCTGCAGGTATGTTAACCGTATGTGAGCTATTTATTTCTATGTTTTCATTATATGTTTAACTCTACATATTTAAAAATTTAAATCTAAAAAAATATGTCAATGTCTTTGTTAACACAGTGTTTCTCAACTGAGAGAAATACTCCTCCCCAGGGGACCTTCAGCAATGCCTAAAGACATTTTTTATTGTCATGCCTGGTGAGAAGTTATTTACATCTGGTGGGCAGAGCCCAGGGATGTTCTGTCCATTGAAGGATGTTTAGAACACCCCCACAAGTAATAATTACTAAAATGTCAATGGTGCCCAGGCTTAGAAACATGGCTCAAGTACAACTATAAACACAAGACAATGAATCCACTCTGTAAAAAGCAATGTCCCCAATGAATGTTGTCAACAAAAAGCCACAGCAAAACTTCTTCAAAGTGAGAGATGATATAATTTTTAAGTATTATTTTATGATATTAAATAATTTCAATATTTCGGGCTACATTTTGACACCCTTTGGGTTGAGCAAATTTTTCATTTTAGTCTCAGAAACTCTAACACACTATTCTCATCTCTAAAAAAGTAAGGATTCAAAGCTACTTTTTAGTGCTATTAAATGTTATCCCTCCCACCACCTGCTCTTGGACAGTCACAGAATATTAGAGTTTTGCTTTGATGCTGTTGTTATTTTTAATGAGTCAACACTTACTGTGTGATTCTAAACTGAACTTATTTTATCTCTATAGCAAATGTTCATTTTATCCCATAGTACATAAGGTCACCATTAAAAGGGTTGCATTTAACAGGTGAGCTGAGCCAGATGTCACTAATTTTATTCATCAACTCTAATCTCTAAAAGAAAAAAATGTTAATAAGAAGAAACCCACTGATCCAATTAAATGCACAGGCAAAAAGAATCCACTTTAAGGACTAGACAGTGTGCATAAATATTAAAATGAATGAATCTTTTCAATGGATTTGGCTAAGGGAATCTCATCTAATCCTAGTGTAATGGAAAGATTAATAAAACACAGAGAGAAGGGAAGGCCAAATCTAATCTCTCTAATTGTGTCTCATGCACCAGACTGCACCTCCCATTGAGGATGGGGGAACAGAAGGGTCCAAGGCATATGTAGACCCCGATGACAAGATAAGCCTTATTCGTACAGTTAATTTGGTACAAATATTAAAAGACTCTTGTCTTCGTCAATTCTCTAACCCCCATATTACTGAGATGTCTGGTCTTGCTCCTTATGGCTTTCATTTCCCATAGATTGAACATGGATGTGGCTAATATCCAGGGCACAGCTGTTCTGTTTTAAGGAAATCTCAAAATTGTGGAGCACATAGAAGGGACTCAGAAAAAATCCAAGAAATTAAGAATACTGTAAGGGGAATAGAAGACCCTGGGATATAACGTTATGTTTAGTAATTGAAGGACTTTAAATGCCATTTTCCATAAAATGATAATTGTAAGCTATTTCTCAGAGGGATATAGTGATTTTGCATGGGAATAATGAGAGTAGAAGGCAAGGTTAAGAACACTGTTTTTATCTTTCAAGCATTCTAAGTTTGTCTGTTCCTCACATTATCCAAAAAAAGAAAACACAATTAGTGACTTTGGCAGAGAAGAGTATCACTGGCAAAACAGGCTACTTAAATCATGTCACCTCTGTGCATCTGGGTTCTTTCACCTAAAAAAATGAATATAAGTACAATAAGAATTCTGGGTAGCCTTCAGAGTTAGTATGTCAGATAAGTTTTTGGATAAAAGGAAGCATGATTTTATTATAGTCCTTCCCTTAGCTGGATTGGAAAATTGTAACATGTCCTTTAGATGTCTTACTGGTACGTAGACAATAACTTCTTTTTACATTTCTACATATTATTTTAGTCTTGCCAGTCACTTGGTTTTACTTGAACTGTTAGCATATTTCTCCTTTTGTAATAAAGCCACTTTCCTTATATCCACCCCCTAATTAAAAGTTCTCATGTCATGAGATACTCTTCATTGAAAACATATAGGTAAAATATAATTTTAAATTTAGAACCATTGCATAATTTATCAATATAAATTATACAGAATCGTTAAACCTGAAGAGGACAATCAATTTCTTTCATTGATACAGAGTCATTTTCATCATAAATTCAACTATTTGTAATTAAATTTGTAATTACAAACAAAATTGTTAAATATCTAGTTATATATATCTTAACATAGATTATATGTATTCAGAATACTGTTTGTCACTTAGTAACTGCACAATAAATGTTGCCTGCCCTTACCATTATTATTTTATTCCCCTCTTTTTTTTTTTACTCCTCACAGGAGGATATAGTTTTACTGATTTTAGAGAGGTGAAAGGAGGGGGGGGAGAGAGAGAGAGAGAGAGAGAGAGAGAGAAAGAGAGAGAGAGAGAGAGAGAGAGAGAGAGAGAGAGAGAGAAGGAGGGAAAGAGGAGAGTGAAACATAGATGTATGAAACATAGATGTATGAGAAATATTGATCCACTGCCTCCCACATACACACTAACTGGGGATCAAATCAGCAACCAAGGTGTGTGTCCTCTTAGGGGAAAAGAACCAGCAACCCAGGTGTGTGTCCTCATAGGGGAAAAGAACCAGCAACCCAGGTGTGTGTCCTCATAGGGGAAAAGAACCAGCAACCCAGGTGTGTGTCCTCATAGGGGAAAAGAACCAGCAACCCAGGTGTGTGTCCTCATAGGGAAAAAGAACCAGCAACCTTTCAGTGCACTGGATGATGCTCCAACCAACTGAGTCATAGTGGCCAGGGCTTAGTCACCTCTTAATATTCAGCTTTTAAAAGGTTAAAATATATATTTTGATGGAGGAATTCTAATTGAACTGCTAAAATGCTAGGATGAATAATTAAATCTCACATTCGCTCCCCTCAAGAAACCTTTGCTCTTAACTCAGCCCTAAGTTAATGTCCAACATTACTTAATCTCCTTGCTATAAATGTCATGAAGGAAAAGCTATGTTAACCTTTCCACAATTATTTACATTGTTATAAGAGACTAAAAAAATTTAAAAAATTCTCTGTAATGACAGCCTTTATGTACTGTATAAGTTTGGTGAGGAGATGATTTTTATAATGGGATATTTCCAGTGCCCCCTGATATCAAACCACACTGGTGAATGCTGCCATGATAGAATAGGCGCCCCAAAATTCCGGTAGCAGAAATTAAATTATATAAGGTCTAATGTACATAGCAGACACAACACACAGAATTATACACCCACAGTTCTGTTAAAGCTGAGAGAAAACTCTGGGTGAGAATTATAGGCCAAATGAGATATGGGATATCTCTCTCGTCTTTGTTCTGAGACTCCTTAACTGCATAGGGAATTTAGTGTCTCCACATAAAGCTGGTCTGCTGAATTCAAAACGAAGGATCAAAAAGTATTGGAGCTGACTAATGAGATAAGGATAACAAGGCTCCTGGGGACTGGGCTGGTACTATCAATAAGGCACACAGTGCTTGCTACTTAAGGGTTTGTGTCAACCAGTTTTGGAATAAAGAGTTGCCTGCTGATTTAAAGATGCAAAGATCAGATGCATTGAAACTCAGTACACAGTAGTTGGCTGTAATCAAGAAGAAAAATCATTTGGTTTATACACCATCCTCTGCTTCAGTATGAAACAAAACAAAATAAAACAAATTGAAGGACAGATTGTTACTTCCAGAGAGTCATGTTACCTAAAGGTATGAATAAAATTGAATACCATTTCCAAGGCAACGTGAGGTTAATATCCTAATATCTCTAGTTGCACATGAATGGAGATGTAGTTGCACAGGAATAGAGAATTTCTCAAGTGCATATAAACATACATATATGCAGAGCACTCATTAAGTATTTTGTTATTTATAGAGAAAGACATCATGCTTACAACATAGTGAGCATGATTTCTTTAGATTTCAATGTACTTGTTATAGTAATTGTCATTAAATTTATATTTATCAGCGCTAACGACTACATTATTCAGCGAGTATCTAAAACAGAAATAATTCTTATTAATAATCCTGGACTAGACCTTCAAGCCAAAATCAAATAAATTGTGATCATTATTCTCAAGTTTATCAAGAGCTAATAAAGAAGATTGATAAACCAAAGCATCTTAAATCAAATGTTGCTTTTGTATTATAGATTCTATTAACTTTAACCTCCCTCTGAAAAGCTAAGTAAATGCTTTGAGGGCTGAGGGAAGGTGGTCACAGAAGACTTCCTGGAGGAGGTGACACACAGTGTTAAGGAAGAGTGGAGAGGCAAAGAGGGTGTGGTGGCTGATTCAGAGCCTAACCTGTTAAGGGCACAGAGACGATGATGACAACAACAACAACAACAACAAGGCATAAGACATTCTAGGAGCTCCTTGTTAAAGACGGTGAATGAAAGGGGATTGCATGTAGGACAATGGCAGCAACGATAAGATTAAAGACACCCTGTTATGATAATCCAGAACTACTAAATACACAATAATTTTATTCTGAGAATTACAGAGAGCCATATAAGCTGACATCTGAAATAATCATATTTGCACTTGAGAGTTCACTTAGAAGCCAGATTGAAAGCAAGCCAGATGAGTGGGGATGGCAAAATAGAAAGCTTGTATGGTCAGGATACAAGCTTGTATGGTCAGGGGAGGATAACAATGGTCTGAACTAAAAAGACAGTGGTGGACACAGGAAGTGAAAGTTGAGGAAAAATAGTCTACAGACCATAGTGACAGATAGTGGGAAAGGGAAAAGGGAAGCCTTGGGGTTCTAAGACTTGGGCCCGGATAGTGCTATTAACAAAGACAGGAACGTAGGAGGAGGGGCATGTTTGGGGATAATGATGATGAATTCCATTTTGAACACAACGTGAGGTACCTGTGAGATAGCTAGTAAATAGGATTACTTAAAAGGCAATAAGAGAAATGAATCTGCGGCTGAGCCAGGAAGTCTGTAAGGAAGAATCAGATTTGGGAGTCATTGCTCAGTGACAACTGGAACTATCTGCTTTGCATGAAGTCAGCAGTTATTGACATCATAAGCTCTAGGGATCTTTAAGTATTAAGGAAGCTTTACTTATCAGAGAGAGATTGCCAAAAGGAACAAATGAGGACCTAACTCTCATAAACAACATTATTTTCCATAAAAAGTAATTGATGCATCATATACTTTAATATCTATTGTTTTCATTTCATTAAAATAGCAAAATGTGCCTTTCAAATATTATTTTCACATCTGCATTAAAATACGAGTAATGAATACAAATTGTACGTTATCTATGTATGACTCACAGTCCATCAAGAAGAGAGAATATGAAAAGGTATAAAAACCAATAAAAATCCATTATCTTCTAATGTATTTTTTTACAACTTTGTATTTTTAAAATAGTTATTGACTTAAATCAAGTACCCAGGGATACAATGCCTGCCTCTCCTGTATGTAGAGCACACTAATGCTGGCTGAGCACTTGGAGAAGCAATTTCCCTCTGCCTCCGCTAGAAGGACGAGGTAATCTAATGTGCCTGTATACTCACCGAGAGCCTCAAGAGAGTGAGGCTGAATGATTACATGATCTTATAAGACCATCAAGTTCTACCACAGGACTCATATATGTATTACAAAGACACTTCAAATTGCAGAACACACGCTTCTCACCGTCCTTGTGCGGCTCTCTTCTGCAATTCACTTGCACCTTTGACTTTTGGAAATGATTTAAACCGGCATCAGAAGCTCTCAATGCCTGAATGCCAACCGGCCTCATTCATCAGAAAGCAAGAGTGACAAGATTTAATTACTTAGAAACATATGAGGTTTTTCTTCCTAAAAAGGAAACTTCAACCAACCTTTCAGTAAAATTTAATATCAGGAGGTAACACAGAGATCAAGAATTTTTAAACCTTCCATTTCATAAAACAAATTAGGCACATAGAAGTAATAAGTGCAATTTAACTTTAAACACATAGTTACCATTCTCTGATATAAACAAGGTTTCTGAAATAAATATTACCCTTCTTCCCAAAATGAATTTTCTTTGATATTAATCTTATTCATGTTTTTAAAATGGTTTTTACTTTCTTGTCACTTTGTATTGTGAATCAAACTGATGAAAGCCAGAATCTTTTATGTTATTTGTCAGTTCCTCTGGCCCTCCAAATATATCTGAAGCAAAGTCTTTTCATTTATTTGATTCAACTGAAATTCTTTTATAAATATCCTACTAAAGTATCAATTGTTTATTTTCTCACCCTTGCATCCGATATCGGAAAATGCAACATCTCCAACATTTTTTTTTACGTAAAACCGAAAGCATGTGCATTTTATTGTTAACATTTTGGGGAACAAATTTTCATATTACATATTCTTTAAAAAGCTACCAAAACCTTTTTCAACAAGAAGGTAGGGAGGAGTGTGTATGTATTACAACAGGCTCCAGATCATATTATTCCATCCTCTATTTGAACCACTGTATACTTATATACAATCAATAACATTTAATTAATTCATTTTAAAAGCATCCTATATAATAAAAGGCTAATATGCAAATCGACCAGATGGCAGAACAACTGGTTGCTATGACTCACATTGATCACCAGGGGGCAGACGCTCAATGCAGGAGCTGCCCCCTGGTGGTCAGTGTGCTCCCATAGAGGGAGTGCCGCTCAGCCAGAAGCCGGACTCACGACTGGCGAGTGCAGCAGTGGTGGCAGGAACCTTTCTCGCCTCCGTGGCAGCACTAAGGATGTCTGATTGCCGGCTTAGGCCTGCTCCCCCTTAGGTGGGGGGAGGGCCTAAGTCAGCAGTCAGACCTCCCCTGAGGGCACCCAGATAGAGAGAGGCTGCAGGCCAGGCTGAGAGACGCGCCCTCCCCTGAGTGCACAAATTGTGTACACCAGGCCTCTAGTTTAGTTATAATAGCCATTCTATACACTGATAAAACTTCACATAATTATTTTCCTGTTGGACAAAAACACAATTTTTTAAGCCTTTAAAAAATACAAGTATAATGAGGTTGAGATTGAATTTACTGTTTCATTGTAAGAGTCTCAAAAAGGATTCTCTTGAATGTAAATTTATTTCCACATTTCCAAGGATGGGCAAAGTGATTTTTTCTTCTACCACTTGGAGTACATCTTATTAATAATTTAATAAAATAGTTACCATTTTTTAAATCAAATTCAAAAATATAATCTTATTGTCTTTAATAAAATATATTTATATCTTTTAACTTTAATAAAAGGATTTATATATTTTATTAAATTTAATAAATCTTTCACAGGTATTTTTTGTTTTTTGGGGGGCAGAAAGATGTATTCAGTATAAAATTAAAATTTTCTTAAAATTCATGAACATTGTTATGACCACTTCTAAACAATTCTCTTCTTTTCCTTAGTTTGGAGTAAGTTGAAATTCATACCATCAACGTAAAAAATATAGACAATGGCAGTATACTTCTTCCCTAGGTTAAGATATTTTTATCTGAAATTTCAATCAACACACAGCTTCCTGGAGAGAGTTGTTCACTCAAATGATATACATATGTGAAATGTATGCATATGTGCATTTATGCAAAGTAAAATGAGGATTAATTGGGAGATATGAAATGGCATTCTAAACTTTTCATTTTTCTGAAGACATCAAACAAAAGCCTTTTTTCAAACTACTGTTTTTATTTTGGGTCCAAACTTTAACCTTTCTACTTTTTTCTAGCAACTGTTTTAGTGTCATTTTCTAAATAGAACCTTTAATTATAATTTTTAAAATGTATAAAACATAATTAAGACCATGGGGTTGACTTTTAAAATAAAACAGAATTTAAGTATTTGGCAATATTATTCATTGACCTAGAACTCACTATTTAAACCAAAGACAAGTAATGTTCCTTTATGTGCTCCTAGTCTGGGAGATTTTTATATACATGAGATTATATAAACAGATTAAATTTGAAGTAACTATACACTAACATAAAGTGAAAAATCTAAAGAAGAAAATAACTATGTACATGTAGCACTGTATGTTACCCAAAGAATTTAGAGTTTGAAATTAAGAATGTCTTGGTCAGAACAGAGTTCTCAATTTTCATTCTACAAAAATCTCCCACACTTTTACTATTATAAAAAGTCTGAACTCAGCATGCCCTGGCTAGGGAGACAGACAGGAGATGATGGTCACACACATCTACATTGTTTATCCTGAAATTCAACAAATCAACTCCAGTAAAATGTCAAATGAGAGATGGAACTCATAAGACAGATAAAAATATGTTTCAAGATCAAACTTTTAAGTAATATAACTTATTGTTAAATTCAAATCAGCAAGGCATATAATATTCTTATTTGGTCCATTGAAACACTACAATATTTTAATTAAAATTGTATCCTTCATTTAAGAATTAATAGAAAATATTTAAATAAAGCTGAGTATAGCAATGGTGTAGTTACAGTAATGGTATTATAGTATATGGTCCCCTGTAATGCAAAAATGTATTTGATTGATAATTTAAGTAGATATATATTTAAGAATATAAGAAATACATACACACATTTTATAGCCTGCTAACCCAGGTTAAATGCAAATCTCTCAACTTGAATGGTCCCTAAACTAGTGATTACAGAATACATGTTAGTTCATATATTTTGTCATAATTACACATGGCATAATTGTGGCAGTGGAAAGGGTAGTTAACATCACGTATTGTGAATAATGGATTAATTTTTGAGTTTTATAAAAACAAGCTAATAAATTGGAAATAATATCGTTTCAACATATAAGATCTATATGTTTTGAATTCTTTGCTTTGATTGACTTGGAAGTGAGCAAAATATGTTTAAAACTGTCAAAGTCTGAAATCGACCTATCATCAAGCTCCTCAGAGAATCAGCTGTGATTTTTGTTTTCCCTAACCTGTCATACTGTTTAAAATCTTAATCAAGGAGAAAGAGAAAAAGAATGAAAGATTGAGAATAAGAAAATGGAAATGACATTTACTTTGCAGCTCTGTGTAAGAGCAATCTGCTTGATGATGGCTTTAAGACTTAATAAAAAAAACTGTCTTAAAATTTATTTGGGTATAAAACTTTTAGATTAACATTTTGACTTTTAAACATTTTAGGAAAATTAGCTAAAACTGTCAGAATATATTTGTTGCATAAGAGTGTGTGTGTGTGTGTGTGTGTGTGTGCATTTATATGCATATTATATAGATGCATATGAATATATATAGAGGCCCGGTGCATGAAAGTTGTGCGGGGGGGGGGGGGGGGGGGTGTCCCTCAGCCCAGCCTGCACCTTCTCTAATCTGGGACCCTTCGAGGGATGTCCCACTGCCCATTTAGGCCAGATCCTGGGATCTGGCCTAAACGGGCAGTCGGACATCCCTCTCACAATCCAGGACTGCTGGCTCCCAACTGCTCACCTGCCTGCCTTCCTGATTGCCCCTAACCGCTTCTGCCTGCCAGCCTGATCACCCCCTAACCACTCCCCTGCCAGCCTGATTGCCCCTAACTGCCCTTCCCTGTAGGCTTGATCGCCCCCAACTGCCCTTCCTTGCAGGCCTGTCCTGGTCCCTCCCAACTGCTCTCCCCTGCTGGCCTGATCACCCACAACTGCCCTCCCTTGCAGGCCTGGTCCCTCCCAACTGCCCTCCCCTGCTGGCCATCTTGTGGTGGCCATCTTGTGTCCACATGGAGGCAGCCATCTTTGACCACATGGGGGCAGCCATCTTGTGTTTTGGAGTGATGGTCAATTTGCATATTACTCTTTTATTAGATAGGATATATACACATATAAATACTAGCATATATGTGATTTCAGCAGTTTAAACATCAAAGTAGTTTGTCTGTTTCTCTCACATCTTACAAACATACTGCTTATAGGTGGTGCAGTCCAGGAGTGGGAGAGGGAGTAGGCTCTGTAGTATGTCTTCATTCAACCCAGGGACCTTCTGGTTCCACCCATCTGGTCCTGGGTGAAAAGAGCATTCCAGAGGTTCTAATGCTGGCAATAAAATCCAACAGCTATAACTCCATTAGAACTAAGTGTGATTCTAAAAAGTCCGACTGTTTTATTTATCCTTTTTTAACATGGTAATTACTTAATGTTTTTCCTTGACTAGAAAACTGATATTGAATGTAATTCTAAAAAGAAGTTGCAAGATCAAAATATCAGAAATAACTAATGTACATGCAGAAGTATTGCATAAAACTTGTTCACATTTATAAGGAGAAAACATTTTTAACAAAAATATGTTATTTTAAATTTGAGAACCTAAAAACCTAATACATGACAAATAAAATACAGGGGAAAATTGATTCCCCGCCCCCCCCATTAGCCCTTCTATTGGAAATTGAAAAGTGTGGTGTACATATAGGAAAAAATGATTGAAACCAGTTTTTCTTGTCATTTACTTGTTTGCCTCTTTCTTTCTTTCTTTCTTTCTTTCTTTCTTTCTTTCTTTCTTTCTTTCTTTTTGTAGCTTTGGGAAGAAACTGATAACTGAAGAGGGGCAAAGAATTAAATTATTCTGGAATGAGGATGTTCTATGAGTTGAAGAAGCCCTGTGATTTACAAAAGATAAAGATTAAATAGAGAAGCCATTTTAAGAGTAAAAGATGCCAAACCCATACAAGGTTAGTTTCAAAAATAAAGCTTCCCACTAACTACTTATAACTCTCCTGGGGACTTTTACTCTATACCAGTGGTTGGCAAACTTATTAGTCAACAGGGCGGCAGACTGCAGCTCGCGAGCCGCATGTGGCTCGCGAGCCACGGTTTGCCGACCACTGCTCTATACCAAGAGTGGTCTAATCATTAACAATGCATTTCCCTGCCAAGAAAGTACAGAAACAACTGGTCTTCAGAGACCTGAAAGGGTAGGAATGCTTCAGACTGGATGAATGTTAGACAATAAAGGACCCCAGTGTCCATCGGAGCCTACAATGAACTTCTTCATAGCTTCTAGTTACTATTATTTGCAAGAAACAAGTAAAAACAAATTTGTACACAAGATTGAACCAATTAGCAAGGTTTGGTACTCCCTTTAGGATGTGATATACCTCAAGCAGTGTTTTGTTTTGTTTTTTAAATATATTTTATTGATTTTTTACAGAGAGGAAGGAAGAGGGATAGATAGTCGGAAACATCGATGAGAGAGAAACATCGATCAGCTGCCTCTTGCACACCTCCTACTGGGGATGTGCCCGCAACCAAGTTACATGCCCTTGACCGGAATCGAACCTGGGACCTTTCAGTCCGCAGGCTGACGCTCTATCCACTGAGCCAAACCGGTTTTGGCTCAAGCAGTGTTTTTAAAAAGTGTCGTGTATTATTCATTAAGTTAAAATTGTATATGACTTATTTGCTCTAATCATAATAAAAATTGACAAGATGCCATCTCAATCCTAGCTTAGCTCTTAGCCCCATACTTTTAAAATCTGATCTTTGTATCTTGAGACCAAGAAGTTTTGAAATAGTTAATCTATTTAAAGTCTTTCTCTTTTTTTACGGGATTGTAGAAATACCTTTTAAATGCCCCTTTGTCTCTAGGGAGAAATCTGCGTAAGATTTTATCCATGAAGCAAATGCCAGATGATTAAAATATTCTCATCTCAAATTCCATGCTTTCATTTTCTCTCCAATTGTCAATCCCTTTTTAATTTGCTGTGAACAGTACTGTCAGTCTGTTTTGGAAGCTATTCTAATTTAAGATTTCATTATCTCTTTTCTTCAACCTTTGAATGGCCTGTCACTTGTTATATCCATCATAAAAAGCTGGCCAAGTACACTTCTGATTTCCAGCTATCAATTTATAGAGTCATTGAATTGTGCACAAATCCTTTTTCATGTCTTCCCTCTATGTTCCCATTTTAATTTCTTTTTTAGAAACCAAGAAACAGTGCATTTTAATTTGTAATCCCCACTACACAATAAGAAATATAGCAATAACTGGACCTTTAACAAATGCCTGAATTTCCTGTTCAGCAATAGTATAAAATAATTCAAAGACTGTTCTATTTGTAACATGGCTACTAACAAAATATGAATAGAAATTAAGAAAAATTAATTAACATACTGTTTAATGTTTGTTCTCCCTTAAATGCCAGCATCTATATTTCATGGAAGGATGTATTTTGAGTTACTAGTATATGCGTGCTAAACAGAGTGCTAAGATATGGGTGATATATATGGGCATTATCCTTATTAGATGAGCAAGATGGGGACAATACCAATATTAATTGTGACATAGATTCTTAAAAACTTTTTAAGTATTCTCACTGAATATCCTTCATGAGGCTCCTAAAAATAACCTTTCCATTAGCCACTTCTTATATATTTGGCCGAATATGCAATGTTATGAAATAAACTTTGTAGTTAAATATAGTACAAGAGATAGTAAAATATTAAGAACCATGTAATATCATATGTCTAAATTCTGGCTGACTTGGTAGCATCTGCTAAGGCTGGCATGAAGTATGAAGGATGTCACTATTCTACAGGACCTTAGGTTGTTCTGGGGAAGCCAATACAAAATGCCACGCTGGGCCATGGAGGCAAGTAACAGCAAGTTTTCACATAGTACAGAAATGTGTGCTTATTGGGTCAAAGAAACTAGAGAAGAGAAGAACCCAGCAGGAAATCTCTAAATAACCCATAAGATCTTTCCCCCAGAGAAAGAGTCAGTTTAATTATCTTAAAGATGCATCATACACCCAGCCCTGACCTAAGCCGCCCAGCCCAGGACCATCCTACACCTTCCCTTCCCCACCTTCCTTCAACTGGACGGGGGTAAAATTCACATAGCAGCTTATAAATGCCCCGCCCCCTTTGCCCCTTCTCCATTGTAGGCTTTCATTACCTTTAATCTGTGGCAGGGAAGAAGAGGCAACACTACCTCAAATTTGAGATTCCTATTACATGGGAATAGACATTGTGATTTCTGAATGGAAACTTTTTTTTTTTTTGGTGATTGTTTTTATGACTAAAAGTGACCAAGGCCATTTTATTATTTTAGAGTGATGATGTAAATTAAAATATATACTTGTGGGATGGTAATGTTACATGGCCAAAAAAATATGAAAAACATCGGATAAAACAACTTGAGTTTTGTTTCTTTCTAGCAGAAATTTCTCTGAGCTGTTAAAGGTAATGTGTACTATGAATCTCCAAAGAGGGAACTATAAAATACAACATTTCCCAAACTTATTTGGCAGCAAACCATTATCCCACTGAAGAATCTTGATATAATTTTATTACCTATAGAAATATTTAGAAAATGTGCCATTCTGGAGTAGTTCACATGGTAGGTGATACAGAAGACAGATGCAACCATCGTAATAGGTATCTATGCCAAAAAGCTAAGTGGACCTTGTAATCATAGCTATCTCAAAAACTAATTTACAATTTTATTTTCAATGAGATCAGAGGGGTTTTATAATTCTAAATATTATGAGGGTCAAAGTATCCCTCAAGTTTCAATTCAGGAACTGGAATGCTTCACAAACTCATCCAGTAGAGTATTCTAAAATGTGATCAATTTGTTATGTACACAGGACAATATTATCTGCACAGACTGGTAAAAACAACAGCAATGGCTTGTCAGCATGACTTCATAATTATCAGACTGTTACCATATTCTTCTGCCTTCTCTTAAAAATGACAAAACAAAACCAGACTTCAGTAACTATAATTTTCAGTTTCTACATCTGCAGATCCTACATACCCAACTCAATAACTTAGGGAATTCTCCATGAAAATCATCAAACTAATTATTGTTGCTTTTTATGTCTAGAATTGCAAATTAATTGTCTTTCCAATCAAGTCTGTTTATCTATTGAGTTTGGTGAGCATTAAAGACCAATCAATCCCTTTGAAAGGAAGTGCAAAAACCAAGATTCTGGATTAAAATGCAAAAAGGAGGCTTGCAAATACAAATTTCCAGCCAAATAGTTCTAAGCCATATATTTTAATACTAGAGGCCCAGTGCACGAAATTCATGCATGGGGGGTGGGGGGGCGGGCGGGGATCCCCTCAGCCCAGCCTGCACCCTCTCCAATCTGGGACCCCTTGGGGGATGTCCAACTGCCAGTTTAGGCCCTGGCAGTCGGACATCCCTCTCACAATCCAGGACCACTGGCTCCTAACTGCTTACCTGCTTACCTGATCACCACTAACTGCTCCCTGCCCCCGGTGGCCTGGTCAACCCCAACTGCCTCCCCTGCCACCCTGGTCACCCCTCACTGCCCCCCTCTACTGGCCTAGTCACCCCTCACTCGCCCCCCCCCCACCAGCCTGGTCACCCCTAACTGCCCCCCTGCCGGCCTGGTCGCCCCACACATCCTGCTTCTCAGTCATTTGGTCGACCTTCACTAACCCCCCTGCCTGCCTGGTTGTTCCATGCAGCCTGTTCAGTCGTCCGTTCGGTTGTTTCAGTTGCGACAGTCGCTTAGGCTTTTATATATATAGGTAAAGTATGAAATAGCCAACTTAACTTTTTCATTGTTTGCTTTATCTTTATTCTTTTAAACCAGAATTGAAGCCTATTGCATTTTTCCTCTGGAAATAAACTTGCGTTTTAATCAGTTTGGGCTGCCATAACAAAATACCACAGACTTGGTGGCTTAAACAACAGAAATTTATTTTCTCACATTCTGGAAGCTGGGAAAGCCAAGATCAAGGTGACTGCCTATTCAGATCCTGGCTTGCAGACACCTGCCTTCTCATATTATTCATCGCCTGGTCTTTCCTTTGTGTGTACACATATGGGCTTTTGCTAATAATACTAGCAGATTAGGGCCCCAGCCTTATGACCTCATTTAACTTTCACCTTCTACCACCAAACTCTTTCTCCAAATACAATTACATTGGGGGTTAGGGTCTCAACATGACTTTTTTGTGGAAAATTCAGTCCATAGCAATTTAGAAAGCCCATAAAACTTTTATTACTAGTCTGTTACTCTACAGTCCTAAATGAATTAAAGAGCCAGTATCTGTAAGACCATTTGTGTTTACCTGTGTTCACCATTTTCCTATAGAAAAATAAATACTATATCACTCTTTCTGAAATCCATGTATTACATACAGTAAGGCATTGAAAGTAAGTGCTAATTTTACCTCAAAGAAGAATTTCTTACCTTTGGGCCATTCTTATTAAATACTAGAGGCCCAATGCACAAAATTTCATGCAAGTGTTGGCCTTCCTCCCCCCTGGGCTGGCTTCCCTCCAACCGGGCTTCGTCAGGAAGGATATCCGGAATGATATCTGGTAGACGTCCAGTCTAATTATCATATTACACTTTTATTATTATAGATTATTATAGATGATCAAATTACCCCAGCCTAAAATCTACATTTTGTACCTCAGGATTGTCTCCAATGTATTTTTTATGATGTTCTTATTTATATTATTGCCCTACTCCTAATAAGATATAATGTTAATTATTTAAGATAATTCTTTCCCCCCCCCCAAGTGATGGGATGATCACTTTGTTACAGAATCAATTGTACTTCTTAAGAGTTCCCTTTCTTAGCACTTATCAGATTTCTGTTTCCTTGATTCGGAACCAAGGCTTTATAATTGAAATAGGATTTTAAAATAAGAAAAGTTGCTTTGCTACTTTGGTATATTAATAAACATGGTAACATTTTACTGACAGTTATTTAAGGCATTGACCTTTTTAGCAGTTAAGCATACAACTCTATAGCACTGGAATGATGCACCTCCAGAATTGCAGAAATATTTTTCTTTTTTTGGTAAATTATCTGGTTAAAAAACAACAATGAACACAAAATTTAAGAATCTATTATTGCTAAAAACATTTTGTATAATTGTATCTTGATCCAAATTGATATTTATCAAAAATACCAGCAAAGAAAACTACAGAACCCAGTGCAGAAAAATAAATATATGATGTAATAGCTGGAAAAATATTTTGCAGTAAACTAATCCAACTTATATTCAATGTTCTATACTCTGAGAAATTAGTTAAGAGGTAATATTCAATGTTGATAATGTTGGAGTTAGAAGGACACTAATTCACTGCTAGCATAAATTTAAATTTGTATTAACTTACAATATAAAGAAAATTTATCAATAGTTTTGACTTCCTAATATTTTAAAGTCTTATATTTTATCATAAGGAAATTATGAAGGGATATGAAGATGTATTCATTTACCATGATAAAATGACAATGTAAATTAGCTATGGAACATATAATATTAAAATGTTATTTTCAAAAAATATTATTAAATAATGTATGATAAAGGTTCCTGGCATGTTAAAAGTTCAGGTTATAAACTTTATATTCACTCACTTTTATAATATGTCAGTATTGGTATATTCACTTAGTTTACTATATATTTACTATTAGTATATTCAATGAACACACATATATACAGTTTAGTATCACTGTAAATTTATATAGTCTCCTTTATCCTATTTTGTACTACAGAAAATCATGCTTTTCCTTTACAGGGAGAAATGGGGGACTATCTCTAATAGTTTAAGAGCAAAAATGTTATCTGTATTTTACCTCTAACATTAATACCAACACATTGGTAGTTAGCATTTCAATATATGAATTTGGGGAGAACACAAACATTCAGTTCATAAAGGAAATGGAAAGTGTGATGTTTTTGTAGGAGGAATTACATAATCTGTTTTACCTTCATAAAAATGTTATACTGGATACTCTAGCAAGAACAAAGGAGGGGTGGTATGACCTTGGACAAAAGTGGTAGCCCAAGGAAGCATGCCTATCAATATCGTGTAAACCTGGTATATTTTTAGGTATATACTCTTCCTTCTAATTTTATATTTATTATAAAATGACATTCTTGTATATTAATCTAATTATCTCAAAATTTAATTCTTATAAGTCTTATAAATGTATTTTTGAAAAGCAAATGAGCTACGATAAAATTATTAGGATCTTTAAAGAGTAGTGAATTAAATAAAAGTACAATTTGGCAAAATTTGAAATATCTTTCTCCATAATTATTTTAAAATATGTTTTTAAAGATTTCAGAGAGAGAGAGGAAGGAAGAAGGAGAGAGAGAGGAACATGGATGTGAGAGAAAAATAGTGATCACTGCCTCCTGCACACAACCCCAACTAGGGAATGAACACACAGCCTGGGCAGGTGCCCTCACTGGGAATCAAACCAGCAACCTTTTGGTGCATGGCATGCCGCTCAACCAACTGAGCCACAGCAGCTGGCCAGGGCTCTCCATCACTATTACTTTTTATTTCCTAATTAAATAAATCCCATGCAAGTCAGTTTGTTTTTTTCTGATCATTCAGTGGTAAAATTAGGAACAGATGATAGAAATACTAGAGGGAAATATGCAGATAATTTTTTTTTAAAAAAAATTCCGGTTTACATAACTCCTTATACATTGATAGACATTTCTGAGCTCGGCTTTTGGGCTTGCCTGGCATATTCTTTGTGATCACTTCTGGTTTGGATTCATAGCACAGTACAAACTACTAATGCTTATATATGTTCATGGTAGTGTTTTGGCTATTGTTTTTCTGTGCAAAACAAATAATTGTGAACTAATGCCATGCTCTGTGTGTTTTTTTAAAATAAGAATGTTGATTGAGTTGTTCTGCATATCAGAATATTGGTGAAATAGTATATGATCTCTTACTAAACATCTTATGAATTTTGAAATTTCTTTGACTTAAAGGTATCAACTTGTGAAATTCTCAAAAATAAAAACTTTCAGACAGGGTTTTAATTAAATATACTATAAAATTTTAAATATATCATTGAGCAAAAATGACCATTTTTCAATTCAAGGGACTAAAGTAAATCGCCTTTGGGAATTTAGAACATGAGATTTATTCTGAGAATGTAGCTACACAACTGTCTTTAAGTGAAAAAAAGCTGTTTCATTCTGTTAAGCTTCAATTAAACTGTACTTTCACATTTTTAAAATTCAGAAACCTAGAATAATACTGTAAATCTAATATGTTGTGATGGACTGCATAAAAACTACCAGTAATTATTAGATTTTTAAGATCTTGTTAACATTCCTGATTTTACTTCTGTGTCATTTACTCACACAGCCCATAACACTGCATATGAATTTTAAAGGAGTACAGGCCGGGAAGGGTCAGAGTCTTATTGATGAGATTTCAGCCAAGAAGGAAAAGCCAATATTAAGATAAATAGGACTAAATAAATAATCCAAAGACAGAGCTTTTTTCTTTTTTAAAAGATGTATGCTGTATGCCAAAGTGTCTTATGACTTCTGAAAATCTCTAAATATTTTTGTTTATTAATTTTCAAAGTAAAGCAGTATTTTTATTCTCTGAGGTGATTAAAGTCATCTTCTGCAGTTGTTTACAAATAGTTTATTTGAAATTATAAAGAAAAGCATTCAGACAAAGTCATAGCCCTTATAAGATATTGAGAAAAGATACATGCCCTGGCCACTGGGGCTCAGCTGTCTGAGCGTCCTCCTATGCACTGAAGGTTTGCCTTTGGATTCCAACAGGGCACATGCTCAGCTGAGGGGGGTGCAGGAGGCAGCTGGTTGATGTTTCTCTCTCTCTCCCTCTCCTTTTCTATCTCTCTAAAAATCAATAACAATATTTTTAATAAAGAGATGTGTATATTATGTGACAATATCTTAACAATATACTCGTGGATTTATTTTACGTGTCAGATTTCATGATATTATAAAATAATGAAGACATTAGTCATGAATATAATTTCAACTGAAAAAGAGACTGGAGTCCAACCCAGGTCCCTTCAGTTCACGGGCTGATGCTCGATCCGCTGAGCAGAACCGGCTAGGGCAAGAAACCTGTTTTAAAAATGTGTGAAGTAGTTTTGATATTCTTCACTGAAAATTTTACAGAAAATTTGAGGATTTCTGTATAAGCACTACTGGACTGCCTGAACTTCAAGGAAATTTATCTACAGGCAAAGACTGTGGAAGTGCATGTAAAGAGCCTCATTAAATATTCTGTGTATTTAATATGTTCTATTTAAGAACATAAAGGAATAGCTAGGCAGGGTTCTGGTCACACCACATTTGTTTCAATCATTTTTTTTTTTAAATTTTACCTTCAAGTCTTCCATGTAAATATATATATATATTTTAAACAAAGTGTCTACATATTAAAACTACTTGAAAAAAATAATTGTCTGAATATCTTGTTGACATTTATAAAGTACTGAATTTCAGGAATAAGGGGAAAACTCAAATAAGAGGCAACCAAACAGAAACACAATCCAAGAAGCTTCCCAATATGTTAAAAACAATCAAGTTGAAGTCCATTTTGTTCAACCTACTAATACAAGTTGAAAAACATAGCCATGCTATGCACAGTATTGACAAAAAACATGTTTTGACTAAGAATTTCTATATCCATTCACCCAGTTTATTCTTATGGAAATTCAATAGAAAGACAAAGAAATAAGATCATTACTTTGTTGACATACCCAACAAGCAACGGGTTATAAACATTTAAACAAAATAAGGTGAATTAAATAATATTTTTAAATGAAAAACATCATCATAGAGCTCGGTGTTGTCTGAATAGTGGCTTGCTATAGTAATTACAAAATATAATTGCAAATATTAAATAACTTTTTTTTTCTAAATATGCTTTTTATTGATTTTAGAGAGGAAGGGAGAGGGAGAGAGAGATAGAAACATCAATGATGAGAGAGAATCACTGATCTGCTGCCTCCTGCAAGCCCCCCTCTGGGGATCAAGCCCGCAACCCCGGCATGTGCCCTTGACTGGAACTGAACCCGGGGCCCTTCAGTCCACAGGCTGATGCTCTATTTACTGAGCCAAACCAGTTAGGGCTTACATAACTTTTTGATAAAGAACAAAATTGTGGGAGTAAAAAAAAATCTGAATCTAAATCCCAGGTAATTTCTGAAAGGACTTGCAATTAATAGGATAAGTTGGTTGTAAAGAAGTCAAATTATTTTTAATTTGCATAGAACATCAAAAATTTTCTATACACACCATTCTGTATCTATTATATGTAGAGAAATATTGTATGTTTAACATTTTATAAGAATTGATAAGAAGAAAACAACATGCACATTTTAAAACATTAAAAAGAAACAAAATGAATGAATACAATATTTTATAGGTGAAATTTATGTTATGAGAAGAATCACACATGTACTTAAAATTCCCTTTTAAACAACAAATAATCTCAAAGTGCATTAAAAAAATAAAAGCTAATTTACAATATTAGTCCCTGTGCTTAATCCTGTTTCTAAACTTTAATTGTAATTGATAGTAACAACAAACATTTAGAACTCACTACAAGCCTGGTACTGCAAACTTATATATATTACCTAGAGGCCTGATGCACGAAATTTGTGCAAGGGGCTCAGCTCCTGAGGCCACCACGGCTGCCTCTGCTTCGGCCCCTGCCGCCTTGGCTTTGTCTGGAAGGTCGTCCGGTAGGACATCCGGTCTAATTAGCATATTATGCTTTTATTATTATAGATTTACTTTATCCTCATATGACTTTTTGGGTTAGTAAACTTACCCCCATTTTATAGGTAAGAAAATGCTTGCCCAGAACATCGAAAGATTTGGCTAAGGAAACAATATAGGTAAAATTTACATTTGAACTTAGGCCATCTGGCTTCAGAAACCTGGGTATACTAGATACTCAGGACACTCTAGAGCAGTGGTTGGCAAACTCATTAGTCAACAGAGCAACGATTGAAATTTCTTTTGAGAGCCAAATTTTTTAAACTTAAACTTCTTCTAATGCCACTTCTTCAAAATAGACTCGCCCAGGCTGTGGTATTTTGTGGAAGAGCCACACTCAAGGGGCCAAAGAGCCGCATGTGGCTCACGAGCTGCGGTTTGCCGACCACGGCTCTAGAGCCTTTCTGATTCTGGGGCATACAGGAAACACACTTTAAAAAATGTCAAGTGGTTCTTTCTCCTTACCAGTTTATGTGAGAAGGCAGGGTATGAGGGGGCATGAAATTAAGCTGGTTAGAGAATGGATATCATGGAGGCCAGAGCTATGAATGAACAAAGACCTTGCTTTCTGGGTCACAGCTAGTCCTCATAGGTGACTGGGCTGTCCTTAGGGAACTTCCTAGTGAGAATTCTCAGGCTCTGCCTTGGTTACATGTGGGTGTTTCTGAGAAACATCACTGACCCAAGCTTGCTCCCCTGCATCTTTCCATATAACTTAACCCCTCCCTTCTTTACAGTGAAGCATTCTCAATCTAATCTTCCCTTTAGTGGTTTTCTGCTCCCTTAGGTCTTTTGTTTATTCCTTTCCCCAACACTTCTTTTTACCTTGAGCCCACAATATACTGGGAGAGAGACTTAAAAGCATGATAAGATGTGGTAAGAAATGGAGTCTAAAATATACATCTCGCTTCCTTTACCGGTTTGTGTGTTTGTGTAAGAATATTTGCATGTGTGCACTTGTGGGACATAGTTTTGATTTTTAGAGAATATATCTAATACTTTTAAATTATTGATGTCAATTGGGAAAGCAGAATTATTTACTAAACACTAGAGTAGAAGAACATCTCCATGGACTCAGACCTGCCTACAAACGTTATTCCAGTGAGGCCATCTGATCATAAACAGCTCATGAAAATCAGGTTTCTTCTTTTATACAAACCAGAGTTTGCCACAGACTCTAAAATGACATGTAAATAAACAGTATCACATTAGCTCCATAAGCTAGATAAGAACGTGGTATTTGAACTGTTGTTCACATTCTTTTACTTACAGCCCTCATAGATGTCAGTGGGAATATGGACTGCTGCATGCTGATAGGATATTTGTCGTCCAAAATTAGCATCATCGATGAAAACAGGTTTTATTCTCTGGCTGCCTGGCTCACTGTCATTTTTTTCAGGCTATATAGGAAAATACAAAACAAACAGAATATTACAATTTATGCTAACACCGATGCTCTCACATTCCTATTGTGTGTCAAGTGCATATTCTTTACAAAAAGGAACTAAAAGAATATTTTAAAATAGAGTAGCATGAGGACATCCAATTTATTCACAGTATAACCTAACCTCTCTCCTAATTTCCTCCATGGTTGAGTCACTCCTCAGGATCATCCCAACAGAACCAGAGCTTACCAGCATCTAATACTTATCAAAATTTAAACAACAGGATACCTGTCTTTAAATACAACCTAATTAAAAGTATCCCTTTGGAGGGAATTGCACTCTTATCTTACCACATTTATATTGTACAGTTGAGGATAATTCTGGGTTTGACAACTAATGGTCCACATGACCGAAAAAAAAGAAAGTATTGAGAAATTATTTTAAGTCATGCTCCCTTGACTTTTGCATGTTTCCCAAGTGAATGAAATTTTTTTTTCCCCCCATAGCCCGGGTCAATTTGATTTTCATGGACCTAGCCCAGAATTATCCCTGGAGGATATTTTTCCATTGATTTTTAGAGAGTTGAGGGGAGAGATAGAGAGAAACATCAGTGTGACAGAGACACATTGATTGGTTGCCTCCCATATGGTGATTGGGCCTGCAACCAAGGTAGATGCCCTTGACTGGAATTGAACCCGGGACCCTTCAGTCTGTGGGCCCACACTCTATCCACTGGGCCAACCTGGCTAGGACATGATATTTTGTTTTAAAAAAGAAAGTATACTAGAAGAGATATATTGGAACTCTAAGTACAATTAAATCCTAACTGGAGCAATTTGTCTCCCAAGGTAGGGGCCAAGAAACAATCTATAATGATTTAGGAAAATCCCACAGGAGTTTAAGGTTGAAGATGAATTTTCTATCTCTTTGAACTATGCTTTAGATACTGAATTACCTGTTGCCCTCCCCTGACAAAATCTAAGAATCTCACTCATTTATTCAAAACACATGTCTAGAACAATTGTTTTTGACTAATTATGTTCATCTTTTTTTCCAGTCCAAATATAGTTATTTAACTCTTCCCTAATTCTTTTTTTCATTAAATTCAAACCTGTATTATAAACCCATTCATTTTAGAGACTAATGTTTTCCATATTCCCAAGGTAATCTGCTTAAAACAAAACTGGAAATAAAAATCACAACATTGGACTATTTTGGCAGCACACTGCAGTAATGCAAAGGATAAACAGTGGGAGACTTAAGAGGACAACCACAAGATTTCAGAAGGTTGGGAGGATGTGTTAACAATATAAAGTCAGCAGGTCTAGAAAGAAGTGAGTATCCAACTTTCCATATGGCTCTGGAAATTTATATGGCCAGATAACACATCAGCATCCTGAGATATTTTAACACCTTCCTACACACACAACCACACTTATGCATTTTTTTTTTCCTCTAGGGAAATTGCAACATTGAAAATATTATTTAGACACAAAATGAGCAACATGGCTTTTTTTATTTCTGTAAAGTTGTAGGTCTGATCCATCATTAGGTAATAAAATCAACTTAATAGGTCATGACCAAATCATTTTTAAATGAAACATAAAGAAATATGAAAATACACTCCACATAAGAGAGAATATATTGTGAAATATTTGGTCAAGTTAGGTATGACTGTGTTTGTGTACGAACATACATGTAGTTATGTGCAATTTGAATTGTAAAATTTGCCACTGATAAAAATATTTGGGAACAGATCACATTTTATTTATGTGAAAGCCACAAAGATATAATTGTCCCTCCATTAACAAATTAAATATGCAAAATAAGTGTTGAAAGTCTAAAATTTAGCAACATACTTACATGTGAAAATCACAAATTACACTCTTCTAAAACAGACGTGTGTGTAATATAATACCTATTACAAAGAACATACGGTACTTACAAAATACCATAAAAGGCACAGTGGGAAGTATAGTCGTCAGGAGATCTGGTTCTACTCTAACGTCTCGAACTCAGGCCAGTCACTGTTCCTCCGGCTTCTGTTTTTGACTTAAATAAATGATTCTGGGCTGCAGGTGTGGTCCTTACCCGTGGGACGATCAGAATCACATGGGGAGCCCCCTCCCCCACCAATAAAGCAGCGCATCCCAATGGGGAGAATGTCTTTGAAGGAATCTCAGTTGATTCTAAGATTCTCTCCTAGCTTCAATTAAGAACCCTCAAACTAAACGATGTGCACTGGATTCAACTGTGAATTTTAATACACTTTAAAATTCACCCTCCAGTCTATGGGTGCCTATTCCTGGGCACTACTGACATGAATAAGTGAAAGGTACATTAAAACAAACTACTTTAAATAATAATGTGAATGTAAAGAGGGTTCTAGCGAATAGATATTATTCTTCTCAGCTGCAAACATTCTGAATTAGTGAAAAGTCTCCACATTTACTTTAAAGCAGTGGTTTCCCCAAGTGCGGTCCTTGGACAAGCGGCATCAGCATCCATGGAAACTTTAGAACCCAGGCTCTCGGGCCCCACCCAGGACCTAGTCAGTAAGAAAGACCACGGGAGGGGCTGAGCAATCTGTAGTTTAACAAACCTCCAGGTGATTCTGATGAACACTAAAAATGGAAGTCCCCTGCTTTAAAATATCAGTAGTTTAAATTAGGCATACATTTTTATGTAGTAGATACACTCATGAAAAAATTAGGATTGATCAGTAATAAGCATATTAATGGATACCTAACATTTTCTACCCTCCATGTATAAGACAGTTTTAGTATTGCCATGCATACATATGGCAATATGGCAAGTAATGTTTTTGTCAAAGGAAGTTTCAAAAGACAACAGTCCCTCATGATATTCTAAGGTAGGGGTGGGGAACCTTTTTTTCTGCCAAGAACCAAACATCATTCAATGGCCATACAAAATTATCAATGTGAAAATTAACCTGCTGTATTTGGTCAAACATTTAATTAACTCAACCTGAATGCCTTGGCAGGGCCAGACCAAATGATTTCTGGAGGCTTATACGGCCTGCAGGCAGGACGTTCCCCCCTGCTCTAGGGGTTAGCTCTAGCCACAATTAAATTGGGAAAATGCTACCTGTTAGAGTCTTCTATTAAGAGAATACTGGGTTTCAAAGCACACTGGCATATCAAAGCTTCTGAAATAAGCGTCACTAAAAAATCAACTGTTTAACCCAGTGTTCTCAAGCTTATACAACCCTGAAAGTTTGTGTGTGTGTTTTTTTTTTTTTAATATAATACCCATTACAAAGAACATATGGTACTTACAAAATACCATAAAAGGCAGAGTGGGAAGTGTACACATCAGGAGATCTGGTTCCACTCTGTTGCACTAATAATGTCTAGAACGTAGGCCGGTCCGTGTTCCTCGGGCTTCTGTTTTTGACTTATAAATAAATGATTCTGGGCTGCAGGTGTGGTCCTTACCCAGGGGACGATCAGAATCGCATGGGGAGCCTCCGCCCCCACCAATAAAGCAGCACATCCCAATGGGGAGAATGTCTTTTGTAGGAATCTCTCAGTGGATTCTAATTCTCTCCTCTCTTCAATTAAGAACCCTCAAACTAAACAATCTATAAAGTCAGTTTCAGCTATGAAAATTATAGTTCCACTTCTATAATTTTAGAAAAGGACACATTATTTTTGTAAGCATATCTTTTCAAGAAATCTCATTTACATCTATTTCTAGCAAAGTTCAGTTATAGAAAGGTAGGATTAGATGATAATAAACCAATAGGAAGGTAGTGAACTACATCTATGAATTAAGGTTAGGAAAATGTGGAAATGTGCAAATATTCATTCGCTCATTCAAGAAATATTTACTTGGTAAAATGAGGAGGATTTACTGATATTAATGTTTATAGAAATGCCATTTAATATATAAATTGGGAAATAAATTAAATGTCCAACAATAATAAAATGGTTACAATAATAATGACAGCTATAATATAAAAGAGTAATTGCATTGAGAATACACATATATGCTATATTTGTTTAAACTTATCTAAAGTTTAAAAAGTAAATACTCAGCAAAAAAGAAAGAAAAGGCCTATTTATTTTGAGAGGAAAAAGAGGTAAATAGATATATGCATGGATGATTACATAGTAAATGTAATTAGTTTTGTAGTTATGAGATATAACTATAGTTATGTTTGTGTTCTCTTGCTTTTTAGAATAATACAAGGAGCATGTATTATATTTTAATCAGAAAAATATTAATTTTTCTTTGAATTCCTTTCTGAAGTTCTATTAAGCATTATATGATTATCATACTAAGGTGAAAATTTCTTCTGAATCCTCTCATACCTAAAAATCACAATTTTAAATATATTAATTTATTTTAATATATATTATACAGATTCTTTTACTTTTAAATCATCATATAAAGGGCTTTTATAAATAACTTTAAAATAATAATGTACTTCTTAACTTGTATAATTGTGTATCAAGACTAGTTTTAATGTGCAGTTGCTAAATATATTAAGGAAAACTAATACTGTTGTTCTCCCTGGTCCTCCATTTCATAGTCTCCATAAATTGAAATAATTTCATGAAAATATCAGAATTTTTAATGCAAATCATTTATTTTCTTAAACTTATATTATTGTTTCAGATACCTATATTAATATTGTCATTATATAATTAAAATACAACAAATATTATACATAAAGGAATTAACAGAAAAGAAATTGGGGGAAAGCTACTTAACATATACTGTTTAATGTGTTAATTAAAATTTTAAAATGCTTCCCCTGGAATTAACATTTCCTTGTTTAAGTTATTATATTTCTTTTTAACGTTTTCCCCCAAAATCTCTCTTCTGAATTCTCCAGACCATCCTACAGAGAAGTCTACAAAGAAATGAGCAAACTGATTCTCAAATGTATTCAAATACATTTGGTAATACACATAAGTGAAACTTGAGAAGTCTGTTTCTCAGACTATTGGTCTCAATATAATTTCAGTTATTAAATAATAGATTAGATCACTCAGAGACAGCATACAGGCCAATGCTGGATGGGCAGGTCATTCAATTTTCCAAGCAGTACGCATTAGCAAATTTAATTTGCAAAGTCACAATGACAAGTCTGTGACAGACCGGAAAAGCTCTTGCATATTTAATATATTTATCTTGAAGTAAACACTCAGAATTGATATTTATGATAACACATTTATTTTCAACAGTTATTTTTGCATGTTGTAAACTTAAAACTACTTCTGCTGAAAGGAAAATGTCCAGAAATTTAAAGTTTATATATTTTACCTAAGTTGCAATAGAAACTAGCCTACTCACATTGCACAATTCAGATTAAATGTGCTCATTGAGAAACTTGGTTCACAATCATACTGTGGCTAGGCTTATCTTCTCCCCTGCTCGCTCTTGTTTTTTGTGTCCCCCAAAATTGAGAAAAGTAGTTGATATGAATAAGAATGGTACACAGATCCTTGAGTGACTCTTTATATAAGTATTACAACTGGAATTTCTAACTCACTAATGAAGTTAAACGAATGAACTCTTGTGAAATGAGACAAATTCTTCAATACCTAGAGGTCATTGCTTTGTATACAATATGTATGTGTGCATATTTTAAAATGTCTACCTCTAAATGCATCCTTTTTTTTTTTAATCCTCACTCAAGGATATGTTAGTTTTATGTTTTTGTTTTCAATTGATTTTAGAGAGAGCGAAGGAGAGGGAGAGAGAGAGAGAAAGAGAGACATTGGTGTCAGAGGAAAAGATGCATTGGTTGGTTGCCTCCTTTACGTGCCCCAGCTGGGGATGGATCCCGCAACCTAAGTATGTGCCCTGACCAGGAACTAAACCCGCAACGCTCCAACCAACTGACACACCCGGCCAGGGCCATCCTTTTCTTTTTTACTATTACAAGCATATTATTTACAACAGGGCCTTGCAATCATTCTGTGGATTAGAAAGTAAGGTTGCCTCTCTAACCACCAGTCCAATTCTGGCCTCGAAGCATTCTGTGATCCTCCATTAGTTACGGCTGGTTACCAGTTCTGGCTCTTACAAAGGAAAGCCTCCTTTTACCAAATCACTTGAATCCATTAGAAATGGAAATTCACCAAAGCAACTGCAGCTGACCAGGCCCAATTAGTGAATAACAAATAGCAAAAGCTGCGGAGCCTTCTTCACCAGCCATAGCTGTTCTGGTCAGGTTGTAAGGCCAGGCTGAATATTAAGCCATGAATCCAGTTACAATAGCAATAAGAACACTGTTGAGTCTCCTCAGTTAATTGGTTTAAGCTATTTTCTCTTGAGGATAATCTGACTCACAAGTATTGAGTGGATAAAGAGAATTAGAGGGAAAATATGACTCAATAAATTATACATTAAAGACTTAAATATTTGTACTTTTGTGTTACTAAATTATAACAAGAACAAATTTTGAAATTAATAGATATATTATCCTTGCAAAAACATGAGGTTAGCTAATCATGTTTTATGAAGAAATTTAATTTTTATGAATTCAGAAGATTTCTTTAGTTCTTTGGGTAATCAAAATGATATAACTCTTTAGATTTACCTTATGGAATAACTAAAGCATTAATTTTTCACAAGCAATTTATTTAACAAATTAAGAAAAGATTGTTTTAAATATAACATGAAAAGTAAATTTATAACATTAGTGATCAAAAGAAAATTGGAGAAATAATTCTAGCTCTTAAAGATTAGATTCACTGTGAAGCCTCCATGTATTCTTCTACTACTAATTATGATACATAAAAAAAAGGTAGAAACAGTATGAAATAAGCCAACTTTGGAAAAAAGGAACAGTAAGCAGGTTAAACTGTGCAATAACAAAGAAAGGTAGCAAGTAAAAAAAAACCAAAACTGTAGGGGATATTAAAGCAAAAATATATACATTTTCTAAATATGACAGAGTCAAAGACAGGTATGAACATGAAACACATAAAACACCTAAATTAAATCAAAAGTGATACCGATCACTGTAATAACTTGTTTATTAAATTAAATGTAAAAGCAAAAATAGACATTCCTCAAAAAAATATATATACTGATATTACTGGTAATGATTATAATGATAACATTCAAAAAGGTTGGAATAAACAATCTGAGAACATTCTCAAAATAAAATGGATGACTTTTTAGTTTATATTATGAGTGAATCTGCTATTCCAGGACCTAGCACAGAGTAAGAAAGAGGACCATTAGAATCACAATACACGTAAGTTTGATGACAAGAAGATTTGGGATTGATTTAAATTCCAAAGTAGTGTGAAATTTGAAAATCACCAGCATTAGAAAGGGATGTAATACAATGAAAATATATAGATATCTAAATTTATAAATCTGTAAACTAAATTTTAGGAAGAGGCTGATATGGTATTTCTCTCTATTACGGGATTGTGAAGTGTTGTCTTGAATTTGAAAAGCACTTAAGATTTCAGATACTCTAAAAGTTCAACATAGTACACCCCCATGGAAACCATAGAGTATTTTACACTAATATAAGGGTAATATGCTAATTACACTGGGTTGACCAGACATCTTCCGGATGTCCGACTTCCTTCCGGACATTTAGGGGCAACCAGGCCAGCAAGGGGGCAGTTAGGGGGCGACCAGGCTGGCAGGGGGGCAGTTAGCGGGCAACCAGGATGGCAGGGGACCAGTTAGGGGGCGATCAGACTGGCAAGCAGAGGCAGTTAGGGGTGATCAGGCAGGCAGGTAGAGTGGTTAGGGGCAACCAGGCAGGCCAGAAGGGGAGCAGTTAGGGGGTGACCAGGCTGGCAGGGGGGCAGTTAGGGGGCAACCAGGCCAGTAGGGGACCAGTTAGGGGGTGATCAGGCTGACAAGCAGAGGCAGTTAGGGGTGATCAGGCAGGCAGGTAGAGTGGTTAGGGGAAATCAGGCAGGCTGGCAGGGGAACAGTTAGGGAGCGACCAGGCTGGCAGGGGGGCAGTTAAGGGGCGGCCAGGCCAGCAGGAGGGCAGTTAGGGGGTGACCAGGCTGGCATGGGAGCAGTTAGGGGGCAACCAGGCCAGCAGAGAGGTAGTTAGGGGGTGACCAGGCTGGCAGGGGGAGCAGTTAGGGGGTGACCAGACTGGCAGGGGACCAGTTAGGGGGTGACCAGGCCGGCAGGGGGGCTGTTAGGGGCTGACCAGGCCAGCAGGAGACCAGTTAGGGGGTGATCAGGCTGGCAAACAGAGGCAGTTAGGGGTGATCAGGCAGGCAGGCAGGTGACTGGTTCAGAGCCAGCAGTCCCAGATTGTGAGAGGATGCAGGCCGGGCTGAGGGACCCCCCCCCTCCAGTGCATGAATCTCATGCACTCAGGCAGTAGGCGGGGGGAAGGGGGTCCCTCAGCCTGGTCTGCACCCTCTTGCAGTCCAGGAGCCCTTGGGGAATGTACAACTGTAACCCAGCAGTCGGACATCCCTAGTGCTGCTGCGGAGGTGGGAGAGGCTCCCGCCACCACCGATGTGCTCACCAGCTGTGAGCCCAGCTTCTGGCTGAGCAGTGCTCCCCCTGTGGGAGCACACTGACCACCAGGGGTCAGCTCCTGCATTGATCATCTGCCCCCTGATGGTCAGTGCACATCATAACGACCAGTTGTTCCGCTGTTTGGTCGATTTGCATATTACCCTTTTACTATATAGGATATGAAAAACATTGAAATGAGATCATCCTATTTCTAAAAATTAAAAGCAAATTTTATGTTATAAATATTATAATGGACAAATATACTTTTCAAAATACTGGCATAGCAAAAGGGTTTTAAAAAACTTCTCAAGAAGGGAAGGTCCATTATTTTTCTTTGAGATCCAAGGTAAAGACTAGCCGATCCCATACACCTCAGATATAGTCCAAGAGCCCAGACCTCAGGACTCCAAGTTCCCACCATATTTATAGTGAAATGAAAACCCCTCTATGGCCTGCTTGTAAGATTTCCTACAATCTATGTCCTGCCTGATTACTCACCCAGACCTCCCATTCTGCTTCTTTTTGCTCATTATGTTCCCACTGCAGTGGCCTATTTTCTGCTCCTCACACACATCATGCTCTTGCTGGGTTAGCCTTCCTTGTACTGATTGTTCCCTTTGCTTGGTATGCTTTTCCCTGGTCTACTTTCATGGCACCAATTTGTTCTTTAGGTCTCAGTTAAAGAATACTCTCTTGGACATTCCCCATCTAATTATCCCCCATAGAATCTTGACAATGTCACCCTACTTACTACCTTCAGAGCACTACTCCACTTTAGTTATCTAACTTTTTATTTGCCCATCTCTGTTGTCTCAGTACACTAAAATTAAGCTCCTTGAAGGCAAGAGACCTCATTGGTATCATCGGGTTGTATCCCTAGCATCTAGCATATCACTTAGAACTGTTTTTGCTTGCCATGTTAATATTATTTGTTGAGTAAATAATAAAGGTGAATCCATGTTTCCTCGCCTCCAAATTTATGCTTTTTTTCTAGGACAAACACTGGAAGCAATTTGGTGAATGGACAGACAGTGCCTCAGTCAGGAATCTAGGTTCTCAATCTCATTCCAACTCTATGAATCCTTGCTGTCTCCTCAGGTTTTCTTTTATAAGAAACAGAGGGAAACAAGATCTATAAGGTTCTTTCTAGCTCTAAAATTTCTAATTCTGAAATCTATGGACTTAAAGCAAATTGTCTACAAAGCTTTTTTTTTTTTTTTAATGCCAAATAACTGGAAGAACATTTTAATGGTGGGTTGCTGCTATAAAGAAGCATTTACCACTAAGGTCTCTGGGTAACCAAACCCTGAGAATTTACATTTTAATTTAGGGCAATACATTCATATCATAAAGCTACAGACATCAATCAGTCAAACAGACAATTTGTAGGTGCATATGAATTAAAACATGGGTTTTATTCTTTCATTTACATCCCTAAGAGATAATTAAGTCCTTCTTTTTCATAAGACTTTAAATGAAAATAAATACATCATGTATCAGTGGTATCTAAAAGGATCCATTGGAGGGTTGAAAGAAAACAGAACTGATACCTATTTATAGCAAGTGAAGTGAGGGGAAAAAAGCAAAAGTTTACTGATATTTACTATAGGGATTGACATTTTCTCCTCCTGCCTTCCGTGTGTGAGCTGCTCTGGAGTCACCTGCTGCTAGTACACTCCAGGCACCATAGCAAAAAGTGGAAACCTACACACTGACAAGTAGGTAGCTACTTCTCACTTGTACCATCACTTTCAATGTACTGTGCTATACTTCATATGCAATTTATATACTATCTTTTCTGATTTAACCTATTTCATATGGATGAGTAGCTTAAAATATCTTCTTACCTAATAAAAGAGAAACATGCAAATGACCATCACTCCGCTATGCCCACAGCCAATCAGAGTGAGTATGCAAATTAACCCAACAAAGATGGAGGTTAATTTGCATACACAGGCACAGAGCGGAGTGGAGTGAAGCCTGCTATGAGGGGAAGTGGGGCGGCAGAGGGAGATACTGTAGTGGTGCTTCAGACAGAAGCGGGGACTTGCGGGCTCCCGGCAGCCCGGGAGCGGGGACTTGCCGGCTCCTGGGTGGCTGGGAGTGAAGCCTGGGGAAGGAAGGCCTATTCTTGCACAAATACCGTGCAACGGGCCTCTAGTAAAATTAATAATGACTAAAGATGAAATTCTACCAATGGAAGTTTCACTGAACAACAGGAAAATGACAGATGATGCTTCTGTTTATTCTCAGCATTAGCTCTTCTGCAACCTCATTATAAGATGAAATCAGCGATTTAATTTGTTTAATTAGGCAAATTGGTCAAAAGTTAAAAACTTATCAAGAAGGCTATTTTAAGTATAATTTATTATTAATAAGAATGTAATGTGTTCATATGGCCTGTTGAGATATTTCCAATGGTAATTGAAGTCATCATAATTAACAAAGGCCTTTTATAACCGGCATCCAGAAAAACCTTTACACTTTTTCATCTAGGGACTTTTAATCATATGCCACTTTAAACCAATACTTTGTAAAATTTCACTAAACAAAGATTTAGAAGTCTCTTTTGGGGTTTTTAAATATATTAATTCAGTAGTAAATATTGAATTTATAAGTAAATATTCTTATAAAGAGAGATGCATTTTTTAAAAAACTAATATGCATGTGTAAACAAAAAAATGGTTGAAAATTCTGTTTAAAACAACCCAGTCTCCATCTTTGTACAACAGGGTAACTTTATAATGCCCATATAATGCAATGAATTTTCTAAATGTAATGATTATTTATTGTGTTTTAAATATATATGTGCCATACTCTACTTCTGGAAAGAAAGAACTGGATGCAAATCTACAAGAGAATCATTCAATCTCCAAAAACAACAACAAAAACACCCAAGAATCAATGTTTAAACTATCCTTGCAAAACGAGCATGTCCCCAAGTGCATTAAACATTTCTGAATAGAGTCAAAACTTTTTAAAGAAGCCCCCCAAAACATAAGGTACTATTACTAGAAGAGTTTGAATCTAATCTACCTTTTTTATTAATTTTACAAAAATTTTCCCAGTGACTCCTAATGTGGTCATATTTCACACAGGGTTGCATGCATTAATATCACTGGGAATAGTAGATCAGATCAGTGGAGATTTATGATTCAAAGCCCAACACTTTTTTTAATCACAGAGATTTCATTTTACCTACTGCAAATCACTGTCAATGATGAAACTGGCTGGATTAAATACAAGCTGACTACAACACCATTAAATATAGACAGAATAATGGGTAGGTATGATCAATTAAAATTTTAAGTCAAAACCGTCTCCAAAAATTTTTAACCTTCAGTCTTGATTTATAGCAGCTCCATTACAGGGCCTTCCCCATCCCGTGGGTACCCACAGCACAGCACAATGCCACGCTGCTCTTGCTGTGGACCACATGGACTGCACCACGTTCAATGCCCTGCACCATCAAATACCTATTGTGTGACTTAACCTCACTAAGGTTTACTTGTCTCACCTGAAAATCAGTAAAATAATAGTGCGTGTTACAGAAGATTAGTGTGAACTTTAAACACTATCCTTGCATACAAAGTATTTACTGCCTACTAAAGAATAAGAATATGTATGTTAACTACTATTATAATCGAATCCAAAAATATACCATCCAAAAATATTTAAAACATTTATTTTAGATGCATACACACAAAAAAGCAACTCTGATTAAACCAGTTATTATACAGAAGCAATTAATATTCCATCTCTATGCCATCACCTATTTGAGGATTCAACATCAGTCATCAGAGCCTGAAATAAAGGCTACATTCTATAAGATAGTGAAAAAAAGAAAGTTAGAAAAAAATCTAGACTTTGCTTCTTTAATAATTAGAATAGATTTCATGACTGATGCATATCCCTTCTAGAATCATGTTTATTTATTTATATAAAGTAAGATAAGATCATGAAAGATTGGGCTTTTAAAAAAGCATTTAGTTAGGACATTGTGTTCAATTAATTTTAACATAGACAAGACTCTGCTAAGAAAATAAATAGTAACATAAATATGCAAGGGAATTCGGCAGACTAGCCAAACATCCCAGACGGGTCAAATTTTTAACATGATCAATAAAATAAAATGTAGCAAATAAATCAGCTCAATTTATCGGCATGGGAATTCAAAGTTAAACTTATTTCATTTGGATTTTAGTCAGAAACATAGATCTTGGAATCAGGTTAATAAGAGTTTGTAATGATCTGCATTCTTTTTGCTTGCTTTGGGAATTAACAGTGCTGCTTGCTGGCACAACTCAAGCCTTCTGGGGATTTTGCTTCACTAATTTTGAGTGAATCTAAGGACTTATTGAGATAGATGTTTCTAAAACACCAAGCCAAGAACCTAAATGAATTTCAAAATGAAGTAAAACAAAGTGGAATTTCATAAATAATTGTTGCTTAATAGCCTTTTTTTTCCATCTTATTTTGATGCTTAATTTTTATTTCAAATCTGGACATATAAAACCTATACTGATATGAAGACAAATTTCAGCATAGTATTCATTTTATTCTAAATACTTTTTGAAGAAGCTACTTCGATTTTTATTTTGTTTCACATTGTCTTAGTTTTTACACCCATGCTAGAATTATATTCATAACAATAAAATGAAAAATAGTTTAATCTATTACCCTTTAATTATTGTTAATGCATACACACAAACGTGCTCCATTTTGAGTTAAAATCACTTCAAGTCAATCTTAAATTTATTGTAATAGCATTAAAATTATTCTCTTTAAAAACATACTCAATATTTCTATATTACTGACTATGGGATAGGAAATGTTCTAAATGCTTTATATGTGTTAACTAATTTTAATTTTCACACTAACTGTATGAGGTAGGTACTATGATTACCTTTATTTTACAAACCAAAAAAGTGAAAACAGAGAGATTGTGCGCCTTGGCCAATATCATCCGGCTAGAAAATGGCAGAGCTGGGATTCAATCAAACCCACGCAGTGACACTCCAGAATACAATCTCTTAACACTCTATAATCTCCTCTGTATAATAATGTATATAGTGATTTTATGTGTGTGTCTTGTTAGTATTTAGGGGAAAAACAGTTGTACTGAAGTATGGTAGCAACCATACTTGGGTAAAAACGGCTGTTTGAATTTTAACCCTGCTATTCTGGCTTCTGCACACACTTACTTGCTTAAACAATAGGGTAGTTACCTCAGCACATAAATCCATCCCACATCACAAAGGTTATTTTCCTGTGCCTGTGGACCAGAACCACAGGAGATTGATTCCCACTGACTCAGTAGCTCCAGGAGTTGAAACTGCAGACGACTTTTAGAGATTATTAACTTTGCTCAATTCTGCTTCTGTACAATCTGCTTTCGCAAAATAGGTCCACATTCCAATCCGATGTCCAGCAGGATGTGGCTGGGGGCTCATTTAGAACAAAGGAAAATTTTTGTGGTTTAGACCTTTAAAAGGACTGCCTACACCTGAAATGGCGCAGTCGTGAGGGTGGACTTCACCTGCGTGTGGTGCTCTCGCGGCCGTCCTGGCCAGCTCAATAAATCCTTGCCTGCTTTTTTTTAATCAATCAGCAGCCTCCGGTGGTCTTATTCTGACTCCAGGGTTCGACCCCACAACATTACACTGAAGTATTTAGGAATATAATGTCATATTTCTAAATTACTTAATTCAACAACTATTATTTACCCTAATTACATGTTGAATCATACAGACCTTCAGTTTGATCAACTAACACAATAAGTCTGATTTCATGTTTCACAGATATTCATAATAACTTAGCTCATCAGATCTGTCCACACTTAGAACCAAAGATCCTGACCTTATATCACTTGTAGTAATTCCAAATAAGCATTCTAACTCCGCTAGTTATTCCCAACTTGAATCAGTTTTAGACAAACAGGAAACCACATTGTCTGTTTTGACATTACTCTCAGTCCTCATGACCAGGACAAGTCAACAAGAGGAAGGGGTAGGTGAGAGAGGAGGAAACAATGTCCTTTGCCCCTGCCTCCTTCCGCAGCCTGCCCTGGTACATGAACAAAAGAAAACACATTTTTACATTAAAATTAATTCAAATATAGTCCATCGCCAAAGCCAGCTTTGCTATTCCTCTCTCAGCTTTGTTCCCACCAACCTTGAAACAAAACCAACATTTTCGTATCCACCATGCTTGCAAGGGGTTTCCCATTTCCTTTGCAAATAGAGCTCCACACTGAAAGGTGGTGTAAGTAATGTGGGTACTGAAACACAAACACCTACCCAGTTTAACAAGCATTCTTCTCAACAATTACTCCAAACAATGAAAGAGAAAAAGATCTTTACCACAAGTTGCTAAACATTTTAATAGAGAAGATTATCCCTTTATCAAATACTATAATGTAAGGTATGGCATACTAATAAAGCCAGAAATGTGTAAAAAGTTGTTTAGAATACCCAGAGGAAGAAAATGCCATTTGCTAACTAGAAAAACCAAGGAAGACTTCATGAGGAGGTAGTATTTGAATTGGCTGGTTTATTGATTGATTGATTGATTGATTGATTGATTTCAGAGAGGAAGGGAGAAGAAGAAATGGAAACATCGATGATGAAAATCATTTGATTGGCTGTTACCTGCACACCCCGTACTGTAACCTGGGCATGTGTCTTGACCAGGAATCAACTGTGACCTCCTGGTTCATAGGCAGATGCTCAACCACTGAGCCATGCTGGTCAGACTGAATTGGTTTTTAAATACTTAACATTTGACTGGAAAATTGTAGGGTACCATGACCAAGTAATCGGAAGAGAGACTGTTTAGCATTAGCCAGCACAGTGGACACAGAAAGAATCACCTTAAATGTCCAGTAAGGTCATGTGCCTTATATCCTTCCATGAGAACTGTGGCTTACCAAATAATTTCGCCCAGCTACAGTATACATACTTTTATATTTTTAAGTTTCAAGGAGAAAACTTGTCTAAAAGTCTGCATTCATAATTTCTTATCATATTACACAATCCTAAGAAACATTAATTCTACCCCTTATTTTAGTCACTACTTTAGCTAAATCTGGCTGTCACTTATTTATTTTTATACCCACAAGGTGAATATAAATAGCATTGATCTAAGTAGAGTAGCAGAATAATATAAAATGACCCTGAGAACTTGTCTTGTATTAAAGTCCTGGTAGCTTCCCACAAATTGACTGATTCAGATGTAGCTAATAGAAAGGTTACATTCCAAAGGAATAATTGATCACTTTAAATACTTGTTTGACCTTTAACTGAGGCTATATATCATCCTTATAATGGGCAAAATCAATAGATTACACTTAAATATAACGTTCTGTTTTGAAATCTTTACTGTTGAAAGTATTACATATGTCCCCTTTTTTTCCCATTGACCCCTTATTGCTCACCCCTGCCCCCCACCCCAGGCCTCCACCACCCTATTGTCTATATCCATGTGTTATGCATATATGTATACAAGATCTTTGGTTGATCTCTTCACACCCACGCACCTACCCCCACCTTCCCTCTGAGACTGGACCGTCTGTTCCATGCTTCTATGTTACTGGATCTATTTTGTTTCCTATGTATCTTTAATAATACAATATTTCTACTGTACTGTTATTGAACTTTTCATGGATTGCTCCATTAACTGCTTCTTTCTTAATAAAGAGAGATCTATTTAGTCTTTCTTCAGAATTGAGATTATCTAGTCTCAAGACTGGGAAACAGTCAAATGGTACAGATTCCCTTTCACGGATTTTTTTCTTGATGCTGTCAAATCAGTAGCCTGAAGGCAGAGGGTGAAATAGGTATGGTTTCTGGTCAAGTAGGCATTTGATAAGGGCAAGTGTTTTCCTCAGAGTGTGTACTTCAATTCCAATCCTTTATATTACAGAGACTCACAGGTCTGGGCTGAAATTGGGGGAGAAGGGGTGGTGGTGATTAAAGGGCCTCTTTAAAAATGAAGTTATGTAGGGAGAGCAGACATGGGGGTATATAATTATGACTCTGCTGTTCTTAAGCTATTTCATACTTACATACAATGAAACTTCTATTTTAACTTAGATTTATTACTGGAAAAAACCTTATGTAATTACAATGTGCTAGTAAGTTGCTATTAAGGCCAGACTAGCTGCTGTGTGTCCGTAAGAGCTGCCCTCCAGGAACTTACACATAAGGGAAGGACCCAAGAACATAATTTATAAAGATTGGTTGTGCCTCCAAGAAGAAGAAATGGCCATTTCATTACAAAAGTCATATTGGCTTAGAAAAAAACTGGTAAAGTTTATTCAGGGTCTTAAATAAATACCAAATAAAGTCAATAATAACTGATTTGAAGATCTTGACAATGGAAAAGAAACTATAAATAAAATGTTTAGGAATATTTTCATACTAAAAATGTATATTATGAAATATATGTAAAATTTAGAAATGTAAGAGACCATTTCAATAGCTCTTAGGTAAATATTTGAGAATAATATCTAAACTTGCATGGTGGCCCTAACCGGTTTGGCTCAGTGGATAGAGCATCAGCCTGCGGACTCAAGGGTCCCAGGTTCGATTCCGGTCAAAGGCATGTACCTTGGTTGCGGGCACATACCCGGTGGGGAGTGTGCAGGAGGCAGCTGATTGATGTTTCTCTCTCATCGATGTTTCTAACTCTCTATCCCTCTCCCTTCCTCTCTGTAAATAATCAATAAAATATATATTAAAAAAAAAAAAAAACTTGCATGGTGGTCATAGAGATGAAAAGAAAATGACCTATGTAAGAGAGTTGGGAAATATAGAAATGACCACTCTTCTACTAGAAGTGGTCATGGATTAACAAATATGCTCTTGCTAATGCAGAACTGGGGAAAAACTTATAAATGATAGGCTATAGATTTCCAATCTTTTTAGACTCCAGTAGGAGGTATAATTCTTAAAATAGAAGCTTCATTTACATCTTAGATATTTATAACACCATTCAAGTAGATGAGGACAAATTTATTAATTGAGTGTTGCTTCAATATTTAGTACTCCAATTAGTTCTTTTGTTCATTAGATATTAGTGATGTATGAGATGATAAAAGCACATTAGATAATGTCCCATCAGAATTTTTAATAATGGATCTGGCTCTGTGGAACTTTCGAAAATTAGACATCTAAAAGAACAGTGATGGTAATCCAATTCAAATCAGAACAATGAGATGGCATTATGATTTGTGAGAATTTGATATATAAAATAATCAAGCACAACATGTATAAAGTTTTGGTATGGCAGTCAATTAAATCAACCTATATTGCAAAACTTTTGGCTAGGGTGAGTAAATTTCATTATCCACTGAAGTGTGACTTCATCAGATAAGCAAGTCTTTAAGAAAATTATAACCACTGAAAATCCTAAAGTAGAATATCAAAGTGCCACATTTACTTACATGTCTTAACTTCCTTTCACTGTAACATATAAATATTTCTATTGCAGAAAAAAATTTGATCATAGTAATCAAAACATTAAGAAAAAATATATCACATAATTTATAAACATTTTGCTGTAAAAGATAATTTTTCCTCAGTTCCAAGTTGAAGAATTTGACTATATTAGATAATAGACGTCACTAACATTGGGTAGACTTTGGGCATTAACTTTAATATGTCAAGAAGAGTAATTTGAAGATATTTGTAGAAACTAATTATCTTCTAGTTAGTATGCTCCCTGTTCTCTCTTTAATAATAGAACCCCATATTTTTATTTGGGTATATGCCTATCTGATAGGGGTGGATTATATTCCATATTCTACTGCAAATAGGCAAAACGAGTCACTAAGTTGTGGACCATGGTGCAGATAGAAGTGATGTATTCACCTGAACATGACCTTAAAGGCAAAGAGCATGCCCTCCATTGCCATTTGTGTTCTTCCAGTTACCTAGAATGCAAAAATCATTATGAATACTGAAGCATCATTCTTGGGCCACAACATAAAAAGTATTTTGAGGAGAGCAGAAAACATGAGAGAAGGACCCTGAGCCTTGGATGATTGAGCTACCATGTTAGGCCTTATACACAGAATGATACATGAAAGAATAAACTTTTGTCTTGTTTTCACCACTATTACTTTAGGTTTCTCCGTAATAGCCAAACCCATAAGCTAATCATAAAATATAGTTCATTTTTATTCAATGTTTAAGGGTTTACAAGACCAATAAAGCCCTTTGAACATCCCCATAAAAAGTTTTAATGATGTATGAAACAATCTTATAGTTCTTTATAAATTCTCAAAAATTTTACATGAAACAGCCTAATTCCACCAAACTTGACTATTTTAGCAGGATTCTAAGACTACACAGAACTGGAATTAATTTATGGATCACCTAGTCAACTGTAGAATGTGGGAAAACAGTTTGAGTTTAAATAGTTTTAATGCCCCATGGGAGACTACACTTTTAGGGCTGGATGGGGCATGAAATGCTCCTTTGTAATGCTCTTTCCACTACACAACACTCCTTTCCACTTATTCTGAAACAGTTATTTATATATAAACAAATGAAAATAATTTCTCTAAGTGATAAGCATCATTTTTAAGTTTTAAATTTAAAAGCTGATATCAAATATAGTTGATATCAATTCCTATTAAGAGATTTTTATTTAATTTGCTATGGCTCAACTCATGGCCTAAAAAGAGAACGTATCCTGGTTATAGGCGTAATTATAACCCACAGTAATATTAGAGACTTTATTGCCTGGGAGAAGTCAAAAGGAGGACAAATTCAATAGGTTCACTTATATTAATTAATATATACTATTATAATATATATTTTTGATTCAGGTAAAAAGTCTGAGAACAAACAATAATTATAGTATACTTATTTAATTTTTTCATTGATACACCCCAAGCTCTTAGAAGAATACCTAAATTATAGGAGGCCCGCAAAAAAAATGGATAAAAAATAAGTGTATATAAATATTTTTTCTGATAACAAAAATCAAATACAATAGAATTTAAAACTTATGTGTAAGTTTTGTTTTATAATTTTATAAATGTTTCTACCATATCTAAGTAATGAAAATGTGTCCCTAATCTGTCCAAGTGTGTCCCTAATCTGTCCTGATCTGTTCAATATTATTAATAACTCATTTGTGCTAAAATACTCATGTTCTGAAGACATTTGGACATGTACTTTAGAGATATTTATTTTAAAAGGCATATTAAGCACATAATATGCTTCAAAGACTGAACAGGCAGGCTAGTTGTTGCTCAGCTTCCAGAGTGTCATTCACACTGTAGATGAAGTAAATGGCTTCTCCTGGTGTATGCAGTTAAGGCCAGAGTAGACATGCCTAGTGACCATAGGACAGGAGCCAGGATACAGAGATGGATGGGATCCAATCTCTATCAACAATGCTAATGGAGTACAGAGAATTTAAGTCAGTGCAGTGGACTGAGGTCTGAACAGGGTACAGTGTGAGTTAAGAACAGAAAAACATATGGCATTTCTTCTTAGGAAGATACAACAATAAGTTGTCAAAGATAAGCACTAAAATTCATCATTACCTTGTTGTGTCTGATTGGCATTTTTCTTCTGCTATGGAGCATTTTCTGAAATACTAAACCTGCTAAGTCAACTTGTTCTATAAAACCAATCATCCCAGTATAACTAAGTTCACCTTGGAATTTAATGTAAAATGTTAATACTCACATCCAGATCATCCTTTGCATTGTAGTAGACAACTTCATTACTCTATAAAAAATATAAAAAAAGAATGCTTTATTAATTTGAGTAAAAACAAAAATATACAGGATGAAACACTAAATACATTTGATTTATATTTTAATTATTAAACCCCTCATAATATTCCTTTCACAATATATTCCACAAAGATCCATAAAGGTTAGCCAATATTTTCTAAGAACATATTAAAACACTATATCAGTGAGATTAAAAAGCACATTTTGCATTGAGGGAAAATATCTCAGTGTAAGTCTGAGAACAATTTGTCAAGAAAAAATAAAAATTTCATAATGCAGATAAATTACATACACACACACACACACACAGCCTAAACCATAAATGATAAGATAATTCAAGAAAAATGTAATAAAAGTTGCTTAATAGTTTGCTAAAACTATGACTTTTAAAAAATACATATTTATCTAACACACTAATATTCTCCATTTCTACCAAAGTGGTGAATAAGTGTGTTGGCTCTTCAAGAATAAATTTTGTCTTATAGTTATGGACATTTCTTTGAGTCTTAGAGGCTAGAACCATGCAATTTAAAAATAATCCATTTCTATTTCCTTTCCTCTCCCGAAGTGAATGAAAATACAGTCCATTTTGTTTGTCTTCAGTAGTAACATGAGTACTATGTAAAAAATGCTTTTTTCTGTACCTCTTAATTAATTATAAATATGGATACTATAAAATTTCATTAAAAGAAAACACAATGTACAAAAAATATTTTAGGAAATTCCTCGGAAAAAATAGACTAGATTAATGTTTCTTAAGATATGCACCTCCCCCCAAAAAATTCTAGCTCTTCAAACCATAATAAATGTTACACAGGCAAAAGTATTCTATGGTCATGGCGTCAGAATAAAAATAAAGATAAAATTGTCTCTTTTCAGCAGGACCTCACAGAGCCTCAATGTATCATCCTATCTAATAAAAGAGTAATATGCAAATTGACCGTCACTCCAACACACAAGATGCCCACCCACATGCGGTCAAAGATGGCTGCCCCCATGTGGACACAAGATGGCCGCCACAAGATGGCCTGCAGGGGAGGGCAGTTGTGGGCAATCAGGCCTGCAGGGGAGGGCAGTTGGGGGCAACCAGGCCAGCAGGGGAGGGCAGTTAGGGGTGACCAGGCCTGCAGGGGAGGGCAGTTAGGGGCAACCAGGCTGGCAACGGAGGGCAGTTAGGGGTTACTGGGCCAGCAGGGGAGGGTAGTTGGGGGAGACCAGGCCTGCAAGGGAGGACAGTTAAGGGTGATCAGGCCAGCAGGGGAGGGTAGTTAGGGGCAATCAGGCTGGCAGGGGAGCAGTTAGGTGTCGATCAGGCTGGCAGGAGAGCGGTTAGGGGTGATCAGGCTGGCAAGCAGAAGTGGTTAGGGGCAATCAGGCAGGCAGGCAGGTGAGTGGTTGGGAGCCAGCAGTCCTGGATTGTGAGAGAGATATCCCAGATTGGAGAGGGTGCAGGCTGGGCACCCTCTCCCCTTCCCCACCCCCATGCACAAATTTTGTGCACCAGGCCTCTAGTATATATTATGAATGTCCAAGAGGAAAGTAGATCTTGTTTTGTTTCGCAGACTTATTTGCCACAGAACCTGCCTCCTTTTGATGTAAGAAACATACCATAAAATATAGGTGTCTCTGTATACCAAACAACTTAACCAAACCCTACATAGACAAATACATGAAATCATGATTCATAACACTGAATGAAACCCAGGAGTTCTAATGTATTTCATATAGAGTCAATTACACTTTTTAACTTACCATTAAATGATTTTTTAAAAATAATTAAGTAGCTAGAGATTTTCACCATGCATGTAAGTTCTAATTCCTGAAGCATTTCTTACAGCATTAGTTTTGAAGCAAGGTTAAAATACAAAATCAGAACTCATCATAACCATCTGAATTTACCTGAGACCCAAATCTAATTCTAGCTTATTGATCCCTCATGCAACCCTGTAATTTATACTTAGGAGACAATTTTCAATTTAAAATGTGGAGTCCATCAAAAGTTAAAGCACTGAATAGGTTTATCTTCATTTTAGACTTTATTTCTTCCAACTGCTTGCTTATATTTCAAAACTGAACTGTGTTGAAACTGTATTAAATTTCATGCAGTTCAGTATCATCATTTTCAACATTCATTATATACACATATGTACATACTGCTCTGCCAAGGGAGACACAATATAAGTAAACATACCTACCCTTTTCCTTTTGATAAAATAATGGATACAGATCAATTATCTAAAGCCACTCGTGTCTAGGACTACACTTGGTACATGGTACTTGAATTAAAGGACTAAATTGATTAGTAAGCTTTTTTCTTATGTGTCAAACATTGTCACATATAACAAATAAAGATAATTTATTTCTTAAACTTGAGATTTAGAATATCAATTGCAGTCCCAGAAGACAGTTAAGTATGATAAAGAAATGCTAGTTTTAACTCAAACTAAGTATTTTGATTGTATTTAGATAAACTGTGCTGGAAATTAAAATAAAAACTAACATATAGAAAACTGGGTTTTTTGAGAATTTCCAAATGCCTTTCCCTCTTTTACTATACTATATATTATACAAAACCCTATTACCTCTTCTTTTAGAACCTCTGTATTGCTTCTAAAACTGTTCTTGAAAAATGTATATTGCCAAGTTTATTTAAATTTTATACATTTGTACAAGTCTTTCTGGACTTTGAAATACATGTAATTCAAAAAGCTGACTTTTTTTCTTTTATGTAAACTATGAAAAATATATTAATCAGAAAATAATACTGCATGTCAAATATTCATACCCCTTCTAAAATGGGTAATTTGTATTTATACTTTTATTTTATTTATTTACTTTTTTATTGATTTCAGAGAGGAAGGGAGAGAGATAGAAACATCAATGATGAAAGAGAATCACTGATCAGCTGCCTCCTGCATGCCCCCTACTGGGGCAACCCAGGCATGTGCCCTTGACTGGAATGGAACCAGGGACCCTTTAATCCATAGGCCAACCCTCTGTCTGCTGAACTAAACCAACTAGGGCATATTTCTATTTTTTAAAAAGCTCTCTTTTTTTATACAACATCAATTTCTTACATGGTCAAAATATAAATGCGAAGGAAAACAATAGTGTCACTTCCACTGCCTTACAACAAAATTTCTTCTCCAATAAATGTGACATTGCTTTTGGCCTAGAAACATTTTTTATAAATACACTTTCCTTTTTAAAACCTCAAAACTTGCATGGATAGCATGCATATTTCATTAGTCCTTTATTTTACCTAACAGAAAAGCTCCACTGATCAATTTTAGCTAGGATAAATCCATGTAACAATTTGGAGAAACTATAATTGTGCATTTAATTTGTCATTCCATTCCATCTACATGGCAGTTTGACAATAAAATGCAAACATTCACAGGGCACTGAATTTATGTAAATTTTTGCTACATAACAATAGTTTTCCAGTTTCAGTTCATCATACTTTCTTATGGAAAATTGCAGTTATTTGTTTTAGTGTGGCTTATAGATCAGAATTATTTGGATCAGAAAAAAATTTAAATGTAAGCTTGAGAAAAAAACATGATTTGGCGAAACTGTAAAGTTATAAATCAATTTCATTTGTAACTATCTCTTTTGCTATATAAAAATACATATTAGCTCTGTACATAAGGACATACATTAAGATCTGTGCAGCTTCTGTTGGTGGTAATGCAGATTGGTGCAGCCACTGTGGAAAACAATATTGAGTTACTGCAAAAAACTAAAAATGGAACTGCCTTATGACCCAGCAATTCTACTTTTGGGTATATATACGGAGAAACCCAAACACTAGTTCAAAAGAATATATGCTCCCCTATGCTCATTGCAGCATTATTTACAATAGTCAAGATTTGTAGGCAGCCTAAGTGTCCATTAGTAGGTAAGTAGATGAAAAAAACTGTGATATATATATATAAAGGAATGTTACTCAGCCATGAAAAAGAATGAAATTTTACCATATGCAAAAATGTGGATGAACCTGGAAGCTATTATGCTAAGTGAAATAAGTCAGTCCAAGAAAGACAAATATCATATAATTTCACTTATATATGGAATTTAAAGAAGAAATAAATAGACCAAAAGAAACCCACACATACAGAGAACAGACTGCCAAAGGACAGAGGTTTTGATTGGTAAAGGGATTAAGAAGTACAAATTGGTAGTTATACAATAGTCACGAGGATGTAAAGTATAGCATAAATAATGAATATAGTAAATAATATTGTTATAATTACATATGGTGTCAGGCGGCTGCTGGAAATATCAGGGGAACACTTTGGTAAAGTATATGATTGTCTAACCACTGAGCCGTACACCTGGAACTAATACAAAGTAATACTGAATATAAACTGTAATTGAAAAATCAAAAAAGAAAAAAAATACAAAACAATCAACATTGGAAAATACATAAATGTAAGGTCAATGTGTTATTACAATTAATATTACAAATAATAATATGTCAAAATCTAAATAACAAGCATTTTTAAAAACTAAATTGCTTCCAATGAAACAAGAGATAGATGTAGTTCCATTTATATTTGTTTAGACAATTTTCAATACAAGTATTTTATATTACTTGTTAACATGAAAAAGAACGTGAAGCTTTGTTAAACTAAATAAGTATACAATCAAATGACTTAAATCATAGAAGCACCAAAATATATCCAGAACCAGTCTTAACCAGGTTGGGATAAAAGACAACTTTCAGGAACATTGGACAATTCACACTGAATCAGCACTGCTTCTAAGTTCCTATGTTTTTATAGGGATGGATTTTAGTTAAATTCTGTGTGTCTGGCTGGTGTGTCTCAGTCATTGAGTGTCAACCTATGAGCAAGGATATCAGGGCACGTGCCTGGGTTGCAGGCTCGATCCCCAGTGGGGGGCGTGCAGGAGGCAACTGATCAATGATTCTCCCTCATCACTGATGTTTCTCTCTCCCTCTCCTTTCCTCTCTGAGATAAATAAAAATATTTTTAAATGAATTCTGTGCTAAAACAAAATTAGGAAACAGTGTAAAGACAGCTATATGTCCTGAGGGGGTATAATTAAAGAAGAGGCAAAAGAATGAGCTGCATTCCTTCTCCTTTTACCCTATGGAGACTTTGGGATCTTATGACCAACAGAGGGAGACAGTCCCCACTTATTCTACAATTTTGGCGACTTCACTCTGTGCTTGGTTTAGGAAACAAAGATGAAGACTCCCCTCCAACCTTAAGGAGCAAGTTCCTGCTTCCCAACTCACATGTGGCAAGAACTTGAGGTAGCTGAGCCAATCCCTCTAACCTGCTAAAACTGAAGAATAACTCTCATTGGCCCTTGGATGACATGACCACAGAAATCAACTGTCCTAGGTTTCAAAATAGGTGAAAATTAAGAATTTCAGGTAGTTGTAAAAGTCTCCCCATTTTGCTCAGTTCAAGCATTTGTATTTGCAAATGTGCATGTGTATGTTTCTTAATCATTTATCTATCCTATTACTCAAAATTCCCTCAGTCCTTTCTTCAGAAAGTACATAGTTATATCAATATCTTTTAATATTTCAATAATTTATTAGCATATCAACTAATTAGTACAGTCACATATTATAAAATTGAGTTATCTTGTTTATCATACTTCTGGCTAAATGTTTTTATGCAAATTATTAAACATTACCTTGGAAGTTATTTCTAACTCAAACACAGAAGTTTTCAGTGGATTTCAGAGTATTCCACACCTTATGATAGGATAAAGCCAGCAATGGCTTCAAAGGAGATTTGTAGATGAGTTAAGCCTTTGGAGAGCTATTTGTCATAATTTAAGCACAACCAGATGACAAGAACAAATTGTTTCATTTCTGATTTTAACCAAGTAGCTTAGTTATTTATTATCTCCTTCAAACAAATTTACCCAAATTGTCTATACTAATATAATACTGCTGCTTACTGAAATTTAAAACATCCCCAGCAAGTTGAGAGATAAATTACTTTAGTTTCCCAGCGTCTACTGGGAGTCAAACATTAAATCTGGGCAAAATAGACCATTCCATCTTTAAAATGGCACTGTGAGTGACAGTCCCTTGCATGACACTTTCCTATAAAAGTTGGCCTCTGATGAATAGTTGGTGTTAAAAATTCAAAGCATAAGTACAAAGCTTCTACATGGAAGTAAGATGCTGCCAGGAATCTGATTTAAATATTGGAATGGAAAATTAGGATTTTATAGCCAACATCTGAAATATATGACACATTCAAAATTCAAATAGAGATTAACTCCCGGTCCAATTTATTAATTCTTCTTTCTTCGCAATACCCTTGGCTCTGCACAATGATCCACAACCTGGCAAATTTTGGGCAACTGTATTGTCTGCTAAAGATTTTGTTTAAATCTTATTATTACGGTCATTTTTATCACTCTTAAATTCCAAATATGAAGTCAGTCAGATAAACATTAACGATTCTCTTATCTATAAATGAGTTATGTTAATAATTCCTACCAACAAAGAGCCCCATAATTTAGCTCAAATCACTTATAACTCAAATTTTGTGATTAATATATCTTTGTAGCAATTTGACCTGGTAACCATACACCACTGCTCTTGACTATGCCCAAGTAAACCATGGTACAGGGGATGAGATAACCAGCAGCACTGTAGCCCTGTGTGAATAAAAGAACTCAGGAACTTGTGTGAGTGTGCTTGTGCGGGTGTGAGTGTGGTTGGGTGTGCATGCATGGGAGCAGGGATGGCATGGGGGAAGAATGTGAATGGAATGAATGTTTCCAAAGATAGCTAAAAGTAGATGAAGTAAATTGAAGACAATAGTCTTTGAGAAAAAAAAAATATTTTTGTGCCACTACATTTGTGTGAGGTTTAGAACGTATGAGTATAGTGTTTATAAAGATAAAAAGGAAAGGAAAGATCGACACAAGTCAAACTAGAGATTAATGTTACCAGATTAATGGACTGAAGACATTTGACAACCCTACATTCATATTATGTGCCAGGAGATAATAAATAACACAACTGATAAGTTTAGCACAGCGCCTGGTACACAATATGTGACCTGTATATGTTACCAACTATTCTTTTATATATTGAAAAAGAAAAATCAGGATTATCCATAGAATTTATGTTAGATTTATCTGATACTTATATAAATCCAAGTAAATTATTATAATTTTATTTCCTTAGGTCAGTTAGTATGCTGTGAGTCTATTTAATTCATTTAAAGTCATTTCTTCAAAGACTCCATGTAGCAGAGTGAAGAAATAAAATTATTAATTTCTGTTATTATTTTTAATTGGATAAATTAGATCAGGTGCATTTTTTTAAAAATATTTTATTGATTTTTTACAGAGAGGAAGAGAGAGGGATAGAGAGTTAGAAACATCGATGAAAGAGAAACATTGATCAGCTGCCTCCTGCACACCTCCCACTGGGGATGTGCCCGCAACCAAGGTGCATGCCCCTGACCGGAATCGAACCTGGGACCTTTCAGTCCGCAGGCCGGTGCTCTATCCACTGAGCCAAACCAGTCAGGGCGATCAGGTGCATTTTTAAGGAAGTCTAATGCAAATAGGAGGTAAGTGATGGCTCAATATGCATCCTATCCATTATACCTGTTGCTGTGCTCCAAACCTCTCTGTGATTCTATGCACTCTTCCCAAACCCACTTCTCACACATCAATCCTCACTAATCCTGCCCAACCTTAGTAAACCAAAAGTTTGCTTATCCACCCCAACACCCAAACTGTGGAATCCTGATGGAGAGAATTACACAGCAAGCCCTCATACAGAGTAAGTCAGCAGTTCTCACAGTGTAAAACCTAGGATAAGCAAGTGTGGATTTGCTTTGTTTGGAAAATTTTCTTCTTCTCGGAAATGCTACTATCTGAAAAACTGTTTCTTCCAATCACGTGATTCCATTTGGCTGACAACACAACTCCTCTAATGACAGAAATTGCAGGTGCCTAAATCTGTCCACTTACAGTATTTCATTTTCCTATAACTTTTCCAGAAATATTCCATTTTCCAGGAGTAGTTATAGTCCTGAAAGATAAGCTGCTTAAAAGCTTGAATGCTGATTTGCCAGAGATTCCCTCCATCTCTATGCTTCTTAGTTATAGAACCAATAATCTATTATTTTTCTTAAGATGGTTAGAATGTGGTCTCTAACTCCGACAACTGACAGCACTAATACAAATACCACACTCCCCACAATGCTCTTTTCCATTCTAATTCCTGTTACTAACAGTTAATAGTATTTGCTTGAACTTTAATTTTTGTTGGTGGCATGATGAGAACATAACTACAGAAAAACCTCAATATAACTAACTAATTTGGGTGAAGGGGTGTCCATTGAAGCTGAAAGTCTGTTATACGATAAAGTAGGTTTTCTGAATGCATATGTTAAAAAAATAGACAAATTAGTTCACCTGTTTTTACTTATGTGGACACATTTGTGTCATTAAAATTAAGTATGTATGAAGATATTAATTACACAGAAAATTTTTCTATATGTATTACTGTAATTTTAAATTTATTCTGATTAGGTCTAGTAAATGTGTCTATTCACCAGTCACCTCCAGTAAACAAATGCATATGGCTAGGGCATGGCTTATTGCAAGTGGAACATGGGCCTGCATGAGTTAAAACTGCTACAGAAAGCCATGCCATCTCTCTCTCTCTCTCTCTCTCTCTCTCTCTCTCTCTCTCTCTCTCTCTCTGTGTGTGTGTGGGGGGGGGGAGGTGTGGGTGTGTCTGTCTCTGTTATAATTGGTTCGGAGTGTTCACTTCTGCACATTCCTGCCACCAGAGAAAGCCCTCAAGCAGAGATATGCACATGCATTGGGTAGGAAGCTAGAGGAGTGTGAGTGAGTGTGTGTGTGTGTGTGTGTGTGTGTGTGTGTGTGTGTGTTCAGGAGATGTGGGCAGCCCACAACATCTACTATAGACACATAGGGAGTGTTTTAGAGATATTTCCTGAGAGCATAGGTAAGTCAATAAATGACTTTAATGTGCTTAAGCAGTGACTAGTTAGCAGTGTGACTTTTTTAGGCTTTGATTCCTCATCTGTAAAATGATGAGTTAGTTGACAAATACAGTCTAGAGTCTTTCCACCTAGATGGTTTTATGTTTTCACTGAGTAATTGTTTTGCTCTAGATCACAGAAGACCTAGTAGCTGTGTTCCTCTATTTTTCACAATAAGTCTGTGATTACTTCTCTTCACAAGTGAACACCCAACAGAACTTAGACATCTTTCCATTCTGAAAGGCAAAGGGAAGGCTTTCTCTTTCTTTTTTTTAGCTGAAATCTCTCTGACATATCTCTGTAGAAACATATAAAAGTGTAATAACTTCTACATCATTATTTCTTTATATCTTAAAAGGTCAAGTCAAAGTATATCCATTTATCCCTGAAAAATAATAACCGTATTTCTGAGGATGCCTGTGTTGAAATAAAAACCTCATATTAGATTAAATCAACCCCTTTATTCATACCAATCTGGTAGTCTCTCCATTATGGCATAAAATAATTGCTCTAGATCAACCACTTCTGTCTTTCATTAATATTATGAAATGCCATGCATTTGTATTGTAACTAATAGAAATCAGAGTGTTTTTTATAGGTGATAGAGTACATTTTAAATTTGTTCCACTTCTCTGTAAAAATAATTTTACTAACAGTACAAAGGAAAAAAAGTTACTGCAGAAGAAAATAAATGAAATAAATTCTGAAAATTTAAAAAGCATGACATTCCATCTGAATAATATGTAAATGCTTTGAAAACAAATAAAAATTCCTAATATCCTGAACTTCATTAGCCTAGTTTTAGGAACTGTATTTAATTAAGTTGTATTTCAAAAAGCTTCTAAATTCAAATTGTTCATTGGTTCAGATATAACTTGTCTTTAATTAAAACATGCATAATTGTTAAAGTGTTAATTATAGAAGCGACAATTCAAAAGTTCTCAAGGAATCCAAGACTCTCAACCTAGTCCTAGTTCAGTTGTATACTGCATTTCATCTTTCACTCAAATTTTTAAAAAGGAGGGACAGGGAAAAGGAACTCTGTGGACCATACTTAATTCTTCAGGCATACTTTTGCAAATTATTTATTTTAATTTTCATAAGGTATGATTATTTAGAAAAATGTATTTTTTTCTTGGGAGTATTAAATAAAAACTTTATATTTTTCAAAATATTATGCACAAAGTTGTACCAAGCAGAGACAGCATGATGCAATACAAATGCACTAAATGCCAAATTAAAAGATCTGAATTTTATTCCTTGGTGCGATTCTTAGCCTGTGTTATCAAGCAAACAAATTCACCTATTCAAAGTTGTTTTGTCTTCTCATTTATCAACTGGACAAAGAAGTCCAACTTCAAAGGATTGCAGTGATAATTTAATGCTATAATTTATCTGAAAGAACTTAGCAAATTTTAAAGAGATATATATAACAAATATTAATATTACTATATAGCATATAAATTATTTTATAACTGTTTTATACAATTTTAATGAAGGCTAGAGTTTAATATACAATTACTTAGTACCTTAGATACTTGTTTCAGTAATATAATTATACAAATAAAATAGAATAAGAGAAGGTTGAAACACTGAATAAAAAGTAAAAAACATATTTATTTTGGTTAAGTGTAAATAATAAAATTTCAATAGTTTTAAGTAAGAAATTGAGGTAAAATATTAACTGAACAACTAAAGGACTTGCCTAAATGAAGTTATTTTAATCACAAGGGGTTACTTCAGTGGGGAGCAAAAATATTGCAGAGAAGCCGAGATAATTAGAGAGTTGTCTACATTTTAAACTGTGCTTCCAGATGTGTTAACTGAACAAAGGAACACATCAGCATATTCATCTTTTGATCACACTGACTTCTTTCCTAGTGCATGAGAAACTCAGTATGAAAAATATTTTACATTTAAAGAATCAAGAAATTTCAAAGTCAATATTCAGGTGAGAAGTCTGAAGAGAATATATTAGCAGCTAATTAACCTCCGCAAACACAATTTCCTCTCCACAAAATTAGAAGGCTGTGTTCTTTCCTCCACTCTATTGTGGATTTTGGTTACTTTCACAGATTACTTGTTTAGTAAAAATACAGCAGCTCTACAAACACCCCAGAGAAACAAGTAAAATGAAAGCAGATCTAAAAAAGCTACCACCCAAATTTTACACTCAAAAAGCAAAATTTTCAAATTATATCTAGAGTACAAGATAAAACTAAATGTGTTTAATCAAAGCTGATAAATATCACTATAAATAATGTCCTTTTCTGTCAAGATCAAGTACATGTACAAAAATCACAGTTATGGAATTGGCTTAGTTTTGTTTAAAAATTGCTTAGAGATTGCTTAAAGCAGAAATCAGGTCTTAATAAATTTAGAAAGTTTAGGAAAGCTTCAGCTAAGAAGTTTCATGTAAGAGCTTAAGAAAATATTGGTATTTATCGTATAGCATTGCCAAATAAAATAGAGAACACCCAATTAAATTTTAATTTCAGATAATTTTTTTTTTTAGCAAAAGAATGTTCCAAACTTATACAAATGATGTTTATTTATCTGAAATTCAAATGTACTGGGTATCCTGTACTTTCATGTGTTAAATGTAGCAACCCAAATTTGTAAGATATTTTTTTTTCATTTTTTTTATTGATTAAGGTATTACATGTATCCATATCTCCCCGTTGCCCCCCACCTACCCCGCTCCCATACATGCCCTCACCCCCCAGTGTCTTGCGTCTATTGGTTATGCTTATATGCATGCATACAAGTCCTTCGGTTGATCTCTTACCTCCCCTCACCCCCAGCCTTCTTGCTGTAATTTGACAGTCTGTTCGATGCTTCTCTGCCTCTGTATCTATCTTTTTGTTCATAAGGTTATAATGTTCTTTATTAGCCATAAATGAGTGAGATCATGTGGTATTTTTCTTTCACTGACTGGCTTATTTCACTTAGCATATTGCTCTCCAGTTCCATCCATGCTGCTGCAAATGGTAAGAATTCCTTCTTTTTTAAAGCAGCATGGTATTCCATTGTGTGGATGTACCATAGATATTATTAGATAATTTAAAAATATTTTATAGGATTTCGGACAAGTTTAAAATTATTGTTGCAGGAATTTTTTCTGAAGGTGGAGGATGCATTAATTACTAGCTTTGAAGTTAAATCTGGACCAATGATCTCAAATGACATCAAATTACAAACTGCTCTAGTCTTTTAAAAACCACCTGAAAGGCCAAAGAGCATTTGTTCTTGGAAGTTGAAATACATCTTTAGTCAAATGCATTGTATGTGGAAATGGCATTTCCAGTTTCACATGGATAATTACCTGGTCTTGTTCACTTAATTCTCATTTTGTAATCCACTATGGAATCATCAAAACAGGTGCATTGATAATTCAGCAGCAGTTTATTATTTTGGGATGCTTTGCTAAAACTCATAATAGAGAAACATGGCTGTCTTCTCACAGATCACCGATGTCGATTTCCATGACCTGACCATGCAGGTAGTTAACCACTTACATTCAAACTCTCGATCGATTCTGTGATTCCTCTAAACTTACAACTTAGGTCAAATAGAACAACATTCCCAGATAGAGGCCATTCTTGATGTCAAAGGTACTGGAAAAGACTGACACTGGTAGAACCAGCAAACCAAGTGCTTTAAGGGATAAGTAAGCCAAATTCTTCCTGTGGCCACCAATTACTTTGTTGTTGATGATTCCATGATGAGGAAGTCTAGTTTCCCCAGGAATTCACGAAAAGGACTTAGAATTATCCTCCATAAAAATTCTGGGTCCTTATAATTTCTAAACTAAAGTCAAACTAGTTATGTATAAACAAAATAAAGTAGTCTGGAGAACTATGTGATGAATTACACAGAACTAATACAATAAATATAGATTTGTTTTGTAGGTTTTGTTTCCTATAAGTTAGGTTAGTCACTAAAGACTTAAACTCAAATTTTCATACGTTTAAGACAATTGCTCAATTGCAAGTTGCTTATTTTAACTTTTTTTTCAATCCTTGTTTAAATAACTCTCAAATCTATAGTTGTATCTAAACTGACAAATTATGTAAAAGGGTGTTAATAGATCACTGGATCTCTATGTTATAATATATATTTATTTGTGACAAACATCAGTTTTACAAATTCCAATGACTTAAAACTTTTACCACAGCTTTCACCAATATTTGTATGGCCATCCACTGACTTTGAATTGACCAGTGTAGAGGGCCCCTGGGAAGGCACATGGGCATTCTTTAATCATTGTCAGCTGAACCTAGTGGCATCAGCAAAGCCACGCCCTGGGAACATGCCTTGCCAAAAGGGCAAGGGTGTTATCAGCTTGACCTTCATTTCAGCCCAAGGTGTGGGGAAGTAGGTTTTGATATCTAAATCCAGCCTAGCACCAGGAATGCTCAGGGCCTACTCAAGAATGCAAATAATCTCCTTTGTCTTGACCTTTTGGTGAAACTTCCTGGTATTTGAGGGTATAAAATAAACACACTGTATTGGCTCTGGGTCACTGTTTCTCCCTCGGAAGAGGACAGCAGTCGACCCGGTCCCAGCTTTTTCCTTCCATTTTGTGTCTTGTCTCTTTCTTTCTTTTATTTCTCAATCCCCAGCTCCTCTACTCAGGAACTGGACCCGCTCTCTAGCCTCGCTGGACGCAGAAAAGAGAGAAAATAGTTACAGACCAGTCATTGATTTGTTATTGGATTGTGTGTAAGGATATCAAATGTTGTATTTGAAAAGCTCTGATGGAGATTTTAAAGCTCCAAATAAGCATCATTGTTTTAAGAAAATGATTCCATTCTTAGAGGAAACTACATGTGTTAAAGAGCTCAGTTAAGAAAATATTTCAAGTATAATCATTGTTTAGAAAACCTTATCAGGAGAAAAAGGATATATGTTAAGAACTTGCAATTATGTGATTAAGCATTGAAAATTCAGCCATGAGCTTCCTGACAGACTGTGAGAGAAGGAAATCATGGTCATAGCATTATTCTCCTTGTCTGATAAAAAGAATAAATAAGACTTTTGCTTTGAGACAGAAACTTCTTCCTATAACCAAAGCTTGAGGGACATGATCTTCAAAATATTTTCTTAGCAAACACAAAAAGATTCTTCAAACAGTCTCTCTCTCTCTGTATATGGATATATATACCTCCATAACTGGTGAGTATATTTGTACACACAGAAAATAGACAATAGTCTAATACCATTCTTTAAGATTTCTTTATATTTTTAACACAAATATTAAGTGAAATTCTTAAGAAATGTGTGTTTTTTTTTTGAAGTGTAAAGAGAACAGAGAACCTAAGGTTACCAGCACCCATTTTGCTTCCCAGTAGAGAAAAAAATGATACAGCATGTACATAAAACATATATATGCTTACATAAATACTGAAAAGAATTTGCACTGAACTTGATCTTTGTAGAGCCATCTTTTGTAAAACAGGGTATGAACAATAATAATGAAAATAATATCCATTTATTGATAATTTAATGTGGGAACATACTACCTCATGAATTGCTCACCTCAAATATTAAGGAGATGTGTATTATTACAGTTTATAGTTGAGGAAACAAAGGTTCAGGAAGGTAAGACAATTTCTCAAAGTTACATAGGGAATAGCAAAATAGAATTTGAAGCTAAGTCTATCTAACATTACAGCGTACATAATTTCCTCCAGAGGAAATGAATACCCTATGTTTATTTAGTAACATTAAATTAGTGTAATATATATTTTTAAATTGTGAATATTCAATAAATATGATGATAAACACAAGAAGCATCCATAGTATGGAAACACTAAATCCCAAACCTCTCAACTTCTAAATCACAATTTTCCTTCCTGGTGAGGTTCTGAAATGTTATTTTTTGCAGTTAGCAAAAGGAAATCAAAGCAAGAAGTTTCTCCAGATTGGTCTGTGCTTTTTCAAATCCCCCTGACTAATTATTGCCAGCAAGCACAAGTATAATGCAGATTATATAAAGAAAAAAATGACAATCACAGGGTGAAAATGTACAGAAAATAAGGTCCCATCAGAATGAAGAAAGAGTGTAACAAGTTACTGTCTTCATTACTGTCTATTTCACTAAAGGGCAGCCAAGATAGCTAAAAGTCAAGAAGCACACTCCAGTACATTAGCAAAATACTATTTGGATAAATATATTCAGCATGGTATGTTTGCTTAGATACAATCAATGTTCATTAGGTATTTTATTTGACCCTCAAACAATTTTTGGGACATGAAAAAAAGGTTTAAAACTACAAATTAATTTTTATATAATTAAAGACATATTGGTAATATGTAAAATTTAAAATATTAAATGCACACCAAAACATAATTACAAATTAGTTAAAGGCATGATTTAAAAAATAAATTTACATAACATATGTTGGCACACTATGCAATCAACTGTCCCCACTTTTGCTTTAATTCAATAAACATTGCTTTTAAATTTAGGGACAATCAGTGCGAATAATACCTATTTAATTACTTGTTTTGTTGACTTCTCTTTACTTTTGGATCAGGTATCCTAGCTGGAAGCCCTTTGTCACCAAATTGCATGACATAAAGAGAGCTGCAGGCCAGCTGGACAGCAGTTCAAGTTAAACTCCTGACACATGTCAGTCTTTTTCCAGGGGAGAAGCTGGGAAACCTATCGGCAAGCAACTCAGAAATCAGTTCCTTGATTTTTCTGTGTAATCAACTTTCACTCTACGATCCCTAGTAATTTATCAGTACCCTGCTTTTTTTGTTGTTGTTAATCAATGGGAGGATATTTTTCCCATTGATTTCTAGACAGAGTGGAAGGGAGAGAAGGAGACTGAGAAAAAGAAACATCAATGTGAGAGAGACACATCGATTGGTGGTCCCCCTCCAGCAAGCACCCAGACCAGAGCCAGCCACGGAGCCTGCAACCGATGTATGTGCCCTTGACCAGAATCAAATCTGGGACCCTTCAGTCCGCAGGCCCACACTCCAATCACTGATCCAAACGCTAGGGCCCCGACTTTTTTAATAAAAGAAAATTACATATTTTTTTCATTTACATGCTCTGCATCTCTTAAAAAGTATCAAAATATTGGGGAAAAGATTCTCTTTTTAGTAAAATCATAAACTAATATTTCTCCCCCCCAAAAGGAGAGATTCATCTGTACAATCTCAAGTAACAGTTAATAACTAAGCTATTAATCAGCATTAATCATTTGCAATGTTTTTCTTACTTTTTTCTTTCTTTTATAAATAGGATGCAGAAGGGAAATGAAATGGGAAGCTGAGCAACTTCTCTTTTTCATGAAAATGTGCTTAGACTTTTTCACAAAGACCTCTATAAACTTATTATCTACAGGTGAAAGTTGCTTACATTTTCCTGTTTTCACATTACCAATTTGCCTAGCATTAACATGATTACATGATTAAGTAGACTTCCTATCAAACTACAAAATAGATACCTAATACCCTTTGAAATCAAAGTATTTTGGTTAATTTAATTTGCTCAACAGTAACCTTGAATTTTACATCTGAAGAATTTCAACTGTTGAGAGATATGGCTCCTTGGCATTTTCAGGCAGAGCTATGAATTATAGTGCAATTGCCATCTTCATTCTAAATTCACAAAGCTTTCAACATGGCCTAGCAGTGCTTTTGTAGAGAGATCTTGGCTTTTCTTGTCATTGCTGCTTTTTTGCTGTGAGTCACATAGTATGACTCAAGACAATTTATAATCATCAATGAAATACCCTTGACATTTGAGAGTACTAAGAAAGGAAACAATGAAAGTAGGCCATAAAGAGTGCCATGCCAGAGAATCCAATGTTCTACAGTGCCCAACATCCTGTTGGTGCTTATTCTTCTATGTGCATTCAAATAAGAAAATAGAGTTTGATGAAAATGGCATACAATGTGATTATCCATTTGTGGCATAAAATGATTCATGTTTTCCACCATTCTCCCTTGCAAATTAGTAACTAATTATGAATCAGAATTTAGAATTAAAAGCCTATGAGATAGAAGAAATGTTTAAATTAAAAATCTAGGTTATTAAATTAATGCATTAACGTTATGAATCAGAATTTCAGAGAAGATCCTGTAAAAACTAGAGAAACTCCTGGGAAGCCTAAGGATTAACATCCATCATAATAAAATAACAGAAACATTGATATTCTCTGGCAGGTCTGTTTGTTTCCCTTCCAGCCAAAGAAATAGGCTGAAGTCATCGTGAATATTTGATTTAGTCATTTTCACTCATCACAAGGATGATGAAAAAGAAGTTAGCATGGAACCATCAAATATATATTATAGATGTGTTGCAAGTTGGTTTTGTAATCTATTCAGAGTGTAACTAATGCTCTTTATCTCAAAACAAAAATGCTCAGAACATAAAAACTCTTGAGCAGGGGTCCTCAAACTACGGCCCGCGGGCCACATGCGGCCCGCCGAGGACATTTATCCGGCCCGCCGGGTACTGCTGCCTGTCCTGCTTAGCAGCCAACTCATCCCGGGCCCGCAGTGCGCATAGGAATTTGTTCATAGTTTTGTTTTTTTTTAAACTATAGTCCGGCCCTCCAATGGTCTGAGGGACAGTGAACTGGACCCCTGTTTAAAAAGTTTGAGGACCCCTCCCCTGCTCTTGAGAATCCTATCTAATAAAAGAGTAATATGCAAATTGACCATCACTCCAACACACAAGATGGCTGCCCCCATGTGTACACAAGATGGCTGCCACAAGATGGCCAGGAAGGGCGGGCAGTTGGGAGGAACCAGGCCTGCAAGGGAAGGCAGTTGTGGGCAATCAGGCCAGCAGGGGAGGGCAGTTGGGAGGGACCAGACCTGCAAGGAAGGACAGTTGGGGGCGATCAAGCCTGCAGGGGAGGGCAGTTAGGGGTGACCAGGCCAGCAGAGGAGGGAAGTTGGGGGTGACCAGGCCTACAGGGAAGGGCAGTTGGGGGGAACCTGGCCTGCAGGGGAGGGCAGTTAGGGGTGACCAGGCCTACAGGGGAGGGCAGTTAGGGGTGACCAGGCCTAAAGGAAAGGGCAGTTAGGCATCAATCAGGCTGGCAGGGGAGTGGTTAGGGGGTGATCATGCTGGCAGGCAGAAGCGGTTAGGGGCAATCAGGAAGGCAGGCAGGCGAGCAGTTGGGAGCCAGCAGTCCTGGATTGTGAGAGGGATGTCTGACTGCCCGTTTAGACCCGATCCCGATAGGGGTCCCAAATTGGAGAGGGTGCAGGCTGGGCTGAGGGACACACACCCCCATGCACAAATTTCATGCACTGGGCCTCTAGTTTCAAATAAAAATGCAGAAATGTAAAATGTATTAGATTTTACCAATCATGAGCTGTAAGGTAATGAGATTCCAACACTCACACAAACACTATGAGTGCAGAAATGTTTTCAGGACATTTTACAAGCTTAAAATTGCCATGCTAAATATTTATTTATTTATTTGTTTGTTTGTTTTGCTCAGAGCAAAAACAGAACTGATCAAAATGGATGTTTTAATTCCATATTATCCTTTTTATTTAACATTTCACAGTCACTTGCCTTGTGTATCTTTAAAAAAAATGTTTCAGTAGGGAAACAGCACATTTACCTCCTCTATCAAAATTATCATTTTTGGAGAAATTCCAAAATGTTAGACATATTTACATAAACTATCTCATTTAATTTCTAACAGCTCTTTGAGAATATGAATATATGTAGCAACAGGGTCCTTCCAGGCTTAACCTGGCGTATGGCAATATAGGTTAGGAGTTGGAAAATTATCAGGAATCTGTTTAATGCATTCATTTGCTGAAGGTCAATGGATTATTTCCTAAAAAAGGAGAAATACACGGACAAGAGTTCATGGGGACATTGGGGAGCTGAGAATAAGGCAAGAAATAAGTCTCCTTAAACTCTCTCAGACAAAGGTGTTACTGCCCTCACTGACAGAAGTACTTTATAAATAATGAATGAGCTGATTTTCTCAGGAACTTTGTGACACATGGAATATGAGAACTAGCTTCAAAGCCCTAGTGATTTAAAACCTATAGGGTTGGTATTTTCGTTACTGGGTTTTTTTAATATATATTTTATTTATTTTTATTTTTTTATTGATTAAGGTATTACATGTGTCCATATCCCTCCATTGCCCCCCCCCCACCCCACTGCCATACATGCCCTCTTGCTCCTTATTGGTTATATGGCATTCAAATATTTTCTCCAGTTCTGTAGGTTGTCTTTCACTCTGTTGATTACTTGCTTTACTTTGCAGAAGCATTTTACTTTTGCATAGTCTCACTTGTTTATTTTTGCTTTTGTTGCCTGTGCTTTTGGTGTCATATCCATAGAATCATTGCCAAGAACAATGTCATAAAGCTTTTTCTATGTTTTAGTCTAGGACAGTGGTCGGCAAACTCATTAGTCAACAGAGCCAAATATCAACAGTACAACGACTGAAATTTCTTTTGAGAGCCGAAAACCGACTTCTGCACATGGGCCACGAAGTTTCAATTGCACTGTACGTGCGCGCCTGCATGTGGTATTTTGTGGAAGAGCCACACTCAAGGGGCCAAAGAGCCGCATGTGGCTCACGAGCCGCAGTTTGCCGACCACTGGTCTAGGAGTTCTACAGCTTCATGTCTTATGTTTAAGTCTTTTGACTAGACAAGTATTGGCAAGAATATGAAAAATTTGGAACACTTACACATTGTTGGTGGGAAGATATAATGGTGCAGCTGATACTGTTGTAATTAACCTAGTGATTAATAATAGGGAAGGGGCAAAGGGGAAGGCCATATATGATAGGCATGCCATTTGGGCAGCTTTGCCAGAAAGCTAAAGCTTTACACTCTCCAGGGAGTCAGGGGTCTATTCCCCATAGATTGCTGGGGAAAGGGATTGGACAGGGTGTAAGACAGATGCATGCTCAGTAAAGGTGAGGTCATGTCAGAAAGGTGCTGTCTGTCAGTCACACCTGGGAACAGGTCATTGGCCAGAATAGGCATGGCCATTGCAAGGGTGTGAAATTTGGGATATTTCAGTTCCTAAACAAATAAGGCAAGAGGAACAAAGGAACTCCCTCTCTCGGTTCCTCTTGGCATGTTGCGCTTGACTCTTGGCTCCCCTGCGTTCATCCACATGGTGGACTCCACAAACAATGAACTAATGGACTACAACTAGCCTAATACTGAACTGGACCCAGCTGCAACATGGGATAGAAATTCTGGACACTGGCTTTTATTTTAGCTCTACTGAAATCCCCTTTGCTGCACTTCTTCCAGGACTGGACTAAGAGATACAGGACTTTAGAAACCCAGGAATATAATTCTGCTATTGGGGGAAGGGTGGCAAATAAAGCACAACAATCATGGGAGCTGACAGATGCTCAATGGACTATGTGAGAATCCATCCAGGGACTTGTGTCAACCTGCTTGTGAACACCTGAGTCAAATCTTGGGGTTTCTAGAAAATATTTTTCTTGGTAGAGAGAGAGTTCTCACAGGAACATAGAAAAATAATTACTGAGCATCTTACAGAGATAATTATGCTGGTGGAGACTACAGAGCTGTTAAAGTGAAAACCACAGGCCCAAAATGGTGGCACTCCTGCTAAAAGTCCATGATACCAAACCTAGATTTAATACCTGATCTAATTGTACTGCCAGTCTCTCCCAGGAATGTAATCTTAATCAAGTCTGAATTTGCTGGTCAAGTACCAGTAAGGTAATCTGTCACCTGGGCCCCCTTCATCCCCCCAAGAGAAAGAAGACCAATCTGCATAATAAAGACCTTTGCCATTCTCTTACTCCACCCTCTCAAGAAGATGTCCCAGTCTAATCTCTTCTCCCCTCCCCTCCCCTCCCCTCCCCTCCCCTCCCCTCCCCTCCCCTCCCCTCTCCTCTCCTCTCCTCTTTTGTTAATAGTTCCCTTGCCCCAAGCTTCTTAATATAAAAACCTTCCATTTTGTACAACTCCAGGAGGGTCCTTGTAGTTGCTAGATGAGATGCTTCCTAATTCATGAATCCCTTTCTTATAGCCAATTCGAGATTCAAATTCACTTCGTTGATTTTTTAAAAATAGATAACAGTCTTGAGATAAAGAAATTGATATTCAAGAAACTATTATTTTTCTAAATCTCATTGCAAATTAGTAGCAAAGCCAAAATTTGAAAGATTTGTATAACTCTAAGCCCAGTGTTCTGTAACCATGGCTGGGGACCTACATATTAAGAAAAGAATCTTCAGTTCAAGCAAATATTATTATTTCTCCAGTAAAACTGACACTGATGCTTATATTAAAAACACAACTAAATACTCATGTAATTATTTTTCATAAAATATTACATATATGCTACTCTCTGTTATGCATTATAATAGACTAGTTTTCTTAGTAATGCACTAGCTATAGCTGTTATCTCCAAGAAGTTTACATTTTAGTGCTGGGAAAAAGTGGATAAAGGAAAATTATACAGTGAGTACATACTAAAATAGGAATATATATACTGGGAATTAGAGGCCATGTAAAATAGACAACAAATCCTGGATGAGTAAATGAAAGACAAGAAGAAATAAGGGGGAAAGAGGAGATAATTCCATGCAAAAATTATCAAAAGTTCTGCAGATGAAGGAAAAAATATCCTCCTAGGAAAACATCAAGTAGTTTACTCTGTTTTTGGCTTAGCATTTCTGTAGTGTGTTAATAGCTGCTGGGAAGAAGTTGAAATAGAAAATAGGAAAGGTAATGTCAACATAACAAAGTCCAAATCTGTAGAGAATTTTTATAAGTTTATTTGAACCAAACTGACAACATATGCCAGAGCAAGATCTCAAATGCTCCAGAGAATAATAGTTTTGCAGCTTCTTTTGTGCATTTAAATTGAGGGAACATAAGGAAGATTACATGGAGATGGAAGAAAGCAAAGCAGACCTTAGATTATACAATACTTGACAAATTAGGTGCTATCTTGGGGGTGGTTATGCTTACTCCAAAGGTGTGTTAACCTAGATTCCAAAAACAGTGGAGAGGACTTGCTTAAGGCAAAGATAAACCTTTTAGTAAAAAGTGATATGCCTGGATATGACTACCAACCATGACTTGCCATTTAGGAATTTAAGATCAGATCACCCTGTGAGGGTTTCCATAGAACCTCTTTTCTAATCCACAGAAAAATAAGGTCAGTTCATGAAGGGGCTGGTATACCATTTATGCTAAAAAAAGAGTCACTGAAGATTTTTTTTTCAAGAAGCTACACACTCAAGGGGCAGACTCAGTGAACACTAAAGCCATCCTGAATCATGTCCTGGGTCGACACCTGCACAGTAGCTGTGCTGTAGTCACAGTTTATCAGTCTGGAGATCTATCCCTTCTTCTTTAAGTCCAGTGACAACCAAGGCTCAGCTACATTAGGACAGTGCACATAGCCCAAACAGATTGAGGAGGCTCTGCCACTGGGCCCTATAGGACACCTACTACACAGGGCCACTCTACCAAGTCTGGTAGATATAGCATCACTACTAATACATAGAAACAAACATAGGGAAGCTGTCAAAATGTGGAGACAAAGAAACAGGTCCAAAATGAGAAAACAGGAGAAATATCCAGAAAAAGAGCTAAATAAAATAAAGGCAAGGAAACTAACAGATACTGAGTTCCAAGCAGTGGTTATAGGGATGCTCAAGGAATTCAGTGACAACTTCAACAGCATAAGAGAAGACAGGGAAACTATAAAACAGAACCAGTCAGAAATGAAGGATACATTAACCGAAATGATGAATAATTTACAGAGAATCAACAGTAGAGTAGATGATGTTGTGAATCAATTCATCCAATCAGAATAGCAAAAAACACCCAATCAGAAAAGCAAATAGAAAACAAAGAATCACCCCTTCCCCCCAAGGAAAATAGTGTAAGGAGCCTCTGGGAGAACTTCAAATGCACCCACATTCACATCATGGGGATACCAGAAGGAGAATCAAGAGATCAAGAAATTGACAAACTATTTGAAAAAAATAATGACAAAACTTCCATAACCTGGTGAAGGAAATAGACACACAAGTCCAGGAAGCATAGAGTCCCAAACAACATGAAGCCAAAGAGACTTGCACCAAGATACATCATGATTAAAATGAAAAAGATTATAGACAAGGAGAGAATCTTAAAAACAGCAGGAGTAGCCTGGCCAGGATTGCTCAGAGCACCTGTGTCCTTCCTGGGGCCACCTGGCATGACCATAGAGCAACCTGCAGATGGCTGTTACTTGATGTGGAGGTCCCCAGTAGAGGCCAAGCTGCAAACCAAGGTCTGCTGCCTCTAGTAAGGGCCCTTAGAAAGAGGTAAGGGGTATGCAGAAGCCAGATGAGCCATTTGTATGAAAACCACTGGAAATGGGGTGAGATCTCAGGGAATCACTAGGGAAGGGCAAACAGAATGAACCACATTGATGAACACCCAGATATGGCACCACCCTGCCAGCTCTGTGTGTGTGTGTGTGTGTAGGGGGAGGGTGTCTCAAAAAAGGAACAATAAACTCTGCCAACACTTTTGTCTGGCAGAAAGAAGTTCCCACCCATCAACTCTCATTCTGATGCCAGACAATGCTGTTCCTCCCCATATTTTTCTGGTTCCTTTCAAGCTTCTGCCCCAGTGTTGGATCTTGGAGGGAGTGAGTCTCAGTAAGTTCTTGCATGGGCTCTTTAAGAGGAACTGCCTGGGTCTCCAGCAACCTTCTCTCTCACTCAGCCATAATCCAAGCTGGTTTTTACAGGCAGAGTTATGGAGACATCTCTTCCTGGCTCTGGAATTCTTGGTTGGGAGACCTGGTGTGGGGCTGGGACACCTTGCTCCTCAGGGGAGACCTGTGCAGCTGAGATATTCCTCTGGATTTTATCCACCACATGTGCTGTGGGACTAGCTCATTCTGTGTCTCCAGGTCCTCCTACCAGTCACCATGTGACTTCTTCTTTAAATCCCTAGTTGAATGATTCAGCTAGATTTGAGGCAGTTGTGAATGATGGCTATTCTGTACTTTAGTTGTAATTCTGATGTGGTTGTGGGAGGATTTGAGTACTTTTAATAAGATGCAAGTCAAGTTGTAAAAAGTTAATAAAATCCCTAAATTCAAAAACTCTCTTCAACAGTGTAATTTGGCACCAGCTGATAGCAATAATGAACTCTAACTTAAACATCGATGAGGATGATTCTGGGTACAATGCATGGCTAGAATTTTTAGAATACTGGCATCATTTACAGGAATTTCTCAATAATTTAGCAATTTTTTCATTAGCTTAATCCCAAGTTAATGAAGCAACAGACTGGTCTTGAAAAATATAGACTCAACATCCATCTCTCCACTTTCTATGTCACAGATACCCGACCTTTCCAATTTATCCATCCCTTCCTGAGAAGAGGGGCAAAAAAGATAAAGAAATATACCCAGCCTCATTTAGATCTATGTTTGCATTATCCCAGGATAATCACTATGATGTATATCTTTAGGGGTTCTATGGTACTATAATATGACCTTGGTTTTATCTATATATATAAAAAGCTAATATGCAAAGTGTCCCCTCGGGAGTTCAACCAGGAGACTGGGAGTTCAATTGCTTGCTATGACATGCACTGACCACCAGGGGGTGGCATGGGCCATGGCAGAAGAACAGCGGCAGTGGGGTGCTGCTGGCCAGGCCTAGGGACCCTACCCATGCCTGAATTTCATGCACTGGGCCTCTAGTAAAAAATAATAGAGAGGTCTGGAAGATCATTAGAAAATATTAAAAATTGTTAAAAATGAAAACAATATTATTGGCTAGGTTATTAATGAATAAATGTTTTATTTCTTCTATTTTTCAGTATAAGAAAATAAGATAAGGGTTATTCGCCATGTTTATTTTTTTCTACTCTGCTGTTTTATAAGCTCTTACCATGAGTATTTATAAGTATGAATAAACAGAAGGACAAAAATACCATAAATTTGCCTGAGTCTTTTCTATTAAATTGGTTTCCCACAATATGGGAGTAAGTCAATTTTGCACTGTGGCTCCTTTCCATCTATCTTAATAATGAGGAAAGACTGACAAAAAATCTTAAAAGAAAGCAGCTGTAAAAAATTGATTGTTTCCCTACATACAAGTGTTGCAAAAAAAAAAAAAAAAATTAAATATGCAAGTTCTTGATTGGAAAGGGCAATTCAGCCAAAGTTAGAAACTGAGAGAGACTGATAGATCACTTTGACCATCTATTAAATTCATTCATTTATACTTTAAGACAGAACACTGCTTTCCCACTTTTATTTTACTCCCCCACTATTTAATCACTAAAAATTCAGCTCTTTCATATCCAGGACCTACACCTAATTATAATTTAGAATAGCATTCATCTTTGTACATTATAACCAAAACAAAAATGAAGTATGTTTTTATGGCTCACATATTTATAACTGTTTGTGCTGCAATCAATAAAATAATCCAATTCCATGGAATGAATAGGATAGATGAAATAGTTAAATACATAATACTAGTATCTATTAATTTAATTCATATAAACACAAAATTTTAAATATTACTATTTTTACAGCAACATTTCATAATGTGATTTGGGCAAAGTGATTACACACACACACACACACACACACATATGGGTGGGCAAGAGTAGGTTTAGAGTTATTTGCATGGAAAGACATGCAGGTTATGATTATTACAATAGCTTTATTAACTCTGTTCAGCATACTCACAACTGTAAACCTACTTTTGTCCACTCCTGTGTATATAATTAAAGCTAAATTTGAGCTAAAGTATCCTGATTGACACTCAATAACATTCAATTTCACTAGAAAATTTTTCACCTTCTAATTTAGTTTCTCTGTGAAGTTGAAGCTAAAAACAGCTCCTCAAAGGTTTAATTACTGGCCAATTTCTAGACGTCTGTACTAAGCCTACACAGTAACAAGCTGATGCTAATAACCCATACATAAAGATCCTTCTTATTAAAATACAAATTAGGCCCCCCTCATGTTTATACATGTGTAAGTACAATTAATATTGCAGGCTTAGTTGGAAATAAGACTGTTATAGTTAACCAACCATTGCAATACAATCAAATGAGATTTCAAATGCAATTGGAAAGATCAGTTCTATAGAAATGGCAGCAATTATTTCATGTGGAGCAATTAGTTTCCAAATTCTTTTTTCCTTCTCCTACCTGCTCTTAAAAAAAAATAATTCGTCCATCATAAATGACCCGAAATGTCACCTTTAACACTCGTATGTTGTAAGGAGACCTGAAAAGCAGCTGGCAGACATGGCTTATTTACAAATATGGTTTGAACTTGTAAATGCATGACCGCACAACTCTTAATCCATTTAGAGTGTATGCCCTTTGTTCCTCAATTGTACATTCAATTGGGAATTGAGCTGAGGGAGAGTGTGAATTACATGATCTGTTTCTTGTTGCCAGCATTTTAGTACTTTGCCTTTTGTTCTTGTTGTTCATCAGACTTCTCTACATTACACAGTAGGGAAAGTTAATCAACATTTTGCCTAAGTAATATTAATAAAACTGGCCTACTTAGACTTGAGGGAAGAATCAGAATATTATATTTCTTTTTGAAATGTTAATGTACCTCTTAGGAAATTATTTCTGCCTTCTAAATCATCTTAGTGTTAAATTATTGAAGGATGGCATTAAAGAAATATTGCACTGATGCAAATAGTTAAATACCTCAAAAGATAGAAGTCTTATATAGTTTCAAAGAAGGACTTTTTAAAATATGGTGGCATTTAACTTCAAATTAAACATGTTTAAGTGTTTAGTTAAGACACTGATAAAATCTGCAATTGTTTTCTGAGCTCCCACAAAATAAGGGGAGACTTCATGGTGATGATTTCTAATTTCCCACCATAGCCAGACACAAATTTTATTTTAATTTGTATAATTGGCCTTGAAGGAGTTGCTTAACCTTACTTTATATGAATTGAAGCATCATCTAGTTTATCAACAACAACAAAAAAAGGAAAAGGGGGAAAGTGTCTTATTTTTGCACTATTTACTTATTTGAGTCTGAAGGTTAGGTAATCTTTATTCAGGTCCTATTCTTCAAATACACTATCTGACTGTTCTATCAGCCATGGTATTTCAAAGGGAAGGCCTCTTGTAAAGACGTTATGTATGACTGACATGGTAAGATATGGAAAATATGAATTCTCAGTGTGCAAACTGACAGGCACTTGTCCCCTGAATATCATTCACAGTCTTTCAAGAAGAACTCAGGAAATGGGTTGACAGGGCTCTAAAGTGGCCTAATCTGTTTTTCCTTTAACAATCTCTTTTAATGTCACTCAATATGTTCATATGTCCTAAATAAATTGTGAGGTAATCTAGGGGGAAATTAAGAACAGAATTTATTCAAGAATTCTCCACACTGTGACTACTATTTGCTAAGAACTCTTAACATTTGCTGGGTAAACTACTTATTTTCTATTTTACCCTATAAGATTTAGAATGGCTTTTGTGTCATTATGGAACTAATTTGTCCTCTTGCATAAATTTTCCTAGCAGTGATTCTCATTGGATATAGACAATGAGAAAGTAGGTAATATGAGTTACATTTCAAGGTAATTTTTTCCACATTTTGACATCTGACAAGAAAGAATACAGCTTCAAATTGCTGGTACATCATAATTTAATTGGCTTCTTTTTTCTTTCTTAGCAATACATAAAAGATAGAGTGCCTTACAAATAATTATGGTTTGAATTCAATAAAATATAGAATAGCTAACACACATTGAAAGCTTTTGTGACATCTACAATGGTCACCTATTGCCGAAAGCTAATTCCAGCATGTCATAAATGCAACAAGTTTCATCAAAAGGTTGATGGAGCCCTAACCGGTTTGGCTCAGTGGATAGAGCGTCGGCCTGCGGACTGAGGGGTCCCGGGTTCGATTCCGTTCAAGGGCATGTACCTTGGTTGCGGGCACATCCCCAGTAGGAGGTGTGCAGGAGGCAGCTGATCGATGTTTCTCTCCCATCGATGTTTCTAACTCTCTATTCCTCTCCCTTCCTCTCTGTAAAAAACTCAATAAAATATATTTAAAAAAAAAAAAAAAAGGTTGATGGAACTTGGGGATTCAGCAGGGTGGAATACATATTACCTATTGCTGGAATAGCTAAGGGCATTTTCCCACACCTAAAGATTTGCATATATTATTGCCTGTTGCCAGACAGCTGAGGGCATTTTAATCTACATGTTATTGCCTCCTGCTGGCCAAACACCTGAACAGCTGAAGGCAGTTCCCCAAAACTAACAATGCCTACTGTATACTAAACCTTGCCTTTGATATGTATATCTACTTTGCTTTAGGGCAATTTGTGTTAATAAAGAGCTAGGGGTCCAGAGATTTGGAGAATTGGGTTACTGAAGCTAAGCCCTCCTCTGGCCCCCCATGGATTACAAATTTGTATTATATTTCTAGTCTCTTTATTAATTTATACCACAGCACCTTCTCCAGATTCTTGAACCCTTCTAGATGCTGGATATCACCCACCAGCATTAACCTATTACTTCCATAAGAAGAAATTAATCATTGCAAAAATGTTAATTTAGTGTTAATTTAGCTTGATATAAAAAAGTTCACAATATATCTGGGGGAAAAATCTATATATCCACAGAACAGTAACATAATAATTGAATAAAACAACACCAATACTATAAAGGCATTACTACATCCCTACTTGCCAAATTATTTTCTAACACATTGTTCCTTAGAAATCTAAAAATGACATCCTATCTAATAAAAGAATAATATGCAAATTAACCATCACTCCACTACATGCACAAGCCACGTCCACCAGCCAATCAGGAGCGAGTATGCAAATTAACCCAACCAAGATGGCTGCAGCCATGGAGCGAGCAGGAGGCTTGGCTCCGCTCAAGGCTACAAAGTTTCAATTATAGAAGATAAATAAATCCCAGATACCAGGGCCTCCGCTTGGGTCACCGGGGGATGTGGCCGGCCCGCAAACCACCACAGTCCCCTCTCCCAGGCCGCTCCATGCCCCAAGGGAACCCCCACACTGATCTGGGACACCCTTCAGGGCAAACCAGCTGGCCCCAACCCCCACCCATGCACCAGGCCTCTATCCTATCTAATAAAAGAGTAATATGAAAATTGATCATCACTCCAACACACAAGATGGCTGCTCCCATGTGGTCAGAGATGGCTGCCCTCATGTGGACACAAGATGGCTGCCACAAGATGGCCAGCAAGGGAGGGCAGTTGGGAGGGACCAGGCCTGCAAGGGAGGGCAGTTGTGGACAATCAGGCCAGCAGGGGAGGGTAGTTGGGAGGGACCCAGGCCTGCAGGGGAGGGCAGTTAGGGGTGACCAGACCTGCAGGGGAGGGAGTTAGGGGCAAACAGGCCAGCAGGGGAGCAGTTAGGCATCAATCAGGCTGGCAGGGGAGTGGTTAGGAGTGATCAGGCTGGCAGGCAGAAGCGGTTAGGGGCAATCAGGAAGGCAAGCAGGCGAGCAGTTGGGAGCCAGCAGTCCTGGATTGTGAGAGGGATGTCCGACTGCCCGTTTAAATCCTCGAGGGGTCCCAGATTGGAGAGGGTGCAGGTTGGGCTGAGGGACACACAACCCCATGAACAAATTTCAGGCACCGGGCCTCTAGTAAACTAATAAATGACTATGTAAAATATTATTAAATTCCTTTAATTCAAAGAAAATCTTTTTGAAAGCAATGGAATCTATATATAAAAGAAGCTGATCTGGATAAACTTGATTTTGGGATGTTTAGAATTACTTGTGATTTAAACTAAAACAGCACCAAGTTTACTACAGCAATCCTAGGCAGAATATATGGTCCAGCTTCACATCTATTATGTTTTACACCGGACTTTACTACGCCACCTAAAGGGGGGGAAAGGGTTTGAAGATTAGTTAATCAAAAGGATACTTATTTGGATGAATTAGCTTGGCTGCATTTTTGTCTAATCAAGAAACACAAATATTAAAGTTTTCTTTTATCTAAAAAGTAACAATTACAATGTAAAATCTACATTGGATGAGTTTATAATTTGCCCTCAGTACTCAAAGGTTATCTTTTTTAATTTAATCATTAATTGTTTTTTCTATGTATTATGGATGACAAATTGATCTTTTTTAACCTATCTATGTCAAACAATTGTGGACCAAGCGAGTATCTACATGATGCGAACAAATCAAGCAATATGATCAATTTACGGAAAGAATCAAACTGACAGTAATGAGTCTCCACTTAGTAGACTAAGAGTTCAATAAATGAGTATATTTTCCTTTCATATACAGTATAATCATACAAACACAAAGAAAAGTTGCTAATTACTGAACCTCAATTTAGTGTTCTGTTGAAGCACAATTTTCTTAACCTTCAAATTTGAGCTTTTGGTTTGCAAAACATTCAAAGACAATTGAACAGTACTATCAAACTGTCACTCATACTCGGTTCCTATTTTAACATCCTCAAAATGAATTGTCTACAATTTTTCTGTAATTAGATGTAAAAAATTTTCAATGTAAGTGAAAAGTTCAAATATGTAGCAGAAATATTTTAGCTGACTATTAGAGATAGACTTTTTCACTGTGCCCCTTAGCTGTAAGAAGACAGATACATACATAGATGATAGATAGATGATAGATGGTAGACAGATGATAGATAGGTAGATAGATAGAAATCATTACAAGAATAATTTCTGCTATTTGTATAATTAGCACAATGATTCTTGGAGAACAAAATAAGTTTATTAAAAAAATACATGGAAAAGTTAATATAAGTTGGCATTTCTAAAAGTGGGCTAGAGTCGATGAAAGATAACTTCCAGCTAACATGGAGCAAATTAAATTTCAAGAGGTTTAACACATTTATTCCCACTTTAATCACATTGCCCACTATAAAGGTGATTATCATATGCAAGTCATGTCTCACAAACTCAAAATTTTAAAATGCCACTTGTTTTTCAACTGACATACCTACAAAGTTTATTCAGATATTATAATGTAATGTTATATTTTACGGTAATTAGTTTTATAAATACCTTTGAGTATGGGAGAACATTTCAGTGAACTCTTCTTTTAAAAAAATATGGAACATAAGCAGGAACATTTGGAATAATTTAATTGGCCCTGATTATACAAAAGCAATTTTTTTAAAGCAACAAACTATGGCTATATGTTGGTCCTATAAACCATAAGATTTCATCACTAAATTATATTAATGGAATCATAACTATAAAGACAAAGCAATTGGTAAAAAAAAAAAGGGTCCTTACTGCAAAATCCTCCCGCCACTGGTGGGCTGCTTGAACTTTCTCTGCTTCCAAAGCCAGGCGCTGAAAAGAAAACAATAAATCTTAGAATGCAAATGACCCCATGAATATGTAATCATTATATAGTCTTTGGGTTTTCAAATCAATTATGAAAACAAAAAAACAGGAGTGACTCTTTATTTATGATTCATAAAGTCTAAATGTTTAGGCAATATAATACTACTGAAGTTGATAAACAGTACATGTATTTACCTTCTTAGTAATATAAGTAACAAATTACTCTTGAATACCATGATGTTCATTGGCTCTGCCATCATGGGCAGCAAGGTCCCCTTCAAGTGCTTTTTATCAAAAACTAGCATTTCAACTTGGGCAGTGTGGCTCAGAGGTCAGCCTATGAACCAGAAGGCCATGGTTCTGTTCCTGAAGGGCACATACCCAGGTCCTGGGCTTGATCCCCAGTAGGGGGTGTGCATAAGGCAGCTGATCAATAATCCTCTCTCATCAGTGATGTTTCAATCTCTCTCTCCCTCCCCCATCTTCTCTGAAATCAATAAAAAACATATCCTATCTAATAAAAGAGTAATATGCAAATTGACCATCACTCCAACACACAAGATGGCTGCCCTCATGTGGTCAAAGATGGCTGCCCCAATGTGGACACAAGATGGTCGTCACAAGATGGCCAGCAGGGGAGGGCAGTTGGGAGGAACCAGGCCTGCAGGGGAGGGAAGTTGTGGGGGACCCAGGACTGCAGGGGAGGGCAGTTAGGGGTGGCCAGGCCTGCAGGGGAGGGCAGTTGGGGAGGGACCAGGCCTGCAGGGGAGGGCAGTTAGGGGAAACAGGCTGGCAGGGGAGCAGTTAGGCATCAATCAGGCTGGCAGGGGAGTGGTTAGGGGGTTATCAGGCTGGCAGGCAGAAGCGGTTAGGGGCAATCAGGAAGGCAGGAAGGCAAGCAGTTGGGAGCCAGCAGTCCTGGATTGTGAGAGGGATGTCCGACTGCCCGTTTAAATCCTCGAGGGGTCCCAGATTGGAGAGGGTGCAGGCTGGGCTGAGGGACACTGCCCCACCTCCCCCAAGCACAAATTTCGTGCACTGGGCCTCTAGTATATATATATTTTTTATAAAGACTAACATTTCAGTTTTTGGAAAAAGCTTCGGTCAGTAGAGTAGTTTAATCTTGGTAGGTTGTTGTTAGTACAATCCTTTATAGAATATCTATAATAATAAAAGTGTAATATGCTAATTAGACTGGACGTCCTTCTGGACAACCTTCCAGATGAAGCTGGGGTTGTGAGGGAAGCCCGGGTGCCTGTCGGCAGCTGGAGGGAAGTCCGGATCTCGGGTGCCAGAGGGAAGCCTGTGCCGGCAGCCGAGGGAAGGAATGCCTACTCTTGCACAAATTTCATGCATCAGGCCTCTAGTATTTCTTTATAAGCAGAAAGGAAATGACATTGACAAATCATTAAATATACACTAAGCATTGTATTAGGCACCTTGTTCCTATCATATTTCGTTGTTGTTATTTTACCAAAAGCCACAAAAATATCCACCTTGCGAAGAACACTCTTAACAGTTCTTTCAGAGATAACCTGTGAGGAATAGCAAGCTGTCACTATCACTTTTTGTAGTTAGATTCTTTTTTTTCCTTCTCTGGTGTTTAGGGTTTTTCTCTTTGTATTTCCTGGTGTTACTATTATGTTCTCTTTGTAATAAGCTTTTACAAGAGACAGGAACATTTAGTGATTAAGAATACAGAGATTAAGCCAGACTCCCTGGATTTAAATACCAACCCTGCTGCATACTAGCTGTGCAAACTTGGAAAAAAATAAGTTTCTCCTCCCATTTTCTTATGTGAATAATGTGAGAATCTGCCTCATGGGTTGTTCAAAGGATTAAATGAGTTGTTATTATTATATATACAGTTCTTGGCAGACAGAAGGTGTATGTGTAACAGCTATGTAACTCTGAAGAGTAATTATGAATCTATTTGCACTCTGTGTCCATGTGAGAAAATAGCTTAGTATGTGCATCTGTGGCCTCCCCTGCCCTCCCCCGCACCCCCCAACCTCCACACACACATAGTTAGAAAACAGTGGCAGAAACAGGACAAATATAACATCAAATGCAGGGTGTTCCAAAACCTGTATACCGACTTTAACAGCTGATAACTCACTTAATTTTCACTCCTTTCCAGGTTTCACTGATTTGAAATAATGGGTGAAGCCACACTAAACTTTCAACACAGAAAATTTATCCACTAGACTTTTTTATGGGGGATACATAAAAATACAGTTTACAGTACAAAACAGGCAACAGTTGATGAGTTGAGGGTGCACAGATACTGAATAAAATGATTCTTGATGTTTGTGATTCCATCGCTTCCTGTTATCAGCCATGCCGGACCAGACAGTCATCAGTTAGAAAACAGGTACTGACAAAAACAGTTTCTTCATTTCTGTAGATTCTCATACATTGTTAAAAAGGCCTGGCCAGCGTTGCTCAGTGGTTGAGCATTGACTTATGAACCAGGTTCGATTCCCAGTCATATGCCCAAGTTGCAGGCTCAATCCCCAGTGTGGGGTGTGAAGGAGGCAGCCAATCAACGATTCTCTTTCATCACTGATATTTCTATCTCTTTCTCCCTCTCCCTTCTTCCCTGCAATCAATAAAAATATATATTTAAATTTTGAAAATGAACTGTATGTTAATAAACACTGATTTTATGATCATTCAAAGTGTGTACACATTTAGGGGGACACTCTACATAATAAATGTGAGTGCATTATACTCATTTAGTAAGAGTAAATTATCAGGTTAGGTTTGTAAAAAGTATAAATCTCCTAGTGGTTCACTGGTTCATGTGTTTAATCTTCCACAATGTACTGTGCTTCAGTGTGTGCTCTTCCTATCAAGTCCAGGCTACACTGGATAATGGAAACAACCTTTAGAACAATGTTTTATATTGGTGTGTTGACCTCTATTCCCTGCTATTTAATATAATCTGTTCATTTTTCTAACTATTATGTAGGTATTATCCATGACTATAAAATATTGGTTAATGGGAGATCTCAATTTAAGAGTCCCTGAGCTGAATTAAGAGGAAAATTGTCCAGCAATTTTAAATGACAAAGGTTTCGGCTATCAGCCACCAGGCACAAATGGGATGTAATAGGAGCTAGTAAACATTAGAAATTGTACCAGAGAGAGTAAACAAAAAAAGGTTCTTTAGTCTTTATTCCTACAAAAACAAATAATTAAACAGCAAAGTTAAAAGAATGCATATCCTTCAGTAACATTTCATCACACTACTTTTGGAAACTCAAAATCAGTGTGGAAATGTTGCAAAAAAAGTGAATAAGACAGCAGCAAATGAAATGGAAATGGAAGCAATTTCTTTATCAGAAAACCTCAGTGTGGAAGATAAAGAAAGAAAAGGCAGAATGAGAAGATAAACATGAGGTGATGTTCTTGACAAATTCAAAGTGTAAGTCTTCCCTCATTTTTAACAGGTAATATTAGGTAATATTTTTAACAGCTGAACATTCATATGTATGGGGCACACAATAAACTTAAGTATTTTGTGGATTTAAATAAAATACTGTATAAAATACAAATAAGTTAAATATTTTTTAGATTAAAAAATATTAGAACTCTAAAATGCCTTTATGTCTTAGAGAAGAATATTAAGATGTTTTCCTTTCACAGTGCACAAAAGAAGGATGGTTCCTCTATCCCTCCCCCAACCCCACCAAACAAAACACCCTGGGGGATATTCAGCCACAAAGAAATACAGTTTTTAAGGCAGGAGCTCAGACACTGCCATGCTGTTCTCTATTCTAAAGAGCATGAGAAAGTACAACTAAAGTGATCTGATCCAGAATCACATGGCTTATGATGTAAACATAATCCATGCTTAATTAGCCACAATGACAGTAATCATTACAGTTTATTTCTAGAAAAAAATTAAAGAGGGATGAACAATAGCAACAAACTGTAGGACAATTCTCCTCCATGGAGGAAAGTCCAAATTAGCTCTATTTCTAATATATGTTTTTAAACACTAATTTTATAAAGTAAGTGCCATTTGTCACAAAATTCATTGATAGTTTTAGAAACTTAAAGACATATATAGGGTATCCCCAAAAAGGATACACATATTTTGAATAATTATAAAGGCAATGTTTATTAAAATACATTTCATTTTCAAAATTGAGCTATCAGCTGTTAAAGTGTGTATACTTTTTTTTTTTTTGCTGGGGGGGAGGGCACCCTGTAGTTATATATGAAAAAAAAAGTGACCCCAGCTGGTGTGGCTCAGTTGGTTGGAGCATTGTCTGTACACTAGAAGGTTGTGGGTTCAATTCTTGGTCAGGACCCATACCTAGGTTGTGGGTTTGATCCCAGGTCAGGGTGTGTATGGAAGGCAACTGATTAATGTTTCTCTCTTTCTCTCTTTCCCTCTCTAAAAAATCAATGAAAATATACTCAGGTGAGGAGAGAGGGAAGGAGGAAGAGAGGGAGGAAGGGAGGAAGGAAGGAAGGAAGGAAGGAAGGAAGGAAGGAAGGAAGGAAGGAAGGAAGGAGGAAGGAAGGAAGGAAGGAAGGAAGGAAGGAAGGAAGGAAGGAAGGAAGGAAGGAAGGGAAGAAGGAAAGAAGAAGGAAGGGAAGAAGGAAGGGAAGAAAGGAAGGAAAAGTGTATTTAAAAAGGTTGTTTGAAGCTCAAAATTTGCTAAATTTCATATCCTTAGCTTGGAAATCTGAAAATACCGTTATGTAACACACTACTGTTACCTTCTTTGTTCATAAAGAAATTAACAAAATATGTTTTAATCCAGCAAATCTCATGCCAAAGCATAACACTGAACTTTAGATGCTTAAATAGTCTATCTTGGGGACTAAAACAAATAGTTGCTGATGGTGATCTTTCTTGTGGCAAAAGACCAGCTAGTCATGACTTAGAGAAAACTGACACTCAAGTCCCTAATTAACTTCTATTCTGGTCAAGTGACATTTCTTTTTAAAGCCAATGATTGACCATTAAATGCCACAAGCAAATGCGTTAAGATTGATAAAATTCCTACCTAATAAAATGTGAACATTTGTTTGGTAGAGTATTCCTGTTTCCATAGTTGGCTATATAAGTTTGGTCTATAATAATAACTTATTACAGGAAAAATATTTTTTCTCTCATTTAATTCATAGTAATAGTATCAATCATTAAAATCAGACCAAGCACCAGATAGAAACAAAGAACCCAGCTCAGCATAAATACCTATGACAGAAAACTAAAACTTAATTCTGCTCATATTAAGATATGCTAGAAAGATTCATTAAATGGCTTTATTATAAATGAAACAGCACATGTATATAAAAATCCTTTGGGTATAAAACACTAAATATATAAACAATGTCACAGATGTCTATACATCCCTATCTACCTATTGGTTTGAGCATAATAAGATAGAAAATCATAAATCATATTAATGACTTTTTTAGGACTCATAAATTTAATAAAATGAACTTTAAGCTAAGCCTTCTGACTTCAAAGCTTTTGCTCATTCCACGAGAACAATCTTTAGTATCCATTAAACCCATCAAAAGTGTTAACATCACTAGACACTGACAGACTATATGAAGACAAAGCACTGTCAAAACCAAAAACACTGGTAGAGAACTATTTCAGATTAATGGGAAATTTCCCAGCAAATTTTCAGACATTGCCAAAGACTGAAACAAAAACAGAACAAAAAAGTGTATGTCAGTTTTAGAACTTTCTTTACATAGGTCCTGTCCTCAAATCCTGAAAGACTATTGCTAATCAGAGAAAAAGCTTTTGATATGCAGTGATCTGCAGGAAAGAAAAAAAAAAGAAGAAAAAAAAAAAACAGAAATAGAGAAAGGGAGACGTTTTATCAGATAAGAGAAAGATCAGCTCCCTTGAAGGCCTATTCATTCTCAACCTTCACTTTTTGACATGTCTTTATCTCTTCCACTAGCATTGAATTCTGTCAGGTGATATGAAAGTCTAATCAAAGCACTATAATTATACAGTGTATAAAGAAATAATTCTATCATTCTTCCTTAACAATACCTACATATATTTTTTCTTGGAAAGAGACTATTTTCCAAACCTGTGTGTAATTTGCTTCCTAGACTGTAAGGTAATTGCAGATGAAAGATAAAAGAAGTTTTCTAATATATTTAATTATTAAAAATTTTCTTTTGATAGCTTTGAAAGGAAACCTTCAGGGATCATATGCCAGTTCAGTTAAACTCTAATAATGTTGATATTCATGTTAATCAAGAATTGACTTAAAAACATCACTCAAAGAAACAATCTTTTTGGCTAGTGTATATCAAGACATTTCTTCCTAATAAAGAGGTAATAGAGCCCTAGTTGGTTTGGCTCAGTGGATAGAGCATTGGCCTGAGGACTGAAGGGTCCCAGGTTTCAATTCTGGTCAAGGACACATGCTGGGGTTTCGGGCTCTATCCCCAGTGGGGGTGTGCAGGAGGCAGCCGATCAATGATTCTTTCTTATCTTCGATGTTTCTATCTCTCTTTCCCTCTTCCTTCCTCTCTGAAATCAATAATATATATATGTTAGAGCTTCACAATAGACTAATCCAAGTAAAATATGCATGGGTTATGTGATTAATATTCAAATAATTAATACCCTATAAGGAATAGCAATAGTATTATGTCTATTTTGACAATTTTTATCATTTTAATGAATTTTGCCTATCTTTATCTAATGTTCTTAACATAGCAAAAAGAAATATCAGGATAATCAATTTAATGGTCTAATAATATCAACTGAAATGGCAAATTTAGTTGAATAATAGACATAGGTTTTGAAGAAAAATGTTCAGGTACAATAAATTATTTTGGAGGTACAGTATAATGAGCATGCACTTTTAAACCAGACAGATCTGGTTCCCAATTCTGGTGCTTCCATTCACTAACTATGAAATTTTAGGCAATGAATTCAACATTTTCTGCATCTAAGAATAATAACTCCTTTATATATTTTATGTTTGGTATGCTAAACATCTAGTACATTATAAATTTAATAAAATTTTGTTTCCATTTGAATCGTACAAATGTAACTTCATAGAATAGGCTATATTAGAATTACAATCACTGATGACCACTTCAACATATGCATATCTGAGTGAAACAAATGAAGACATTTTAATGGTCCCTATATTTTAACGGTATGTTGCCAAGCCAAAAAGCTCTTGAAGACCAATATGGTGGTCCCAAAGTATAAGCGATTCAAGGAATGTGTGTTTAATATAATAGTCAATAAAGTGAATTCAATTTTATTTTATTTTTATCATAAATAAAATGAGAAAGAAGAGTAGTTCATTATGAAATATGAAAAATAGTGAAAAGCCAAAAACAATCTGGAACCCATGACCCAGAATTCATCTTTATTTTTTTTAATATTTGCTTTAATAACCATTTTGGAAAAAAATAAAATATTACAAATAACCTTGAAGCTCACTTTATTTATCTCCTTTAACCAATTTCTCTACCCATAGTAATCAGTATAATGAACTAGTCTGTATTCTTTGGCATTGTTTGACAAATATTTTTTAAGTATGTAAATGTTATCTGATGTCAATACTGTTGATTTTTCCAAGTTTGTGTGTAGGTTCAATGCCAAAGAAAACCCCCAACAGCTTTAGTGGGGGGAGAGGGCTATTTCTAAAGAGAAACCCATAATTATTGGAAGTCACGGTTTAGCTTGAACAAGAGAATCAATTAGTGTCAGGGAGTTTTGAGAAATGGTTTAGTCAGGGTTTTGAAAGTAAAGATAAGGTGCCAAGAAGAGAGAAGAACCCGCAAGGAAACAAAGCTGAAGCCACCTCTAAAACCCTTTTTTAGCACTAAAACACTATGCATTTGTTGCATCTTTATCATGAGAACATAGTGACAGGCCTTATTTGTAAATATAATCCTACCTATCCTTTCTCTCTATCATTGTTTCTGCATAGGTATTACTGGTACAGTTTGAAAGATGCTAGATCAACATTTAAGCAAGGCAACTTATCCAAAGACATTTTGATCCCCTTTCACTGTGGGGCTTTGGGTTAGCAAGCTCACTCTTACAAAGATGACTAAACACTGTTTTTATGTTTTACTTATGCTTGCCTAAAATATGTTTTTGCAGACTTTCTGGTTTTGTTTAATAACACAAAACATGAGCACATTAATTACAATCATTAAATTTCTTGTTTTTTCAAACTCACTTTTGTTTTTCCAGCTGGGCAATCCCAAACTTACTCCAAGACACTAAGGTTATTTTTAATAAAATTCTGCCTTAGTTTAGAAAAATATACTTCAATAATTTGAGAAATTCTACCAAATCCTGATTAAATAGCTTAGCACCAGTCTATCTTTTTGAGATAATTAAGAAGAAAAAAAAAGGAGTTTGCCTTCTTGACTATTGTTTCTTAAGAGAAACAGAACAAGCTACATAATATATAATTTTTACTATTCATTAAAATTAGTTGTAAATAGACTGACCCAGGAGAACAAAGTATATAGTCTTGTTATTTATGACTATTCAAATATTTTAACACTTCTGCAAATACTAGAATTATGACATGAGAAGAACTATCAAAATAGTAAAATATTAATTTATTGCATTAATCCAAATCACATATAAATCTCACACTGTATAAAGTGCTATATAAGACTACAGATTAATTCCTTTAATAGCCTGTCATTTTCTTACAATTTATTTCATTGCAGGTTATGTGAAATAAAAATCTCCTAATATAAACACAATTTCTCCTTCCACTGCAAGTTTTAAGGGAGTATAACATATGCAAAACATATAAATATAAGTTGCTAAAAATCAAGCCAGTCATCATTCATTCTGTTTGTGGCCCAGTGAAAAATAAATCTTTTGGAATATGGTTTCTGGATCGTGTTATATAGATTTTAGCCCTGGATCTGCCATATTCACGAAATGCTTTTGAAATTAATCACAAAGCTGCAAGTCTAATCTTCAGAGATGTAATTAGCCCCAAATAAATTGGCAGACTCTTGGAATACAGAAGCCAGGGTAAAGGAGATGTCATCTGGTAAGAATGGTAATATTCCTTTCAGTGGTAGCAAATGTAAATAATATATAAACAGTAATTATCATTACCTATTTTTGGCTCTACAGCACAAAACAATAAAATAAGAGATTGTTCAAATGAACATAGTTTCCACATCAGCTTTACACTTTGACAAATCTAAAGAATTACCAGATGAGCTTGTTCAACATGCTTGGACTTCATACAAACCCACTCAACCCCACATTCACCCAAAGATTCTGATTCCATACCGGGTCATTCCCAGAATTCTGTATGTTTAATAGAGTACACTTTTTCCTTGGATTAAACTTTGAAAACATTCTTCTAGAGGGGACTATTTGAGCTACATTAGACATGTGGATTTAATTACTCTTTGAGAAGCATTATTCTAAGTAGAAGCACCATTTCATGGAAGTAACAAAAATAAACTACTGCCCTTTACTGGAGCCATATGCTTACACTATTATGACACCCTTTATGTTGTACTCAATTTCCTCTCTCTCTGTTTCTGTCTCTCTTTCCCCCTCACTCTTTCTGGTTCTCTGGCTTTCTTCTCTCCCTCTCTCCCCCTCTATCTCTCAATAAAACATTAAATGTGAGTTCCTTAAGTATAAGAAGAAGTTCTTTCATGTCTGTACACCTCACGCACCTTACACAATGCAGCAGAGAGCAGGCAGGCAATTAACATGTGTGCAAATGTGGAAATAATAATTTCCAAGTATTTTCAAGGTTTTCTCTCAGCTTATCAAGATTTATAACTAGGTTCACTAGATCATCCTTATTCATTATCATGACACTTTGAGAGGCCACAAAAGTTGTCTTTCTACATGACAAGCATATTGCTTGATTAAGTCATCACCACTCAATTTATAAAAGTTGGTATGTTAATTCATCCCCACCTGATCTTAAAATTTAGTAGAATTTGGCTGGGTATGTGGCAGGGATCCAAGCTAATCCATATAATCCCACTCTAGGATTCTAGACTTAATTTATAATCAGTTGCCTTGTTCTCTAAATGTTGAGTACTAATGTGGATTCAGAAACTCAGGAAGTGATCACTGTGGAGAAGGAAAAGAATTTGGTCAGTGGAGAGGAAAAGAAAAGAAAAGAAAAAAAAAAAAGCAGTTCCCCAAATTAGTCTAGCCCTTAACCCTATTAATAATGGGCTCTAGGGTCCCAAACAGTTAAGCTAAAAAATCAGACAAATATATTATGGGATCACATATTCAGGAGCCTTTGCTCCTATCTTTTCAAGAATACCAAACAGCCTGGGAAGATAGACAACATGTCTCCCTCCAAATTTATTTGTTGCTCCAGAAAATAAAAATAACCTGTGGGGGAAAAGTTAGGCAGGTTTGCTGGAACTCCCCATTTAACAGATGGGTTTTTCCAATCCCAGGTTTCCTGGGCTGCAACACAAATCCATGGCACACACAGTGTCTACTTGTACTAACTCTGCATGGACGTGAGGGTCAGAAGGAACTGATGGTACACAATAGCAAGATGCCTGCTGTGTAGGAATCATAAAACCCATTGTGTCTGACTCAGGGAGGCTCCTGAATCTTTGAAACTGTGGTGAACTAGCTTGTTAGCTTGCAAGAAGGGTAAAACCTCAGAGCCTTGATATTTCTTGAAACACCATACCTAGTGGAGTCCGCTTCCTTAAAAATGTTCACTGATCCGTCTCCATATTTTCAAACCCTCACCATCATTTAACTGATACATTTGGTTTGTCCTCAGTTCTTTACTGAGCATGTGTTTTCTACCCTGCTTACATTTCAGCATCCCTAGAATAGTGCTTCTCAAAGGGTGCCCAGACAGCAGGAGCAGCATCACCTGGGAACCGGTTAGACATGCACATTCTCAGAACCCACTCAACACCTATTTAATCAGAAATTCTTGGGCTGAGCCTCATCAGTCTATGTTTTAACAGGACCTCCAGTGATTCTAATGTGCACTTTTGAGAAGTACCACTCTAAAACAAAAATCAGCGCATTGTTCAAGCAGAAGATTTACACTGAGTGGCCCGATTATTATGATCTCTGAACGCATAATAATCTGGCCACTCAGTGTACTTCTCTTGAGTACATCATTTACTTGATATCAAAGATACTATAAATCGTGCACCTGATCAGTTTTCCCCTTTGCACTGGCTGAGAGAAAGCTCAGGGCAAATAGGTGGTTGATCTCCAGCAAAAGTCTAGAATACTTTTGGTACCCATTTGAGATACAAATACACTGAGTGGCCAGATTATTATGTGTTCAGAGATCATAATAATCTGGCCACTCAGTGTATATGACCTTAATAACATCGAGCTCTTGTAGCAATGGGAAATAAAATAACAACAAATGGCTCTATACCTTTTTGAAAAATAAACCTGGTAAATTCAGACACAATGGAGATGAAAGGGTGAGGCAGAAGTCCATAAGTAGACTGGTAACAACTCAAAAATATGATCATGATCTACAGTCTTATTTTTACTGATTTTATAGGTTTTTTTAGCTTTGTTGCTGAGACAATTAACTTTAATTTGAAAACTAAAATAAATAAGAAAAAATGATATTTGCCATTTTGAAAAAAATATGTAAAATGACTGTGGTACAGAACACAATATCAATGTATATAGAAATTGTATTGAATCCTCAAAAAACGTCCTATAGATAATTAATTAGAATTAATAAAAATGCAATTTAGAATTATCTAAAATTATCTTCTCTTATTATTTTTCTTCTTTAAAATACATTATTGAAACACACTGCTTTATATTTATAGTTTTATAATTCTCCCCTTCCTTCCTCTGTTTCTTGGATACAGGATACTAAGTGGGCTCAAACTTGCTTAGTTCTACCAAGCCCACTACTTGTAATTTGCAGAAAGTTGTGTAAGCTTCAGGTTTCATTTTGTTTTTAATGTATTGGTTCTCAAATAAAGCATAAAGCACAAAAGCTTATGTGAGGAAGAAGAGGAAAATTTGCTATACTTATAAGGAAATAATCAAATCTTTGCAGCACTCAGTTAATACAAAAGACCTGAAAAAGTACACAACCACTTAAAAAGAAGGAAAACAATGTGGGAAGGCCACTTCTCACTGTCAGATGGTTTGTGTGAGGCTTTGCCTTCCTATAAATCTAAAAATGTGTCAAAGTTAATGTGGGCCTTATTAGAATATGAAAAATAGCAAAAACAGTTTAATTAAATATGATGCAAACTGACATAATAAAATGTAGTGTGACAGATTAGGAAGTACCTTTAAAATTAATTTTTAATACTTTCTACTTTTCTTTTTTCTAAGAAAATAAACAGGTGAATCTAAAAACTTCAACTCTCTTCAACGACTTTAAGTAAAGGCAAATATATAAATAAACATATATGACAAAAGAATACATTTTTGTAATTTACCTTTAGTTTCAAGTATGCCTACACATAAGTTTGCATATGTATCAAACAAATGAAAATAATTTTTTAAAAAAGATTGGCAGTTAGAGCAGATCAAAAGAGTCTACCAAATTTATTTTGATACCCTACAGTGGAAAGTAACTTTACAGTAAAGGATCATTTTGTATAGAATTTACCTTTCAGCATTTTATAATCCCTAAAAGTATTTATCAGTATATTTCCCTTGTCATAATTCAAGAGTTTTAAAACAGCCTGAGTTATTAATTTTCCAAATGAACTCACACAGACATCCATTACCTCCCACTGCACCACCACTGTTCTGCAGACAAATATTAGACATGGGCAGCTACTACCCATAACGTACTAGTAGATGCAAAAACATCCTTATATTACATGGCAACTAAAAATACCACATAACATTTTCCACCAGCTATTCTGAATATAGTTCTGAAGATTTTACTTTTAGTGAAGCTTTCGTGCAGGGCTTGTTCAAGAACTCAGGAAACCATAAAACCTATATTGACTTTGAAAAATACAGGAGGGAAGAGTGTGGTAAAGGCCTGGGCTAGGAGGGACATCTGTAATACTTTCAACAATAGGGATAAATTTAAAAAATAAATAACATTTTAAAAAAGAAAATACGGGAGGAGTTATTTCATTTCTCTGTGTTTCTGCTTCTTCATCTGTAAAACACAGGTAATAGTACCAGTTTCACAGGATAGTGAAGGATTAAATGAGATTTTTGCAAAACAAAACAGCAGTGACATTTTAATCAACATTAGCTATTACTAATTAAGAAGGGGGAAATGGAGTTCTTTTATCTTATTGAAGGTAAAATCTAATAGGTATATATCATTCTGGTACAAATATACTGGACTGCACCCCAGATCCCATCAGATCGTATCTGCTTCAGCCACCTTCCACCCTTTTAATTTTACAATACTGATTTGCCATCTCTGGTGCTCCTCCTCCCCACTCTCTGCCTTTGATTCTTATTCTGTCAAAGGGGATTTGTTTCTTTTACCTCAGGCTACTCTTTGACGGGTAGTTAACTACTTATCATTCCTGCCATGCTATCTTAATTTCTTTTTACTTTTAAATAATTTACATTTGAGATTAATTAACTCTCACAGGCTGCCAATTTGGTCAGTGCTCAGGCTTTAAAAACAAAATAGTGATCTTAGCAAGCACACTTTCTGTTTAGCTAATGTCGCTATGGAAACAATCCCTTTTTTTTATTTTTGTTGATACTCTGGGAATAAATGCATTACATCTGGTGGTAGATAAAAGTGTGTGCTGTGTACTTCTCCCCCACTTGTATAATTTTTCCTCCTAGTATTTGGAAAATCACTATGATGTGTAAATCAGTCAATCAAATTGGTAAAATATGCAATTTACTAGATTTTTTTTAAATATCAGAAACATCATGCATTAATTTGAAAAAATATATATGCCATTCCTGTTTTCCTCTTTTCTAGAGAATGTGCCTTTGAATTGCTGTAAACATCTAGTAGTCCTTTAGCATTTTTTTCTTTAACTTGAGTAATACTATTATTTCTCTTTGTTGTCATGTGAGTTTCAACAGTTTCAGTAAAAAAGTTCCAGTAACTGATATTATCAAAGTTCTCTCAATAATGCTCACATTATTATCTAAGGTTTTCTGCTCCAATTTCTTAGATATAAACTTCTAAGAAGTGACAAAATTTTAAACACTTAGCTCTTAAGTGGGATGTTCAAGAAGGCTCCTATTTTTTTCTTTTTTAAAAAAAATAAAGTTTTATAGTCATTATACAATGCACATGAATGATAGTTAAACTGTATGTAGCTCTTTATAACTTATGAAATTTCTTTTACAAATGATGTCTCAGTTGATCATCATAATGAGATATAAATAACAATAAAGGCTGATTTTTTTTTTAGTATTTATTCTTTGCCAAGCATCGCATAGAAATTATTTCATCTTTCTTAGACAGTAGATACTATCAGTAGCTCCATTTATAGAGGAGTAAACAGACTTTAGAGAGTTTATTTTTTTTTTTAAATATATTTTATTGATATTTTACAGAGAGGAAGGGAGAGGGATAGAGAGCTAGAAACATCGATGAGAGAGAAACATCGATCAGCTGCCTCCTGCACACCTCCCACCGGGGATGTGCTCGCAACCAATGTACATGCCCTTGACCGGAATCGAACCCGGGACCCTTCAGTCCGCAGGCCGACGCTCTATCCACTGAGCCAAACCGGTTTTGGCCAGACTTTAGAGAGTTTAAGTTGCCTTGCCTTACCTGTTCTTTCAAGTCTATTTACTCATCTGTAAATGGAGCTAATTATATTATCTATTAAATTTGTAGGAAAGATAGATTGGATAATTCCTATAAGGAGCTTGACAAAGGGCAAGTGGTGGAGGAGCTGGAATTTGAATAAGGCTACCTATTCCAGTCACATTGCCACTATTGCACCTGATAACCGAAGTTATACAACTCGCTCTCAACATCACATAAGTAGAAGAAAAACTGAAACTAAACAAGGACTAATTTCTTCTCATTCCCTATATAGTAGAGAGTAGCTCAGATATGTATCAATCAATTAAGCGCTTGAAAAGGTTTCCTTAAAAAATTACCTGATTTTATGTTCATTTTCTAAATTAGTAGCATCCTTTTGTAAAGTTTACTTTTCTCTCTCCACCCCATTGCACTCCACTGCTTTGATAATTCAATAAGCATATCAACAATGGAACAAAGGGTCAGATTAAAATAAACAAATAAAAATGTATGGTGGAGGTGGGGTTTCCTCCTCAGAAACTCCATTAACTCTTACTCCTCCCAGGGAGGTTACAATATCCAAAATTAAAGAGGCAAGTGAATCTACTGGGACAATGGAAACTGAAGAGAAAATAAGCAAATAGGAATACATGAAAATAAAAAGCTTCTACAATGCAAAAGAAACAATCATCAACATACTAAGAGAGTCCACTACATGAGAGAACATATTTGCCAATGATACATCTGATAAGGATTTAATCTCCAAAATATATAGGGAACTCATACAACTTAACAAAAGGAAAAAAAATCCAATTAAAAAATGGGCAAAGAACCTAATTAAACACTTCTCCAAAGTGGACATACAGAAGGCCAAGAGACATATGAAAAAATGCTCAAAGTCATTAATCATCAAAGAAATACAATTGTAACCACAATGTGGTATCATCTCACACCCATCAGAATGGCTATTATCAACAAGTCAACAAATGACAAGTGCTGGCGAGGATGCGGAGAAAAAGGAACCCTCATGCACTGCTGGTGGGAATGCAGACTGGTGCAGCCACTGTGGAAAACAATATGGAGTTTCCTCAAAAAAATAAAAGTGGAACTTCCATTTGACCTAATAACCCCACTTCTAGGAATATATCCCAAGAAATCAGAAACACCAATCAGAAAGGATACATGTACCCCTATGTTCATAGTAGCACAATTTACAATAGACTTGGAAGCAATCTAAGTGCCCATCAGCAGATGAGTGGATAAAAAAAAAAAAAAAATTATGATCATTTACACAATGGAATACTACTTGGCAATAAAAAAGAAAGAACTCTTACCATTTGCAACAGCATGGATGGATCTGGAGAGTATTATGCTGAGCAAAATAAGCCAGTGAGAGAAATATAAGTATCACATGATCTCACACATATGTGGAATCTAATGAATTAAATCAACTGATAATCAAAAATAGACCCAGGCCTAGCTGGTTTAGCTCAATGGACAGAGCCTCAAGGGCACATGCTCGGGTTGTGGCTCAATCCCCAATAGGGGGCATGCAGGAGGCAGCTGATCAATGATTCTCTCTCATCATTGATGTTTCTAACTCTCTCTTCCTCTCCCTTCCTCTCTGAAATCAATAAAAATATATTTTAAAAAAATAGACTCAGAGTCATAGAAGCATGAACAATCTACTGAACCTCAGAGGGCAGGCAGGGGAGAGTGGGTGGGAAAAGATCAACCAATGAACTTGTATGCATATATGCATAAGCCCTGGACACAGACAATGGGGTGGTGAGGGCCTGGGGGAGAAGGGGAGCAGGCTGGAAGAGGTTAATGGGGGGAAAAGGAAGACCTATGTAATATTTTCAACTATAAAGATTGGAAAATTTAAAAAAAGGAAAGTGAAGAGGCGGATGGTACTTAGTTTTGCCACATAGATTGAATTCACTCTGGAAAAGTTTGGGAGGGAAAATTTCTACATCTGTTCCTGTAGAAATTAACTTACCCAAAATATCCAAGAACTTTTAAGAAAATAATTTATCCTCAGGAAAGGGAAAATAAACACAAACACATTTGCTCTAAAGAAATAGGCCAAATTTGAGAAACGTGGAAAAGATTTCTAAGTGAAGCCTCCTGATTTGTTTTTATCCAGATGCCAAGAATGTTGAAAGAAACTACTAAAATTTATTTCATCAAAATTTCTATAAGGGGCTAAAAGCACAAGGCAGTTCAATTTTCAGGTGTGCTATAGAGCAAAGCAAAGTGGAGGGGGCGGGTATTTCCCTTCACTGGAATTACTGGGGCACAAACAACCCTCAATAGGCTCAGAAATGCTCTAGATCTGACAGAGATAAAATTTTATTATCATACTAGAGGCCTGAAAAAGGAAATTCGTGCAAGAGTAGGCCTTCCTTCCCGCAGCTGCTGGCACCGGCTTCCCTCTGGCACCCGGGACCCAGGCTTCCCTCCAGCTGCGGGCAGGCACCCGGGGCCTGGGCTTCCCTCTGGCTGCTGGCAGGCACCGGGACCTGGGGTCCCTCGAAGCCCCAGCTTTGTCCAGAAGGACATCCAGAAGGATGTTGGCCTAATTAGCATATTATGCTTTTATTATTATAGATGCAGAGATGATCTCAAAGTAACATGTTTTGATAAGCTTGCTTTTTAAAGTTTATTATAGTCTACTAGAGGCCCAGTGCATGAAATTCGTACACGTGGGGGTGTGTCCCTCAGCCCAGCCTGCACCCTCTCCAATCTGGGACCCCTCGAGGGATGTCCGACTGCCCGTTTCGACCTGATCCCGGTAGGATCGGGCCTAAATGGGCAGTTGGACATCCCTCTCACAATCCAGGACTGCTGGCTTCCAACTGCTTCCCTGCCTGCCTTCCTGATTGCCCCTAACCACTTCTGCCTGCCAGCCTGATCACCCCCTAACCAATCTCCTGCCAGCCTGATTGATGCTTAACTGCTCCCCTGCCACCCTGTTTGCCCCTAACTGCCCTCCTCTGCAGGCCTGGTCACCCCTAACTGCCCTCCGCTGCAGGCCTGGGTCCCCCCCAACTGGCCTTCCCTGCAGGCCTGGTAGCCCCCAACTTCCCTCCTCTACCGGCCTGGTCACCCTTAACTGCCCTTTCCTGCAGGCTTGATCGCCCCCAACTGCCCTCCCTTGCAGGCCTTGTCCCTCCCAACTGCCCTCCCCTGCTGGCCTGATTGCCCACAACTACCCTCCTTTGCAGGCCTGGTCCCTCCCAACAGCCCTCCCTTGCTGGCCATCTGTGGTGGCCATCTTGTGTCCACATGGGGGCAGGATCTTTGACCACATGGGGGCAGCCATCTTGTGTGTTGGAGTGATGGTCAATTTGCATATTATTCTATTAGATAGAATAGAGGCCTGGTGCACGGGTGGGGGCCAGCTGGTTTGCCCTGATCAGGGTGGGGGTTACCTTGGGGTGTTGGGGTGGACTGGTCAAGGGGCCTGTGGTGGTTTGCAGGCAGGCCACACCCCCCAGGGACCCAAGTGGAGGCCCTGGGATCTGGGACTTATTTATCTTCTATAATTGAAACTTTGTAGCCTTGAGTAGAGCCAAGCTTCCTGCTTGCTCTGTGGCCACAGCCTTTTTTGTTGGGATTTATTTATCTTCTATAATTGAAACTTTGTAGCTGTGAGCAGAGGCCAAGGCAGGCCAGGGCTGCGGGAGCTTGGCTTCCTCCACCACTGGGGCAACCCAAGCCTCCTGCTCTCTTCAGCTCCGTGGCTGCCACCATTTTTGTTGGGATTTACTTATCTTCTATAATTGAAACTTTGTAGCCTTGAGTGGAGGCCTGGGCCCACCAGGGTGTGCAGAAAGCTTGGCTTCCTCCATTGCTGGGAAAACCCAAGTCTCCTGCTCGCTCCGTGGCTGCAGCCATCTTGGTTGGGTTAATTTGCATACTCGCTCCTGATTGGCTAGTGGGCATGGCTTGTGGGTGTAGTGGAGTGAAGGTTAATTTGCATATTACTCTTTTATTAGATAGGATTTTTATCAAAAACTTGGATAACATGTTAGGTTGTAAAGGGAATAGAATGAAGATTTCCAGAAAAGTGACCATATCTACACTAATAAAAGTGTAATATGCTAATTAGCCCAGACATCTTCCAGATGACAATGCGGACATCCTTCCTGCCAAAGCTGGGCAGGTGAAGCCACCCACCCACAGTCCCAGGCACCAGTGCCTGCGGCTGTGGCCCAGGAGAGGGAAAGCCGCCTGCCCCATGGTCCCGGGTGCCTGTGGGCAGCTGGAGGGAAGCCAGCCCTAGTCCTGGGTGCCTGCCAGTGGCCGGAGGAGGGAAGCCCAGGTCCTGGAGGGAAGCCAGTGCTGGCAGCCCAGGTCCTGGGTGCCAGAGGGAAGCCAGTGTAGGCAGCTGGAGGAAGGAAGGCCTACTCTTGCATGAATTTTCCTGCACCAGGCCTCTAGTTTTAGAATAAGAGGTACCACTTGGTTATGACATGTTTGGGTGAAGCTTCAGAACAGTGAATCCTAAATAGTAAAGGAAGAATACAAAATAATGTGATTCTTAGAGGAAAAGGATAAAGGAGAGGGAAGAACTCACACAAGAAAGATTTCTGTAGGAAAACCTCCACTTTCATTGGTGGAGTTGTAATTGAGCTTCCACTAGGCTAGCTGCTGAAAAGACAGATGAAAACAAGACTAGCAGCTGCATTAGATCTACTCAAGGATAGACAAGATTTTGCTTTAAGAGGAATTTATACTTTTTTAAAAATTATAGATGACTTAAAAGTTAACATTAAATAAAATAGAGCCATAGCAGTAACACACTTTATTGCAAATATATTTCAAAGATAAGTGACTTACAATGAATTTATAATTTGAAATATAGATAAGCCTACCTTGCCCTGAAAAAAATTCCTATTGTAGAGTTTGCAATCTGACAGTGTAGTGTCTGTTCATGAGAACTTACTTTTTTTTTTTTTAACTCTTCAGTGAATGTATTTTAAGAGTCAGAGAAGCACAATGTTTTTAAAAGAAAGCAATAAACACCAAAAGGATGCCATTCTTCACATCCACAGAAAGAATCATCTTCATAGCAAGATTGGTCTGCCTTTGTTCCATGCATGGAGGATTCAGTTTACAATTAGTTTTTCTTTATCTTGAATGTAAGCCAATGTTTAATTGCTTCATATCCATAATTGTATTAACTTTGAATAAATTGTTTTAAATAAAAAAATCTGTTCTATGAAACAAGAAGATTAATTACTAAAAGACAATAGCAATCTTTTGCTATCAATCAAACACGCAGAAAAGCATGACCAACTAATGAGGACTCAGCTTCATTAACTTTCCTCAAATCTCATTTGTAGTATGAAAGACCACCATATATTCAATTCCCAGAAAGATAAATTTAATCAACCCAATAGTGTGTGAGTTTGTTTATATCACCCTTACTCATTATCTAAAGGCAATCTCATGCTCTCTTCACATTGTAATACCATCTTCTTCAATAATCTTTGATAGAGCTTTGGACTATTTTTAATTAAATGAATTTTCTGAATATCCTTCAACCCATCACCATTTCTCCTTGGCATTATAAAAAATTAAGTCATAAAATCATATGTGGTTAAAAATTGAAAGAAATCTTAGAGGTCATTGAGCCCATCTCTCTCATTTTACACAATGACAAACCAGCTTATATAAAGGACCTGTCTGCTCGGTCATTAAAAGGTCACTAAAGGCTAGGAAGAATACTGTGTTGTTAGAAAGGAATGTATGCTATTGATTGATACTACAAAATTACAAAATATATCCCATTGTATTTACAGATCAACAATTCACATTTAGTAAGTACACTGGTAATGAAGGCAATAATAAACACTATGCTCATAAAGAAGATGAAGGGTTTATTTAAAACTATACTATATCTACAATCTGTAAAGATTTGCTTTGCTTTTCTCATCCTGATTTCCATGTGATTCTCTTTAATATATAATTATTTATTAAGGATTTTAATTAAAAGCTGAGGGTTCATAAAGTTATTGTCTTTTAACTATTTACTTAACTAGAAAATATGTACGTACACATTTATTTTACTATATATATTTATGCTTTTAAAGATATATTTTTGCATCTATTCAATGTAAGGATTCTAGTATGCATATTTATTAAGTACCTTTATAATTTATTTTCAGCCTGAGAAATAGTTTTTCAAAACCTATTCGTTTGGAAGACTTTACAATATTAGCTTTCTGATATAAGCTTTGAGAGCTTCCCAACACAATCTGGCTTTATAGAGCTGCTTTTCAGCAAAAAGGTGTTTAATTAGGTTGTCTCACACTTCTCTAAATCTGAAAACCTAATCACCACCTTCAAACTCAAAGAACACAGGAAAGTTGCTTTGAATATTATCCTGTACAAAACCTTTGGTTTTCTTCCTTCCACTCATTTCCACCTCCTATCTGAATAAAAACTTTGACTTTAAAGCATTTTGTATTTTTTAAAATAAAAAAAATTATTTTAAAAAGTCAAACAAAATCACAACATATTAAACCCAACTTATATTCTTATATTTTAAGGGGGCATATGTGTGTACATGCATGTGTGTGTATGCATGTGTCCGTGTAATAAAGTTCAAGAACAAGTAAGCACATAATAAAATTCAAGAACAAGTAAGCACTTGAAAGCAGCAAAAGACAGAAACAAAGAAATCAAAGAAAATGGGAAAACTGAATAGTAGTGGATATATATCAAAGAAACAGACTGCAATACACATGTTTAGTCAGATATAATTTTCTCTCAATTAGGACACAGATTCATCCTAGAAGTCCCCACCCCTCACCAAAAAAAAAAAAAAAAAAAATGATCACTACATAGTGAGAGCTTAAGGCTCACATTCCTCCAAAACTTTTTACCACAAAAAAATATTTGACTCATCCTATCCCTCTCTACTTTGCTGTTATATATATTTGAGCACCAGATAAAATTCCTGCCCCCGAAAATTTTATACTTGAATAGAGATAAACAGGGAAGAAAATTTATTTTTTAAATAGGATGACTAATGTAGTATCATAAATTCACTTAATATTCAATGGATTCCAAAGGAAAAAAATAAGAGGAACATAACATTTAATTACTTAACACTGAGCGCTAAGCACGGTGGTAGCTAATCTCACAATAACCCCATCAATAAGTATTATCATCATTGTACTAAAGATATAGAAACCCTTTTGAGAACAGGTCCAAGGTAAGGCAACTTAGCTAATTAATGTATTTTATTTGACAGGAAATGAAATGAATCTCTAAAGATGAAGAAAAATTGAGAAATAAAGGTCTAGATGGTGAGGGTCTCACACAAAAGAGTGATCAATAGTTGATTTCAATATCTGAATCTAAATTGAATATGGGGACCACACAGGGAAGAAGCAGAGAAAGGATAGCAGGTGTTACAGGAAATTATCCCTACAAATAACAAATTTCTTCTAAGGAGGTTAAATCCTGTGAAAAGAGAAGTCCATTTTGTTCAGAGGAACATCAGGTTGGTTTACATACTCAAGTTTGGGAATCACGCTAAGAAAAGCAGACTTCTTCTACATGAGGGAAAATGAAATTACAATGATGAGGCAATCCTGGAGGGTATGAGGAAAGGACAAAGACACTTCAAGCTGGTATGTAAAAGTAGAATAGATGCAAAGAAACACCAGTGATAATTTCTCATTTGGGGATGTCAAGAAATATTTTTTAATAATTAGGAAGCTTAATTTTCAATTTAGTGTTACTTTTGTGGCAAAAACTTAAACCCCTTTTCTAACTTTTCCCCCAAATCTTTAGTATGACATACATGAAGTATATAAGAAAGAACTGTGGAAGCAGAAGTTCTAAAAAATGGCATTGTTATTTTTAAAGGCACAATACTTGAGGAAAGGCTTTTAAAAAAACCAAACATTTTGATTTCAGAGAGAGGAAGGGAGAGGGAGAGAGAGATAAAAACATCAATGATGAGAGGGAATCACTGATCGGCTGCCTGCTGCATGCCCCACACTGGGGACCAAGCCCACAATCCGGGCATGTGCCCTGACCGGGAATCGAACTGTGACCTCCTGGTTCATAGGTCGACGCTCAGCCACTGAGCCATGCAGGAAAGCCTTTCTAGGGAAACATTAAATGTTCAGTTTGGCATTTTGAGGTGCATATGGAATCTGGGAAACTGGGTAGAGATTTCAATGCTTTGGGATGGGGAACTAGAACTTAAAAAACTTGTAAGGAATGACCTGACAGTCACCTTCTTTTATGAGAAAAATTTAAATGTGATCATAGAAAGGGAACACTAATGAGAGCAGAGGGCCAGGCCTTTAGAATAATCTATTAGGTAGAAGTATCAACAGAACCAGTAAAGAAAACAGAAAGGATTCAAGAAGCTTCAGAGGCGGTTCCAAAGCGTTCATGTCAGGCACTGACATAATGGGGGTGCCTTAAATCAACTCCCTGTTGCTAGAGGTCAACTGCCTGGTAAATTTCCCTATGTCTTCTATCCAATACTCTCCATTGTTTTTGTATTTTCTATGTAGATCTTCTAAAGCTAATAACTTGAGTAGCCAATTCCTTTTTTTTTAAGTTCACACACACATGAATACACACACACACTTCACCATCATCATCATCATCATCATCTATTGTGTCTCTACACCTTTCAGATTGGCTCCAGAAAGTAGTATTCTCTTGTACAATGACATCTATCCTGACCTACATGGGAAACATTACTTGATTAATGATTTTTAGTTATAACTTCCTTGAAACAAAGAAAGCTATTTTATCAAGTTCATCCTTAAATCATCAGTTAAACTAGAACTAGAATCCATCTGTTCTAATTCCTGATTCCTTACTGTTTGGTGCTTTTTCTACCAAACTATATTGATGAGTTGTGTGCTCTTCTCAAAGGTTGCACAAAGACCTAGCCTGAAGATTTATATTAGATTTGGATACAGAACTGCATTTTGCCTGGGCTCTAATGCCTCGCCATACAAAATATTAAACAAGACCAAGCAGGTGAGAAAAACATTTAAGTGCTATTAATGTTAGACACAGATGGAAGTACTTCTAAAGTATTTCAAACAATAGACATTGACACATTATCTACTTTTTAATGACTAATGGCCACATGATAATAGCCAATTAATCTCTTCTACAACGTGTGTCCAAAATAGTCCTGGGCAAACTGACAAATATCTGGGAAATTTTAGCAGTCTTTGGAATGAACAATAATTGCTTTGCTTTCATTGTAGTTTGCCAAGTCTTTTGAGATGTGTGGGCTTGTGGGGGTATTTTTAATCTTAAAAAGATGTAGCGTGAACAAAATAAAATCTCATTTATACAGTGCATTAAAAAATTAATCTAAGCAAAACTTGTATGCCATAATCCATGGGAATGCATACTACATTAAAGTGAGTATAAATAGGTTAATGTGCTGCATTTCTTAGTTTTCTAAATCATTTTGGCAACGGTGTAAAAAACTTGTGGAATGCTTGTGTTTTTATCTGCCCCTCAACTCTACCAAAAATTCAATATTCAAAGAATGTGTATTATTAAAAACAAATGTATTTAACATGCTTGTTAAGATACTTAATATATTTTAACATTATCTTTAAATAGCTGCTTGTTAACCTGAAAATTCATTTGGTGGTGCTGAAGGAAATCTAAGAATATATCTGGATATAAATGCTTTCAAATATTCCCTTTTATTGATTATGTTTTATTCACTTTATTTCATGATTTTTTTTTAAAAAAAGATCTCATCTGTATAATCCACTTTCAGAATACATTGGAATCTCACCATAATGATTTTGGCATCAAATTATAAGACTACCTTGTTTTGGTACCAAATATCATTAAATGAGGAAGTTAATATTCAATTACATTTCGAAAACGAACCAACTGCATTAGAGTAAGATTTCAAAGTAGCTGCTAAAAGTCCTATATATCTCCACACAAGCTGGCCCTACCCACTGACAGAATGGACACAGCTCTCCCTGAACTGCTCAGTAGAGCTGGGCATGGTACCCATCAACAGCCTCCTGCTGGGGCAGCCTGCCTGCAGCATTCTCCTCATCTCCTCATGGCACAGGAGCGCCTGTGATGGTCTCCACTCTGCCCTTCACGATGACAAACTTCATACACTTTGTGCCAAAATAACAAGTAAATAAACGTCTGCAAGCTCATGTAGGGTAGGAAAATATATCTTTACTTCTTGTGCTGGAACAGCTAAAAAAGGAATATTTTCTTCTCTAAATAATTTGCATGTAGTTGTGTATGCATATGGAAATACCATGCAAGGACTGAGATATTTACATGTTGAATCTCAAGCCCATTTTTCCTTAGATCTTTTTTTTTTTTTTTTTTTTTAAAGGAAGTGTAGTTATTGAGCTAAAGTCAAAGCAGGCACAGATATCTTAATGAGAAAAGGGAGCAAACAAAACCACATTGTATTTTATTTTATATATATTATGACATTTTAATAAAAAATAATTGTAAAAACATCTTCAGATTTGGGGAAAGGACATCAATTACAATATTTGGCAAAATCAAATTTGGAAGAAAAGTGAGCAGAAAGAACAAAATTATCTGTAGGGAAGGACTGAAAAACATAATGAAAAAGAACCCTCGAGTGTATGCTATAATGAGATGATACTGCAAAAATACTTAACAGATGGAGGGAGAGAGGGAGGGAAAGAGAGAGAGAGGGAGAGAGAGAGAGAGACATGAATACATGTTCTTCCAAGCAGTCACATGAAGGTAATCATAAAAGGCAAAGGCAACAGTTTGAGTTTCACTATCATCTCTTTTACAGGAAATAATTTATCTGCAATGTTTTTTGATTAGTGGCCTATACTGGAACTATTTTTTCAGATTTACATTACATCTTAATTCAAGCAGATACAAAAGATAGTCCCTGCACTGAAGAATTACATAGTCTTGGAAGAGAGATAAGACCGTCACTACGCAGGTTGATGAGTGAGTGGATGGAGTTGAGTGAGTGAGTGGTGTGCCACAAGAACACATAAGGGAACACCCTAATGTAAAATGGGGTAGGATATGACATTAGGGGAGGCCCCATGGAGAAGGTGATGCCTGACCTGTGTCTTAAGATCCAATAGAAGTTAATCAAGTACAGAAGGTTATAAAGGTTGTTCAAAGTATTTTGGAAAAGCATAGAGTTTGGAATTGGAGAGCTGGTCAAAGATGAGTCTAGAAAAGTAAGAAACAAATATTTAAAGATATTGCTTATTATCAGAACTGGATTTAAAAATATTTTGTATTGATTTGTAGAGAGAGAGGAAGGGAGAGGGAGGAAGAGAAACATCAGCGTTAGAGCAAAACATATCCTTAGGTGAGGATAAAAACAAAAACAAGGAACAAATGTACTGAGTGGAATGTAAACATACTTTAAAATTGTAAGAATCTCCTTACTTGATATGCCTAGTGATTGTAATTGTTCTTCAACATAGGCACTACAGGAATTTTAGGCAGAAAAAAGTCCTTGCATGGAGGTATCCCTGGCCCTCCCCACTAAATGCTAGCAGTTATTATTGTGACAGCCAAAACACCTTCATGTTTGCAAAAACTTTCTTGGTGTGGGGGGGGGGGGGGGGGGAGGAGCGGCAATAGGAGGGAGTGTGTATCAGTCCCAGGTTGAGAACATGAGCAAAGGGCTTAAAATGGAGTGGAGGGAATTCAATAAACCTGATGTTACCCTTGTAGCTCTGTGATCTCAGGCATATTACTGCTCTCTCTGTGCCTCTTCTTCTGTGATGTAGATTTGACAAGAGTTACCTCACAAAATCAATGTATGGGTCAAATGAGACAGAGACAACAAAAAGGCTTTACAAAATGTCAAGCACCATCCAAAATTATAACATTTTGTCTCATTTAACCATTATCCTATGCTGTACTTTATATGGTTAGAGATTTGATGTTTTAAAAAAAGTATGTATTCCTGTCTTATTTGAATGCAACTGTACTAATTTGGAAACTGATTTTTGAGTTATCCAAGCCAGAAGCAATTCTAATCCTTGAGCCTGTGTTACCCACTAATGAGGCTCCATTCCCCTGCTGGTAGCTAAGGTGGCTAAGGAGAAGAAGCTGGTACTTAGTGGGAATTTAATAGCCTCTTTAGGATTTGTTCTGAAAAAGTCCAGTATTTTTTTTAACTAAGGACAACAACAATATATCCATTTTAATTTACTTCTATGGATTTAGGAAATTACAAACCCTTCCATTCCATGAGGGTTATTTTTCCCATTGTTTTTATAAATATATACAAAAAGCACGTATGGTACCTTACCAGAGAGGGGAACAAGTGTATACATAAGGTCAAACCCCTCTCTTTTCTTTATTATTGAAGAAAACTCTTGGCCTCATAAGAAGCTTATAAAGCTGTCTAACTATTATGAATGACAAATAGCAACATGTCACATTCTGATTTGCTGTGAACTTGTGCCATATACCTTTAGGGCAAGAAAAGGTGGCTGTCACTTTATGGAAAGAATGGTGCTTCTATTATAGAGTGACAGATTTCACAGTCTAAGTGTGCTAATGCAAGAATTACTAAACAAGGATTCTATTTTAGAATTTTACTCTTTAAATGTTTAATAAATAAAATGCATTAGGCATATTTGTATATATATGAAGGATAGTACTCGAATTTTATTTTCTATTATAAGTGCTCATTTCATAGCATTAATGACTTGATATCCTTAATAATTTGTCATAAACCAATATAAATTACATTAAAATATTATAGGCAAATTGTTCAATCTACCAAACTTTTTTTTTTTGCTGTTTCTGAATTATACCAGTTCGATGCAAATATCTTAGATTCAAATATAAAATTATAATCAGGTTAACACAACCGCAGATAACTTGTCATGTGTTTTTCAGTAAAAAATATATTTTGAAGAATAATGAAATCATTTAATATAAGTCACATATTCTTATTCAAATTCTAAATCTACTAGTTATAAACTCTCAAATTGGTTTCAACTGCTATTTTAAATTATTTAAAAAACTATTTAATCAGAATTTTCATATTCATAATTACTATCCAATTTTATCAGCTTATATTTATCCAAAAAAGCCAAATATATAAATTTAAAAATGGTATATAATTTCCCCTTTTTTAAATCAACGAATCAACTGCAGATTCAAACACACATGCACACAAACACACACAACAGAGCTTTAAAGAAAATTCTGCAGAAAATAGTTGAACTGAATATATCTGAGGAAAAATAAACTAGGAAATAGAGACAATGCATGGATTCTCAGTGCACTAGCAAATTCCCTGCCTCTACTTTTCATTCGTGAAAGCTGTCATAAATCTGTGTCCACTGATCCACTTGCATTTGGCATAGGGGTTGGTAGATTATTTATGGAAGGGATTTCTGTCAGACTGGGATTAAGATGTCCTAAAAATTCCCAAGTGGGCAATTCATCACAACACAATTTAGAGAGCCACAATAGACCTTGGTAACAAAGTAGAAGTGAGTGATAGGTGAACCAAAACCCCCAGCTTGATCTGAAGAAAGCGGACAACACACACCAATGGTGTCAATCAAACTGCCTCCTGAGCAGCCTCATGAATATAAAATAGGGAACAAACAGATTGGTTTTTCTTTCCTTGTTCCCAACAGCTATAAGAAGATATTCCAATGCTAATGAGTTCATTTCTCTATATATGCCAGAAAAGTTCTAGCTCTAATTCTTTCCTATAGTCAAAGAAACAAACACAGGCTTTATTTTTGAAATAATAATGGTTGTGAAACGTTTTACTGCTGCTAAATTGCTCCCTATACATCCTATGCCACATTTTTGCACTTGGTGAACCAAATAAATCTTCCTCTGCTTCTAAAAATTAACCAAATGAGTATATTTTTGGTACTTTCAGACCAACATTTACAACAAAATCTAAAAACATCCTCAATGCAAGTGTGAATATTAAGCCATCATGTTAATGGTGAATTAAAAAATAAATAAATAAAGCCTGCCAACTATAAAGCAAATGGCCTTATGTACCTGAATTCTTTGAGGTCAGCAGTCATTACATTAGTCAAAATTTCTCAACTCAAATATAAAATCAGTGCTTTTCCTGATGCTAATGTAAATAAAATTATGACCAACAAGAACTGGTCCTAGAGAACTACATACATTAACAAGTATTTGTTGTGTAAATTAATCAATAAATTAATTAGGGGGATATATATTTTGCCCATGTTAATATCTATAAGATATAGATGGGTATTATAATAGACTGGAGGCCTGGTGCACAAAATTCGTGCACAGGGTGGGGGTGTGTCCCTCAGACCACCCTGCACCATCTCACAATCCAGGACTGCTGGCTCCCAACCACTCGCCTGTCTGCCAGCCCGATCACCCCCTAACCACTCCCCTGCCAGCCTGGTCGCCCCCAACTGCCTTCCCCTATAGGCCTGGTTCCCCCCAACTGCCCTCCTCTGCAGGCCTGGTTCCCCCCAACTGCCCTCCCCTGCAGGCCTGGTTCCCCCCAACTGCCCTCCTCTGCAGGCCTGGTTCCCCCCAACTGCCCTCCTCTGCAGGCCTGGTTCCCCCCAACTGCCCTCCCCTGCAGGCCTGGTTGCCCCCAACTGCCCTCCCCTGCTGGCCTGATCACCCCCTACTTTCCTACCCTGCAGGACTGATTGCCCACAACTGCCCTCCCTTGCAGGCCTGGTCCCTCCCAACTGCTCTCCCCTGCTGGCCTGATCACCCATAACTGCCCTCCCCTGCCGACCATCTTGTGGTGGCCATCTGTGTTCACATGGGGGCGGCCATCTTTGACCACATGGGGGCAGCCATCTTGTGTGTTGGAGTGATGGTCAATTTGCATATTACCTCTTTTTTATATAGGAGATGACAAGTCATATTTTGTAGATTTTTAAAAATTATCTTGTGTTCTACAAGCGACGACATTCTAGATTTAAAGAAAATTAGTGAAATTAATATTTCTCTGCCACTACTCTGATCTCCAGTCAGGGTGACTGTCTCTAACACCCATTATAGTAGCAATTGCAGATTTCCTTGCATTGTCTTTTGCTGTTATGCTTTGTCTTCTTAATGAAACTGTGAGCTTCTCAAAGCAGAGACTTATATTTCTTTGTGACCATTTAATGCCTCACATAGTGCTAGGCACATACAATTATTTTATATATAATTTGGAGGTGGGGCCTTTGGGAGGTAATTAGGTCATGAGAGTGGAGCTCTCATGAATGGGGTTATTGCTTTTATAACAGGGACACCCAGAGAGCTGTCACTCATTCTCCACCATGTGAGGAAAAGAATCATCTGCATGCAGCCTGGAAGAGAGATCTCACCAGAACCTTTTCCCACTGGTACCCTCATCTCCGACCCTCAGCCTTCAGAACTGTGAAAAACAAATCTCTGTTGTTTATAGCTACCAGGTCTATGGCACTTTGTTATCCTTGCTAAAATTAAGTGCAAAATCATAGTCAACCAGACTCACATTAATGTTGGCCTGTTAATTTATCGATATTTGCTACAGCCCTTTCTTCTTCTTCCATCTCAGAGGAAAATTTTCCTTAATTTTTAAGATTCATCTCTCTTCAACTTTGCTCATCATCTCTCTTCTCTAGTGTTTTGTCTTTGTCTACCTATCTGTAGGCCTTTTCTCCTTAGTATATCAATATTCTTAAGACTCCCCTAACTTAAAATTTTTGTGCTTCCCCATCTGATTATGAGAACAGCAATGGCTATCCCACAGGCATATGAGTTAATTTACCTAATGTTTGTCATATGCTAAGCCCAATGTCTATCATATCCCAAGCACTAAACAATTGGATATTATCACTAGTATTAAGTGCTCTAACATTAATAGCATAATGTGAGGCTGTTGGAAAAATACTGCATAACTATTCTTTCACAAAAGTATCCTATATAATAAAAGGCTAATATGCAAATTGTCCCCTCGACCAGAAGTTCGACCGGGAGTCCAACTGGGAGTTTGACCAGGGGGTGGGGCCAGCTGGCCAACTGCCCGTGGCCCCTCCCCCTCCAGGCCCACCCCCAATTGCCCCACCCCCCAATTGGGAGCAGGGCTGGCCAGCCAACTGCCCACAGCTCCTCTTCTTGGCCGGCTGATTAGGGCAGGCCAGCTGGACCCCATCCCCGCATGAATTCGTGCACTGGGCCTCTAGTAATTATATAAATGGAATACAGTCAAAGTAATGATTATGCTCTACAAACAGGCTTCCTCTTCTACTTAAAAACAAAGTTACTTTACCACATTGGTTAAGAAAAGCCTAAATATCAGTGTATGAGAGAAGTCATTTTGTAACTTACATGCCTCTTGTAAACAATTATTTCAAACTCTGGAAGGAAAACTGACATATCAGTATCTTTGTATATTTTGCCATAGATGTTTATGAAGTATTTTCTAAACTATAATATATAAATTCAAGCTAATTTTATAAACATTCTTACTATAAAAAATGTTATCATTAATTTTCATCATTCTTTTTTATGCAAAGAACTATGAACCTTAATTTTCCTTTGGGCTCTTTGAGTTATGATATGATTTCACAGTATTTTTTATTATAAATTAGGGTCAGATTGGCAATCATCTAAGGTGTGATACAACCAAGCCAATGAATTTCATATCTTCAAAGAGCTCATGAACTTCTCTGTGACACAATCCATGTTGTGGAGGCTAGCAATTTATAGTCAGTCAAATGAAAGGAATGATGAGATTTCATGAGTGTTGAGGGTGGGTTTGCATATGAGAGAAACACCTCCTAAAATCCAGGCCAATAACAGTAAAATGTGGAACAGAACTGGTCTGAGATACCAAAGAAGACAGTATTTTACATTAAAGGAAACTAATGATTATTCATTTTCAACGAAGTGGAGCGATTACCAGTAGTGTAAATACTTAAGTACAACTTGGGGAAAAGTTAGATATTGATGGCACTGGGAAGTTTTGTTGGTTAAAAGACTATTATGTTAAGAGAATGATTGTTGTCTAAACTAGATATTTACCAATTTATGTCAAATAGATACATTTCAATTCCTTTTAGAGAGATGTGCAAAGCATTTTAGGAGACCTCTTGGCTGGCATCCTGCATGCACTGAAAATAGCCTAGCTAAGGTATGAATGAGCCTCCCTAATGTGGTTTCAGCCAGACCCTTGTGATGTGAACTTTTCAGCTTGCTTTTATCTTTAACAGGCAAAGCTAAACATTAGTACAAATACCCTTTTTTGAAGTTGCTATAAAAAATAACTGCAACCTTAGTCAATTTCTCTTCAATTTTCTGAACAAAGGGAACCACCAGGGAGAAATGAAAACGAGGAGATGAATTCTTTGAACCTCTGTGTGGATGGAAAGCAGATCAATTTGGTCAACTGGTATGGATGGAGATCCTTTATTGTTCCTCCTCAAAACAGTCATTTGAGCAACTTTGCGACTCTGTGCTAACAACTGATTTTTCTCTAATATTAGGTTTATTTTGATAAGGTTTCCTAAGTAAGACTCCTGATATACTATTCATTTTATCTATCCTGTGGATTACCTAGGAGGACTGACTGATATCAGAATTTTATACATATACTGGAAGAAGTCACCACAGAAGGGATAGAATAAATAGCCCAGTAAAATAATAATAAATTGAATTTTCAGATCTCCAGAACCACCTCTACAATGGGACTTTCCTTGCGTTGGGGTGGGTTTTGAGAAAGTCTCTCCCAGGCCAGAGAATTATAGGAACAACAATTAAGCTTGATCTGTGATTTTGGAGTAAGGGGTCTTATAAGCTGTGAATTGGAGATAGAGTTTAGATTATTGGATGGGTCTAGGCAGAGGTTACTGGATATAAGGCTGAATCTGTAGGAAGCAGGGAGAAAACCAGCCTGTTTGGTTTGAAACATGGATTTCTACAGAATCATAACTGATAGACAGCTAAGCATAAGTATTTAGAAATTTCAAAATGTTCATTTCCTCTGAGCTAGTAATTTTTCTTGATCCCTATGAAAAATTTTATTTGGGGGGTGAGGGGGGTGTCTAATGCACAAAAGATGTTTAACAGAATATTTTAATCATTCTTAAATTGTTTCATTTATTCCTATTAAGATTTGCAAAACATGAAAATTTTGAAATAATATAGAAGTAATCAATATATGTCAGCTTAATAAATGGAGTAAGTACTTATGTATTAGAATTAGTAGAACAATAATAGCATGGGTAGTAGAAAATATTTACTGAGATTTTCTATGTGCCAAGCACTGTGCTGACAGCTTTAAGAAGATTATCTATCCCATTTAATGTAATCTTCAAAGAATTGCTATTAGACACCATTTTTATAAAACATTTTTATTTGTTTTTATGTTTTTGTTTTCTAATTGCACCGCATCTCTTCTTTGATAGTAGCAACTCAATATTTGATGTGGAGCTACTTTTTTGTCTTTTTTAAAATCCATTTGCTTTGTGGTGGAGGTTTTCACTATTAAGGCATCTAACCAGGCCTAGTAAACACTCCATCATCCTGACTAGAGTGATGGGTTCTAACCAGGCCTAGTAAACACTCCATCACCCTGACTAGAGTGATGGGTTCAGACACAGACAAGGATCCCCCAAAAGGATTGTGATCTTGAGTAAATAAAAATAGAGCATACTCAGTTCAATTTAATTTCAAATATACAGTGAATCATTTCTTAATGTAAGTACAGTCCACATAATGTTTAAGCCACAATTTTTAAAGATGATTCATTATGTATTTGTAATTCAGATACATTTGAATTTTTATCTGGAAATCCTACAAGAAGAGATGGTAAGACTCAGTCTAAGACTTATTCTAAACCATTAGACAAGAAGTATTTCATGTTTTTCCTACAATTGCTAAATTTATAGAATGTAAAGCCCAAAGCTGCTGGGTACTATCTTTTGTTAAACATGTGGAAAGTTGGCCTAGCAATGAAGTCTTCGAGTATAACAAAGCCAAGATTCTGAGGACATTGTTTGGGCTGCTGGATCCAATAGGACCAATGGACTTAGTCTGGATTAGTACAATTCAATGTTATTATGCCAATACACTTTTGTTCATTGATCCATGAGTTTGGTTTATGGTACATGGCACTGAATTATTCTGACCTAAAATGTCATTATTATCCCCATAAATGAAGAAACAAGAAACAAAATATTATTTTGTTAGATTTAAGGCCTCAGAGCAAGTATATGTAGATTTAGGATTTAAAACAAGAAAATCTGGGCACAATATCCTAGTTCTTAAATAATATTCTATACTATCTTTCTAAATGATTACACACACACACACACACACACACATATATATATATATGTATGTGTGTACATATATATATATATATATATATATATATATATATATATACACTAGAGGCCCAGTGCATGAAATTAGTGCATGGGTAGGGTCCCTAGGCCTGGCTAGCGATCAGGGCCAATAAATGGAGGCCTTCCAGCTGCCAGCCAGGGCCTTCCTTTGTTCCCCCTGGTGGTCAACAAATGTCATAGCGAGGGATCAAACTCCCAGTCTCCCAGTTGAACTCACGAGGGGACACTTTGCATATTAGCCTTTATATATATATATATATATATATATATATATATATATATATATATATATATATATAGCAAACAGTTCTTTAAAAATATAATTACACATACAAACTAAAAAAAAAAGAAAGAAAGAAAGGTACCCTCTTGAAGAGCCTGTGCCTTTTATTTTTTTAATATATTTTTATTGATTTCAGAGAGGAATGGTGAGGGAGAGAGAGATAGAAACATCAATGATGAGAGAGAATCCTTGATCAGCTGCCTCTTGCATGCCACCCAATGAGGATCAAGCTCGCAACCTGGGCGTGTGCTCTTGACCAGAATCAAACCTGGGACCTTTCAGTCCGTAGGCCAATGCTCTAACCACTGAGCAAAACCAGCTAGGGTGAGCTAGTGCCTTTTAGCTGACAGGTTGGAGGATCCCATGGGTATGGGCATAAGGCTCATATATCTAAGTGAAAATTTATACCTCCACACAACACAGAATAAGCTCAGCTCTCCCTCCTCACCTGGTTGTGCTTCTATAAAGCTACTAGAGGCCCAGTGCACAAAACTCGTGCACTTGGGGGGTTCCCTCAGCTCGGCCTGCACCCTCTCGCAGTCCCAGAGCCCTCAGGGGATGTCCAACTGATGGCTTAGGCCCGCTCCCCGCGGGAAGCGGGTATAAGCCAGCAGTCAGACATCCTTAGTGCTGTTGCAGAGGCAGGAGAAGCTCTCACCACTGCTGCTGTGCTCACCAGCAGTGAGCCTGGCTCAGGGCTTCTGGCTGAGCGGTGCTCCCCCTGTGAGAGTGCACTGACCACCAGGGGGCAGCTCCTGCATTGAGTGTCTGTCCCCTGGTGGTCAGTGTGTGTCATAGCAACCGGTTGTTCCAATATTTGTTGATTTGCATATTAGCCTTTTATTATATAGAATAATCTCTCATTCAAAATTACCTCATATATTTGAACTCTAAGCTCACTAAAAACCAAAATCCAAAACAAAACCTGTTTATAATTAAAATTATAGAAAAATACACAGCTGGAATACAAATTTGATCATGACTCTTCCCTGCTTACCAGCAAAGTATAATTATCCTATTGTGACCTGCAAGAATTGCACTTATCTGTCCATTGTCTATTTTTATTTCCTCATTTTTATCGTTCTCCATTTACACCTGCTGAATTATCATACTAAACTTCTGAAGTTCTGAACATGACCAGCTTTTTCTTTAAACCTTCAAATAGTTTATTCTGTTCATGTATCACATGAGCTCACTCATGTGTGGAATCTAATAAACAAAATAAATTGATGAACAAAATGGATCTAGAGACATAGATCTGTAACACATTCAATAATAAAGATAAATTTAAAAAAATTAAAAAAGCTAATACTCCTCTATTTCTCATCTGTTTAAGAGATTACATGGAAATGCAAAGCATAAAGAATATGCCCTGAACTTGTCAACACCAAATAAAGGATGAACATTGTAATAAAAGTACCTATTTCTACCATTATACTTCTTGAAACCTTAAAAAAAAAGTGATAAGGAAACCAGAAGTTTGAGCCAATCAAAATAGAAATCAGCAAACTATTTTCCTGTCGTTAACACAAGTGTGTCTTTGCAAGTACTGCTAGATTGCATTTGTTTCAGCATATTTTAAAAGTAATAGGTAGCTTCTTTTTCTTTCTTCCATTCTCCTGAAATTCACACCTCTTTTTGTTTCCAAATATTCCTTATATTGTTTAAATTTCTCACCACACAAAGCATATTTTCTAGGCAGAGTAATAACAGTAGAATATGAAACAGTTTATCAAAATCAATTTGGTCTGCTACATATTCATGAGGTACTTTATTGTAAATATTCTGAACTTGCCTTTTCCAAAAATTAAACTGCTGATTTATTCTTCCTTCTATGAAACCTTCTGGAACTTCAAGCATTACAAAAATAAGACAGTGTACTCCAAAGAATGGTTTCATTTTGTCAAGTATTTCAGCTACCCAAATACCAGACTTCTAGCAAAATCAAGTAACCAGAACACAATGAATCCAAAAATAAAGGACAAAAGGAGATGATGCTCCAAATAGCAAAAATACTCTCCATAAATAAGCAATCAAAAAAACTAATAAATGTGTCTGAACAAAAAATAGCCATAAGCTCAAAACCTTTTGGCTATTAGCCTAAATAAATATTATTAAGAGTCTGGATAGCTGAAATACTTGAAGGGCGGGAAGGAAGGAGGGAGGGAGAAACCTGTATTTTATACAAAGATAGCATTTTAAGTTACATTATATTATATCCTTTTTATTCCAAATCAGTAGATAATAATCTTATAGTTACCTACTTTATAAAGTGCTATTTTATTTCTCTTCATGTTAACGACACTAGCTCAGTCTTTTATTCATATTATCCATCTGACTGGCCTAGCTTGTGAGTGATTTATAATTTGCTCATCTCAATCACCTTTTTCACCTGATCCCTTTAAACAATATGCTTTGAATTAATTCAAGACACAAACACACAAGGTGACAGTATCCTGAAGCTATAAGATCTAAAATAGGAAGATAATCAGAACAAGTAGAAATCAAGATGTGTACTTCATGTCCATGTCTGTTACATCCTGTTTTCTTATTTTGTTTTGTTTGTTTAAGTATCAAGAAAAAGACTATGTCTTTGACACAAGGAAATTTCATAGCCAGGCTCAAATAAATTAGACACACTTTGAAAGTCAACTAAAAGATTATTTCTAAATATTAAGCAGAGGCAGGAAATTTTGTTTCAGACATACATAGAATTTCAGGAGTTTTGCTGCAGCTATTATATTATTGCCGCAGGCAAGAGCTACCAATAGTAATGGTGAATTTTCATACACACATAAGTAAAATTTTATCATGATATGTCCATTTCATTAATTTGAAATAAAAGAAAAGCACAAATAAACTGGAAACTATTAAAATTTGGAATAGTTTCAGAGGCAAAAATGTCACTAATCTTTTACTTGTAAAACTTTTCTAATTCTTTCTCATCATTGTTGTAGTCATCCTTATCAACACCAATATAGATAATATAGGTTTAAGATTCTTTTTTTAATGGGGGGACACTATGCTAGGCCTTCTCCAAGACTAGATTATTTAATTCTCAGATAAACTCTCATTTAGGTACTATTTTTATTCCCATTTTAAGAGGTAAGAAAACTAATGCTTAAAAAGGCTCCTTTACTTACCTGAAGTTCAGACAACTAGTAAATACTGAACATAGAGAAAAGACAGTTTTCTTCTAGACCTATAATTATTAGACCTATACTACTCTGTTTCTTTAGTAAGCAGCAAAGTAATTTGCAGTCTTTATTCTAATTGTTTTCTACTTGATCATATTTTCTGTTAAAAAAAATAATCCCCTGCCCTAGCTGGTTTGGCTCAGTGGATAGAGCGTCAGCCTACAGACCAAAGGGTCAAGGGTTCGATTCAGGTCGAGGGCATGTACCTCAGTTCAGGCTCCTCTCCGGCCAGGGCCCTGGTCGGGGCTCCTGCAGGAGGCAACCATGGATGTGTTTCCCGCACATCAATGTTTCTTTCTGCCTTCCCCTCTCTCGTCCACTCTCCCTAAAAATCAATGAAAAAATATCCTCAGATGAGGATTTTAAAAATAATAATATTCCCCTACTATAAAATAGGAGCGTAGGATTTTTCTACACATACAGTTATAGAGTTTTCTCTGACTTTATTAATCACCAGGAAAGAGGAAGAGACCACAGAAGAGTAATCTAAGTTCTAATTTTGAGGCACATTTTCATTTTCTCTACAGTGGCTGAGACATGGCACGACACATGTCCAACTCAGTCTCATATGTACACTGCCTTTGAGAGAATGGGACATATTCTTCTCAAACAATTTCAAGCCCAAGTGGTTTATGTTTGCCATGAACCAATTAAATCTTGAACAATTACATATATTGAGTTACTTTTCCCCCCAACATTTCTATGTCTATATCATCAAAATAAAGAAATTAGCTCTAGTTATGAAAAAGGAGCAAGGGCAGGCAAGTTTTGCCTAATTGGTATTCATGGGCTCCTCCAGTTCAAGGCCACTTCTTTTCCGCTCTGTGATATTAATTACAAATTGCAAACATTTATCAAAAAGGTGTTTTTAAAATGTATTCACTTGCAAAATGACAATGATAATACCCAACAAAACTTACAATTGTCTGAGATAGTTACCTAATAAATATTTATCTGAAAAATAAGAAAAGTATTTTGGAATGGCAAAGACTTAGAAGAGAGAGACCTAATGTGTATGACTTAGTAAAAAGAAATTTCACAGTTTTCTAATTGACAATTATTATAATATAGCATACTTCATAAAATTATTTTAATACCTTTTTTTAACTTGAAAAATCGCATAATTGCTTCTCTATATAATTTTTTTTCCACTTTAAATAAAAGCAGTGTTCTGGAGACATCTAGTTGTCTCTGGACCATACTTTGAGAAACACTATGTTTGCATGTTTTAATACAGACAACCTCCAAAACATTGCTGTATTATATACATAAATCAAATAAATAGTATGCTTCATGAATAAGTATTACACATAACAATCACTCTGAACACTTTTTTTACAGTGATTCCCAAGATTCCTATGACATGGCCTTGGATTTCCAGTTCAGAGTGAAATAATTAAATGCTGTTAAATTAGTTCACTGTTACAAAAAGTGTTAGTTTACTACAAATTCTGATAGCACATCCAAATGGCTTCAAGACAAGTAATAGGATATTCTCTATAATGGTGCCTTTAAAGTAAATAGCCATGATTTTCATATAAAGAAGTTTTTATAGTCCATAAAGCTATGTAGCTTTGGGTGGGAAAGGGTCCACCAGCTGTAATAAAAATGAAAAGAGGTTCCTTTTAATCTATAATGTGGAAGGTTTTTACCCACATATGAGTGACTGCAGCCCCTACTCAAAAGTAGGAACCATTTGTTTAGGTGTTAGCACAATACCGTTTGAAAATGAAGACTCTGATGGGCATGGAGGGGAAGACACCCACTGTTTGAAGAATCAAAAGAAGTGGCTAAAAGATGCAGTCCAAAGTGAAGACCACAGAAAGTGGAAGGGCTGGAGTTATTGGTGCATGCCAGGGATTCAGCTAACACTCAGCCCCTGAACGGGACTTCTTAGAAGGAACATCTAAGAGAATAATGACCAGGAGCTAATCTGATCCATGGTCAGTTGAGATCTGGGTGGCCAAAAAGAGCTATCCAAGGCTACAGGAATATTACATACATACCTGTAACTGCAGTCATGTGTACGTGTGACTACAGTTTTATGGTTTTCTATACTGAGGAACGGAGACGTTTACTCCATGGATCAAGTGAACTTTTCCATTGTGTTCAATTATAACAGAAGAATGATCTATCACAAATGCTTTCTCCTCTCTGAAGACCTCCTTCTATCCTCAAGATGCGTAACTGCTTACTGCTTTCTAATTTATAATAGAACACTTTATCTTTTTCTTCAATGCATGCTATTTATTATAGTGAAACTCTTGAGAGCAGGTTATTGTGTCTTATTCATTTTTTATCCCAAGTATGTAATACAGCATCCGCCACATACTGGATACTAAATAACTACGATTGTTTATTGAATAAGTAAATATCCAATTAAAGGTTAAAAGGTTTTTCAAGATTTTGGGTGTTGTTAGTTTTTTTGGGGGGTTGTTTGTTGGTTTTTTTTTTTTCATCCCATTTATCCCCTCTATATCCTCTTCCACCTCTCTCTAGTTCATAGTAAGTATTTAATACATTACTAGGCCTGTTTTTTAAACTTCTACCACTATCAGACTAGTCCAAAACATTATCATTTCTAACTTAAACCACTGCAATAGCTCCTAAAGGACTTTCCTGATTCCATGCATGCCCCTTCTCCAAACATGTAAATCAGATATGTCGCTCTCCTGCCCAAAACCATTTTACGGCGTCCCTTCCCTCCATTTGTTAAGGCTGACATGACGTGCCACACCTTCAGTGCCCTAAGATCTCTCAACCTAACATTCCTACAACAACCTCTCTGGCTTCCTTGTGGCTCCTTGATCATGTCAAGCACACTCGCCTTGGATCCTCACTGCATCGGAAAACCAATGCCTGGAGAAACGATCACTTCATTTATTTACTTTACTTCAATCATCTACTAAAATATTCGCTTATCTTCCGTCCACCTTAGCAACCTCTCCTAGCCCCACCTATCATTCCATTTCCTTCTCTGCTATTTGCCCAGGATTTAATGCAGCACCTGATACACAGTGGACCCTCAAAAATATTTGCTGAATGAATGAATATATTATCTATGATAATTTTTTAAAAATCCTAGGTAGCATGCAGCAAAATAATAAAATCATGGAGAAACATTTTTATTACCTTAAATAAAAAATAAGAACAACTAGTATTTATTGAGTGCTTATTCACTACACATCAGGCAATAACTGATTTGGTCCTCACACAAAACTTAAAATTAATAGGTATAATCGTTGTCCCCATTTGGCTATAGAAAAGCTCAGGTTTAGCAACTTCGGTAACTGCCGGAAACCAATCTTTCTACCACTAATAGAAAGATGTGGCCAGGAAACTGGGAAGGCTGGTCAACAACCTTAATTGTTTTGATCACTCACTGTTTAGTTGAAACATTGTTAGCTGAAGCAGCCTTCACCTCTGTTTGCTTCATGTAAATTTCTGTTATTGGAATTTCCTGCCTAAAGGTTATGGGCGTATCCCATAGTCTCAATAAAAGGGATTGCAAGGCCAGAGCAAGGGGTAGTCCTTCCACTAGAGTTGGGCTCCCGCCTGGCCCCCAATATTTGAAAATTAATACTTTTCCAAGTCTCTTTTCATTTGTGTGCGGCCTTCTCCAGAACCTGAACCCTGAACCGGAACCCTGAACCACGGTTCCCACAGGTAACTAACCTGAGGTAACATAGTCAATGCTAAGAGCCTGGTTATGAACCCAGGCATTCCACTTCCAAGTCTGTCTGAATCAACACACTCATTTCCTAACAGAATTTCACACAAAAATAGCTTGGTCTCCTCACAACATTCATTTTCTTGTAGGGTTCATAAAATCATGTTGATCTACTGTTACTATGTGTCCGGTGATTTGTTACTATTCAAAGAGCATTTTTTCCTGTCATGTTAAAAGGGTAAGAAATAAGACAGGACCTATTTCTCAGTCAGCCCACACTTGATAGTTCACAAAGGTCTGAGGAGATGTAGCTCCATCTTAACAGAAACTGTATGAACTGCTTCTGTTCATCAATCATGTAGTGGCTGTTGACTTGTCCCCAGGCCACATTTCTCTCCCCGTGGCATCTGAGTCCTCCCCACAGCAGAGCAAAATGTGCAATGACAGATGAAATTTATGCTCTTATTTGGATGTGAAATTCAAACCTAAGTGGGAACGCCCCATTGCTGAAAAACAAACGTACATCGCTATTGAGACACCAAATTTATGCTTGCTAAGACTGTCTAATGTAAAAATATATCAACTATTTGATAATCATGGCAAAAGTTGATACTAATTATATAAAAATTGTTCTCTTCCTCTGTTATCTTATTCTGGTTTTTCATTTTGGTTTCTCATGTTGTACAATAATTTCTGTCTAAGTGGTCTTGTTACCTGGGGTCAAATGTGGAAAATAAGCTAAACTGGAAGAAATAATGCAAGAATTATGAACAAAAGTACATGTAAGGTATAACACAAGCTATAGACTCTGTTTAATTGAGCCCCAATGTATATTAATAAAGACTTTCCATGGAAATGTAGACTTGGGGGAGGTCTAAGGTCTGTAAAGAAACTAAATGTGCCAAAACCGGTTTGGCTCAGTGGATAGAGCGTTGGCCTGCGGACTCAAGGGTCCCAGGTTCGATTCCGGTCAAGGGCATGTACCTTGGTTGCGGGCACATCCCCAGTAGGGGGCGTGCAAGAGGCAGCTGATCGATGTTTCTCTCTCATCGATGTTTCTAACTCTCTATCCCTCCTCTCCCTTCCACTCTGTAAAAAATCAATAAAATATATTTAAAAAAAAAAAGAAACTAAATGCTTACAGACTATTTTATTCATTATTCAAAATAAAATCAATTCCAAAATCTAAAATATGTATTAGAAAACCCAACATAATTCAACTTTAATTTTGTTTTAATAACAAATATAAAATTATTTTTTAAAATTATGTCCTAGGTAGTTAATTAGTCAGCATACTAGGTAGTCAGTCCTTGTTAGACACCTTTTGCAAGGCACAAATGAATTACAACCCCATTTATGGCCAAGAAACTTTCTTACACCGAAGACTCATTGGTTCTCATTGATTCAGTTACCACCAGCTCAAACTGCTATACCAACACCACCAGAGCCGCCTCTGTTCTCCGCAGCCACCCTTTACTGAAGGCTGACTCATGCTCCGATATGTATTTCACACATATTTTCTCATTTGTCCTTACAACAACCCTTCAAGAAAGAGAATGAAGTGCATTTTAGATGAGGTAAGCAGTTATTGCTGAGACCTCCTTTCTGGGATGAAGGCTTTTCCTGTGATCCATTCTTTTTGGAAAAAAAGGGAAAACTGATTTAACTTCTCAGGTAAGTGTGAGGGCTCTGAGACATTTTGTCATTTTGCTAGCATAATGGCTTTTCAGAGGGATTGATTAAAAAGCAATTGAACTATAGGACCAATGGAATAGGCTTCCTGAGTACAGAAGATGAAGGACCTCATTCAGTCATCCATTAGAAATCAGAACAGATCCAGACACCGAAGAAAAAACAATTAAAATCCTAAAGGAAGAAGACAAATGGAATTCAGAGGCTTAATCCTAAAATGTTAGACCTAGAAAGTGTTTTCGCTGGCTGTTACTTCTTGCATGGTTCAATTAAATTCCAAATTGTATGTTTTTTATGTACTTAAGTAGAGGCCCGGTGCATGAATTCATGCACGGGTGGGGTCCAGCTGGCCCCACTCCTGATCTGGGTGGGGGGGGCAATTGGGGGTGGGGCCAGCCTGGGAGAGGGGCCTCGGGCAGTTGGCCGGCTGACCCCATCCCCTGGTCGAACTCCCGGTTGAACACCCAGTTGAACTCCTGGTCGAGGGGACAATTTGCATATTAGCCTTTTATTATATAGGATTATATACTAGATGTCCACATTTCTCCTAAAGAATCAGTTGAACCAGAACTAGTACCCACTTTAAGTTGTAATATATATTAAAAAAACCTGTTCTAGGAGGCCTGCCTCTTATATTACATAAAACACATAAAATATTACAATTCTTATTTGCACCGGAAGAGTGAACAATTTTATATTGTCTTATTACTTTTTAATTCTCAAAATTCATGTTAATAATTTAAAATATCTTCTTTAACATCTTGGATATGGATTAATAAAATTGAAAGATGTTGCTATAGCAGATAATATAGGCTTTAGGATCTAAAGAGTTGAAAAAAAGAAGAAAACTGTATCCATGCCCTACTTTGTGAGAGAAAATGTATTCATTCACAATACGCCCAAGGAACTTCAGACGGAAAAAACATGACACACACTGGAAGAAGCTGAAAATTAGCTGAAACTACCGTCATGGTCTTAACTGGCTCATGTAGAAGGGGAAAAGGCCTCTAAGAGCCAAGATACAAGTGCATCTGATCTTACAAATAATGGGGGAAAATAAATTGTACAAATGACAAAGTTGAGAGTCTGATATTGATTCTAGGAAAGGCTCTACGCCAGGTTTTGAGCCCTGAGAAGATAAAATACAGTCAAGTATCAGATTGGTGATTGGTATAGCAAGCTATTAAGATCTCTTCCAAGCCTGAAATTATAGACCTATCAATAATAGTGACTGGTTCAGGTTCTTTCAATAAACATGTTCCTAGAATAAAGAGAAATTTATTAGATTAGCATAGCTTGATAAAAATATCACATAATATAAGTACAGACTAGCTGTTAAGAGTGATTCCTCTGAATTTGATTAAACGTGCTTCTCTTATACTTATTCGAGACCCATAAGCTTTTATCTGAAAACTTGAGACCAGATAAGAGTTTGAAATTTAGATTTTTTTAAAAATTTTAGAAACTATGATAAATACTCTTCTGTATATTATATCAACATTTCCTGGACCCAGTATTAAAACACACTGAAATATCTGAATATTCATACTAAGAAAGATAACTAAAGGCCACATAGAGTCTCACTTCAATTTAAGTCAGATTTTGTCTGTAAATATGGACTAGTGCACCTACTGTTTTGTGACTCCAGGTAAAATATTTAATTGCTATAGGCAAGTCATTAAATTACTATAATTTAATAATGTGCCTATTAGAAACAAGATCATAACAACTACCTCATAGAATGCTGAGGATAATTTAATAAAATAGCGTATGTAAAATACTTGATGTAATATAAGCAACTATCAGAAAGTCAAATGTTATATATTAACCTTTGCAGTAAGCCAGTGATTTCAACACCAGCCACACAATGAAATCACAAGATCTTTAAAATATATATATCAGTGTCTGGGTCTCATACTTTATCAATTGCTGGCAGAATCAGGAACGGGCAGTTTCAAAGCTCTCCAGGGGATTCTAATATTCACTCAGCTTTAGAACTACTCTGAATATATGATCACAGAGACGCCTGGCTTTTTAAAACAGCGTTTAGCCCTGGCCGGTTTGGCGCAGTGGATAGAGCTTCGGCCTGCAGACTCAAGGGTCCCAGGTTCAATTCTGGTCAAGGGCATGTACCTTGGTTGCAGGCACATACCCAGTAAGGAGTGTGCAGGAGGCAGCTGATCAATGTTTCTCTTTCATCGATGTTTCTAACTCTCTATCCCTCTCCTTTCCTCTCTGTAAAAAAATCAATAAAATATATATATATATATTTTTTTTTAAATATATTTTATTGATTTTCACAGAGAGGAAGGGAGAGGGATAGAGAGCCAGAAACATCGATGAGAGAGAAACATCGATCAGCTGCCTCCTGCACACCTCCCACTGGGGATGTGCCCGCAACCAAGGTACATGCCCCTGACCGGAATCGAACCCGGGACCCTTCAGTCCGCAGGCCGATGCTCCACCCACTGAGCCAAACCGGTTTCGGCCAATAAAATATATTTAAAAAATAAAATAGCGTTTAATGACTATATCTGACTGAACCAACTCGCCATCAAGTAAGGGAATGTCCAATTATTGTTTAAATATATTTTTATTGATTTCAGAGAGGAAGGGAGAGGGAAAGAGAGATAGAAACATCAATGATGAGAGAGAATCATCAATTTGCTGCCTCCTGCACGCCCCCTACTGGGGATCAAGCCCACAACCCTGGCATGTGCCCTTGACCAGAATCAAACCCAGGATGCTTCAGTCTGCAGGCCGACTCTCTATCCACTGAGCCAAACCAGGTAGGGCAGAATGTCCAATTATTGAACAAGGTATGACCACTACTTTACCCAAATAAATTGTCTTTCCATTGTAAGTCTCACTTAGATTAGCTCAGTAGGAACAGGATTAGATTAGTTTAGCAGGTAGTTACTCACAGTCCAATTACTTTTGGGAAAACTGACAAATCACAGGTCTAGTCCCCAAAATATCGGAGACCAAGCCTTACGTTCAAAGTGCACCAGACGGCGGGGGGGGGATCTGGCAGAGCACAGCCCTTCACATGGCTCCTTCTGTGATGAGACTGAATATGCAAACAGGCAATGCCCATACTACAGGTGACAACACGTGCAACCTCTGAAGGCAGCCCAACCAACACTGCAGCAACTTTCCGAGAACTGGCAGAACTTAGTCAAAGATTTCCAGCTGCTCTCTTTCTCTGCCTGGACTGCCACGGCAGGCCCAACCAGAGAAAGCAAACTGTGCTCCCCAAACTAATCACATAATTCCTGGATTCCGGCCAGCCCACCTCCACTTCCCAATCACAGCACACCTGAAGTCTCTCCGCTTTTTTGCTATGATGCGTTCCCATTCCCCTCCTTACCTTTGAGTCTCTGCCAGATGCAACTGATAGTGGCTGCTACAGAAAGCTCTGAATAAATAGCCTCTGTTTTTCTAATTGTGTGGTCCTCAATATTTCCACAAAGTCTGGTGGATCAGGCGTAGGACTATTCGGAGCACAGCTCCATTTCTTGTTACACTTGCCCACATATTCACTTACTTTAACAGTTCATTTTTAAACTTTGTGTTGAACAGTATACATACAGAAAAGTACATTTATCACAAGTTCACAAACTAAACCCATCTGAGTATCAGAAGCCAGGTGAGAAAAATTCCATGTAATTAGCAACCCTCACACACCATCTTCCGTGCTCCCTTCCAGAAACAAGAGTCTTCCACAAAAGCTAGCCACTAAATACCACCGTTTGGTCTCTTTTGTATCTTGTGGATAAGGAATCAGAGAAGTATCTACGTTTAGTGTCTACCTTCCTTCACTCAATGCTATGTTTCAGTTTTATCCTTATTATCCTGTTATCACAGCCATGTGGTATTCCAATATAATGCGGGCACCACAGTGTGTGTTTCCATTTTACTGTGGACAGACCTCTGGGTTTTTTCTAGTTTGGGGCTATGAAAATTAGTGCTGCAATGGACATCTAGTGCATGTTTTTGGCAGTGTACATATTTCTGAGAGGAATGTATATGTTTCACTGTGACAGATACAAAAATCACTCTTTAAATTAGAAAAGAAACAAACAAAAGAAAACAGGGGATACAAGTGTTGGTGCTCAATTAAAACTAAAGGAAGAAATTTAGTGTCCAAGTAAGTACAACCCCATCTTTTATTTTCTATCATGCTAAAGTCATTTTAAAGATTTTATTAATTTTTTTCTAAAAAATACTAAAGGAATACTGCAGATATTATGCCAATTTTACTTCTAAAATATACAAACTTACATAAAATGTAATTTACATCTATTGAAAATATATATAGGATGTCCCAGGAAAATGTATACACGCACTTTGAATAAATATAAAGGTAGTGTTTATTAAAATACATTTCATTTTCAAAATTGAGCTATCAGCTATTAACCTGTGTAAACATTTTGGGACACCCTGTATATTTCATATATATATATATATATATATATATATGAATTCCAATATAAAAAAAAGCATCATTGGCTTTCTTTTTTATGTAGTATATAAAAGGAAGAAGCTGCTTGTATTTTAGAAAGCCTTAAAATTAAGCAGGACAAACTTCTCCCTTATATAAGCTGCTTGAGACAGGGACCAGGTCAAATTCATCTTTATATCCCTACATCTGTACTCAGAAGACTCTGGCTAAATGTCTATAGAATAAATGAATCTTCAAAAAGCCATGTCAGCAAATGTTCCCCTTGAAATGTTCTTTTAAGGAGGTGGTGAGACACTTGGTAAAATTAATTAAAGGGGCCCTTCCCAGCCCTCCTTTTTTGTTTGTGCTTCAGGCCCTAGAGCAGTAACTGCTTTTGTGTTTATTATGTCCTCTCCCTCTCCCAAGTGGAAAGAAAAAAATAATAATAACTTTAAAGAAACATTAACACTCCAAATTCTACTACTTTAGCTCAAATGATGTTTATAATTTTCCTAACTCTAATAGCATCTTTGTTCAATTGTATACTTATCTATAATAATAAAAGTGTAATATGCTAAGTAGACCAGACGTCCTTCTGGACGACCTTCTGGATGAAGCTGGGGTTGCGAGGGAAGCCCGGGTCTGGGGTGCCAGAGGAAAGCTGGTGCCGGCAGCCGGGGGAAGGAAGACCTACTCTACAAATTTCATGCATCGGGTCTCCAGTATAAATAATGATAATAATGGTAAATATATTCTCCTATTCAATGGGTTGTCCGTTCATTGGTTGAAGGTTTCCTTTGCTGTGCAAAAACTTTTTCGTTCAATATAGTACCATTTGTTTGTCTTTTTCTTTTGTTTACCTTGTCTGAAGAGATATATCAGAAAAATATTTTGCTACTAGAATAGTCCAAGATGTTACTACCAATGATTTCTTTTAGCATTTTTATTGTTTTGGGTATTATATTTAAGTTTTAAATCCATTTTAAGTTTATTTCTCTGTATGTTTATTTCTCTGTAAAAAGGTGGTCGAATTTGATTGTTTTGCATGTATCTGTCCAATTTTCCCAACACCATTTATTTAATAGACTATCTTATACCCCATTGTATGCTCTTACCTCCTTTATCAAACATTAATTGACCACAAAGTGTGGGTTTCTTTCTGGGCTTTCTATTCTATTCCATTAATCTAGATGTCTGTTTTCATGCCATTACCGAGCTATTCTGACTACTATGGCCTTGTAGTATAGTTTGATATCAGGTTGTGCAATTCTTCCATCTTTGTTCTTCTTTCTCAAGATTGCTATGGCTATGAGAACCCTAAAGATTCCACCAGAAAACTAGTAGAACTGATCAATTCAGTAAACTAGCAGGGTACAGAAAAAATGTCCAAAAATCAGTTGCATTTTTATACACCAACAATAAACTATCAGAAAGGGAAACTAAGAAAATGACCCTATTTACAATTGCATCAATAAAATAAAATAAAATTATCTAGGAATAAATTTAACCAAGGATGTGAAAGACCTGTACTTGAAAAATTATAAGACACTGAAGAAAAAATTGAAGAAGATACAAATAAGTGCAAGCATATATCATGTTCATGGATAGGAAGAATTAACATCGTTAAAATGTCTATACTACCAAAAGCAATCTACAGATTCAATGCAATTCCTATACCAAGGGAGTATTTCACAGAATTACTCCAAAAATTTCAAAAATTTATTTGGAACCACAAAAGAACCTAAATAGCCACAGATATTTTTTAATGCTCTGATAAATTTTTTGTGACATTTATTAAAGTATTCATTTAATTTCTGCTAGCTATTCCATTTCTTCAATGAAGACAGAAGTTTGTATCCCATGAGATCAAGTGAAGTGGACAAGATAAAAATAGTAGTATCCAATTGGCAGTGATCAGGACAGCTTGTGAATATCTATCATTGGCATGTCCTATACATTACAAGACTTTTTTTTTCCTTTCCACTCTTACAATCACATAAAACTCAAAAGATTGTTTCACTAAAACAATTCACAGACAGACATTAGTTATATTTGCATATCAAAATTTGTTCCTGCATAATTCATTACCATCTGTTTTTATATTTTAAGTAGAAATATTTATACATAAAATAATCTTATATGAATTTTCACATGCTATTCTAGAAAGCAATTGGCCCAAATCTGAATGATTTTTCTATGTACATAAAGTTGTTTCCAAAAGGTAATACAAATAATCCACATCGATATTTTTTCAGTAATAATAATTGGAAGTCTTATCATGACTATAATAAAACAATTGCTTGTTAAATTTATAAATTAACTTAAATATGCATAAAGATACATACTTCCTGACATCATTTTATTTAATCTTTATTTAGAACATAAAACATACCCTGAACATAGGAAAAAAACTTCAAAAATAAATGTTGATTAATATTCCTTTTCTCTGATATGGTTCAAAGACGCTTCTCCTAATCAAGAGTAATATAGGACTATGCAAAGAACTAGATAATCATTTTAATTAAAATGTTAAGATTTAATTATTAAAAGCATGTGCATAATATATGCTGTTTCTCATCCCACTATCTTAATAGGTTGTATGTATGTGTGTGTGTGTGTGTGTGTGTGTGTGTTAATCCTCACCCCAGAATATTTTTTTCATTTTTGTGTGTGTTGTTTTTGTTTGTTTGTTTTGTTAGCAAGAGTGGAAGGTAGGGAGGAAGGTGGAGAGACAGAGAGAGAACATCAATATGAAGAGAGACACATTAGTTGGTCCCACGTGCCCCAACCTGGGCTGGGGATTGAACCTGCAACCCAGGTACATGCCTATGACTGGGAATTGAACCCTGAACCTTAAGAAGCATGGGCTGACACTCTAACCAGTGAATGAACAACACTGCCCAGACCTATTTTAATAGGTTTTAAGTATTAAATGATATATAGTTAATAAAGTCATCATCATACCAGACACACTTTAAAAAAGAATTTCTTACTAACACATCTGCACTAAAATGTCACAGAGGGTGGGGTAAGGAAAGTAATTATTCAGATATTTTTCTAAACATCTATTTATATAAAAATTATAGATCATATGTTAATTAAATACCTTTAGTTAACTGATGTATTTATTCTCTATCAGACTATTTTATGATTTTAGAAGCCACAGCCTTAGAATTTTCCAGAATATCCTTTTAGAAAAAGATTATTCTTTAATCTTGAAATTTTTATGTTATTTGACCACAAGGGGGCCATACTATCTTTGAATTTTTAGACAACCCAGAGAAAACTGAAAATGGAATCAATCAATTCATGAAAATTAACTAATAGCTAACATAAGGAAACATTTATTAACATAAAAATTTGATTTCTGAAACTGAAATGGATATGAATGACCTTAGTTAGTCCAAAAAATGCTATGCATTTGGAGAGAAAACATTTTCCTACTTCTCTCTCCAAAACAGGCATATCCCTGTTCTTTCTGGATTCATAACAGACTTTTACTTTAAAGAGAATTAGTATTAAATATAATGGTTTATGAGAATAATTAGTAAAGATGTTATTATTCAAGTGCTACAACTTCACAAATAATAATCTTTATCCAATATCTAACCCAGTGACCTCAGGTAAAACTTGAGAATAGGAGAATTACCAAAACATGCTCACCAGGCTAAATAAGCAAACAAAAAGATGAAAGTAATGTCTATCAATGGTATGCTTTAATTCTGCTCCTTTTCCTTTTAATTAAAATTACAAAACAGATGGATGGTAAACTGTATAAAGGAACTAAACATTTTGCTCACATATTCTCTATGGTGCAATGGGCAAAATCAACTCATATCTGCAGATAAAAATGTTATAATGCTTGTCTCCTGAAAGAAACATTCCAATCCATTGCTAATATAAAATGGAATTAAACTGATTACCCCTTAATTCTCTAGTTAGTGCCTTAGAGAATGTTATACAGCAGAGTCACCAAATGCAAATGGACTTTCACTACAGCACCAGAAACATTATCAATTCACTATATCCAGGAATCCTTTTAATTGTCAGTAACTCCTTCCACTCTCACACATCACTTTAAATTGTTACACCAGAGAAGTGAAGTGTTAATAATAATAGCTGGAATTACTAAAGATGAATAGTCTTGAAAATATTCATAAAAGTTCTCTTGATGACTCTTCTAATTTTATATTTTACTAAAGGCCTGATGCACGAAATTCGTGCAGGGGAGGTGTCCCTCAGCCCGGTCTATGCCCTCTCACAATCTGGGACCCCCCGGGGGATATCCATCTGCTGGTTTGGGCCTAAACCAGCAATCAGAAATTGGACATCCTTCTTGCAATCCGGGACCCCTCGCTCCTAACCTTCCACCTGCTCACTCTTTACCCCTTAGGTCAACACTCCCTAGCGCTGCCGTGGAAGAGGGGGAGGCTCCTGTCACCATCGCTGCACTCACCAGCCGTGAGCCCATTTTCTGGCTGAGTGGCATTCCCCCTGTGGGAGCGCACTGACCACCAGGGGGCAGCTCCTGAATTGAGCGTCTTCCCCCTGGTGGTCAGTGTGCATCATAGCAACCAGTAGTTCTGGTCGTTCTGCCAGAATGACCAGTCACTGGGCTTTTATTATATAGACTAGAGGCCCAGTGCACAAATTCATGCACAGGGGGAGAGAGGGGGCCCACACAGGGTCTGGCCAGCCCAGCCCCAATCAGGGCGGATTGGGGCTGGGTCTATAGGGTGGAGGAGATGGCAGGAGGTTGGCCAGCTGGCCCGCCCTGATCGGGGCCAAATCAGGGCCAGGCTGGCTGGGGAAGGGGCTGTGGGTGATTGGCCGGTGGGCTCCACCCCCAATTGGGGTTGGGGGCCAAATGGGGGCAGGGCTGGCCATGGGGAGGGGCTATGGGTGGTGGGCCTGCCAGCCCTGCCCCTGATGCGGTGGGGGGGCTGATCTTGGGTGGGGCCTGGCGGGGGGAGGGGCTGCAGGTTGGCAGGTCGGCCCCACCCCCTATTGGGGTAGGGGGTGGGATCAGGGGTAGGGTGGCCAGGGGCAGGGGCTTCAGGAGGTTAACCTCCCAGCCCTGCCCCCTATTGGGGTGAGGGGGTGCAATCAAGGGCAGGCGGCTGGGGGGAGGGGCTGCGGGCCTATTGTGGTAGGGCAGGCTGATCAGGGGTGGGGCTGGCTGGGCGGGAAGGGAGGGTACGTTTGGCTGGAGTTGGCTGGAGGCCAGCTCTTGATCTGGATGGAAGAGTCCCATCAGGGGCAGGCAGGCAGGGGGGAGGGGCCACAAGGTTGGCTGGCCAGCCCCACCCTCTGATCAGCCAGTTCACTGGCCACAGTGGGCGTCACAATGACTGGTCATTATGGTCGTTATGGCCATTATGGTCGCTGGCTTTTTATATCTATAGTTGTTCATTCTCATAATTTCATCATGTCTGGATCTTCTCCATTTTTATAGATTTTGGCTAAAATGCTAAGGAACACTGGCCAACTACTCTGGTGGTTAGATATTTAGTTTTGGAGTGACAGTGCCATGACAAGCCTATAGGCCACAGATAAGGGAACAAGAAAGGCCTGGGTACATTTCTAAAATGTCACTGTTTACAAGGTCCAATGATGTCTCTGTACTAAAGAAATTATATTTCTAGGACTCACTGCCCTCATCTAGTAGAAATATATTCACCACCTGCCCTACTGATGACTGACTGTGCCAGAAACTGTGTAAGAGCTTTGCATGAATTAGCCCCAATAACCCTCCCAATAACCTAAGTGAAAGGCTAAAAGTGAACAGAAATGAGCAAACATCTGGCAAGGTTCTTAGTTGAGTATCACCTTGCTAACAAAAGACACTTGCTTGTTAAGATAAACCAATAATTGAGAGGGACAAAATGCAACCCAGAGGAGAGAAAAAGGCATCTCTAGAAACTCCTACAAAGTTACGAGGCAGAGCATGAATTTAGAAGTGCAAACCAACTTCCTAAGCAAGAATGTTATTGTTTACATGAACGTTAAGAGGCTTTGGATCCACCCTGTAGCAGAGGCTCATTCCCTGGCAAATAGAGAGTGTGATTCCAAGAGCCACTCTGCATAGAAAGCAGGAGTAACCAATAGTACACTCCGCATCTGTATTCCAAACTGGTAGGTGCTCCAGGCATGCAGCACTAATGCACAAAGTCTGTCCTCCGCGTGTTTCAAAAGACTTTCAACAAGTTGCACTTGACATTCACAGAAGAGCACATTCTCTGTGATAATTATATTTCTCTCTTTAGTTTTAAATTAAAGGTGACATTCATAATTTAATCTCTACACTAACCAATTGTATATGAGAAAAATTGACTTGGAGTAAGCATTTTCTTCATTGATTTAAGTTAGAATGAAGAATTCAAACAAAGCTTTTAGAAGCTTTTCTTCCTTCCTTTTTAGTAGTGTTTCTTACATCAGACTTTTTCTAAAGGTATCCAACTTGATGATATAGCAAAAGTAGAAGAAAATCTTAGCATTTTTTTATTTCTATTTGACTGATATGTTCTTAACAATATTTCTTCACTGATGTCAGAGTTATGTGCCATAAAACTAATTTACCTTATACTGAAGATGATTTTTATTCTGAATTTTAAAATTTTATATGAAGAGTGAAATAAAATAATGATTAGTCTAATTAGCAAGAACTTGTTAAAGGAAATCTGTTTCCTCAGCAATGGTGAGTACACTTACATTTTCTGAGTATTTTAATACAATTATACATAAAAATGTTCTTTATTTTAATCAGTCCACCTACATAATATGCTAACACTTGTAAAAATAAAATATATCACACAAATTCTATGACACTGTGGATAAAACATATTTTAAAGTGTCTTTTTTAAATAGCTGGACACTTAACTTATCCAAAGCTTATATAAATTAGGTACAAACTCAGAACCAGAAACAAATATAAGCTTTTCAAGTTTCCTTCCATTCTTAATAAAATTCAGAATACTAAAACTAATCCTTCCTCCTTAATTTTATTTTAATTTGGGTTCAGGTCAGGAACACACACAAAAATCTAATAAGTAACACTTCTAAAGCTAGCTCAGTTCATTTTTATTAAACACAAGACATCATGTCATTAGCAAAACATCAGATAAAACCCACAGACCTACAGATACATACTTCTGTCTTGCTTTTTGTTTGTTTGTTTTTTTCAATATCCTGCTATTTGTTTTCCTACTTGGATTGTCAGGTATGAATAGGTTGTCTCAAACCTTACTCATTTAAGTACTATTTACTTTACAACCAAATCATGTACAATTATTAACCTCATGTTAACATTTTGATCTCATAATGGGATGATTTTCTGTATGCAAAGCAACTGGTGCAGTTGGTGGCTTGCCTAAAACTAAAGATGTCAACTAAAAAATAAGAAAATAGGAAGTACACTTGGGATGGTGTAAGCATAACTTATTGTTACTGTTACTTAGAGGTCTTTATAGTTATATAGTAATATTTTTTCACACACATCCTCTAGTTTACTACAGATAAACTTCAAGAGGATTCAAATTATATTCCTGATCTAATCACATTTTATATTTAAGATCTAAATCTATATCCAAGTTTAGAAAACGATTAGCTTCCTTTGGTGAGAATATGGAACATACAGTAATTTTAAAATCCTCAGAGACTAGAAGTATATGTTAGTGTATTACTGACTAGGCAGGATCAATACATCAAAGAATTCTTAAAACCAACTTTTACTTCCTGTTGTTTCATATACCAATAATTTATCAATTAATTTATTAATTTATTCTATTAAATTCTTAGAGCACCCTTCCTTGAATTTTACCTAAAAAGCACCTTTAAGAGTCAAGTTCAAATGTGTTTTTAAGTGATTATGCAATATTTCAAAATTAGAGCTGAATTAAGAGTACACAAACCTAAGAATCTAAAAAAAACAGTACTTAAAACATCTTTAATTTCATCTCAGGTTTTCTGTATTACAATTCAATCTGTTGTATAGTAAAACTGATATAACTCATATGTATTTTGAAAATAATTTTTCAGACTTTCTCAGTAGTTTTTGACCTGATTATGAATTAGATGCCTTTATAAGGTTTATTAATGGTTTAGATTAATAGGTTATTACTTATTAAAAGATAAAAGTATGTTTTTGTATTTCAACATTTGACTTAATACTTTTATTGATATTTTGCTCTGTACACCATGAGGTAGCTGCAAATAGAATTGTGCCAATCTGGACTACGTTTTGCTTAATTCAGGGACTTCTGTAGCTCTGGGAACTGCTTTTCAGACCTGCTTAAGGTCAGACAGCTAAGAAAAGTCCAGAACTCCTCAATGACATTTCAAACATCCTTGGAGTACTCTTTTCAACTCTGTAGGATTAATCTGGAGATTCATGACAAAAGGTGTCCCAAGAGATCTCCTTATACCATTACCATCTTGCTTTTCAGATCTTAATTTTCTAATTATCCTAAAATGCCTGAGGAGTGAGGGTTAGAGGGGTAAGGAGAGGGAGTAGGAGGGAATGTGTGTGTGCTGCTTCTTGTAAGCTTCTAAAGTCATTCTACAAAAATCTTCCTCAATTGCTTCACCTTCATAAAGACAATAAAATATTCATCAAAAAGTGGTATGAAGGTTGAATAAGAAAAAAATGAAAATGTCTAGTGCAATTGGCTTCAGTTAGGGATTAATTAATATTAAGTGAATCTTAGGTTAGGGATTAATGGCTTAGGTTAGGGTTTAATTAATATTATGTGAATCTGAATAGCCTAAAAGAATAGTAAATAAATTTTATTTTGAAGAATAAGAGAGAATAGGACAAGAGCGGGCTACAAGAGGTTAACGGAGGGAAAAGGCGGACCTATGCGTTACTTTCAACAATAAAGATTTTTTTAAAAAATGAAATAAAAATGAAAGAGTAGTATAGATAATATCTGTATATAATCTAGATCTATATACTACTAGTATACAGATAGTATACAGATATACTATATTAGTATAGTACCTAGGTTAAATCTAGAACTACATACTATATATCAATACTATACTAATAGTATAGTATGTAATACACTGGACTAACATAATTAGTAATACAAAAAATTTTAATAAATTATCTAACCTGAGACACTATCTTCAGCAGACAATATTCTATGATAAAAAAAAAGAAATATAAAACACAGCTAATATTGATCATAGCTACCACGAGCAATCCTCATAATCCTATATAATAAAGAGCTAACCTGCTAATTAGACCGAACAGTAGAACAACCATCCAGATGACCTTCTGGATGAAGCTGGGGGCTGTGAGGGCCAAGGCATCCAGGGCTTCGAGGGCAGAGCCCCTTGCACGGATTTCGTGCATCAGGCCTCTAGTGTTAATATAAACATGTTATCCATCTCATATTCAAACTCACTACAACCTTTCACTTTGATGTTAGACAAAAAAATCATTTGTGGATTTTGACTAATTTACACTTATTTCTCATAGGAAGATTTTGTGTTGTATTTTTAAAATAGAAATTCACTTTTTATACTCAGACACTCTTTTATAGTAGTAATCACTAAAAGAACATGCCTCCTTCCAATGCAAAAGATCCTATTCAGCAAATCAAATAACACAAAAGGGATTTTCATGATACACGTTAGAAAGTTTTCCTTCTACAAATAGACTCACTGCATTGATTCTTATTCTTGATTTGTATTATATTATACACATATACATATTCCAAATCAATTTTATGAATCAGTCCCATAGTGAATTTATTGCAAAATTAAATAAATAAATGCTTTGCAAAAGCAAAGAAAATGTATTATATTCACATTTTATTAAAAGTAAGAGTATGTCTTAAAATCATAGCATCACAAAATTGTTCGTTGTACTATGAAACTCAATCTTGTTTAAAAGCACAAATCAAATTTTCAAGGAAATACTTGAAGTATTTAAAAGTTGTATATTTAACTTTGAGCAGTTATGATATCAAACCATTTTGGTATGTGTTAAATAGATATTTGTGCTCTAATATCTATTTAAATTCTTGTATCAAAACATTTTAAACTGTGCTGTTCTGATCTTTTATTTCATAATGAAACTAAGCCTTATTAAATACTAGAGGCCCGGTGCATGAAAATTCATGCACTGGAGCGGGGGTTCCCTCAGCCCAGCCTGCCCCCTCTCACAGTCTGGGAGCCCTCAGGGGCGGCAGGCAACCCGGCGATCAGGGGAAGGTGACGCCCCATCACACCTCTGTTGCTGCCACTGCCAGCAGTGCAACCCTCGGCGGCCCTGGTTACCTGAGCCTCGGGCAGCCCTGGGCAGCTGGGCAGCCGCCATCCAAGGCTTGCCTGCACCTCAGGCCGGCCCTGGGCGGCTAGGGGGCTGAGGGGACTGTGGGACTCTAGAGGCAGGCACGTGGCAAAGGGGACTGGGCGCCGCCATCTTGTGGCTGAGGGTGCTGCCATCTTTGAGGGAGGGAAGTCAATTAGCATATTCTCTCCTTATTGGCTGTGGGTGTTGCCATCTTTGAGGGAATGGCAGTAAATTAGCATATTCCCTCCTTATTGGCTGTGGGCACCGCCATCTTTGAGGGCGTGGTGGTCAATTAGCATATCCCCTCTTTATTAGATAGAACAGTGGTCAGCCTATTAGATAGGTTGTGAGCCACGGTTTGCTGCTCTGTTGACTTATGACTTTGCTGACCACTGTCATATACTACTCTTTACCTTTTTGCACACAATATGCCTAATTGTGCTCACGAGCCGCAGTTTGCTGACCACTGAGATAGGATAATATATGAAACTAAACTATTTACTTCTTTTTTATTTCAAGTCCTCCACATCTCTCACCCCACCCTCCACCACCCTATTGTCCAGGGCACCATTAAAGACCAAGTTTTCTTTATAAAACACTTTTCCAAAGATGAAAATAATCACCGCTGACTTTAGTTACAGTTCATTTAAATTTAAATTCTAGAGTTCATGCTTTGCAAGCATTTTTAAAGATAATTTGACATATTTTGATATATATCTTTTCCTGAAATAGAAAAACTATTATTCCCAATGTAAACAGATTAGCTATGCATATATTTACCTGTAATCGTCAGTAATTATTATTATCGAATTATTATTAAATAGCCAACAGTGGCTGAATGCATGCTACTTTCCAAGCAATATGGTGTTTTACACACATTACCTCCTTTAATCCCCACAACACACACATAAGCAAGGTGTCATGATCCCCCTTCAGAGATGAGAAGGCCCAGGTACCAGGAGGCCTTGTAGCTCACACTGCTCACACACCTCACTCACTACATAGGTGCAGCCCGAAGAAAACCCAGCTAGTTAGACGCTGAATCCCAATCTCTTACCCTCCATTCTATAGAGCCTCCAAAAATAAAATCACAGAATTATTTATATTTAGTCTAGCTTCAGAATTTATAGAACTATGATTTGTGGTTCTTGTTTTTAAATGTCAGAATTTCCACTTTCAAAAGTGACCAGAAATTCCATACTGACTTTGTAAATGGAATAGGGACCAAGTATTTTCAGAGTTTTCTGACCTGAGCTCACTGTTTCTTCAACAAACTAATTTAAGGGTATTGACTCTTTCTTATTTCACCTTGATTTGTGTCTTTAAATGAGAATACAGAGTTTTCATTCATTAACTAATATGTGCATTAATGAGATAATTTGTGGATTTTATTATTTTTTCAAAAGGTATTTAGTTTCTCAGGTGAAAACATTTAATAGAAGCAAAGTATATTCTTGTTATTAAAATTCTCATTTTTATCTATAAATACTTCACGTGCATATTCATATTCACTTATTAGAAAATTTAATCAGCTTTAAGTTCAAATCCTTCATGGCACTAAGGATGAGGTAGCCAAACCTATACACACATCCTTCTATTTATCAAAGAGGTTTCTTTTAACATTTTTTAAAATATATTTTTATTGATTCCAGAGAAGAAGGGAAAGAGAGAGAAACATCAATTTTGAAAAAAAAAATTGATCAGCTAACTCCTGCATGCCCCCTACTGGGGATGAAGCCCACAACCCAGGCATGTACCTTACCAGGAATCGAACCCTGACCTCCTGGTTCATAAGTCAGTGTTCAACCAGTGAGGCACATGGACCTGGCTATCAGAGAGGTTTCTGTAATCCCATAAGATAAAAGGGAGAAAGTGAGCTTAAGAAAGAAAGAAATTAAAATAACTATTAGTAATAATTAGATTTTAAGTAGTCTTTATAGACACTTCCTATGTGCCTATTTTAGGTTTAAGTTTACTTTTAGTTTTCAACTATATACCAACAGCCCTAATCTAGATTACACTGAGTCAAGTAATAACTTCTAAGAGATGTGCTTTAAAGCCCACGTGGAAGTAAGACAATAACATGGCCAAATGTGTTCATATCAGTTGAAATAAAAGTAAAATGAAAATTAAACAAGAAAAAGCAAGAAATAAAACACAGAATGATTATGATTAGAGTAAGTGAATAGCCACAGAAAAAGCTCATGTGAAGAAAATTATTTTTTAATAAAAATAAAGATCTTCATTAATTAAGAATTCTTGTAGTATCTTTCCTCTTTCAAATTCCCTCCTTGGATAGTATACTCAAAATTTTAAAGGGTGTTCACCACTCTTTAAAACATCTTTATTTTATTTGATCTTCACAAGTACGTAATAAGCAGCTTTTAGGTTTCTCTGGGTCATACATGAGTAATTTACTTTTACAAAATGTCACATGTGCTAACGGGTAGCAGAAGCAGGACTGTCATAGGTCACCTTATTAATTTAAAGTATTTGTCAAACACCAAGTTTAAAAACATGTGTGTGGGGGTGAGTGTGCATGTTAAAACTGAGGTCTGCAAATGGCAGGGAAGGGGGTGGTGGTTAGAGAGCAACCAAAGGACTTGTATGCATGCCTATTAGCATAACCAATGGACACAAACACTGGGGCGGTGGGGGCTTGCCCAGGGTGGGAATGGCTGGGGAGGGGGAGGTCAAGTGGGAAAAAAGGAGACATATGTAAAACTTTAAACAATAAATAAATAAATAAGTAAATAAATAAATACAGAGGTCTGATTATTGTCACTGTACACTATTGCTTTATAGAAGATTCTGCATCTTTCTCTTCAAACTTTATTTATGAATCAGTAAAATTTGATACAGAATTGGAGGGCAAAAATATATAGCAAAATTTAAGGGCCAGAGAAACATAAAGAAAACATAAATAGATAAATACATAGATAAATAAAGAAATGTAATGAAAATGCAATGTTAAGCAACAGAAAATACTAATGTATAAACATGATTTGTACCTGGGTATGGATAGCATATGTTCCTTAAATTAGATGAATGGCTAAGGTAAAGTAGGCAATGCAATGTTTCAGAAGTAGCTTAAAGGCTGTGAAGAGTGTGACTCTCTGGGTCATAAATGCAGACAATTGTCCCACAGATTTCATCATCAGTAAGGATCATATATTGACAGCTTGATAAAATACACCCTAGAGGTTTGTGTTAACTGGTCGCTAAAATAGATTCTTTCCCTAACAGTCTCAACTTTCCAACTTTAACACACATATGCATAATCACTAGTATTATTTTACAAGTATAATTTCAACTATATTCTACTTCTACAGACAACAGCAATGTGCTTACCATCAAAATCATATGAATTATACATGGGAAAATACCTTTGATCATTCCTGCCTTTCACACTTGGGAAAAGTGTAAAACTGAAAATGCAACAATGGCTCAGAGCTGGTCTTCTAACAAAGCATAACGCATCCTTCAGCACGTCCACTCAAACTGAGGGAGCAGCACTGACACCAGATAAGAAGTGTAAAGTGTCTCCTAGAGACCAAATTCCATGGCAAGTCGTGGGCCAGCCACAGAACACTGAAAAGTTTCATAATATCAAAGATTACTATCTTTTTTAAAAATGTTTTTATTGATTTGAGAAAGAGAGAGAGAGAGAGAGAGAAGAGAGAGAGAGAGAGAGAGACATCTACGGTATCTGCTGCCTCCTGCACACCCCCACTGCACAGCCCAAAAATCAGGCATGTCCCCTGACTGGAATCGAACCTGTGGCCTCTCCAACTGTCACAATGGCCAGGGCATCAGTGATTACTGTCTTACTCAAATCACTATCATCACAGGTGAGCAAAATTCCTGAATCCCCTTGGACTTACAGCTCGCTCACTGATGCACTGATGCATAATTTGTTTTGGTCTTGAATAAATCCATGGATAATTCTCTATTCATGAAAAAGTCTCCAATACACAATCAAAACTTATCTTTAATGGCTTCCAAGTGGAACAGAACTCAGATTTTGTGTTTCCTAAGATGGAAGAAACTCTAATAATGGACTAATAACTAAACACCATATATAGTAAAATCGGTGAGGATATTTGTTTTATAAATAAAAATAGAACCCCCTTGCTTTCTCCTCTTTTATGTCTCTTGTGGACTTTTTAAATGTTTTTTTAATTGATTTTTAGAGAGAGAGGAAGGGGAAGGAATAGAGAGAGAGAAGCAGCAACTAGAGAGAAGCATCATCATGGATTGGCTGCCTCTTGCAAGCTCCTTACCACAACCCAGCTATGTGCCCTGACTGGGAATGGAACTGGTGACCTCTTGGCTCCTAGGTCAACACTCAATTGCTGAGCCACATCGGCCAGCATCTTGGAGATTTTTAAATGGGAATTTGAATGGGAAAATAACATTTCAGTAACTAGTTAGGAATTAAAACATATCAATCTTTTCTCAAGCCCTCTTGCATATGTAACTCTGAGAGTGAAAGTGAAAGGGCCAGACTATTCCCACAGGACCCGCTGAGCTCGGCCCTGAAGCATATCCAATCATGTGTCACTGAGTGCTGGTGCTTTGTCATGGATACACAGGCTTTGTGTAGTTTAGATTATTATAATTATTTCTCCTTTTTCCCCCCATAGCTCCCCTCCACCCCTTTCCCACCCCACCTTCTGCCCTTACCTCCCCCCCACTGTCCTCATCCATAGGTGTATGATTTTTGTCCATTCTCTTCATGAACCCCCCATACCCCTTTCCCCCTGAGAATTATCAGTCCACTCCCTTTCTATGCCCCTGATTCTATTATATTCACCAGATTATTCTGCTCCTCAGGTTTTTAATTCACTTGATTTTTAGGTTCGCTTGTTGATAGATATGTATTTGTTGTTCATAATTTTTCTCTTTACTTTTTTCTTCTTCCTCTTCTTTAAGAATACCTTTCAGCATTTCATATAATACTGGTTTGGTGGTGATGAACTCCTTCAGCTTTTTCTTATCTGTGAAGCTCTTTATCTGCCCTTTAATTCTGAATGATAGCTTTGCTGGGTAGAGTAATCTTGGTTGTAGGTTCTTGCTATTCATCACATTGAAAATTTCTTGCCACTCCCGTCTGGCCTGCATAGTTTCTGTTGAGAAGTCAGCTGACAGTCGTATGGGTGCTCCCTTGTAGGTAATTAAGTGTTTTTCTCTTGCTGCTTTTAATATTCTCTCTTTGTCTTTTGCTCTTGGCATTTTAATTATGATGTGTCTTGGTGTGGTCCTCTTTGGATTCCTTTTGTTTGGGGTTCTGTGGGCTTCCTGGACTTGTAAGTCTATTTCTTTCACCAGGTGGGGGAAGTTTTCAGTCATTATTTCTCCAAATAGGTTTTCAGTATCTTGCTCTCTCTCTTCTTCTGGCACCCCCATAATTCTGATGTTGGTACGCTTGAAGTTGTCCCAGAGTCTTCTTACATTATCTTCAACTTTTTGGATTTTTTTTTTGCTTTTTGCTTTTTCGGTTGAGTGTTTTTTGCTTCTTTGTATTTCAATTCTTTGACTTGATTCTTGTGTTCCTCTATTCTGTTTCTGGGTCTCTGTATAATATTTTTTATTTCAGTCAGTGTATGTTTAATTTCTAGTTGGTCCTTTTTCATATCTTTGAGGGTCTCGTTATATTTATCGGCCTTTTCTAGGATATTCTTAAAAAGTCTTATAACCGTGGTTTTGAATTCTATATCCAGTCGTTTGTTTTCCTCCATTTCTTTCGTTTGTGATCTGATTCTTTGACCCCGCATTTTCACTGATTCCCTGAGTTGATAAGGTAGATATTTGTGCTAGGTTTCCAATATGGCCCAGTGGGTCTGCTTCCCCAGTTAACCTGAGGTGGACACTCTTGGTGCAACCCTTTGTGGACTGTGTGTACAGCCTTGTTGTAATTAAGTCTTTATTGTTGTTAGTATCACTGGGAAGAATTGACCTCCGGGCCAGTTGGCTGTAAGGATCAGCTGTGTCTATGCTGGGAGAAGTTCGGTGCTGGAGACAGCCCTATAGGATTAGACTTGCCAAATTGCAATAGCCTCTGTGCTCAGCTTGGATGGGGTGGAGTCTCAGTCTTGGCTTCCTGTCAGCCCCGCCCCTGCGCGCATGTGCGCTTTCAGTCCTCTGCCTTCCCCAGCCCGAGTCTCCGCCTGAGAGTCCAGACTCCCCCCACAAGAGCGTGGGTCCCCAGGGGCTCGCCTGGAACCGGGGTTCACTGCAGTCAGAACTGGAGCACAGTGCTGTCAGGAGCCTCTGACTCCTCTCCACCAGGGAAAGCCCGCGGCAACCTCCGCAGCCCTTGTGCGCACCGGCGCGGGCGCGCTTTCAGTCCTCCACCTTCCCCGGCTCCCGAGTCTCCGCCTGAGAGTCTAGACTCCCCCCACAAGAGCGTGGGTCCCCAGGGGCTCGCCTGGAACTGGGGTTCACTGCAGTCAGAACTGGGGCTCAGTGCAGTCAGAATCCTCTGACTCCCCTCCACTAGGGAAAGCCTGTGGCAACCCCCGCAGCCTTTGTGCGCACTGGCCCGCGTGCGCCTTCAGACCTCTGCCTTTCCCAGCTCGAGTCTCCGCCCGAGAGTCCAGACTCCCCCCGTAAGAGCGTGGGTCCCCAGGGGTTCGCCCGGAACTGGGGTTCAGTGCAGTCAGAACTGGGGTTCAGTGCAGTCGGAGGCTTCCTTCCCCCTTCCGCCAGAGGAAGTCAGCCAGGCTCTCAGCCGCCCTTCCTCTCTGCGCGCACAAAGCCCCTTTGCCGTACCTCCAATTCTCTGTGAGCTTTTCTCCTTCCTTCTAGTTGTAGAATTTTCACTCAGCCAGTTTTCCTGTGGTTCTGGATGGTGTCCGTTCTGTCTTTTAGTTGTAGTTTTGAAATTGTTGTGCGAGGCAGCAGTTTAGGTGTTTACCTATGCCGCCATCTTGGTTTTCTCTCAGGCTTTGTGTAGTTTAGGGGCATCAGGTTGACAAAACCATTTTTTTTTTTTAAATAGTAACTATAAAAAGAGAGCCTCCCTGGATATTTTCATCTAGTTTGTAAGATCTTCAAAGGAAAAATTAAGCAGGAGATGTTTTAACATTGCAAAGTAATTATTCACTAATCCTGAATTTTAAATGAGATAAAAACTACACAAAGAACAAATCTGAACTCTAAGAAATACAAAGAGAGAGAAAAGCCTTAAGCTCTCAAACAAAGTCTGGTAAGAAGCCTTATCATTCCTAGTTTAGAGAAATGAAACCAGGAAGTAACAAACATGTGCCAAGGCCCAGGTGTATACATAGGCCCTGGGCAGCTTATATTACACCCAGGCTAACATCTCTGAAGCACCGAGCAGAAACAAGCAAAGAATGTCTATAGATATTACACAGGCTCTGTTTTAGATTTTAAGAGGTCATAGGTCATGACTACACGTATTAATAGTAACCACAATGAAGTGACAATAATAAAATGCTTTATGCATAAGGTTAATGATGCCCACTCAGCACTCAGGCATTCACTTTGACTATTTTTTTTTCTAAACTGCTGGCAGATTTCCATGGATCCATACATGTCTCCCATGAGAGTTCTCTTCCCTAATGGCCTTCCTTTTGGAAGACTGGTAATTGGGGCCAGAGGCACTTCTGGTGACCTGAGAAGGAAGAGCTCTAGCCCACACAGGCACTGAACCCAGGGGTGACCCTATTTGAATTGTGCTGTTTATTTTCCCAAGCATTTTGCTCTCTCAGTGATCTAAACAGGATTTAGATAATTACAAAAATGTTAAAGGTAAGATTAGAATCCATACTTTCTTATTTACAGGTTAACACTTTAAATAACCAAGTGATTTGTTTTCTGATAATTAAAGGTAACATTGTGAATCCAAGTTTGGTAATATTGTTCTTGCACCTGGTGTCCTATGAAGCATGGTTATTTTTATCAGAATGCACTCTTTAACCAGAACTTAGCTACATCTCAATTACAAAAAAAAATTGCATTGATGTACCATATCAAAATTCTGCAACTGTATGATCAAAGAGAAGGGGTGGGGTTTTTTGGACACAGCAATGAACAAATACGAATCCTAGAGATTCTCTAGTGAGACAGAGACCCAAACAATCTCCACATAAAATTCAATATAGAGACTTTCTGCATCTCCAAGGAATTATGGGAGCACAGAGGGGGAACACCATATTCAGTAGATACAACAGGAGTTAAAGATACTAAGAAATACTTCAAAGAGACAGTATCTTAGTACATTCTGGCTGCTATAACAAAATTACCATAAACTGGGTGGATAAAAACAAACATTTATTTCTACTATCTGGAGGCTGGGAAGTCTGAGATCATGATACCTGGCAGGTTTGGTGTCTGGTGAGAGTAACTGCATGGGGCAGAAGGGGCAGGAGAGCTCTCTGGGGTCTCATTTATAAGGGCATTGATCCAGTTCATGGGGGCTCCACGCTCATGATCTAATCACCCCCATAATTTCTACCTTCTAATACCATTACATTAGGTATTAGGTTTCAACCTATGAATTTGGGAGGTACAAAAACATTTCCACCAAAGACATTACCCTAGTGTTAAGCGTAAAAAAATAAAAAGTAGGGGAAGTATTGGAAGAGCAGAATTGAACAAAAGATTTTAAGTAAAAGGACTTTTGGGGCAGTGGGGAAACAAACTGGAGAAATAAGAGTATGGGACCATCTGGGAATTCTTCACAGGACCACATGAATGCCATAGAGTGCAGCAGGAAACAGATTGCCAATGAGGCTGAAAAGGTGTGTTCAAGCCAGATCAGGAAAGACTAACTTCACCATGTTGAAGGAAGACAAGATACTTCCTTATCTCTGACCTCCTCCTGCGCTGGCCTTACCTTTAGCACATCATCTTCAGTTTTGCCAATCTTATGGTTGCAAAAGGGATGGGAAGGGAGCTGAAATCACCCTTGTTTTTCTCACATGAGAGAAGAGTCATATTCTCACGAGTATTCTTAAAACTATCTAACAATACTCCTGAGCCTAACTTTTACAGTATCAACACAGATCTTGTGTTGATTGGCTTAGGCAAATTTTATCTCCAATCCTGAACTGAGTTGGGTTAGAACAATATCCAGTCATGCAGCTGGGACTAGGATCAATCCTCCCTAAATCTTATGATTGGTGCAATAGAAGGGCTTTGAAAAGGGGGAAAGCAGGGAATGGATGGTGAGTAGGCAACTAGCAAAACAGTCTCTGCACCTCACTTGCAACTCCTCTGCATTGTAATGAAGCTTGACAATACCTGGAGATAGAAGGAAAAACAGAGCTGACCCTATATGAATGAAGTTTCATAGTGGGAGATTTTTTTTTTCTTAAATACCAAATAAGTAAAAATCTAAATCCAATTGTTATATCCTGAAAAGTATTCATTTTTAACTTCATTATGTAACTTAGGACATATGAGACAATTCTTAAGGATTCACAGTTAGTGGAATTAATTACCTTCTCAGTGAGGGTGATTACTATTCCAGAAGGAGTCTAAGTTTCAATTGTTATTGCTTCAGCAATGACTTATGTGTAAAAGCTCAAGTTTTAATAAACAGCTCTAACTCACCATAATATAGTAAGACATCTTAATTTTATTTTATATTTAGCCATCTGCATAGTCAGCATTCTTCTAAGAAATTAAATATTGGCTCTTTTGTGTGTTCTTTTCTTCTTAATAAGATTTATGATCTACTGATAATTTCAAATACTTGTCATTTGAAATTTTGTTTCTCATCACCATCACTCTTTCCAAAGGATACCAGCAACAAAAATCACACGTAACCACAAGAATAGTTCAGATCTTGATTTGTATAATTTTTAATAATCTTTTTCCAGATATTTTCAAGTGTTAGGAAAGCCTGTTGTACATATGTATTTATGTATTTAAACAGATAAAGCCAGGAATAATAAGAAGTCATAAGAAACATAGCAAGTCAGTTATCTCTATCTAAATTTAAAAATCTTTATTAAAGCAATGGACATAATGTTGATCTCTTGCCCATATCTTCCATCTCTCAATTCCATGGTGTAATAAGAAGGAGGGTGAAAGGATTAGTGAAAGAACACATATACATTAAACATAGACACAGATAACAGTGCTGTGATAGACAGAGGGAAAGGGGGTTGGAGTAGTTAGAGGTGGGCAAAGGGGGGCAAAATGGATGGAAAGAGACTTTGCTTGGGGCAATGGGCACACAATACAATGGGCAGATGATGTTTTATTGAGTTGTACACTTGAAACCTGTATGGTTTTGTGAACCTACATCACCCCAATAAATTGAATTTTAAAAATTTATGGGTATAAGATGCCACAAATTACATACTTCAGCTTTGAAAGGAATTAATTTCTTATATTAAATTCCTCCATGACATACCTAGAATAGTTTTTTGTCTCCTAAACAGAGCCCTGACTGATACACCTATTATTAATTATAAAGATTCCTTGCCCTAGCTGGTTTGGCTCAGTGGATAGAGCGTTGGTCTGTGGACTGAAGGGTCCCAGGTTTGATTCCGGTCAAGGGCACATGCATAGGTTGTGGACTCAGTCCCCAGTAGGGGACATGCAGGAGGCAGCTGATCAATGATTCTCTCTCATCATTGATGTTTCTATTTCCGCCTCCCTCTCTCTTCCTCTCTGTAGTCAGTAAAAATATATTTTAAAGAAAATATTTCCTTTGTTTTCTATTTTAAGAGTTTAGGTTAAAAAGAAGTATTAAATTTTTCCAAATTATTTTTGGCTGCTCTGAGAATGGCATTTAATCATTTAATTTAATAAATTATATGTACTGAATTTCTAATGTTGGGGAAAGAAAAGAAATTACTAATAAACAACATTAAACAAAACCAGAAAGACCACCTGCTTCTGCCACCTGCAAAATTTTCACATTTTTAAAGAGCTGATTTAATGGAGCTTACTAGCACCTAAAATAGGTTGCTATTGTGATATCAGAAAACAAAGAGATTTAAAATCTTGCACTAACAACAATCAGAAAAGGGAACACAAAGGAACCTTTTGGGGTATTAGAAATTGTCTATATCTTGACAGAAGCTGGCATTACATTGTATTGCTGTAAGCATCTGTCAAAAGTCCTTGAGTTTGACACAGATTTGTGCATTCCACTGCATGTAAAGTGTGTCTCAATTTTAAATACATAAATACACACATATGAAAAATTTAAAAAGTATAATATGTTATTGTGGTGTTGCAATTAGATCTTTTTAAATCAATCATTCCATTAGTTATCCCAAAAAAAGAGCAGTGGGTGTGAAAGGATTGGGCTGTAATATACTTTTTCCTTTCATTACAGGAAACACAAGTGATTTGGTGCTATTCTGTTCTACTTTATTTTCAGAACCATACATTGAAAACATTTTTTCCAGCTTTTGCTATGCCATATGTTAGTTTCATTAAAGTAGCTGCTAAGATCATTAGAAAATGTCAAGTAGTCCATCAGCGGTTACACAGCTTGGAAGGGGCAGGAGATTGAAAGGCAAACCTGGACCTGCCTCATGCCAATGACCACTTTCTAAAGATGATTTTTAACATGTTTTATCAATAAACAGTAATCAGCTCTAAAGCTATACAGGACATGGGAGATAAAATGTCTAGAAAATAATCACTTTATTTTCTATGACTCACCTACTTTTCATGACCTAAATTTGCATGTCCTTCAAAATAAAAGAGTATAAAATTCTTTACCTGTCATTTATTCTATTTTATTTATTAGACACTACAATAATGACTATTTTGCAAGTATGTTCTACCTGTTCTTATTTGTACTCTAACATGAGAATGTGAACACGTTTTGAGAGCGTCAAAATTAAGATACCATATTCTGTAATTTTTGATAAGCTTCTCTCCACAATAATAACAGTAGTTAATATTCATTTGATCACTGATGATATACCAAGCATTTTGCTAACTGCTTTATGCAGTCATTGCAACTATGATCCGAGAGATTTATACTTGTGTTACTCATTGTCCAATTAAGAAAATACAGCCAAGAGAGGTTAAATGGAGGCAGGGTTCGAAAACGGCCAGGGCTGCCTGGCCTTATTACAGCTGCACTAACCATACTCCCTCTCTTAATTAAACATCTATTTGTTCATTCGTTAAATATGTATTTACTGAATGCCCACTGTACTCACCAATGGAAATACAGAGTTCCTGCATTCAAGGAGTTACAAAATAGTAGGCAACACAGCAATAAAAAATAGCACTGTAGTGCAGCAAGAGATAATCTGCTTAAACCAAAGAAGAACACTTAACCCAGATACCAATTGTGGTGGCTGGAGAGGATGAGTTGGGGGACAGATAGAAAGACTGAAATCTAGGAAGGTTTTGTGGATAAAGCCCACTTAATAAAATGAGAAGTTATGGGTGTCAGCCTAGCCTCCAAGCCCGTGTGACTCAGCGCTTGAGGGTTGACATATGAACTGGGAGGTCACAGTTCCATTCCTATCAGGGCACATGCCCAGGTTACAGGCTCGATCCCCAGTAGGGGGCATGCAGGAGGCAGCCTATTGATGATTCTCTATCATCACAGATGTTTCTATCTCCCTCTCCCTTTCTCTTCCTCTCTGAAGTCAATAAAAATATATTTTTAAATGAAAGGTGTTCAAAGATCAGAACACAGTATATGGACATTGGGAGAAAAGGAAGTGTGAGTAGCTACAGAGAAGAGGGAAGAGAATGGCTGGAGGAAAGGGCAGGAATGCAGGCTCTGTTTAACCTTTAAAATAATTTTGATTATATCCTGGAGGGAATGAGAAATGAGTTCTGAATTTTGGGTAGAGAAATGAAATGATAAATTTTGAATTTGAAAAAGATGACTGGCAGTAATGTGGAAAAAGAATTTAATCAAAGGGCAGTGAGAATTTTAAAAAGCAAGAGGACAGTTAGAAATACAGGTCTGAAAAGATAAAGATGTGAATACAGATCAGAAATGATAAAGGCATGAACTGAGGTAGAAAGGACAGCTATGGGGAGACTTGTTAAATTTGCTTAAAAGGATAATCCAGAGGGAAAAGAACTTTTTATATACAATAAGGACATAATGATAAAAATTATTGGCTCTGGAAGTTGATTTCATTTAATAAGGGTATTTGACAGATATCAACAAATATTTTAATATCCAAAACTAAAGCAACCAAAAAGAATCTAGTAAGACATAAAATATTGGCATATAAAATAAATGTACAATAATGCTGTTAATGATGTTTCATGCTAAATCCTTACCTGCTATCTTTGACAAATCTCATGGTGCCATATAATGTATTTCAATCGTATGAATTTTACACTAGAAAAACTTAATGTTTACTAGTATTCTCCAGAAACTTGCAAGGTTTTAGAGCAGATTCCCTGAAGCTACTGAACACTGAATTTAGTATGTTTCCATTTGGCTAAGAAACATGAGGTCAAAATATTTTTCTAGGCAGCAGTTTTTGAAAAGGAACACTCTTTCTTCCATGACAATTCAATTGATGAGTAGCTTCGCCCTCCCCATGACTATGTTTGGGGAGTATTTCTATTCTGACTTAAAAACAAAATCAAAAATTGATGCCACCAACAGATGATTCATCTAATCTGTATTGTAACTTACCAACAAGGAAATAGGAATTATATTTTGCTTTGCTACATACTAAGTGGCCATTAGAAAATAAAATATACATCATCGAGGGCTTAAAAAGATAACATCCTGCTGCCTCTCACCTCACTCCATCTCTGCAATTTAATTTGGTTCATTCTTATTCTGTCCTTCCAAATGTAAATATAAAATATATAAAACAAATTAGCATTCACCATAAATCCCTTGGATATCCTTGTGTTTCTAAGAATGTGCTTAACTGTGGAAAATTTGTATTATGTGTATATAATTGTGAAAAAGAGAACCATAAGCGATTGTTTCCATATACCTTTTATTGGTTCACTATTTTTTAAATTTTCATTCGTTTCACCCTATTATTTCTGTTCTTAATTCTTCATGCATCATTTTGGTATACACTCCTAGTGGTAAGAGGAACACATGTGTTCAAGACCTAGCAATAAAATACCATTTATGTCCCTTTAAGTTGTATGATCTCTTTTTGTCCAAACAAACAATATGTCAGACACATGTTTTGAAACAATAATTATCAAAAGTATGATATGTTATATAACACTGTTGATATGCATAATGTTATGCTATCATTCATCTCTTTACTAGCATATACAGGAAACGTCAACAGGCTCAGACTGTGAGAAAAACTGGCCTCAAAAGATCTCAAAGGGTAGAGTTCATTACCTGGTTTAAATTTACTGCATTCCAGAGTCAAACTTTCAGCTTTAGAGACTTAGAATCCTGGTTTCATGAGTGCCCTTGAAATGCAACCATCTCTTACATGTAAATTAAAACTCATCTATTAATTGCATTTAGAAAAAATCCAAATTCAATGTTTTGTAAGGTTCTACTTAGTGTGACCTTTCCCTCTCTCCGCAGCCTGAGTCAAACCATTGATTAGAACATACTATAATAATATTATTTGGACAAAATAAAAGTATAAACAACTAAAATAATCTGAATCTCTAAGTCATTTAAAATTTGAAGCAAAAAAAGTTAAAGTTACTCATAATACAGTGTTTGACTTAGTATTTGTTCTGGTTATACTACCATCTTTAGAAATAATGTGTATATTATCACAAGTTTCAAAAATTTAAATACCTTCCCCACAATAAATATGTAAAGAGAATTCATTAGAGATAATATCAATGATGAAGGTGGCAGTAACAAATATTACCTGAATTATGACAATTTGGAAATGATTTGTTTTGCTCCCAGTACTAATTATATTATACTATATTGTCTCTTTTATTTGTGTCTATGTCAAATTTTAATATTTTACATCACAAAAAAATAAAAACAAAGCTTCTGTGAGTTTCATTAAATAAAATAGTTAATTTTTCCCTCCTATGACACTTAGTATGGTATCTTGCATAATGCATTTCAGTTGAGCAAATCAGCTCTAGCCAGCTCTGCTCCTGGAAGGGACTGGCACAGGATTCTGGCTGCAAGCCCACAGCAGTCTATATTTTACCACCAATCATATACATTACCCCTGTCTCGACACTGAAAACACACTCAGTGCCAGTCATCTATTTTCAGGAAAATTGCATACGCATCTTGGGATAATATCCATTTACAACTGGCAACTCAATCCACTGAATTAAATCCACTCCTTGTTTTGATTCAAAGCCAAGGTGGTAATGCCTAATATACGAATACAGGCTCTGAGTTGCACCAATAAGGTTACAATAAACAAACGAAGGCATTAATGAGAGTAAGTATTCTGTACCCTAGAAATATGTAAATCTAAAACAGGTACTCAGAACAAAATGACTAAATATGTCCTTCCTTTTATGGTTTTATAATATCCTCTCTTTTATGAAATTAAGCTGATGAAATATAGTAATTGTTAGTCATTTACTAGTTCTCACATTTAAAAAACATACAGATTCATGAAATCTGAATATCTGGAAAGATCCAATATAAGTTTGGCTATCAAGTAAAGGAGAGAAGAAACTTTAGCTAAATGGAACACAGCATGTAAGAATATTTAATTTGTTTGTAGCTTTCTTATAAAGATGGGAGAGATTAGAGCATGAATAGATGTATAAAGTTTGAGGCACATGCCAACAAAATGGAAGAGACTGAAAAAAAATAGGAACATGAAGGGAGACCCCACTGCTAGATGAGCTGGGAGGGAGACATTTTTGAAAACAGGTGAAGCCATGAGCTTCTAGCAGAGGAAAGGACATTTTTCTGGGACTGAGGGGAGGAGGTACAAGTGGATTTAGTGAAAGTTTGACCGTATTAGAGTTGAAAAAGGAAGAAATCCTGTCATCAACATTTATGACTAAAGTAAATCAAGTATCCTCCATTCTAAAAAGTATATAACCACAATGCCTTTTTCCATTTTCCTTCAGAGAATACAGTCCTGCAATCCATTTGTTTTCACTTTCTCCTTTTTATTGAGAAGGAGGAAAAAATGCTTCTGTGAGTTTAAGTCAACGAAATAGTTCCTTGGTCAATCTGAAAATATGTAAGATTGTCCAGTGTAGCCCAGACGGTGTTGCTCAGTGGTTGAGTGTCTAATTATGAATTGAGAGGTGACGGTCAGGGCATATGCCTGGGTTGAGGGCTCAATCCCCAGTGCGGGCTGTGCAGGAGGCAGTCAATCAATGATTCTCTCTCATCATTGATCTCTCTGTCTGTCTGTCTGTCTGTCTCTCTCTCTCTCTCTCTCTCTCTCTCTCTCTCTCCCCCGCTTCCTCTCTGAAATCAATAAAAATATCTTTAACAAAAGAAAAGACTGTCCAGTACAATGGCCAACAATGGTAAGGATTACTTTCCTTAAGGAGTTTCTAATCTTGAGCATTCCTGGCAGGTCCACCAGTTAAACTCTCCAGCTTTAGGCAAACTTTACTGAATTAGCAGGGCTTATAGAACTAAGGTTTCCAGTTCATAACCACTACTTCTCTGACAAAATGGGGGAATTTTTGGTTAAAAACCCAGGGTGTCACTTTAAACAGTTTAGAATGACAAGATGAAATAGATCAATAATAAAGATCCTTTATTTAAATATTAATCACACTCATGTTTTCCAAATACAGTGTTCTCTTTTTGTTCAATAACCTCTCATCTTACCTAATAGAGGAAGACATAAGCCAATGCATTTGAACATGTGGTTTGTTTGTGTGTTGTTGTTTTTTGCTTATTAGAAGAAAACAATAATTTCTTAAGAAAATAAAATCCTTCATCTGACTCCTGAATAAACACTGGGATAGATGTGAATAGATAAGTTGATGATGATAGATGATAGATGATAGATAGATAGATAGATAGATAGATAGATAGATAGACAGATAGATAGATAGATGATAGATAGATGGATGATAGATAGATAGATGATAGATATGCTTGGAGTATGGTAGACCCTTTTGGGATGGTCATCTTCTAATTAAGAAGGGATCATTATGTATGGCCTTGACTCAAATAGTTTAGGTTGTGATAAAGTTAAAACGTAAAATTTAATTTTTAAATCATATATACATCCACACACTTATGTCACACTTGGTGTTTGGATTATTTGTAGCAATTTAAAGCTTTAACATGAACCTCTTTGTGATATTTCTATGGTACATATTTTAGTTACTGAGGCCATGAGCCTGAATTTTAATGTGAATTATTCAGTCACTGAGCCTAACTGAAGGACCCTTTGCTACTTACCACCATAGTACCCAATGTTGTGAGGCGGTATCAATGTCCCTCCTTCATAAATGGAACAATCAGGGATTAAAGTGGCAGAACACTGCTTACAAATTTGGAGATACCAAAGGTCTCTGAGTACATATATATTTTGATTGTCAAACAGCTAAGGAATAGCATTTGAGAAAATATTTAAAGTATTTTAGGAATTTTTCATAACTCAAAGTCTATGATTATCAGAACTTTTAATCATGTACATACTAAGTACATCCTACTTTTAGTCCTAAATGCTAAGGGGGTAATAAAGTAGGTAGAAAGACATAATAGTAATCATCCAGAAACACTATTAGAATGCCAAGGAATTAAAAAGTTAGGCGTGGCTTCAGTCATACTTTCTACCTCACAGAGGTGACATCCAAGGTGGAAAGTGAGGAAGAGAGCCCTTCTTTGAGGCCCTTTTCGGCATATACTGCAGTGGCGAAGAGCAGAGACTCTGGAGCCCTATTGCTCAGATTTACTACTGACTGAAACACTTACCAGTATTAGCTGTGTAATCTTGAGCTAGTTTCTTAACCTCTCTCTGCCCCTTTTTAAAATCTTTGATTTATAAAATTGAGATAAAGTAGATATGCTATAAGGTTGATATAAAAATTAAATGAGTTTAATATATTTAAAGCACTTAGAATACTGCCTATATTCAGCAAGTGTCATGGATGGTCATTATTAATGATATCATCAATATCAACATTATTATGAACAATGCCACTAGGATCATATGGTATAAAAGCACTTTTCCATAGGAAATAAAAAGAAAATCAAGAAGGCCAAAACAACAGATATTTACTATAGAGAACTAAACATTTCCTTGAGGAGTAATGTATACCCATGAAATAATTCAAGCAACACCCAGTTACCTAAGGATAACCCTATACAACATTGGCAATAGGCAAAATATGACTCTAAAGACATCTCTCAAGTTCATTACTATCAAATGCCTATGTGATAGAATTTCACTAAGAGTTTTATATATATTATGGCATTTTAGCCTTAAATCAATCATGTGAGTAGACATTATTTGCACCAGTTTATAGTTGAAGAACTGGGCTTCAGACCAATTAAATAATTTGCTCAAGGTTGTGCAGTTTGATAGAAGTAGATTTTATTCCAGATGGTTCAATCTCAAAATCTGTTTATAAAACTTATAACAGTATCTCTCAAAGAGTTTCAAATGTGTTCAAGAAACAGTAGTTCCAAATGATATATTTTTAAATACATATATATACACACATTTGTGTGTAAATAATATTCAAATGATATTGTAGATACATATGTGCATATATCCTATCTAATAAAAGAGTAATATGCAAACTGACCATACCTCTGCTACACCCACAAGCCATGCCCACGAGCCAATCAGGAGTGAGTATGCAAATTAAGCCAACCAAGATGGCTGTGGCCATGGAGTGAAAAGGAGTCTTGGTTTTCCCTGGTTATGGAGGAAGCCAAGCTTCCTGCACACCCTGGCCGGCCCTGGACTCCACTCAAGGCTACAAAGTTTCAATTGTAGAAGATAAATAAACCCCAGATACCAGGGCCTCCGCTTGGGTCGCCAGGGGGCATGGCCAGCCCGCAAACCACCCCTCGCCCAGGCTGCCCCACACCCCAAGGGAACCCCCACCCTGATCCGGGACACCTTTCAGGGCAAACCAGCTGGCCCCCACCCATGCACCAGGCCTCTATCCTATATAATAAAAGAGTATTATGCAAATTGACCATCACTCCAACACACAAGATGGCTGCCCCCATGTGGTCAAAGATGACTGCCCCCATGTGGACACAAGATGGCCACCACAAGATGGCCAGCAGGGGAGGGCAGTGGGAGGGACCAGGCCTGCAGGGAAGGGCAGTTGTGGGTGGTCAGGCGAGCAGGGAAGGGCAGTTGGGAGGGACCAGGCCTGCAAGGGAGGGCAGTTGGGGATGATCAAGCCTGCAGGGGAAGGCAATTAGGGGTGACCAGGCTGGCAGAGGAGGGAAGTTGGGGGAGACCGGGCCTGCAGGGGAGAGCAGTTGGGGCGGGGGGACCAGGCTTGCAGGGGAGGGCAGTTAGGGGCAATCAGGCTGTCAGGAGAGTGGTTAGGGGGTGATCAGGCTGGCAGGCAGAAGCAGTTAGGGGCAATCAGGAAGGCAGGCAGGTGAGCAGTTGGGAGCCAGCAGTCTTGGATCGTGAGAGGGATGTCCGACTGCCCGTTTAGGCCTGATCCCTACTGGGATCGGGCCTAAATGGTTAGTCAGACATCCCTCTAGGGGTCCCAGATTGGAGAGGGTGCAGGCTGGGCTGAGGGACATCCCCCCCTCCCATGCACGAATTTCGTGCACCGGGCCTCTAATCTATATATAAAAGCTTAATATGCAAATTGTCCCCTCGGGAGTTCAACCAGGAGACCAGGAGTTTGATCGCTTACTATGACATGCACTGACCACCAGGGGCAGTGCAGAATGAAGGAAGGCCTGGGCCAGCAGCCGGCGTCTGGGGAAGGGAGGCCCCAGGTGGCAGCCAGAAGGCCCCGATCATCCCTGATCGCCTGCCAGGCCTAGGGACCCTGCCTGTGCAAGAATTTCATACACCGAGCCTCTAATCCTATATAATAAAAGCCTAATATGCAAATAGACCGAACAGTGGAATTAACGGTGGAATGACCAGTCACTATGATGCGTACTGACCACCAGGGGGCAGACGCTCAATGCAGGAGTTTCCCTCAGCCAGCAGGCCCCAGGCCAGACAAGGCGAGTGCCAGCGGGGGCCCCTGGTCGCCCCACCAGTCGCCCTGCAGAGGGAGGCGACCAGAGGCAGCAGTGGGGGGCGAGGCCGGCAAATGGGCGACACCAGGATGGCCAAGGTGGGTGCCAGCAGGGGCCCCTGATCACCCCGACAGTCGCCCCACCTATCAGCCCTGATTGCCGGCCAGGCCTAGGAACCCTACCCGTGCACGAATTTCATGCACTGGGCCTCTAGTACATATATAATATTTAAGTAACATTATAATTACATTTGTACATATATATTACTTAAATATATATGAAAAATTAAACTAAAAAAACTTATATAGGCTTCCTAAATGCAGGACCTTACTATGTCTTTTATATGCTCAAGAGTTTAATGAGTCTATGAGGAGAGATATAATATAAACTGTGCCCAAAATTTATTGGACAATGGCCCAATTTTTTTTTAATATATTTAAGTTGTGTTTTGTTTCATTTTGGTTTTATTTCTTGGAAAATTTTACATGCAGTGAAATTCTATTTTTGTACCCCTGTGTTCATAGCAGCATTATTTACAATGGCCCGATTTCAAATGTCTCTCAGTACTCGGGTGCTATGGAACACATTTTGGCAAACCCTGAATGTAAAATTTTTAAAACAAAATATAATATATAAAAAATTTCTTCTCCTTAGCCGTTTGTGTAGCTCTAATAATCTTGTTATCTCCAGATAATATTCTACTTAATCATCTCTTAACAAATATATACCACCAAATCACAGAGATTATCAGCACCATAGGAGAAAGAGAGAAGTTAGAAATAGATACAAATTTTTCATTCCAAGTGGATAAATTGTTGCGGGAAATGATTTTTTGGTGTTGGAAAGGTCCGGTGTCTTACTGATACTTTTCTTTCAATGACCCTGGTATTTAATGTGTTAAAATAGGTTAATCTTGCCTGGCTGGCACGGCTCAGTGATTGAGTGTCGACCTATGAACCAGGAAGTCATGGCTGATTCCTGGACAGGGCACATGCCTGGGTTGCAGGCTCAGTCTCTGGTGTGGGTCATGCAGAAGGCAGATGATCAATGATTCTCTCTATCATTGATGTTTCTATCTCTCTCTTCCTCTCCCTTCCTCTCTGAAATAAATAAAAATATATTAAAAAAGAATGGCAAGATTTAAAAAAAAAAAGGGTTAATCTTTCCTTGTAGATTACTTATTTGGAGGTAATGCCCATTTCAAATGCTGATGAGGAAGCTGACCAGCCTGCCCTTTCTTCTGAAAATGACAAAGCTTGTCGTGTTTCCATGCTGACAAATAACAAGAATCAGTAAGTATATTATTGTTGTTGTTGTTGCTATTATTATTTTATGTTGTAACACCTGCTGACTTACATGTAAAAAATCCACTGAAGGAAATTCAGGCTCACATAAGAGAGAGAACATACGAAGAGGAAGAGGTATGTTACTCTTTCACCTATGTACATCAAGATGCTGGGGAAAACATCATACCTTGGTCATTTTGTTCCCGACAAGCAGAGAGACTTTAGCCTAAATGTGGATGGATGGTTTTATTTTTAAAACACTTCTACCAATTCAAGTAAACATTCCCTCTGGTATTTTGGTATTTTTCCTTAAAAAAAAAAAGTAAGATTGACCTAATCCACAGAATTCTGAAATGATAAATAAATGGTTTTAAAAATTAGATAAAAGTGATTATTTCAAAGGAGTATTAGTCCATTCTGCCTAGAGACATTTAAAAGAGATATATTAAAATAAAAATAACTATCTGGATATATTTAATTTATTCCATTTTAGCACAATTAGAACTATTATCCATGTTTTGGGCCATTTTTCATGGAGAGAAAGTAAAAGGCCAGGAAAGAGAAAGTATGTTTGATTTTCTTCAAAATGGTATGAACAAAATCTCCATGTGTTCAATAAGTAAAATGGGGAGAGACTTACTTCAATCTCTGTGCAAAATAAAATATATGACAATATGCCCCCCCAAGACTACGATAAGGCTATAGAGAAACTGATTATATGAGGGATTTTTTCCCTTTTTTAATTTGAAGAATATTCTAGCTTAATATTATAATGCAGACTCTCACTGTTTTCAAAAATTGCATTGGGTCCATGAACTCATTCTAATTGGCAGATAAAAAAATGATGTTTATGTTTACAAATCCTAATGCTTTTGAGAAAACAGACACCCATTTCCATTTCTTTTGCTTTTCAACTCATCACACTGGTGACAGATGTTTCTGAACTGTTTCAATGTCTCTGTCCAAATATAAAATGCGCACTTAATGATACTCATGTGGGCAAATTTATAGTTCTAGCCATATCTTTATATGTCTACCAAAAAATAGTTCCCCTTGGTAATTGTATTTCTATTCAATATTAATGACTTATTGGCAGAGAAACATCTTTTACGTATATATGCATACACAAAAAAGACTTTTTGAACATTACAACGATTATAGACACACACTTATGTTTGCTTCAATGTAAATAGTCACAATTTTCACATATTTTTCTTTGAAAAGCTCTAACTTCATATGCTTACATTCAAGGCTTACAGTTCAGATATCAGTTACAGTTGAAAGAGTAAAAGAAATGCAGCTTAGTGTCAGCGCTGCTGTCTTTGACTAATCTGCAAGCCACCCACTTTAATGGCTCTTCATAAATAATTCAAATTTTAATTATGCTGCCAGCCTCTGACCTGGAGAGAAATGAAGAAAGAAAAGGAAAAGAATGGGCAAGGGGAAGCATATCAGCTGAATCAAATTTTGCCTCCAGTAAATGACTTGGTGTCTCTAAGCTCCACTTTCTTATTCAAGATGCACCTGCTTCCTCATTTATGATTAAAAAAAAATAGTGTCATCCAAGATATACCACTGGTGATGGAGCCACTTAGTCTAAAAAGAGGCATTCTTGCCCTTGTTTTAAAGAGCTTTATCTCTCTCTATCTCGTATATATAAACTTATTTAGAACAGCGATTTTCAACCAGTGTGCCGCAAAAATTTTTAAAAACATGCAATTTTAGTCAGGGGCACTGACCTCTTTTCCCTTAGACTGTCATATAAAAAAAATGACAACAACCAACAGCTGTCCGGTGTGAATGAATCAAAATTACACCTATATTTTTTTGTCAGATAGGCAAAAAATGTAATATATTTTTCGGTGTGCCACAGAATTTTATTCATTAGTTCATGTGTGCCATGAGATGACAAAGGTTGAAAATTGCTGTTATAGATCAAAATATGTACCTATATTATAGCAGACTTCCCCAGCAAGCTATCTCTGCCATTTCCAATTTCAGTCTCTATCTTCTCTCCTGAAAAGTCAGTGAGGCCCATCCTTTTACCAGGCATGTTCATATCCCTGCAGTAACACATCTGATCTCTCTTATATTAAAAAAGGGACACATAAGTCTTCTAAACCCAGGTCTTATAAGTGATTGTTGGAGGGACCATTGCCAAATTAATGGCTGGGTGAATAGACTTAGGAAAATCTAACTGCATCTGTCATGCAGAAAGCTGGCCAAGGTAGATCTGACAGGCGATACATGGCTGAATGATCTCCTCCCACCTAAAAGCCTCCTTTAATTGCATCAGGTCTCTCAATACACAGTTGAGCATCTGCTCATTAGAACCAAAGCACTATTTCTCAAATTGAAATGCTAAATTCCGCTGTATAATGTTTTTCTAAATATTGCCTTACAATTTTCCTAAAGCAATGCAAACCCAGCCATATTTGAATCTAAGATCTCTGGGGCCAAATCTAACCCATGCATATTAATGATTTACTCTTTCATTTTCTGAAGTCTGTGCAGATTTTGTCCCTCTATTTAACAAAGAACACATTTGGATTTCATTCAAGAAATCCCCAAGTCCCGATAGACCCCTTTGGCTTATTTGGAGGACTCACAGATATATATATCCAGAAGTTTATTTAATCTACTCCAGGTTCTTTTTCTTCTCTGAATATTTGCCTTTTACTGCAAGCTCTTGTGAAAGATTTGGAAAATCTATAGGGCTCTACATAAAAGTATCATGTAGCTGTCTTGTGAATAAATTTATCTTAAAACTATAGCTTATTCTTCAACCACCTACCATTATTTGCAACCCATTTTCCACTTTCTTATACATTAAACATTTGATTTTCAATCATTCTCCTCTTTATTTTTGTTATTCTTTATCCAAGATTTGATTCTGAGAAATGAGAGGCAATATAGAATTTTAAAGCTATATTTTTGGTTAGCTATTTTTAATGGTTCAAACTGTCTATATAAAGACAAAAAGTTAGAGGGCATTATATTCTACCTCATTAAATCACCTATTTGATCTACAAGATGGCATATTTATTTGTGTGCATGCATCTAATGCTTCATTTTTTATAAAATTATATAAAGGCAGTCTTACAGGAGCCATAAATTACCTTGAAAAAAGCCACAAAGCATTTCCATTCAATAAACCAATTTGGAAAATGAGAGAAATTGCCTGGCCTTTAGCTAATAATGAGATGCATCTCCTTTGTCTATTTGAAATCTAGGTTTTTAGATTTTTAAGTTCAGGGTGCTATTGGTTATCAGCGAACAGACTCCTTCACAGGTCACTGCTGTTACAATATATTTGTGCTTCTACCAATTTCAATAAGTATATGCTTCTACAAGTACTCTTAAGTTAGTTTAGAACATTTTGTAAAAATGGTAATGAGTTTACTATTATTTGCATATAAATTATAATGGCTATAGAAATAAACTTACATATAAGTAGTGTCTTATCATACCCAAAATATAGCAAGTCAGTGCTTAAAAGCTATCCATCAAATCTACTGGTGGAAAGGGCCTTCAACTAGTTCTTAACAAAAATGTGTTTGACAGTTTTCCATGACAAGATAAACTGTAATAAGAACTGAATTACCCTAAAGAAGACTGAAGCAGGAAGTATATGATTTGTTCCATATCTACATTTCAATCACAAGACAAACTGCTTCTGAAATGCATTTTCATCTACAAATTCATCAGCTGGACACTCCCAATGAATGCATACAGTGTATAGCTTCTTTAAACCAACTGATTTATTTAGGTTCAAATAGATTCAGGACAAATATTAAAAGCTGAAAAAGATTCTTTATTTTAAAAAAACACTTATGTCAGTGAAAAATATATTAGCAAAAATAGGCTATACTAGTGATGATTTGCATTTCTCTAGAAAGAGGATAAGCACTTTCATATGTTATTGGCCTGTGTGCCTGTGTGTGTGTTTGAGAGAGAGAGAGAGATGCCTTATACTTTGCTAACTTTTCTTTGGATTGTTAATTTTTTGCTTAGCAACCTGTAAAACATCTGACTTTTTGATATACATACTTATAATCCAATTCTTAAGTTTCACAATTATTTATATCTCAGCACCAAATGATATTAAATTCAAATCTGGAAAACAGCTCAGAATAAGTTGTTTGCTAATAATTCATTTTAAGACATTCACTTACAGTACCTAAAAGTGTAATATGGTATTACTGTGTACTGTTATTGGGCACTTATCTGTTTCTGCCATTAGCCTGTAACATTCCTTGACTATAAGTACTAAATAGTATTCTTTATATAACCATCACCTTGCACTTCTCATACACAAAATCAATGCAAGACTGCCCTAATGAATTGAAGAAATTAAAGCTTTCAAACCTAACCTCTTTAAACCTCTAGATTCTACAGCCTCCCTATTTGGATAACAAAAATCAACAAATTAACAAGTAAGAATTATTTTACTACTTGCATATATTAAATAGGCATAGGAAAAAATCTATTTTTGGCATAAAGTTTTGCTTTTAACATTTAAACAAATTTAGTGAAATATAAATGGGGTATGGAAAGATGAAAGCCAATCAAAAGAAATACAGTGTAATAATTATACCAACGTTAAAATTTGTCTTTTAAAAAAGAAATTTCATGATAAATGGCTAAGACTTAATATTTCAGATATTATCTCTATAATATTAAGCACTTGAACTGAAAATGCCATATATATAAAATTAGCTTTTAAATGTTATTTTACAAAAACATGAAACCGCCAGTTAGCCTAATACAGAGCAAAACTGAGACATGGGGTTGGTTTGTTTGTTTTTACTTTCACTTCCCAGTTTTACTGAAATGATAGGACTAATTCATGCTTTGTTTTGTTTTGTTTTGCTTTACCAATGTAGAATTTTTATGGAATTTATTGGGATGGCATCGGTTAATAAGACAACAGTATGGTGATTGCCAGAGGGGAGAGAGCAGGGAGGAAGACAGAAGATGGGAGGACAAATGGTGATGGAAGGATACTTGACTTGGGATGCTAAACACACAATACAATACACGGATAATGGACTGTAGAACTGTATTCCTAAAACTCGTGTGGGGTTTACTTAGTTACAAAAATTTATTGCTCTAACCCAATTACCCACTCTCCCTTTCATAACACCTAGTCTACTCATTTCTTTTCCACTTTTATTATTCAGACAAAACCAGAAATACCCAAAAAGAAGAGTTAACTACTAGATTCATGTGGACCACGGTTGGGCAAAAGTTGAGAAATTAGTTTGCCTACATGGGGCAAGGTGTCTTGAATAATGATTAAAATAATAAAAAGGTAAAACAAACAAACAAAAATTTTAAATGGAAATGGAAAGAGAACTTGAAAGACACCTGAGATGAAAAATAAGAGAATAAAATTAAGGATGGTGAATAGAACACAAGGAAAAGGAACCTGTCCAAGACGGCTAAGTAGGAAAGCCTGCTAAAGTAGCTTAATACAGGAAAAAGACAAGAAACAGTGTCCAGGAAGCTTTATCCAGAGCACCCGATCTATAAGAGAGGGTGGTGGGAGGAAATTGAAAAGATAGTAGTTCCTTAGGCCAGAATCAGAGTACAAGATGAAAAGGCATGACAATTTGCCAGAAAGTGTATGTGGATGCCCCTCCTGTAGACTCTTCATTGGTGACTATCTGCTCTGCTAGCTTATCTAAACTAGAAACCTAAACATCTTTTCTCCAATGTTCACACTCAGTGACTCAGCATGACTTATACATTCTCCTGCTTTCTCTCTCCTCTCTTCCATTTGAACAAAAACTGTTTCCCTTCAAGCTGTTTTCCCTTTCCAGGGTTTCTGCAGTAGCCTTCTTGCTGGTGTTCCAACATCTGATTTTGAAATCCTCTAGTCTAGCCCATAACCTGCTAAAGCTGTCAATGTGAGTTTACATTGATATCAATTCATATTCTCCTTCTTTATGCCTTCAATAGCTTACCTGTCATGATAGGGCTACCTTCACTAAAACAACAGCAAGCAGGATTTTATGCCATTAATTCTCACAACCCTGCAAAACAGACACCGTTTTCTCCATTTTATGGGCAAGTCATAAAATCAAATCCAAATGTGTCCACTCTCAAGTCTGGTGGCTTGCCAGGGCATATGCTGTACAAGTCCCTTTAAAACCAGTCTCTACTTAACTTCTCTAGTCTCATATCTCACTCACCATTCATTTCCTTTGCATATGCTCCACCTGAAATTCCCCCAGGTTTTCTCTTCACCTCAGGAGTTTGAGAACTCTTCTATATTCTTCCACTGTACTTGCACATCTATTAAAATTATTTGTCTATTTGATAATCTGCCCCACTAAATGTAAATTATGTACATTTAGTAGGGGAAAGACATCATTTTTCTTTTTTAAATTAAATTTATTGCACCATGTGCCAACCATCCAAAGTCAAATATTCTCCAAGACATCATCTTTCAATTGTATATCCTTAGTACCCAGCTCGATGTCTGGAATATAAAACGTACTTAGTAAAGATTTTCTGAGCGAATGATTGAGGCATAACAGATACCAGGAATAAAGTGACAGAAAACAACCCCTTCATTTATATTATCCCCTCCTCCCAAGTCACTGCATTAAACAGAGACTTCCAAGACTTAAACAGCAGACAACAGAGTCTCTATTGCCTTGTGTCATTACATAGTTGTACGTTGTTGTTCTGTGTCTCTGGTTTCCACATCTTGAATTATAGACCCATCATTTGGCTTCAGCTAATTAAGTTCTTAAGCTCTCCTCTCCTCAGTGATTACTGGCTTCCCCTTTTAGACTTTATTCACATATCTTCATGCTCATTAGAATCAGTATCTATCCTCCCTGCCCTTATATCCAAGGTAACCACTATTCTGACTTCTGTTGCCACAGATTAGTTTTGCCTGTTCTTGAACTTCATATATTTTGAATCATATAATATGTAGTTTTTTTCTGGTTGACTTCTTTGGCTCTTCACTATTATCTGTGATATTTATAACTATTGTTGTATATCTGTGCTTTGTTCTTTTAATTGCTGTCCTATATTCCAATGTATGAATATACTACGGTTTATTTAGCCAATCTTTTGTTGAAGGACATGTGAGTTGTTTTCAGCTAAGGGCTATTGCCCTCATTTCTCTTAGGTATGTTTTAAGAATTGCTGAATCAAAGGTTAGATACTGCCAAAAAATTTCCAAAGTGATTTCTGTAAAAACGAGTTTCCTCACATCCAATATATTTAAGTTCCAGTTGCTCTACACACAGGGGTAAGCAGAATTAGGTTTTTCCTATCTAATAAAAGAGTAATATGCAAATTGACCATCACTCCAACACACAAGATGGCTGCCCCCATGTGGTCAAAGATGGTTGCACCCATGTGGACACAAGATGGCCACCACAAGATGGCCAGAAGAGGAGGGCAGTTGGGAGGAATCAGGCCAGCATGGAAGGGCAGTTGTGGGTGATCAGGCCTGCAGGGGAGAGCAGTTGGGAATGACCAGGCCTGCAAGGGAGGGCAGTTAGGGGTGACCAGGCCGGCAGAGGAGGGAAATTGGGGGCGACTGGGCCTGCAGGGAAGGGCAGTTGGGAGGGACCCAGGCCTGCAGGGAAGGGCAGTTGGGAGGGACCCAGGCCTGCAGGGAAGGGCAGTTGGGAGGGACCCAGGCCTGCAGGGGGGGGGGGCAGTTAGGGGTGACCAGGCCTGCAGGGAAGGGCAGTTGGTGGGGGACCAGTCCTGCAGGGGGGGGCAGTTAAGGGTGACCAGGCCTGCAGGGGAGGGCAGTTAGGGGCAATCAGGCTGGCAGGGGAGCAGTTAGGCATCAATCAGGCTGGCAGGGGAGTGGTTAGCGGGTGATCAGGCTGGCAGGCAAAAGCAGTTAGGGGCAATCAGGAAGGCAGGCAGGTGAGCAGTTGGGAACCAGCAGTCCTGGATTGTGAGAGGGCCTAAACGGGCAGTCGGACATCCCTTGAGGGGTCCCAGATTGGAAAGGGTGCAGGCTGGGCTGAGGGACACACACCCCCCCATGCACGAATTTTGTGCACCAGGTCTCTAGTAGTTATAATAAAAGTAAATAATATAATAATTGATAATAATACAAGAATAAACTATTTCATGTAATCACAACTGTAAACCTACTTTTGCCAACCCCTGTACTGACCAAAAATTGGCATTATGAGTCTTTTCAAGATTTTGGCCATTCTTGTGAATTTGAACACAGACTTTTTAATGTCTTTCATTACTAAACTCCTTTTAACTACTTATTTGGACCATATTTATTGCTTATCTTATTTCATTATGGCCTTATCTAACTGCTCTAGTACCTACAATTTCAAAATATTTTCTCCATAACCATTTCTTGAGCTGTAGTCCTTATTTAATTACAAACTTCTTCCCTTGATGTATTGGATGACATACAAATATCATAATTCCCTTGAAACTCTGGTTGTATTCCCCACTTCCACTCTATAAACCGAATGTTTTAGCCACAGATTCAGCCCTCTGCTCTTGCTTGTTGATGTCAACTGTCATCTAAATGGAAATTCAGATCCACTACCACCCTTTCTGGAAGTGTCGATCCTCTAACTCCTTTTGCTGTTAGCCAGCTACTGCAAGAAAGCCTACCATTGTCTCAGTCATCAGGTAAAAAGGCAAAGCTACTGCTTTCTCTAGGATGCAGCTCACCTATGCAGTTTCTCCTTGCTACTCAAAATACCATTGACTCATTCAATCTCAGAATCTTAAGTCACTTAATTTCACTCTTGTTTCTCTCCCATATGCAGTAAATATATTATCTTGATTTTTTTCTCATTTCTTCATTCTTTATCTTGTATAAGATATTTATTGTATTAAAATGGAAATTTGCTATTATGATTTTAGGTACTTTCTACCATCCATAAATAAACCTATATAAACTGGCCAAATTTTACACACCCTTGCTAACTTTCAATTTCCTGATTTTGGTCCTCAAATTATCATCACTACCACCATCAACAACAAAGCAATAACTAACATGTTATAACTTTCAATAAATACTTTTATTTCCTTTAAGCATCAAAACTGCTCTGTAGATAAGCCTCTTTTATTATCCCTTTTTGGGAATTTAGAGAAACTGAGCTTAGACAGTTATTAATTAGAACCAAGGAGATAAAAAGGCTTCAAGAGTAAGGTAAATGACTAGAAAGAGGAAAGCAGCTAATTACACTGTAAAACTCTAATAATCGTTTTCTTCTTTCCTGAATCTATCTTATTTGAAATAAACAGTATTCATAATCCTAGACAATAGATGATGGATTAACAATGCAAACAGTACACACACAAAAAAAATGATAAATTTATGGAAGTCAAAACACATTTTAGTAGAAATCCAAAATGATTAATTTATGAGAAGTTATGACAAGATTTATTCTCTCTTTTTAACCTCTAGAAGACAGTATTCTCACCTGGCTGGTGTGGTTTAATGGTTGAGCATTGGCCTATGAACCAGGAGGGCATGCAGGAGGCAGCAAATTGATGATTCTCTCTCATCATTAAGGTTTCTATCTCTCTCTCCCTCTCCCTTTCTCTCCCTGAAATCAATAAAAACATTTTTTAAAAGACAGTATTCTCTAAATCATGAATATACCTTAACTTGTAGAATTATAAGTTTTAAAACAGAATAATTTTGACAGGACTAGAATAGGAATATATGAATATGACAAACATGTGAAATTGCTCTTATTGAGTAACTTTTGTACTATAAGTAGGATTGATATTTGTGATATTAAAAATTAGATGTCTTCTGAATTAGCCAGAGATAATGGTATATCCATACAATGTAGCCATTAAAATAATATTTTATATATTATTTACTGTTGGGTCTCAAGTAAATTGTGTATTGTACATACTATGCAATGTAATTTTATTTTTATTATTATATTTTATGATATTTACAAACATTCTCAATACATGAAATGCAAATAACTGATTTTAACATGTGAACAGTATAATTCCAATTTAATTAAAAGTTGCATGTGTGAGTATGCATGTTTGCACATGCATTTGGGCCCAAGGATAGAAAGAGGAATAGACATACAAGCACCACAAAGTTCATAATATTTGCAACTGAGTGTAGAATTAACAGTAAATGTTCTTTTCCTTTGCTATTTACCAATTTCTTAATATTGAGAATGCAATTTTTCTAGTGAAGCACATAATACTGGTCATTGTCACACATTGTGAATATTCTTCTAGAAGGCCATATGTCATCTGACCCATGGATGCCCCTTTGAATTCTTCTAAGACACTCTCACACTTGCTCATTAAGCTCTAGCCACACGAGACCTCTGATCCTGGAAAGCAGAAGGTCCCTGGGCCTAAGGGCCTTTGACTAAGCATCCCCACTTCCTGGAGTGGCATCTTCACACCTGCTTCACACCAGGCTCTATAGCAGCGGTTCTCAACTAGCAGGGTTGCCTAAGACCATCGGAAAACACAGAGATTTACATTACGATTCATAACAGTAGCAAAATTAGTTATGAAGTAGCAACGGAAATAATTTTATGGTTGGGGGTCACCACAACATGAGGAACTGTATTAAAGGGTCGCAGCATTAGAAAGGTTGAGAACCACTGTATAGGGGGATAAATGCTGATGGACAGAGACTTGACTTGGGATGGTAAATACACTATATAGTGTACAGATGGTGAGCTGTGGAATTGTGTACCTAAAACCTGTATAATTTTTTAGCCAGCGTTCCCCCCAATAAATTCAATTAAATGAAGAAAAAAAATGAGTTATGGAGGCCACTAGTAGCTGCCCATAGCCTGAGGCTTTTTTACAGCTGTCTACATTTGAATTCAATAAAAGACTTGTAAATTGTGGAAGGGAAAATCTTTTTTTTACTTTCTTGTTTGCTTATTGTATATCTCCCTTAATTTATAAAATATAAAATTACAGCAGGAAACTTGCCTGTCTTGTTAACTGCTATATCTAGTCCCTAGAAAAATGCCTACCAATAGCAGAGATTGGAGAAATGTTTTCTGAATGAATGAGCGCTACAAGGAATGCCTTCTTTAACGTTGTTGACCAACACCAATTCTCCATACCGTCTCCCTTCTTGGCTTATAGGAACTGCAACCTCACCTTCTTCCTTCCTCATTCCTAATGAGTACTATTTCCTCATTCACTGACATCTGTCACTGCCAGGTTATCCTCACTAAAGCACAATGCAGGGTCAAGCAAAGAGAAGAAAATCACGTCTACATTGTCAATGTGCGGCTCATATGAACGCCATGTACTTCTACGCTCAGAGAGTACCAGGACACAAGCTCCAGAGGGAGGCAATTATTTTTTGTTTGTTGTTTATAGCCCCCAGTTTGATGCCTGGTACATTTTAGGCACTCAAAAAATAAATAACTGTCAAATATATGTCTTTATGAATGATTGAATGAGGAATAGCCAATGTATTTTGTTCCAGGTATCATAAAAATGATATAACATAAGGGAATGGAAAACACAAACAAATGTAAATCTATGCAAGGACACACACACTGTGATCTAAAGTGTGCAGCAATAAAAGTATGCTGAAGGAAAATTGCTTGCTCATGACAAATCTCACATGCAAGCATTAAGTCAGTTAGATATGAAATATATACACAGCTGCACAATACACAGCTTTTCCCATTAAGCAGCCAGCTTCTCGTGGCTGCCAATTAAATCATAGTGTAAATGTTACTTCAATTAAACATCAACATCTACTCAGAACCTACAGCAAGTTCCTTGGCTCTGTTATGCAGTTCCCCAAAAAGAACTGAAACAATACCACATTTCAACTGCTTCCCCTGGTAATCCAAATTTCAATACCAAACCCGCTTTTATAATACTTCTTTAAATTCAAATGCATTTCAAAGCATGTAGCCAGCAGTGTTTACACGTTGTTTAACACTTCCCTTTTACCTTCTCTGATCTTCTTAAATAGATAGCACAACTGTTCACCCCAGGTTAGGGCAGTACCCCTATCAGGTAGCTCTCTGATTTCATCAGTCCCGAAAGCAGCTCTATCATTATCTCTGGAAGGGTTCTTTCTTCAGAGAGCCCATAGTTTGTGTGTGCTTTTCATACATTCCCAGTGTGACAAACACTATCTAGCTGGCAGTACACTGTCATTTCCATTGAAAACCTGTAATTACCTTCCACAAGAAACACTTCAAGCTGATTAAAGACAAGACACCAGATGGCAAAGAGCAACAGTGCTCTGACATCAAAATGTGTATCTTGTAAGCAATAGTTAGTAGTATGCACACAGTAAACACTAAACTTTTAGGAGATATTATATTTGCCCTTTGGCACATAGTATAATTAATTATCTGTTGAAACATAGATTTTCAAAGATCTAATTGCCCAGACCATAACCAGATTTTGAACTGTTATTAAAAAATATTCCACCATAAAGAATAAGCAATTCCAAGGTCCCCACTCACATCATCTTATTTACATTTACACCAATCAAGTAATTGTTTAACTGTTCCCATTTCTTGATAGCCAAACCAGTCAAACAGGCAGTTTTATTTTATCACATCCTTTAACTGAGTTGAGTCTATTTTGCTTTGGATGGTTAGAGTAATCAGGTGAGCCTGAAATGTCAAATTATTTGGACACAGAAGTGTTTAAAGACAATATCCTCAAGAGGTACTTAATTACAATTAGCTAAACATTATTGTGGACATTTGTCATTTGTCTGAGCTTTATACTTATTTGATTTTAGCCATTGAAACACCTCTCTATGTTTGGAGAATTTCTCAAGATATAAATTATGTTGGGAGGCAGTGCCCGCATCCAAGTATAGAATTTGAAAGCTTGTTTTACCTGCCTTGTTTGCCTCTGGGACTTGACCAACCACTTTGTTTCGGCCAACTAGAAGGACCTTCACTTGATTTTTTTTATTTTTATTTTTTTTAAATTTATTGTCTAAAGTTTTACATATGTCTCCTTTTTCCCTGCTTAAACCCGCCCCCGCCCCGATTCCCACCCTGGGCAAGCCCCCACCACCCCAGTGTCTGTGTCCATTGGTTATGCTAATATGCATGCACACAAGTCCTTTGGTTGCTCTCTAACCCCCCTCCTCTGCCATTTGTCTCTGGATCTATTCTTGTTCTTCAAATTATGTTGATCATTATATCCCACATATGAATGAGATCATGTGATATCTTTCTCTGACTGGCTTATTTCGCTTAGCATAATGCTCTTCAGTTCCATCCATGCTGTTGCAAATGGTAAAAGTTCCTTCTTTTTTATAGCAGTGTAGTATTCCATTGTGTAGATGTACCACAGTTTTTTAATCCACTCATCTGCTGATGGGCACTTAGGTTGTTTCCAAATCTTAGCTATTGTAAATTGTGCTGCTATGAACATAGGGGTGCATATATCTTTTCTGATTGGTTTTTCTGGTTTCTTGGGATATAGTCCTAGAAGTGGGATCACTGGGTCAAATGGAAGTTCCATTTTTAACTTCTTTTTTTTTTTTATTGTTTAAAGTATTACACATAGTAGTACATATATCTCCTTTTTTTCCCCATTTACTTTCCCCCAGCCTCCCCTACCCCCTGTCGCATGCCCTCATCCCCGCCCCAGTGTCTTGTGTCCATTGGTTGTGCTTATATGCATGCATACAAGTCCTTTGGTTGATCTCTTCCCCCCGCCTCCCCAACACTCCCCAGCCTTCCCGCTGTAATTTGACAGTCTGTTTGGTGCTTTACTGCCTCTGTACCTATCTTTTTGTTCATCAGGTTATAATGTTCTTTATTTTCCATAAATGAGTGAGATCATGTGGTATTTTTCTTTCATTGCCTGGCTTATTTCACTTAACATAATGCTCTCCAGGTCCATCCATGCTGCTGCAAATGGTAAGAATTCCTTTTTTTTATAGCAGTGTAGTATTCCATTGTGTAGATGTACCATAGTTTTCTGATCCACTCATCTGCTGATGGGCATTTAGGCTGTTTCCAAATCTTAGCTATTGTAAATTGTGCTGCTATGAACATAGGGGTGCATATATCCTTTCTGATTGGTGTTTCTAGTTTCTTGGGATATATTCCTAGAAGTGGGATCACTGGGTCAAATGGGAGTTCCATTTTTAACTTTTTGAGGAAACTCCATACTGTCTTCCACAGTGGCTGCACCAGTCTGCATTACACCAGCAGTGCACGAGGGTTCCTTTTTCTCCACATCCTCACCAGCACTTGTCGTTTGTTGATTTGTTGATGATAGCCATTCTGACAGGTGTGAGATGATATCTCATTATTGTTTTGATTTGCATCTCTTGGATGATTAGTGACTTTGAGCATGTTTTCATATGTCCCTTGGCCTTCTGTATGTCCTTATTCAAAAAATGTCTATTTAGGTGCTTTGCCCATTTTTGATTGAATCATTTATCTTCTTTTTGTTAAGTTGTATGCGTTCTCTGTAAATTTTGGAGATTAAACCCTTATCTAAAATATCACTGGCAAATATGTTCTCCCACCTAGTGGGCTTTCTTGTTGTTTTGTTGATGATTTCTTTTGCTGTGCATAAGCTTTTTATTTTTATGTAGTCCCATTTGTTTATTTTCTCCTTAGTCTCCATTGCCCTAGGAGCTGTGCTGGTAAAGATATTGCTACGACAAATGTCTGCTACTTTGCTGCCTATGGAGTCTTGTAGGATTTTCACTTGATTTTAAATGAGAGGTTAGTAACCCAGAGAAGCAGGGACAGTGATAGGTAGACCCATCCCGGCTTCAGCAGCAGCATCCAGTTTTGGGGACAGCAAAGTCAGTTCCGGGGCCGGTGAAGGTGGTCGCAGTGAAGCCACCGGGCCTATGTTTAAGGATTGCGGCAAGTGTGTCCTTCCCAGCCTGGCTCTACATGCAATTTCCTTCATTCTGTAAATTACTCAAATACTCTTTCAATAAATATATTTTCTGTTTAAATCGGTCTGCTATTTGTAACTGTAAAAAGCTAGGACAACTTCTTTGCTAGGCTACACATGGACACTTTGATATGTGCCATCCTAATATACCCCAAAGAGTACGCAAGACTGTCATCCTACTCTCAATGCTGGCAGTTTTCTACCAAGCGCCTAAGGACGCGTCTGGCTCTGGAAGAAGCTATGATTTTTTTTTTAAAATATATTTTATTGATTTTTTACAGAGAGGAAGGGAGAAGGATAGAGAGTCAGAAACATCGATGAGAGAGAAACATCGATCAGCTGCCTCCTGCACACCCCCCACTGAGGATGTGCCCGCAACCAAGGTACATGACCCAGACCGGAATCGAACCCGGGACCCTTCAGTCCGCAGGCTGACGCTCTATCCACTGAGCCAAACCGGTTTTGGCAGAAGCTATGATTTTTATCATTAACCAAACTTCAGACACTGCATTTTTCTTTGACTTAATCCAGAAACCAATTTAGGATCACAGGATTCTGGAATTTTAGAGCTGCAGGAGCCTTTTCTGTCATCTATCCTATCCCTTTTACATGGAAATAACTTATTTGTCTCAGGTCAAACTGCAATTAAGTGGAAGAGCAAAGACAAGAATTTAGTCTCCTGATTTAGAATCCGGTTCAGTACTATTTCCATGGCACCAAATGTGTCAATTGGGTTTCTTTCATCTGCAAATAACTGAAAATTCAACTGGAATTGGCCTAATCATTAAGGGATCTATTAGACTGCGGGACAGGAAAGTCCAGATGTAAGGTGTGATTCAAAGTTCATTGACTGAGCAGCTCAGCAGCAGGATCAAGGTAGCAAGTGTCCAATGATCCAAAGGCTCCACTCTTGTTCTCAGGAGAGCCAAGTTCCAGATCACTGGCAAAGAGAAAAGTTTATCTTCCTCACACAACTAATGAACAACTGAAGAAGGGACTGAGCTTTGCACTAATGGAATGACCTGTAAACCACTCCTGGACAATGGAAGGACATGTACTGACTGACTCCTGGGTTGTAACAAGTCAGTCAAGAGACACAGTGAGCAACTGGTCAGTATCATCCAAACCAAATGGATGCTACACAAAGGAGAGGGGTGGGCTGGATGTTGAGGAGACAGTTACAATGTCTACTACACAAGACAAGGAGAGGACATAAGTAGCTACCTACTGATTTCCATCCCTTAGGCAGTGAACATTCCCAAATAAATTCAGTCAAGTTTTTCATAGATTACTAAGTAACATTATCCCGAAAAGCTTTCAATCCTCTAAAATATGTACTGTATATAAAATTTAAAGAGTGGTGACTTGCCTTTCATTTTATTTACACAAATATTCCTGTGAAGAAGGAGTAATTAAATGGCTATAAGTACATAGTGGGTATTTTATGAAAAGACATGCTATTGTATACAGATCTTATAGCATTATGATGAATACAAATATCAAAAGCACAAATATATCATTATGGACTTTAATTGAATGGCTAAAATAATTTATAAATTCAAAACATTTACTTAAATCTCCCTAATTCCATTTTAAAATGGCATTTCCTTCGATGAATGTAAAACCATACCTCCTGTAATAACTTATGGAGATTTTTGGTTTCTGATAGCAATCTCTAAAATCTTTCATAATACTGTAAATATCAAGAAAACAAAGCCAGTAAACTCTGTACATTAAATCTAATATGTTTTCACAATTTTTTTAGCCATTGAGTGATCTGGAGAAGTTTAAGGACACCTGAACCAAAAAGAAGCAATCTCCATAAATCCCATATAGAAAATCTGGGCAAGAGTTGAAACTGATGCATCCTGACCCATGGGTAACAACCCCTGTGAGACAGGTAGGAGGTGGGGGCATGGAGGTTAGTGGGACTTAGGAGGAAAACTCTTAGCAGGAGGAGGGATGTCTGACTCAGTAGAGTTAGTTCAAGTGATTATCCCATTTTCTTACATTTATACCTAATTCTCAGACTGCCAACAAATAAAAAATTCAAAATTTCATTTTATTAAAGAAAATGCAGTATAAATAAAGTTGTATAATAGGAGACAACTCACAGAGGGTTATGTTTAAGTATATCCAAATCACTAAAATGGATTTCAAAGTGAGAACAAATCTCTTAGGTTGTTTCTGATTATGCCTGTGTATGGGGGACAGAGGGAACAGCTCAGGCACACCATGTACCTTCCTGCAATACGTTATCATCTAAACACTGCAATTCACCCAATATAAGAATCAAATTGAATAACACTGTCAATGCAATGGCAATGCTGACTGTACTTTCAGAATTTTTCAAGTCTTTAACTTTGTAACAGACCCATAATTTAAACAACTGAATCAAGAGACAGATTCTTATCTCCTACATTTCTTTCAAAATATTACAGAAACTTGCTCCTACAATTGTATTTTGAGCCTGCTAGACTTCCCTGAAGAGTACCAATCTTCTTGCTACTACAAAAAATTGAAGTTCAAAGAAATTTATTTCAGAAAATAAACAAATAGTATATCAATCTTTTCTTGTCTGTACTCCAAAATTCAAACTGACCTCCCTCAAGTTGTTTAATGTTTTATGATACAGTTTCTAAGGAACCGGCCTCAAAGATTCCTTCACATAGAAGACAAGAGCATTCAGTGTTTACTATATGCCAGGCAAGGGCAAGGTGGATAAAAAGAAAGGACCAGGAAGGATCCAGCAGCTAAAGAGCTTAAGATTTTGTAAAAGTTTACGGAGAGAATAGATATAACCCATGATAAAATCCCATAGATGCTGGTAGAAATGCTTGTTCAAGCAGTTGGATCTGGGGATTAAGACATGAATAGCGACTTTCAAGAGAAAAATATCTATGAATATGAAAAGCAAGATTATATGGAATTAGGAGTTAAAACTACATGTTTTTGAGAGGATGGGATAATAGAAAGTTTCTGATAAAACTGTATTAACCATCACCATGAAGAACATCCATTTTTTTAAAATAAAATTAGGTTATACATGAACTTTCAGATATTAAATTGCACAGCAAAGGAAAAAATGACAATGAGTATTAATAGAATAATAATGTACAAAGAGATTAATAGAACAGAACTGAGAGTTCAGAAACCAAGGTGTCATTTCAAATTAGCAGATTTATGATAAAATCTTTAATAAATGGTGACATAATCCTAGAATTATTAGTTAACTGTTTGGAAAGGAAAACAAAAAATTGCAAGCCCACTTCACAGCATGTTCCAAAATCCATTCACATGAAGTAAGAAGTTAAATGTGAAAAAGAAAAAGTGTTACAAAAATAATAAAAGAACAAATAAAGAGAAGCAAGACGTTTCAGTTAGAGAAGTTTTTGCCAAAGCAAAAGAGCAAAGATAGAAACTGTAAATAAAAAGACTGATAAATCTAACTACACAAATTAAAAATGAAAGACAAAGGCAAGCTGGAATAAATGTAAATATCATGACTAGCTGTCCATAGCTCTCCAAGTGCTGGGCCCATTCAGGCTAATGCAGGCACTGTATTCTCCATGCATATGTAAATGGAAACTCAACACAGCCCTCAAATCCTACTCCACATTTTCTTGCAATAAATAAGATAAGGCCTAGCTATGAAGACCCAAGACACCACTGCCATTAATAGCTCTCTGACCCAGAGACCCTCCGCAGTACTGCTGAGCAACACCACCAGGAGAGGTGCAGCCCTCTCTGATGCACCTTTCCTCCAGCATTCCCCAGTCCTCCTCCCTTTCTGGATGGTGACCTCCGTGCCATAACTTCTGGATGCTCACATGCTATGAGAGACAACTTTGCCTCTCAGGCAACCCTGGCCAAGTGCTGTCCAGTAAAGCTTATTGTAAGTTACTGCCTCTCCTTGGTCACATATTTTCCTTGATTCACACCAAGTCCTTCAAACCCACTACAATGCCCAACCCTGGATAACCTTGGAGTCCTAACCAGGCTACCTGATTGCAATGTGTCATGGTATTTTGTAGCTACTCTTGAAATAGTGATTTACTTATTTACTGTTAACATATAAATGTACTTTCAATATTTGTTAACTCTTCAGTTCTTTGATGAACTAAAAGACTGTTAGAAGAAATTTTAGCTACTGGATAGGGGATGATAAGAAGAGCTCAGGGACAGACCTATAGGTATATTATGACAGCTTTAGCTTAGAGTAAGTACATTTTCTTGATCCATTGTGATAATTGGGCCATATACCATTTCGTCAAAATGGAACCTTTCGGAGTGTAAATTTGAGCGGTATATAGAAATACATAGGATGACAGACAAAATTAGGACTGCAAAATTAGGACAGGCAAAATGGATTAAAAGAGTACCCTAATTATTTTGGCAATAACATATTGAAGAGTTAGAGATGGGAGCCCACAGGACTCTCTATGAAGAATATGGGTTGAAGAATATCCCCAACTTTGGGGTGCAAATGAGTTAAATAGGCACAGTTGATAAAATACACTCAAGAGTATATATGAGTATTTGAGTAATTATTTCTATTATTCATAGATCCAAGATAAAAAAAGCCAGAGACAGAGTCCACTAAACTACTCCTTAGAGATGAGAGTCTTTCACAGGCAATCCAAAAGCAGTATTTGTTGCTCTCTTTTCCCCTTGTTATTTATTCCCTCTTCCCTCTCTGCTATACCACAGAATCACTTCTTACTTTTTCTATTTGTCCTTCTCTCCCATTTCTACCTCCATAGCATTTTTATGTCTGTCATTAGCCTCCACAGCTACTACTTGCCATGAAGCAGCCCTAGTCATCCAGAGAGCAATGTGAAGCTCTTGTTGGGGAAAGGGTCCCAATGACTAAGAAACATCCCTTTATGGGGCAGGTTGAATGGCATCTCCCAGAAGTCTCTGCTCTTCCTGCTATCTCTGCCTGTCTGTGCTGTTCTTCTTTGTACTCTGCCACTACCTTTCCCCCTTGTCTTCTTCCTACACTTCTAAAGAAGAAATGTGTTTATAATCACTCACAGGAAATGTTGAGCCTTTAATATACATATACTAGAAGCCCAGTGCACAAAATTTCATTCCCAGGTTAGGGGGGTCACCTCTGCCCAGCAGTCAGGCATCCCTCTCGCAGTCCGGGACCCCTCACTCCTTACCGCCCACCTGCGGTGGAGGTGGGAGAGGCCCCTGCCACCACCACTGTGCTCTCCAGCAGTGAGCCTGGCTTCTGACTGAGCGGCGCTCCCCCTGTGGGAGCGTACTGACCACCAGGGGGTAGCTCCTGCATTGAACGTCTGCCCCCTGGTGGTCAATGCACATCACAGCGACCGGTCATTCCACCATTTGGTCAATTTGCATATTAGGGTTTATTATATAGGATATAGTATACTATAGCTTTTTTCAATGTAAGATAGCAAAATGTGCTATACAAACTTCCCAAACTGATTTTCTCAAAGTCTTTAATTTTCTAGTTTTGCTCTTTCCCCTGTTTCCCTACTTTCATATTCTGAGTCACTGACTGATTATTGATGTAGCACAGCCTATTTAGGGGGAAGGCAGATTAGATCATGTCTCAATACCTCATTTGGCCTTAAAATGCTTTGGTCTAATCTCATACAAAAGAAAGAAGAAAAAAAATAGTTTTGTCAAAAAAAAAAAAAAAATCCCCAAAGGGTTTTTATATCCTTAGAAAATTTACTTTGTCTCCTTGCTTATTTAATAGTGTGTGTGTGTGTGTGTGTGTGTGTGTGTGTGTGTTTTGTTTTCCCTTTGTTTTTGATTTATAAAGATGAAATGAACTCTATGGACTTCTCAGACCATATTTGACTTATGTATGGTTTCAAAAGCACAGCAGGTCCCATGTATGGAAAAGGCAGGTAGGTGCTCTGTGCCTCCTATACCATTTAATAAGCATATACAGATTAAAAGAGTAAATTCTTTTTTTAAAATAATGAATGGATCTAATTTACAGTTCACTCAATTGATTATCACTGTCCTTTGCACACTCTTTTTTAATAACATATGTCTTCAATTCAGAACATTGACAGTTAGCATCAATGTATTTTCTTTTATTTTTTATGGATTTCCAGAAAGGAGCTTCAAGACCAACTTTCTAATTACCGACATATGAATCAACTAACACCTGGGAAACCAGGTCTGGACTTTTTGTTTCTCTGTTTGCATAGTAGAGATTCCCTTTGTTATTTCTAAAAATCAATTTCTTATTAATATAAACATATTTAGGCAGACAGGTCTAGCAGCAAGGTCGGTGGCGTTAAGAACGGATGCTATACTCGGTTGGGATGTTCTAGAGAAATAACCATATTGAATTCTATTACATCTCCTCCAAGTTACATCCCATTACACAGTTGCATTTGTTTTTCTTTTTCATTCTCATACACAACATCTGTCCTATATGCTTCACTGAACCATCTTTTAGTGGGGGAAAAAATGCAGCTGAGAAAAGGCAACGAGTATCAAATTCAGAACTCCCAGGAGTGCTGACCCAAATTCTCAAATGATAGCATTGAAATGCACTTTCTACTTTCAGAGCTGGAATATCATATGATTTCTTAAAGAGTCAAATGTCATGTGTTTTGGCAAGCTATCTTTGACAAGTCTTTTAAAAATGATGCAGACAATTAAAATAATGGGAACACAACTATGAACTACCTAATGACCTAAATATAAAGAGGTGAAGCTCTGAGAGTCACAAGGACTAAGAATAGAACTTGTTTATATTCTTTCTTTTACCTTGGTTACAGCCTTGCACACAGCTATGCTTTTTCAGCTCAGATGTGGAGCAGAGAACTGGATGGTTGGTGCTTGCTAATGCTCTCTGTCTGCTGTATAAAATGTTATAAATGCTTTAGGTACAGTCTCCCCAAGTATTTTTATAGAGGTCTTCAAGTGCCGTGGAATAAACATTCCTGCCATTGCCTTCTTGGCATTCATTCCAGGATTAGAACTTGTGTATGTTATTAAATATTTCTTTAGAAATAGTATTATTTTTCTTCCTGGCTCCCTTTGGTCCCATCTCTGTCCTCCAAAAGTTATAATATAAATGATTTAAAGGAAATTGAGAAGAAGGAGGATTGCTTTGGGAGTTAAGAAACCTGAAGGGAAGATGGAAGGAGCACTCATATCAAAAGCTGGCTTCTTTGGCTTCCCCACCTAATAAACACACACACACACACACACACACACACACACACACACTTGAATAATTTAGCTTCTTTATTAAGAGTCATTGAATTGATATATTTGTTGAGCAGTCTATGCAGATTAAAAATTATTCCTACTTAAATATTTGTATCTCACAAATGCACTCTTGTCTCTTACAGACACTAGTTTAATTATTTCATATCTGTAAGGAATCTAATGCTAATTGAGCAGGTTTTCTTCCGGTAGGTATTAATTTTAATTATTTAGAGCAGCATGAAGCTCTTCGTAATTTCCCACCTGACAACTGGGACCCAAAAGAACAGCTGCTTACGGTTTTATGCTCCTATGAACACACTGGATATCAGAGTCAATAAACTTGGGCATGAATTCTCTGCGTGTTTCATTGAGGTTATGAAAATGAACCCTTTTGGGGGACTTCAGAGAGATCTGCAACTGAGACTGATGTCCAAGTCACTGTGCAAAGTCTGATGACAGTCGTAGATCTCAATGGAGCTGCAGGAAGAGAGGCTCCCTGCTGAAATGAACACAGCCTATGGTTAAATAATAAATCACAGCCATGTAGCCAGCCTGCAGCAGCCACTACCTATCAGAAAGGCACCAGGACCACATAGTGCAAATATTTAGTTCCACACAGTTGTATATCTTGATGGGATCCAAGTGAGGTAGTTATCTATTTGTCTTCCTAAAGGAGAAGATGAATGCTATTTATTTATGATAAATTAAGAGTTGAAATGATATTTTTTCAATTTATCCAATACAAATAAGTACAATGAAACCTAGTGATAGATTCCCCACATTCGAATATACCCCCCAGTAGACTGTAAAAATCAAGTACCCAACACATACATAATTTAGCACAAACACCTTTTGACACCTCACATATTTTGTTCTTTTGCTAAAGAACAAAAGGCTTCCTGTATGAATATAGTGTTGTATCTGCTCTCAGACATGCTAATTGAGGATACAATGAACCAGATGAATTATTCATTTTGAAGTTGCAGTTGTTTGTGGGTAAAACTCTGCAGAGACCCAGAATAAAAAGACAAGTAAAAATGGGAATAGAAATGGACAGAGAAAAGGGGCTCACCATCCCAAAGAATGTACATAGATA